>NC_134458.1:135671535-136404035 GCF_047948215.1 Lycorma delicatula | reverse complement strand
AAATCTTCTAAAGTACCGTATCAATTTCACTGAAATATAGATATGCTATAGTAGTGTATCTGAGATTAAAATCTGATGCATATTAGTTGGTCATTCTTGAGTTACGCTTAATTAAAATTCGAAAACATTGGAGCGGGGCAAGTTAGAAGCGTGATTCGTTATGATGCTGCAAGTTGGAATATTGATGTTCCTTTATCTGCGGTATCTATTAATTGTTAGCAATATTTTTATTTTATTTTTTATTGTGGTGCGTTTTTGACGTGTAACTATTATTTTATGAATCAAAAATTTTTTTTCTACAAGTTTAGATTATAATGAGTTGATACTTTTGCAAAGGAGATAAAATAAAATGACGAAAAGTCGGTCTTCTTTAGTAGAACTACGTAAGACTTTTTTATGTTTGTAGAACATTTGAAGAAGTTAAACGAAAGGAAAATTCTTATGCGATTTCTTAAAATATACAATTAGAGAAAAATGTTTATTTCAATTAGAAGACTTATTTCTTTTTTGTTTTTTTAAGTAACACTACTAAATTTAAATTAATAGTACAATTTCATTAATTTAAGTATAAAAATAACAACAATTACCTTTAAATTTCAGGTCACCCGTTTTTGAAACATTTAAAAAGTAATAAATTTTACGTATTAAAGATCTTGTAAAGTCAGTCTTCGAGTCTTTGTAAAGGCTGTTGTTTTTATAAGGATTTGAATGTTAGACTGTGGATACCAGTGTTCTTTGGTGGTCGAGTTTCAATTAAGCACATGTCTCAGGAGTGGTCGATCTGAGTCTGTTCCATACTACATGTTTACCGGTACATTTACGGTTACACTACAGCTACATCAGGCCTGGCAAACCGGTAGCGGTAATTGCATTTGCTTACACACACACACACACACACACACACACCCAGACCCAGCAGTAGCTGGAAAACTGGTGAAAAACTAAACATATTAGAAATCTGTTTTCAGAAAAAAAAATTTAGAATGTCCTATTACTTGACGCGTTCTTCTTGAAAGTCATAAGAAACAAACATCCTACCGACTTAAGAATTACCATTTAATATTTTACGTAGGTTGGAAAATAGTTTCATTAGGTTTTAAATATTTAATCAACGGATGTAATGTGAATTATACTTTAACATATATATATATATTATAGATTCTCTGTTGATGAAACTGTGTTTAGGATGAATCCAGTTTATCCATAAAATTAACTCGATAAGAGTAAACGTTTTTTTTTATAAATTAAAATTAAAATTTTAATTTTATTTTAAAATTTATCGATTAAAATTACGTGTTTAATCAATATTTATTTATTTTTTAGTAATAAATTAAGTAAAAAATGATTTTTGAATTATTTTCAACGAGTGCATTTGGATCATTTCTCATACTATAAAAAACCGGTTGTTCTCAATTTATCGGGTCATCTGAAACAATTCGCTTGTTTATTGGATTTATCCTCAGCCAAGATAGATTGACGGCAAGTCGAACGGGAAATTCTGGATGGATTGATGTATAGACGGACGAATGGTTTGGGATTGGACGTTCGCGTCAAGAGTGTCATACACTATAAAATTAATGATGTAGACCGCAAATAATTCGATCCCTTCTTCTCTTCATCACTCACTCGGCCCTCCTCACTCAATCTCTCTCTCTCTCTTGCTCTCCATTTTTCTGTTCAGGTGCTCAGCATTTACCTGGTATCCAGTATCTAAGTCCACTCTCCACATTTCAGCAGTCAACCTATTTTTCATCCGAAGATGACGTATAGATGGGGATGACTATATCGGTTTCCTCTCAAAAGGGAACGACAACGAAACGCCTGCCTGCTTCAGGATTAATTATATATATATATATTTTTTTTTTTTAACTTTTCAACGGATATCCCCCTCCTTTTTCCTCTCTCAACCGACTCTTGTATCTAGAAGTCACCCCTTAGAGTGACTTTCTTTAAAATGTCCATCAATATTACAAGACTAGATGAAAGATGTTGAACACATTCTTAAAAAAGATACACAAAAGGATCTAAACCTTGTGAACACACTTGTCGAACGAACCTTTAGTCACTCATCACTTCAATATAGAAAAAAATATGGATACAAATTCTCATCATATCCTTTTCAATAGGGAAGAAAAAACATCATTTTCTGAATTTTTTTTTGTATAGTATTGTAGATACATTTATAAAAATATTTTCATTATGTGATTCAACTAACCATTTATCAAATCTTTCAAAAAATATTCTTAATTAATTTTTAATGTATATAACAATTTTACATTTATTTATTTTTTAATTTTGTTTAGGTATTTCGTCTTGTTTGTTAATTAATAAACAGCGGTAATAATTTTTCATGTAAATGGAAATATTTTATTTCATAAATTTTAAATTAATATTTTTTAGATTGTTGTTATATACTGGTACACTAGCTCTAATAATTCGTAGTGCTTTTTTTAATTTGTTTTCTTTATAAATTGAATGATTTTTTTCACAAATATTTACTGATATGACATCATTAATAAAAGAAAAAGAGATTAAAGAATAAGTTGTTTAATTTTATTATTATTATTGCACTACAGTACAACAGTACAACGAGGAGAGACAAATGACATAGGATGGAATCAAATAGTAGCAGTATCTTTTACTATATAAATTGTTTGTACAAGGACAAGCCGTATTTGCTAGTCTGTGAATTCAAAATATTCACTGTTCATATCTAACTTTGAATGTTATTAATGTACATATACTTTAATCCTTAATAATATTAATAAATTTTGAATATGGAAAGTAATGTTTAGGTAACATAAGATTTTTAAAACTATATATTATGTTTGCTGGGAATTGTAATTTGTTTTTAATATATGTTTTTATATTGGCAAGCAGACTTCAAAAAGAATTTCTTCTTCACCGTAAAAATTCAGATCCTTTAGTTTAGTTTAAACCCGGAATCTTTGGTTAAGCAATCAGTGATATTAATATATTCCAACGAGTCGGTCAGTAAAGTTTTAATACATAACGTTTGAAAAAAAAGAAGATATTGCAGATAATCTGAAACAGGTTTAATTTTTTTCTTGGAGTAAGCTGCAGTACCTTTTGTTAATTTAAAATTTTAACTTTTTTTGGGTCCTAATTCCCTTCTTGGAAATTTATCAATGATAAATATTGATAATACGTGGTATTGCCTGTTATATTTTGTAAAAGGAACCGAATAACGTAATACCAATGATTTATCGGTTGAAAACCTTTGTCTTTTGAAATGTTTTCTTGAGCTTTCTTATAATAGTAAAGTATTCCCCGGACAAATCATATACACCTATACTTCATCAAGATTTTTGATCTGAATTGGAATACCTTTTTTTACAAAATATGTTCAAAGGTTAAAGAAAGTTAGTGTTTTAAGCCTTTAATGACAACCTAATGAAATGTGACATAATGACAATGAAATATTTTATTAATTTACATTTATTATATCAATTAATAAATTTAAAACTCTTATTAATGAAATACATCAATAAAAAAAATACTGTTTAAAAATAATTTTTCTTATTAAAATCACTTGATTTAAAAAAAGAAGAATTATGTGAAAATTTTAAATATTTAATTATCAGTTTATAGTACGAATTAATCCATTAGTAAGAAATTATCAGTTTATCACCAATATTCTGAAATGATAATAATTTTTATTTTTAATACTCCAATGGAAATAAGAAATTAAAATCTCGATTATCTTGATTTTTGTGAAAAACAATATATTTAACAGTATCATTTGTGATGATAATATTTTTATTATATGATTACAATAAAATAAAAATTGAACGGTAGTTTTGGATTGTATATAAATTATCAAAATAGAAATGGTCGTTGTTGACTGCTGTAGTAATAGTCATTGTAGTATAGAACGGTCAATATTATACTGGTTGTAAAACTCATCAATCGATTCGATGGATCGACTGTAGTACGTTGAATTTTGTCCGGTTGGTATATCTTAATGAAACGTTATCGAATCGAAAGCAACGTTAAAATAAAATAAGGGCTGAAGGGAGTCAGCTGAAAAGTAGTAGTTTAACGTTGCGGCAGCCCCCCCCCCTCCACCGTAGTAAACTAAGGATAAGTGCTGCCTAGTTTTGTAGAACATATATATATATATATATATATCAGTTGTGTGTGTGTCTCTGTATAGTGTATTCGTACGACCACATTCATTGTTGGTGTAATAAATCGGACATGAGTACTAAGTTGCCCACGTATATATATATATATATATATATATATATATATATATATATATATGAGTACCTCATTCTAACGCACAGTACAACCGTATATATCTATCTCTTTCTCTAACTCAACCCTTAACTCCCCCACCATACCAACGAAATAACCACCACCTTCCAAACACCACCCTCTATAACCATCCAGTTTTATTTCCTTCAATATTTTCAGCTCATATCATCCACTTTATGTCCCCTTTAGTCGGTGCTATAAATAAATGAACTTTTTTATGGCTTGCAGAGGAAGGCGAACAAACGAAAACTTGACACCGGAAGTGAGAATTCACTCTCTTTCTCACTCGCTACCTCTCTTTTACACTCTTTCTTTCTAACTTCTCACTAACACACAAACGCACCTTTTAATCTCCTTGATACTCTTCAAATAACTTACCTTATCACATCAACCCCGTAGAATACCTTTCCATTATAACAATAGCCAAGTTTCTCTGATAGTCTTTGTAAAAGTACGGTTTAAACTTACCTGAAAACAAAGAAAAAAATTATTAGTTATTTTTATCTGTTTAATTAATTTAAATAAATCTAGATTTGTATTTTTTTAAGTTACTAACTATACTTATAATGGATGATAACAATGATATGAAATAGGTACATATATATATATATATATACACACACATATACATTTTAACTTAAAACATTTTTCCATGATTATCTGTTTAACCGTGTTATAACAATATCATGTAGTGTGGGGTATGAAAATATTGACAATTTAGTTAGCTGGTTTGTTAATTTATCTGGAAAAATATTCAGTATAATTTAAAGTAAATATTATTGAAATAAGCTCATTATTAATTTATGTGATGTATACATTGATGTATATATCAATTTGAAACAGTGATAATTGAAGGTTATACATAACTTTATGTCTGACCTGCAAAAGTCCAAATAGGTATTTAAATACACTATCAATATTTAAAGAGAAGGCAACTTGGATGGTCAAGATAAAAATTGATATAACTGAATTTTTTATTAAGTTATTGATTTATTATCAATATGTTGATTTCATGTTTTTCATATTTATAAAAAAAAAATAATTAACAATCCTTTTTTCACATTTAAAAAATATTCCTCTGTACGATCATGAACAATTATTTAGATATCTAAGATAGGTAATATTTTTTAATAATAAAAAAAAATTAAACATTTTATAATGGACGAAACCTCTCGTGCTTACTTTACATGCGTTCAGATGTGGATCACTCTGAGTGTATTATCGAAATCCATTTGTGTAGCAATTATTCATTCAGGCTATATTAATTAATTTGAATTTTTTTTTTTCAATATAAGGATTAATTATTTAAATATTAATTTAACGTTTCCTTAGTATTAATCCTGCAGATTAATTTTTCTAAGATGATAACTGATAATGACAGTCACTGAAATAAAAATAAAGTGATTTTTTTTTTCAACAAATTTATGAAAATTATATAATATTCTTAATGACAATAAATATATAAAAATGGATTTAAAATAGTATAAAACGGTTTCGAAAAAATATTTTTAATAATTCTCTAAAGAATGGTTATTTATAAACTAGATTTAATAATATTATGTCTTGGTTAGGTTAGATTTTACTATAAAGAGGTTATAGGTTGGATTTTTTTAAAGAGCTTTTACAAAGTAATGTCGCTTTGTAACAACCAGTAATCAATTATCCCTTCTTGAGATACTCATAACTAATTGAAATTTTTATGGCAAAGTATACTGGCAATGTGGCAATTCAAATACTGGTTAAATGTTACAAACCGAATAACATCTCGGTAGAATAAATCCACTTGTAAAAAATAATTTTACAAACGCAGTTGCAAAAAATTGTTTGCTTGTTGAAAATTTTCAAATATCATGTGCAGTTTAAGCAAACAGTTTAGTAATTATTCTCTTATTTTAAAGAAAATCTTGTAAAAAATTCGATGTATAGTATTTTGTCAACAAAAAAATGTGGCGTTTATTATTATTATTATTGTGCATTTCTATATATACATATAGTTTTTTATTTTCAGTTAGTACAACAATGAATTATTCAATCTGAGGAAATCAGACAATACGTGAGAATCTTATGGAATATAATTAAAATAGCTAAAACTTTATAAAAATCTATCAGTAATAACTATGAAGGAAACGAACTTAAAAAAAAAATTAATTAAAAAATTAAAATAAATAAATTTGATTAAAAACCGCGGTATTTCAAAAAAGAATTAAATAAAAACCAGTCTTTATCTTCTCTCTAACCTTCTACGTAAATACATTAAGATCTGGCCCGGTACAGAAGTTGTTACTGGTTTGAATTTGGGTGCGTATCTAATTGAAACTGACGGAAAAAATATGGGAACAACTGTGTCGGCAGCAGAAGAGTCTGTCAGGACATCAGTCAAGCTCAGCTATACCACTGGATCACGTCAGTAAGATACGAGGGTAATAAGAAAGAGAGATAGATTGAGACGGGATGAAACAGACAGATAGACAAAGAAAGAAAATAAAAATAATGATAGCCGAATAAAAGTTAAGATTCTATACTTCACTAAATATTTCTACTAAGTGACACACACTAAATTATACATATTAAAAAAATAAAATAATAAATAAAACTATTTTAAAAACGCAGGTTAGTTATGTTTTAAAACAGTATTAATAATAGCCCACAACAGTATTAATAATTATGATAAAATACAAAAAATATATACTATTCGTACAGTGATTTAACGAATTTTATAACTGTTATTTATCTTAAAGTTTTATAATTTTCTAAAGATAATTTGTTAAAAATGAAACTGTAACTCATTACCTTTTAGTAATTTTTAAAATTTATTTTAATTCATTATTTTATCGAATATTTTTCGTTTGTATTTACCTGCAAATGGTGAAAAATTTAGGAATCGAAACTGATATATGAATAATAAATTTGTCTTTTGTAGCAATTTTTAAAATATCAAAATTTTCGCCTTTTTATTGACAAATACAAGTTTAAAGAAATAGAATAACAATATTGAAAAAAATAATAATATAACCTATTTTAACTTGGAGTTTCTTTCTCCAAGTATTTTCTCCTTTATTAATTTACTAGCCGGTTATCCATTTACATCATTGCAGCTTAGCTTCAAACTTCTTTTTAATTACACTGTAATCTAAATAACACTAATAATTTAAAAAAAATAAATTCCAAGGCTTGATCTGAGACCAAGAATAGTCTTTATATCAATCTGGAATATGTTCCGTCATATAGTCTTATGCGCGCTCTAAACGTTGCACGGTATAAGCATGCAATAAGTAAAATTTTACACATATAAATATATCCAAATGAATTTTTCATCGCTGAATATTTAAAAAAAAATTTAACTAGTTTCTTTATATATATACTAGTCACTCACTTCCTGTTTAGCCAACTCGATTCCCGCTGTATTCGTTATCCTCATGGTTGGGAGAATAATACTGTTAAATAATAATTAAAGGGTGAAAGACTCTCTTTCCTCCAACTTAACATAGAAGCTCTGATACGCTCCTGCTGTAGACAAACATATTCCTTTTGATTCCTCTTTCCATTATCCTAGAATATCCTATACCTCGGGAAGGGGTCAAAGTAAAAGCTGAAATTCAGATATAATAACGCATAGTTTACTGTTTTTACGTCAAACAAACGAAATCAGAAATATCATTAGGTCGTCATCCGAGAGGAAAAATTCACAATTTTACCCCAAGGGACTAGGGCCTTAAAACCTTCCCTGGGATAACATGAATGTATCCTGCACATTTGAAAGCAACCGGTCGGTTGGTTCTCGCGTGATGTTGCAAATAAACAAATTTTCGAATTTATACTAGTATATAAGATATTTTTGTTATCCCTTCCAAGGTTACGTAATGCTTAGACTCAACGCTATCCTAGAGTAATGGACACTCCCCTGGGCTGCGTTATACTTAATTGTGAGCCAGGGCCAAGGGAGGGGGTAAAAAAAAACCCTATCCTCCAAAAAAAAATCCGCATATATTTAATAAAATAGAATTAATTTAATATATATGTTATGTATTTAACTAGAATATTATTGTAACCTTTAGTAAAATTCGTTATAGGACTGCTGTGCCTTTATTCTCAACTTGCTACGCTATTTTTAAATAAATCGCCTACAAAAAAAATGCGCCCAAATAATTATTTTTGTAAAATAAAAACTATATTTTTTAAACTTCACAGAGATTTCAAGAGTAGATTAAATATTAGAAAATGGAATTTTATAACTTGAATGTCTGCGGATGTTAATTTCAGTAATTATTTTTTTAATCAACGAATTTAGAAAGTAAACATTTAATAATGTTAAAAAATTTAGTTTTTCATTATATTTTTAAAAATAAAAATAATTTATGAATTCTTTCCAAATAATTCAGTATTTTTATTACAGCTTAAAAATATATTTTTATGTTACGCGTTCTCAATTTTTTCATAGTTTAAAACTTCGGAAAGCTGTAAAGAAGTTTTTAAATAATGTACTAGGAACAAAATATAAGATAACATGAAATATTTTTGTGATAAATAGGGCAGGAATTATTAAGTAAATTAATATACAAAATCATTAATTTTATACAACGATTAGTTAAGAAAAACGTGGACTTTTTGTCATGAATAACAAAAATAATTTTTATAAAAATAGTCATTTTGAACGATATCCACTTCATATTGTCCTTGTATAATTTTATAAGTATATCATTTCTAAATAAGCTTTTTTCCTTGTTAATCATCATCTAATATCATACTGTTATTTCAATGGAAAACCTTTCATTTTCAGTTTTAGTTATTAAAATACAACTCATTTCTTGTACTAAGCAGCCTGATTTTAGGTGTTTTGTGACGCAATTACTGTTTAAATAACTGGGATGATTTTTTAATTTATGATTTAAATTTGTACTCCGTCAAGTAAAACTTGTAAAATATTAAGAAGAATAGATTAGCATTTTGTTACATGTTAACCATTTCCCTCTATATCTTGCTCCTCTCTCATTTCTCAATCTTACCTCCCCTACCTTAGATTTTTCTTGAATAAAACGATTTATATTTACGGTTATTTTCGTGGAAGACGTTTACTTCTTTACAGTAAATAAACAGTAATGATATGTGATTGAAAATAAAATAAAAAAAGCGTAGAAGCACGTTATGGCCATAATTTGTTTTGTTAATATATGACTGGACCCCAAGAACAATTTAATTCCATACTGATATTCCGTCTAAGTTCAAGGAATAATTTCTAAATAATTTCAATAAAATCTATTACGCCATTCGAAAATTATCATTTTATAAAATTATGAACAAATAATATTATTTTGAATGACAATATGGGTAGTTTATCACAGAGACGACTTCTTTTCAAGTCAATCAATAAATCATAGATTTCTTTTTTCACCAATTTAAAATTTAAATAAAGCTAACTTCTTTAATAACCTTTGTAATAAAATCTTTGGGTACAGGTGAGTGTGTGTGACTGTGCGTGTGTGTGTGTGTGTGTGCGCGCGCGCATGTGTGTTAAATAATTCTAAAATTTATTTCTTCTACTATTTAACGACAGTATTACTAAGAATCATTAATATCATAATTCTGTAAATGTTAATCTCGATTTATGAATAATTTTTTTTTGGGGGGGGGGGAAATATATACAGCTGATAAATAAGGTAATAAAATTAGAAGTAAAAAATATATATAAATCTATTTTGAAGTGACGTTCGACTAAGTAACAACTAGATTTATTAGAAACAGCCTAATGAATAATTTATTATAAAACAGGTGCGAATAGAATAACGTATAAACAGTAAGTAATAGGATAGCTTAATGTAATAAACAAATGTAGATTTTATAATCATATTACAACAATAATTTTTATATACACAAGAGTTAATATAATTTATCACTATTTTTTTTGGATAAAATAATTAAAAAACTGTGATTTTTTTTCCTTAAAAGGAGAAGCAATTATAATAATCTTATGCAAAGAATATTAAAAAAATATAAATATATAAGCAAAGCAAAAATTCACTCACGTCAATGCAGTATAATAAAGCAAAAAATTATAGCTTTAAATCGAAAATTGAGGGACTAAAAGAAATATATAACAAGGTTTTTCTTGATAATAGAATAACTTAAAGGAAAAATAATAGTGGTAATAATAATACGATCTAATAACTGATGAAACAAAAGAAGAAGAAAAAAATACATAATGAAAATTCAATGAACTTTCTTTGTGTTTTTATTTCGGTTTTATTTTTTATAATTTTGTTTTACGATATTATTTCCGAATTAAGTCATAAACAGTCATGATATTTATCGGAACAGGACTAGTATAGTATTATAAAAAAAAGGTTGGTTAAGAAAGAGAAGAAAAAAACGATGATGGTTCAAGTCTCAAGACCGGATTTTAAGAGTTCAAGATTGTTTTGTAGTTTATGTATATATATATATATATATATATTCACATAGTGGGAGCCGATGATCGGCTGAGGTTCAGTTGGTTTGAAGTTATTATCTTTCATGTCATCAACTGTCTGCAAGTAATAAGAGGTTTGATGGCCTCTTGATGGTTTCAAATTTGTGGGTACGAGCGGCAAGCAACAAATTAGGCTATCCCATAGCATAATGAGACTTGAGTTACTAGTATTACTATATAAAATAAAAGTAGAACTGGAAGGGGGTAAAGGGCTGGGCACGCACGATGTGATATAATGTAATATGACGAGATCAGACGGATGATTTTTATACCGTGATAGAATACTGAATGTCTAAAAACATTGACCAACTATTTTTTGCACGCTTTCTTTCGTATACATTACTGTGTATCTTTAGACTCGGTTGACCTTTACCGTGTAAAAAATTCTGTTTTGAACGAAATGGATTTATATTTCAACTTACAGGGAATTTTTTATACTAACCATTTATTTTTTAATGGATTATCAGTCGTTATAATATTAAATTTTATTAGCTCGTTTAAATAAATATCATAAATTAGGTTTTTACACTCATAAATTAGTTTCTGTTCTTACAATCAAATTTTCCGTATATCTTTTAAATAATAAGTTCTATTTTATACTAAATAGATGACCTATTCAATCGAAATTTCTATACTCGTGAAGATCGAATCTTTATTATAACTGTTGTGGTACAAGGTGTATTACATTTAATATATATATATATATATATATATTTCAGATGTATATCTATAATATTATCGTTAGATAGAAAAAGTTTCAAAGTTAATAACATACATATTAATATACTTACAGTAGAAAAAACCAGGCTTGTAATTTCCTTCTCAAAAAAAGAAATCATGACAAACTTAAAAGATTATACCAAAAAATGAATAAAGATCAAGTATGGAAAAATAAATATCACAACCAAATTTAAGAGAACAACCCAATTCACAATAATACTTAAGATAAATATCAGTAAAAATGCAACAAACAAAGCAGATTTATAAATTCGGAAATCTGAATTAAAAAAATAAATTTCCTAACAAAAAATATTTCTAAAAAAATGCAAAATTAAAGCATTACAATACTTTAATCAGACCATTAATCTTATACCGCAGTTAAAACAGCAAATCTAGAAAATCACCCTAGAAAATCACCTAAAACTCGAAAGAAAAAATGCTAAGGAAAATCTATGTTCCCACAAAAACAAAAGAAGAGTGACTAAAATCAAAGGAATTTATAAAACCTCCTAAAAGAAAATTTGGAAATTGCAATTTTTTAATTAAAATTCTTTGAACATATATGATTCGAATGAATCTAAAAATAGATTTTCGAAAAATGTTGGAAACTAAAAACAATGCCAAACAGGATACGTAAGCAGATGAAACAGGAGCTTTAAAACATAACAAAGAGGACTATTTTGATAGAATGAGTTTAGATAAATAATTTTTAATGCAACAGTTCTTGTCAAAGAAGGAAAAATGAGCACAAAAAGCAAATGGATAGAAGAAGAAAAACGCATGCATTTCGAGAAAATTAAAGAAATATGTAAAAGAAGAAAAGAAGCAAAAAAGAAATGATATTTGCATGA
Source organism: Lycorma delicatula (assembly GCF_047948215.1). Taxonomy (NCBI): domain Eukaryota; kingdom Metazoa; phylum Arthropoda; class Insecta; order Hemiptera; family Fulgoridae; genus Lycorma; species Lycorma delicatula. The sequence continues at coordinate 136,391,720 of NC_134458.1, read as the reverse complement.
TCCTTAGTAGAACGATTCGTAATAAAACGAATAATAAATAAATAAGTATTTTATATTTTTGAATAAGCGGTGAAAAGAAGGAAAATCTACTAAAAAGACAGTGATTTTTTATGTAAAGAGTTTATTACAAGATTTAGCCTATTGAAAAGTAATAGTTTTGGTATGTCTTGTTTTTACCGAAGCGTTTGCCTGTATAAATCTTATCATTACGAAAGAGACTTAGAGATTATTGTGATACAGCGACTTCAACTAATAGGTTTGAGTCTTACCTAAGTAACAAGAAGCGAAAATATAATTAAACTTGAAATTGAGTCACAGTTTTCAGAGTTTTTCAGAACGGAGGGATCCCTCAGCAGTCTTAGGTCCCGGTCTATTTAAGATTTATATCAATGGATTGGAGACTAATTTAATATGTTAGTCGTTTTCATTTAATAAATAATATTAGCCGTTTGATGTTTGTTCAGATATTTTAATCCGAAGTTAGATTGGTTTAATCCGAATAAATCCATTGATCTGTTAATTAGTTATTGTTTTGGTACTTTTACAACTATTCATGTTTTTCATACCTTAACTCTCAAATTTCCCTTTTTTCTGTCTTTTTTCTTACTGTTACAGCAATATACTCTTACAGCAATATTACCATTGCATCATAATCTACTCTCTTTTTGTAGCTATCAAGCAATATTTATTCTCTTTCTTTCTCATTATAGAAGATCAGTAAAAATCCGATATTCTTCACAATCGCACTTAGCTAATACTTTTTTAACTTTCTTAATAGTTCATTACATAAATCCTTTACAATTATTTGCTTATAACATTATTCCTTAACTTTCACAATTTTGAAATTATACAAAAATCAATTCTTCTCTGCTGATGACTTTTTTAAACCTAAAATCTAGTTCATCAAACTATATGTCTCATTTAAAAAAATAATAATAACAAATTACTATTACCAATGTTTTCTATTATTTTTTTATGGAATTAATTGTAAAAAAAAAGATGTAAAAAAAATTTAACATAAAAATCATAAATTCCAGTTTCCATAATTCAGTTGTAGTTCAAAAGCATTTCATTTACGATTTGCAGATGTTTGATTATTGCACAAGTTATTAATAAGTATATTAATACTTTGTTGAAAGTGTTAAAAAAAAATAAAAAGTATAAAAATTATTTTATCAAAATTAATTGCAACATTAGTAATTGAAAGTTAGTATTCAGTTTTTAGGAATTATCAACTCATTTTATTAAGTATGTTAAAACAATTTTTTTAACTATATCTTGGAGCTAAGATTTTTTCATTAAATCGTAAAAAATAAAAAAAATTTAACAAAATATCCTGACTGACTGATTAATCAACGCACAGCTCAAACCGTTTCAGCTATGTAGGTGAATATTGGAGGGTACATTGTTTTTATAACGTAAGCATCCACTAAGAAAGGCTTCTTAAGAAAATCCCATTCGTAAGGGAAGTGAAAGGGGAGGCGATTTTTTTTTTTTTTTTACAAATATTCTACACCTTAGGAACCGAAGGTGTTACAGTCGTGAAGAAAATCGGTACTTAGACTTTTCTTAAAAAAAATTTCACCATTTTTCAAAAATCTAGTTTGGAGGGGCAAAAATTTTGTACGGACATTTTTTATTTCAATAGTATATAATGAATAATGGATCGTATTGTAAGAGACGATTCTGGTGACTTTCTTCATACTTTAAGCGTTCAAATTTAATAAAAAATATTTTAACTTTGTCGCTCAACTGAGATTTAGACAAATCTGAACGTAAATTTGCCAATAGGTTCACTAAAATATAAACCTTTAAATTACGGTAGAATTTTAACAGAAATCGAATGTTTATTCGAAACTTATTCTTGTTAAAAATCCAAAATTCACGAGAGCAAAGCCGCGGGCAAGAGTTAGTTTTATCAAATATTTGAATATTGATCACTGGTTTGGCATCATTTTAATTTAGAATTAATATCATGTAATTATAATAACTAATTGAAATCAAGCTTAATCATTGCAAAATGATGAATTATGGTGAATTAATAATGTAATGTATTTTAATATATTACCTTTAAAAAAGGTATTGCGCAATTTTTGCAAACTTTTTTATATATGTAAAATAATTTAATACAATTTATTGCGTGTTATATTTTTAACTTATTTATTTTTCTTTTTTGCATAATCTTATTTTCTAAGAACTGTATCTGTTATATAATTTTAAAATGAATTAATGAAAAAGAATTTACCTAGATTTTTCTTGTAAATAATCTTACTCGTAATATTTCTCTGAGTATGGAAATTTTGTTTCGTACCAGAATTAAAATGTAATAATTTGAAAAAAAAATTTATTCCAGAATTACAGTTGCTATGGATTTTATTTAGTAGTTTAGAGTTTACATTATGTCGCATAGAAATTCTTCTACTGCGCGTATTACTACTATGTAATTATTGTTATTATGCGATAGTGTGTTAAAGTGTTCATTGTGTTAATGAAGTTGAATTGGGGGTGTAACACTGTTGAAGGGTAGTGTAAAGGTGCATAGTGAGGGGTTGATGCTTTTAGGGTCCTTTAAAGCACCACAACAACGCAGAAGAGAGAATGTTTTGTTTTTGCGTTTATAGATGCTTGATCTGTGTACGTGTGAGTTTCGTGAGTGAGGTAGACTGGCCAGCTAGCTATGTTGTATTTACCTGTGTACGTGTGTGTATGCGAGTTTGTGAGTTCGTGCGTGTGTGTGTATATTTATATAAAACGAAGTAAGCAATGCATTTCCCTCTTGTCATATACTACGTTATGCTGCACTGTGCCGTATGATGGCCAGGTTAGGTTGTTTAGTTTTTAAGTGACTTTTGATGGGGCTTTTATTGACACTTGCAGTGGTTTTACACAGCATAAAAGTTTGTTTTATCATCCGATGCCCATACCTGTATTCATATTTTTTTCAATGTCACTTAAAAAATAACGTGGGAAAAATCTTATATATTTATTGAATTTTTTAAACAAATAAGTGCTCCTATTAAAACTCTTTTAAATTTCTTATGTTTTTTTTTTTTATTTTATATAATTTTTCCCTTTATTACTTGATATTAATTACTCCATTTAAAAAATAAATTTACGGCTTAGAATTCTAATCTATAAACTACTTACAAAAAGATTTATACGCTTTAAATAATGTAAAATATTTTTATAAATGAATTTTCAACACTATTAAGAACTTTCAATGAATAAATAGATTTTTGAATTGTATCTCTCCTAGTTACTTAAGAGATTTTTAAAATATCTTAAGTAACATTTTAGTTGTGCTTTGTTATTGTGAATAAAAAGTTTCTTTATATTTATACATAAACGTATTATGAAATCAAAAGTGCAAGTGTAATGAATATGAAAAATTTTATAAATTTTTATATAATATAGAAAAAATCAGACTATACTCCACTAGTTCTGAATCTCTACTCCTCTGCGGATGAAGGGTGGACCACCAAAAGCATTGGCTCACGCTCGTCCTTGTTTCTAAATATCAGGCAAATCTGGGCGCTAATTTGTTTACATTCACCAGAAGTTATTCTCCCAGAGTGGATAGATCCAGCTCTTAACATACCAATATGATGTCGTTCCCTTAAATCGAAAATAGTCAGAGCGCCGAATATCTTACGTCAAACAATCGCACATACACGCTCAACATTTATACTCATTCAAATTTGATTAAGGTTGTTAATCAATAACGGTAGTAAAAAGTAGAATTAGAATTCTAGTCAAGCCGGTACTAAAATATCCCAAGTTAGGTCTAAACCTGAACATTCATTTGTGACATATTTAACACCGATACAGTTGTTGAAATTACAGTTAAGATTTCAGTTCGGTTGAACGAGCCGTTTGTGAGATATCGCCGTGACAACATACAAACATCCGGCCAAAAATTAATGAAAATGTAAAAAACAAGCTGTATTATCAAAAACATTAAGTACAAGTTATACCACCATTTCAATAAGTTTATGTTTGTCGGTTAAAATGTGACCAAATATATGAAACGCTCTGCTGTTAAATGGTATTTATTTGTTGTAAAGTTATTGCTTTAGATATTGATTTATTTGTGATTATTAATTACTGTTTACATAATCTTTTTGTTAAATTTTATCATATTGCTTGTTTATAAATCCCGTTTACCTTTTAACCCTTCAGCAATATTTCTATAATTTTTAAATTGCTACAAAAAAAGTTTCTTTGTTTAATATTATTTGTTTCAAAATATATTACAGTTTTATTGATGTAATATTATTTAGTTACGGATTTCGTAAGAGTATTATTCTGAAAAAAGTCGATGTAACTTAAAAAAAATTAAAAAGGTGAAGTTATAAAGCATTGGTCAGGTGGTAACAAAAAAGGGGTAGGAGTTGGCAGCAATGGCAGAACTGGCTGGATGGACAGCTGTGATTAGTGAAACGACTGGTGACAGAGATGGACGTAAACACTATACTAATAAATGACAATGCTACCACCGACATCGTATTGTATTGTCAATTTATATATATATATATATATATATATATATTTATTTACTATAGTTTATATACACAGGTCTGTATGTTCATATAACATTACGTATCCGTGTGCCTTTATATAATCTAAACAATATATGTCCTTTTTCGATTGAATAGTGACACTTATTAGTCAGGTGATGTTTATACTAGTCATCAATCTATCAGTTAACCAAACCTCCAAAGTCAATTTGTTACGTTGGTTAAACTGTTATGGTTACGGTGTAATACTATTCTATGTTATGTATTGCCATGTAGTTTAATACATGCTTTTCCTTACTGTCCACGTTTGGTTCTTCTTGTTTATACGTATAACATGTATCACAATTCTCCATGGTTTAACACGTTGTATACAGTTGTTAACATGCAAAAACAATAATACCTGCACTATGCATAATTTAATGTCAGCAGTTTACTACTGATGAATATAATTTTCTATAATTGATTGACATAAATATAAACATAAATTTTTTTTTTAATTAATAGAAATACATTTTACTTATTTTTAACGCATTCTAAGTATATATAGGATAAATTACCATGTCTTAACTAAGAAATTGAAAGAAAAAAAACAGTTTCAAATCATTAAGATCTACACTTCAAAACTAATGGATTGTATGTATCTAGGTTATTTATATATATATATATATATATATATATATATATATATATGTATGTGTGTGTGTGTGTGTGTATGTATCAGCACGTATTATAATTATTTCAGATTAAGTTTGATTATAATTTATGAAAAGACTACTTCTTTCAATATTTAAATCACTTTTATTAATATTTCTTAAATGAGAGCAAAAATGTGAAGCATTTTTAAGTTAAAATATAATAAAAAAAAGTTATAGATATTTACTTTTAATGCTTTTCATAGAATCGTCTCCATATATTTCAAATAAATCAATAAGTGTTAATAATTCAATAAAACAATAAAAACAAATAATTTTTTTATCGAGATCCAATTGAGAAAAAATTCAGTTACAAAATTTATAATTTATTAAAAAATTTAAAAGTTATATTATTTTTCGTAAGGCTTTCATATCTCATGTCTTAAGATTTTTTCTGTCCTAAGCATGTTTGTGGTACGCGTTTCTTTATTTTTTGTTTTACGGCGCAAAAGGCCATTTAACCTTATACAGAGATTAAGTGATATATATATTACGTCGTGCGCGCACGATTTTATATGTAAATATATGTATATACATCCATGATTAAATGTAAACATCTGGGCAGTCAAAATAAGTATTTAATATTTGAATCATCGATTGTGAACTAAGTTCCAGTTAAACTTAAAAAAAAAATAATAAAATGTTCATTACTATTACTAAAAAAAAATCAGATTTTAAATTTAATTTTGGTTAGTTATTAATAAATTTATTTAAATATTTTTGTAAAATATTCATTAGGAAAGAGATTTATAATGAAATATAAAATTTTATTCAAATAAATTAACAGCTATCAAAACAAAATTACTAAATAGCTATTTTTTTGTACGTAAATGTCTCACGCAACTTAAAAATTTATTGATCTGAAAGTGTCCTTCATATTTACGCTTTTAATAAAATGTGATCAACATTTTATTTAAAGCAAAGATTTATTTGAAATAAATAATAATGTCAGATTAAAATTTTAAACATGTCAGATAAAATTAATAAATCTTATAGAAAAAAATGTTTTCAAATTACATGGATATTATTGTTCTCGATAGCCTTACGAAATTATTTGGTGCAGCTCTTCCTTTCATTTGTTTACTTACATTTGTTTTATAATATTTATGAACCCTTTGGTACATAATCAAATACATTTGTACTGTTATATTTTCAATACATTATTTTTGTCAAATTAATGTTTCAGTTCTGTTTGTTTCAATAAATGTATTTAAATGTTTGTCTTGTTTCTGTGAAGTTATTTAAAAAAGTTTACTTTTTCTTGTGTATAATTTTGGCTTTATGAAAATATTATTAATGGTTAATTAATAATTTTAATCTTGTGAATAAACGTGTCGGTTTGTCCGATTTAATAATATTTATTTTATAATAAATGTCGTCCAAATATTTTAGATTGAATTCTCATAGGATATAAGTTTGATTATATACTAACGTCATTTTCCTAAATTTTTAAAGGAGGAAACCAATAACAGTACTGTTACCAGTAATACCAATGAAGGAGCTGCATGTTTGTTCCGAAAAGTCCTCTTATAAATTATTTTCCGTGTAATTTGAAAATCAGTTAATTAATTCAATAAATATTAAATTATTATTTGTTATTCAATCATCTATTTAACATAAAATGTAGTAGGGAATTAATTAAGCTCCCGCTCATAACAGGAGTTCCCTCTCATGATAGGTTTTTAGGTATATAACATCAATCAGTAATTGTTTTATCGACGTTAAAATTATTATTATTCAAAAATAAAAATAGGGTACCATTAATTTTACGTATTGTCTGAAATATTAAAAGCCATTTCTGATAACATTTCTTTTTGTCAAAAAATAAATAAATAGATAGGTTTACATTAAAATAGATTTTCTTATGTAAGTTAAAAGTGTATGAATATTAAAAAAATTATTTCAGAAAATAAATTATGTAAGGGTAGAATCAGTATTATACCTTTAGTGGTTTAAATAAATAAAACTATGTAATTGACACGCTTAAATTGTGATACAAACTAAAGCAGTTCAGTTATATAACGTTGGAGATTATGTAATTCAGTAGGGTTCTAAAAAAAAGAAAAACAGATTAAATAATTTTAACAAAATGTTGAAGTTAATTAAACGTATTGATTAATCGTTCTTTTTTGCATTTATTATATTGGATTTATGCTATCAGTAATACTTGAATGATCGTAGGAAATCATATTGGTTAATTAATTGATAAAAATTGTTTATTACTTTTATTTTAAATAATTTTAAACGGTAGTTATTTTCATTGTTAGTTTACAAAAAAAAAGGAACAAAAACCAATTAAATAACGATAAAAACTTTATTTTCGAATTAAATACATCCTGCTAATTAATCTAAACACTATATAATATTACCCATATAATTACTCTGTAATGCATTCCTTCTATTAATTTTGAAGCAGATGGTTTTTAAACTTTTTTTTTACATTTTGTATATAATTTATTTGTTTCCCTTTTACAAAATAACATTTTGTTTTAAAATAATTTTTTTCGTCTTTATTTATAGGTCTGCAATTTTTTTCCGACATACAATTTTGTTGTTTTTTACTGTGTTAAAAGTAATTTTTTTTTAATGTTCGTATGTATGTGGATGTGCGTGTGTTTTTATATATAAAATCACACAGACAATATTCAAACGCTAAAATATTAAACATCCTTATAATGTAGTTTTTGTATAACAGTATCTAATGAAGCAATTATATTATAAAATTTTATTTTAAAAAGATCAGTTTTTATAGGTAAATTAATGGTTATAATAAATTTTAAAACTGTTCCTATTTAACAGTTACGTTGTAGTAATTTATGTTTATTTCTTTTATACTAAAAAGTTAATTTCTTTTAATTCCTAAAAAAAGTAATATTTTATTTTAAATAAATTTATCTATAAATTAATGTATGTAACAATTTAATTTTGTATGAAAGTAAAATAATAGTATTAATGATTAAAATATAATGTATAATAATATTTAATTAAAACGTAAAATGCAGGTACAAAAAGAAAGGAGATTATTTAGATATACAAATTTTCACTTATTTAAACTTTTATGGTTTTTTATTAAGTATAAAATTTTTCTTTCTTCCTTATGGTTATGTAAAAAGTTATCTCTATTATTATAAAAATTATAGTAATTTCTATCTATAAAATGTAATAAATCTCCTTTTCTATTATGTAACTACGAATTAATTAATAAGTTTGGATGGAGAGACAAAAAATGGACCGTCACTTTTAGTTTAAAATTATAAAGATTTTATACAAGAATGCATAAATTTATAGAATGTCATTCTATGTATGAACATATAAGGATATTTTTGAACATTAGAAACAAATAACGAAGGAAATTTTTATTTTACATTAATACTGCTTTAAATCAACTTTTTTATTAAAAAAAAAAAAATGTTTAATTTTTTTGAAGTTTCAATTTAATTTAATATAAACACTTTTATATTACTAAGAGGATAGTATTTAACACTTAATTTAAATATAAATTAATTACCATACAATGATGTATACGTACTATCTGAAACGGAAGTTTATAATAATAATACAATTTGTAATAGGTAAAACTTATAATTTTACGATAAAATATTATTTTAAAAATGTAAATACTTAACAATTCGAAGAAAGGACTGGAAATAAAATATAATATTTGTAGAAAAGATAACCTTTTAATTCTGGACATTTAAGTTTTTACGTTTGTGGGTGCTGGTGTTTTGTGTATGAAGGGTGTTGAGTAAAAATAAAAAGAAAGAAAGAAAAAGGCTTTGGCGCCAGGTGTTTTTAGGGACGACAGATGGCAGGATGATGATGAAGACGATGAGAAGGAAGAGGCAGAAATAAAAATAAAAATTAAAAAAATAAGTAATAGAAGGTGGACTTGAGGACTCACCAGTAAGGAGATAGTTGACAGGAGCTACTCTAGCGGCCAGTTCTGTAACTAAACAAATACCGACTTCGGGAGCCACATTGACACTGCATATATATATATATGTATATGTATTATTGTATAAATGTCGGTGTCTTCCAGCTACTACTCCGATCTACACTACACTAAACTGAGTCACTGACTAATAAAGTATACAAAAAACTACGTAGACTAGACCGTGTTTTATAGTACGGCTTCAACAACAAGAGCGCGTGTTTTAAAAATCGGTCTGGAGACGGACCAGAAATCTGGATCTAAATTTTCACTCCGTATCGCGATCCTACTCTCACTGTAGGTGAAGGTCAACTGAATGTGGAGGGTGCTCTACCATGCCATGCCATGCCATACTGTTGTATGTGCTGCACCCTCTCTACGACTCTACACTACCACACTAATTCAACCGACAACCCCGAACAAACTCAAAACCCCCGGTACTGCCTGCTACTTTCTGACTACTACCCCTCTACCATTCCGTACACACTTGTCAACTACAATGCAAGTCACAGTACCAGATAGAAAACGATCCTTCCTGCTTTTATCTCTCTTCCCCTTAATATTCTCATTCCCCAACTTCATCAACACACACACACATACACACACAAACTCACTTGATCTCTTCCTACATAGAGGGATGTTAATAATGTTGATTAGTACAACAATGATAATATATTTGATATTATGTTATCACATTAATTGTAACAAAATTAAATTATTAACACAACTTAGTCCGATTTGTTTTCATAAATTATGTACGTATGAACAAATACATATTTATATATCTTTTATAATATTTAAGGTAAAATTTTTATCCTTTATTTGGTAAGTTGAAGATACGTTTTTGTTTATATAATTTAATAAATGTTTTATTTATTGTATTACTGTGCGCGTTATGTTACCGAACTGTTTAACTAATTTTTTTTACTAAAAATTTACTAATAAACTTATTTTTAAATTATTCTTTATTTTTAAATTAATTCTTGCATTATAAAATAATTTTATGAATTTAATAAGTAAAATGCAGTACAATTTATATATACTTCTTTTAATATCAAATCATATTTTAATGTTAATTTTTGATAGTTAATGTTTAATATTACAATTTTTATATTATTTATCCTTGTTCAAAATTTCAATTGTTTTTAATTATACTTGGTATGCTTTAACTGAAGGAATAAAATATTTAATTTTTTAGAAAAAAAAAGAATAAAGATTTAAATTTAAATTTCCTGAATAAAATAATGTTTTTATTAGAATACTACAGCGATCTAGCCAGGGAGCTGGATCCCTGGAACCACTACGCGTTCGTTATCCTCATAGTTATGAAAATAAATATTTTGCAGACATTTATTAAAGAAAAAAGATTAGTCGTTTTAGTTTGTTATATCTGTTGCCGTGGTGACAGAAATATAATGAAGTAAAAGGATTAATTTTTGTTTCTTTACTGAACATTGTTAATATCTTAACCCCCAAGGGAACTAAGACTTTCGGTCTACGGCTTAAAACCTTCCCTGGGATAGCACAAATGTATCCTGAAAATTTTAAAGCAATCGCTCGGTTGGTTCTCGCGTGATGCTGTTGCAAATAGACAAACCTTTTCATTTTATGTATAAGATACTTTCTTTTTTTTGATCATAACTAAATGTGCCATTATAATTTATTTAATAAGATTATATAATTAAGTAGTATTATACATACGAATTTGATTACATACAGATTAAATAAAATGATAATTATTTTAAATACTAAAAATAAATTTGTAATTTTTTATTTTTCATTATTGAGCTTTTATAAATTCGATATTATCTTATCCGAGAGAATATTAATGCAATACCAAATTACGGTAGTACATTCTTAATAGTATCGTTTATATTATGTAGACTTATCCGAAAATCTTTTTTAATTTTTTTTTTTTAAAATAATATTTTTTCATTGCTTAATTATAAAGAGCAGAATATTTTAAAACAAAAAAACAGTTGCACTAAACTTTTCTTACAAAGTCCAAAATTTATTAACGGACGAAAAAAATTAATAGAAATTTAGCCCTCAATTAATAGAAGAATACAATTTATTCCTTTAAAGAAATTTAAACTTATTTAATAAACATCAACTAACAACAAAAATAAACACACAGACATTGATTTAATTTTTTTTTTTAATTGTATTAAGCCAGTAGAACAAAATGATCTGTGGCCATAAAAGAAATAAATTATTTATTTATTCTGATAATAAATTTTTTATCCTAGAATATTAATGAAAAATTAAAATCTTAATCTCTATTAAATTCTGTTGTAAAAAAAAACTTTATATATTTTAGGATATAAAGGCCGTTAGTTTTATATACTTTTTTAACAAGGAAATTTATAATGAGTTAAATAAGTGTTATTAGTTAAGTTAGATATCAGACTACAGTTTAAATCAGAATACAGTGTTATTATTGGAATTAATTCTGGCAATGTACCAATAACGCTTACATATATATATATCAATATATAAATTTTCAAATGTCCATCTATCTAGACTGAAACTGCGACTTTATAACTTAACGATAAAAGGAACAAATGTAAAATTTAGTTATATGAATTGATTTTGCAATATTAGGATATTCTTGTTGAAATATTATGCAATTTATAGATCACTAAAACGCTTTATACTACTTATTTTTGTTGGGTTTGATTTTTAATATCTATTTGTATTTAACTCTCTCACTCTCTCTCTCTCTCTTTCTTTTTATCTTTTATTGTTATTTACTAATTTAAAAAATCTAGGGGTGTTTAATAAATTCTTTTATTTCTTGATGATATCGTCACGTAAGTTTGAAGTTTGTGTATGTGATATGGAAATGGAATTTTTTAGCGTATGAAAAATGCCACGCCTGACCGGGATTCGAACCGGGACCTCGGATGAAAGGCTGAGATGTGATACCTTTCCATCAAGGAGATCGGCTAATTAGTAAATTAATTAATTATGAAAATTTCTGCAAGTTTAATGAAATATTACGGATGATAAGATAAACATTTGAGTATAGAAAAATTAAAATTTGTATAGTTCCCACATTTTATTTGTAGATAAAAATTTCAGTCGTTAAACATCATATGTTTAATGAATGAAATTTAACGATAACGATAACGACATACATTATTCCAAATCAAACTTCCCAAACAACTTATGGTTAAAAACGACAAAATTTCTGAATTAAAAATTTCAATTCCTTTTTCTGAACTTAATTTTCCGAAAATATGACTGGTATTCATAAGCTGTGGACTCAAATATCAGGAGCACAGTGCGATACTGAAGTGCTTGTTTTAAAGGCAGCAAATCGTAACGTAAATTTAACGAAAGTAATTCCTCGTTTTAGCTATTATATAATATATTCTTAGCAAGTGCACAGTAAATAATAACGACTTAAATATAAATGGTCGGAAGAACGACGAGATATAAACATCATTACTTTCAGAGATAAAAACTCTGATTCGTATTTTATTTACCTTTAATATTTTTATACTGTCGTAATATCCATTATAAAACTCGAACAAATAGTATATTTACAACAAACTACAATCATTATATTGTTTTAAAACAACATCTTTAAATTAGTGTTAAATAATTGTTCACTTTTTATTGATTCTTTTAATAAATTTATTTATTGATTAATTAATATATATTATTATAATTTTGTAATAATCTCTGCTATCCAATTGAAAATTGTACAATTTTATTATATATATTTGGCTTATAGACAATTTATCTACAAAAGTTAAATTAGCTTTATTTGAAAAATCAACTTATTTCTTAGTAGAACAGAAAACAGAGATATTGATATAATTATAGCTAGTAAGTACAATTGAAAACTTTATCTGCATAAAACCAGTTTATCTTCATATGTTATATATATATATATATATATATATATATATATACATATATATATATGTTTTTTATAGTTTATTAATTTAGTTTTTAACTGATCAATCGAAAGTTGACGAATTTTACTACTTACGTGTTTATTAAATAATATTGTAAACTACTTTACTTAGATAAATAAAGTGGAAGTTAAATATAATGAAAATAGTCTTATATTCAATAAATTGTAACAGTTAATAGAAAAGAATACGGTAAGTGAAGAAAAGAAATAATCTATATTTTTTCTTTTATATTATCTATCTTAAATTTTGAAATATTGGTGTTACAGAGCATATATACTAAAAAAGGTTCCGCCTTGAGAAGAAAAAAAACAAACAAAAATGGATCAGTTAGTTTCGTTTCTTTTATAAATATATATATTTCTTTTTCGTTTTTTTTTCTTTTGTCCACATGTGTAATCGTCATCACTACGTAGGAGTCTTGTTATATTTGTTTCGTTACAGAATTAAAGGGCGTATATAAACAGACAGGTTAGTGGTAAAATGGGAAGCTTTTCACTAATATGATATAACAGGAGGCCTATATCACGTATAATTCTCATAATATTGAGTGACTGACACATGCAGGCACATGGAGATGCTACGACATTTATGTTTAAGTCTACTTAACTTATTCACAACCATTACAATATATATATATATATATATATATATTGTATATTAGTATATGTTTTATATATATATATATATATATATATATATATATATATATACAAAACAGTTTCTGTTAACTGTTTTGTTAACATGTTAAAATGAATGTTCATCAAATAAGACATATGTCCTGACTAACTGCCATTCCTATCATACATATATATAAAACAAATGTGTAACATTTATATGTACATGTGTACAATATATGAACTAGGAAACTTACAAATACAACTACGTAATTAAATTATGTCTACGTTAATCATTACCGCCATTTTCAACATTATCAAGATCACTCGTGGACATGACATGACATGACGAAATGTTGCCTACTTAATTTATGACAACTGATTATATTATAATTCTCTATATAAATCCTATTAATGTTTAGAATTATATTTTATGTTTGTGTAGTTTATATTATATAGGATAATAATTCTATGATTAAATTAGATTAATTTACTGATTAATTATAACAATAAATTCTCTAATGTTACTGTTAATATTCAGATTAATTTAACTAGCAGTTGTAGTATCCATTTTTTTTTTTAATAAACGATTATTGGTTTCTTTTGTTTTTAACAATACGAAAAACTTTTTTACAAAAATATATTTGAAAAATTCATAATGTGCAACAACTAAAATTGTAGCTAAAAAATATTTCAAATTTTTAGGATGCAAAATATCGTTCTATTATAAAATATGAATATTTTAAAATAAAATGGCATTTTTGTATGGTTATTTTATTTTTTATTTCTGTTGAAAATATTAAATATAAGCATTTTTATATTCAATCTAAGTTATTTGAAATTTTTATATATTGTTAAACATTTCTAATTCGATTTACTTCTGTTTTATTTTACGTGAAAAACATTATAGCAGAACTTATAAATAGGTCATTACTAACATGAATATCGGTTAGTATGTTAGTATATATCAGTAATTATTACAGTTCTTTAATACTGCTGAATAATTTATATTAAAAGTATAGTTGTTACTTTCAGTTGTGTTAAACATTCATTGTTAGGAGTCAGTTAAAGGGATTATCTAAAAAAAATTTCGCCCTCAGATTGTATATAATATCTTAAACTGTAATTATTGCTACTATACAGAATTATTCACGAAAAATATAACAAACTTTAAGGATATATTCTACTGGGTGAAAATAAAGAAGAAATTTCATGTAAACATTGATTCAGAAACGCTTCATTAGCGAGTTTTGGCTGGCGAAATATTTCGCCCTGGTTTCTGCGCCTTCGGTAATATTCATAAGTACTCGCCATATCTTAATTTATTTTAAACCAATGAGGTAAGAAATTCTTGTGTACTAATGGGCTACGTTCAGCATGCTGAATTACCTTTTCTTTTTTCCGGGCAGGATGTTGTTTTTGGCATTCAGTAGTATATGAAAAAGACGGCTATGATCTGATTTTACGTAAGCACCGAAATGCCGAAGCAAAGGTTCTGTGGCCTGGAATATTACTATTCGGAAATTGTTGATGATATTCTCGCTATACTAGTTAAAATCAGTCACATTTTGATATGTTTTTTTTTTTAAATACATCTAAATTCTTACGTTTATATTTAGTTTCGATGAACATTTTTCATACTGTTTTATTCAGAATCAAATTCCTTACATGCTTTATTTAAAAATTTTAAGGGTTTATTACTTATTTAACATTATTTTACGCAAGTATAAAGTAGTGTGTTTTTCTATCCCAATTTTTTATCTTTTACCTCAGATTTCTAATTTAATTTGCCAATCTGTTATGTGACCTGTTCATGTCAAGTCGTACAAGAGTGGTAGGTAAGTAAATTTGTAATGTCATCTGGTGTATCTAAGTGCCCAAAAAATGCTTTAACAGTTTTTTAACCAGAAATAAAATACAGCAGATACAAAAAAAATATCATACATGCGACCGTATATGACTTTTTATAAATACTTAAATCCGAATTCCGTAACTTATGGATTTTATTAAAGTTCATTAATTAACATATTTCAATTAAACATCATTGTATTCTTCATATATGATACCTTAGGGCTACATCAACAACAAAAAAACATTTAGTTCTAAAAGGCTACAGCTTTAAATAATTAAGTTTTTTTTATTCTGAAAAATCGAGATGAGTTAAAATATCTCCGACATTGAAGGGTTTTCAGTCTTAGCAGTTAGAATAATAAATTTCTTTTGTATTTGAATTACATAATTATTAAATAAATAGTTAAATTACCAACTGTGAGATTTTAAAAATAATTAAAATACTCACTCATCACTGAATAAGGATTTGATATTCTATTAAACCGAAAATATTCTTACAGCAACGCACATTAATCATTTTTAACTTGACAGGTATAACCTTGATTGACAAGTCTATTGTTAAACAACAAATATGTGTCCCAGCCCATGAATACAGTTAAAAATTTATTTTTTTACTAAAATACATTTTATCAAGAATGTAATAGGTTGGTAGGAAATAAACATAATTTATTGAACATTTTATTAATAAATTTTTACTTTACGACGTAATGATTCACGATTATAGTGCAGACATACGTATATCTACTATGTACATATAATTTAATTATTCCACCCCTAAAATTTGGTAAGGTTTTTTGTGTATTTTTTCTTTTATACACTTATGTACTGCTTTACTTTTATCAAATTATTGGTCAAACCCGATACTTACAAATTAGCGTCTAAATAACCTAAACGGATTGTCGGCTGTAGTAGAAATCGAACATTTTTTATAATTTTTAAGTTACTTTGGGGTATCTTTTTCCATCATATTTTTTCCATACCATCCGTAGTAATCTTATTTACAAACTCGCTTTAAACAAAAAGTTTTATGTAGTTGACACGCAATGATATGATTTTTAAAATTTTAGATCCATTTTATTCAAAGTTATTTAGTTTTTAAATTTGGAAAGAATCCGATATAGATAAAAGAGTCTTCAGTTAAAAATTACGTGAAGTTTTATGTTTATCGTAACATATTGCAAGAATCTAGAATTTTAATGGATTAAATCCATGAATGTTTAAATAAATTACCGTATTTTTTAATGAAGTGTTGTCTAGATATAATAATTAAAGACTTCTCATGATCAGTTCGTTAGAAAATGTATCAATTTCTCACACGTGTGTATTTATATGCATCCATATTCTTAATCATATAAAAAGGAGTAAATATATCAATCAAACTGTATATTTTTAATTTTCAATAGTACAATTATGACTTTGTAAAATAATAAAATTGATCGAAAAGCTAGTAATATTAAGTGATATCCGGTTCCTACATTACGAAATCCGTTTCCCGGAGGTTCTGCCAACTACGGAAATCTTTTCCAGAATTTAAAGGGGTTTGACTTAGCGACTGAAAATCATACATCTATGTAGCGATAGTTTAGTAGAATAACCCTCTAGATATCTGATTGCTCTGTTTTTGGGGGGAAGGGTAATTAGAAACCATATTACTCTAGAACTTCGAGTTCGGGGAAAAACCTGATTTTCATTAAAGGGGAAAGGATTTTGTTAAAAGGTAAGCTAGCTGTACACAAGTCATACTTACGGGCTATGGGAGATACTCCATTAGGTCGCTTCATTCAGTTACCTTCGATAAACTTTGTAACAACGGTTCTTGTGTAAAGGTGAAACGACCAGTCATCGGATAATTAATAAACAAATGACCGTAATAGTATATAATAATAACAATTTAGCCATTCAGTCGTGTTCGACCCTTGGCAATTCCAGTTACTTGGAATTTTCCTGGCAGGTTTTACGTTTGCCATCGCCTTCCCAATCTGGTTGATTCAAAGCCAACCACCAAAGAACACCGGTATCCCTAGTCTAGTATTCAAATCCGTATAAAAGCAACTGCCTTTACAAGGACTCGAATCTTAGAACTCTTGACTTCGAAATTCAGCTGATTTTGCGATGACGAGTTTAACCGCTAGACTAATCCGGCGGGTTAATAGTATGTAGACACCATTAAAATAAGCGATGATTAGGCTAAAAGAAGATTAGGTAGTTTAATTGCAAACAGGTATAGCTGATGAGTTCATCCACCACTCCTTTTAATTTTAATATAGTTAAGCTTGCTTTATTTTACTTAATATAAAATTTGTAATTTGACTAGGGCGTAGAAGGTCATTTCCAACCTCTTACCAATTTTATACTTTAATAACAGTAAATTTTAAATTTAGTCTTAATAGCAAAATGGTCGCTAACTAAAAATGTAATTAGTAATAATAATCTGTTTATTCGGAGTCAGGATCTGTTTCTAGAATTAGACTCCGACTTTTGGGTGACTCCGAATTAGATGACTTAAAAGGAAAGATATAAATTTAAATTTATATACATGGCAAGAATTATTGTAATAATATTAAAATAGCGTTAACCGGACCTCAAAATTTAACGAAACATATTAACTAATTAATTTTTTTTCATCATCGATAAAAATAAAACATACTCTATTTGTAAAACACGTAAATTTTTTCTGTAATTAATGTAATACTTTTAGGTCCACTGGAGTAATCTTCATTACAGTTTAATAACTAATTAGTGAAAACAAATACTCAATGAAAAAGGAAAGTAAAAATTATAAATTTTGTTGGCCCATACAGAAGGCTAATTATTTAACTTTTAAAATCGTTTAATTTAAACCTAGTTAGTACAAGAGTATCTATAAACTGATTTGAGTCAAAATTTTAAAAATTTTAGCTAATTTTTGTAACCGTAAAACTAAACAATTTTTTTAACTGTTTACGATTACTTTTTAATTCGATCGCATTTATATATAAATGGAACTGAACCCGGTTATAACTTTTAGATAAATAAAATATTAATAAACGTTTTATTGGTACCATCTACAAAATAATTTATAAAGTACATTTTTAAGTTTACATTAGAAATAGATGGAATTAAGTAATATATTATTTAGTTATATAATTAGCCGATTTAATAGATTGTTGTTATTTTATTAAAATACAAATAAGTAAGTAAAAACAAAAAGAAACAAAAGTTTGTCGTGTCATCGTTAAAGTTACGAATTAAAGTTAATTGAGCAAGTTGACAATTTTTGAAATAAAAGGGAGGCGGTGAGTTTTGTAAGATTTCAGAAGTGGTATACCGCCTCAACGTTGAAATATCATCTACTACAAAGTGAATACGGTCGGAGAGTTAATTCTGCAGCGCAGTCTGTCGGATGAAGTAGAAAAGACGTGGTAGTATCGGGTGAGAGCGGTGAAGTTGTGAGAGATTAGAAGCGGCTATTTTGAAAAGGACGCAAGCGCTTTGACTAACCGTATTTTACGCGCAACTCGTAAACTTTCAAAACTCTCGGGAACAAACTTTCTTCGCGGGACGCACAAAAAAAAATCAATCGGTCATAGGCCGAATACTCATTCTACGATGCAGGCAGGAGAGTGTACAGTAGATGATTTATACAGGAGCCTGAAATGGCAGCCGTACCATCTATAAATAATCCTTAAACACTGTTTAGAGCATTAATCTTGGTACATGTTCCACAGCGCGCACAAAAGAAACGTTGAGCTGGCTGTAATTAATAATTTTAATGGGGCGAGACAATTTGGCCCTGTCAAAGTTTGAGTGAATTATGTCGCATCTGTCTCATGACAATATAGTTTTTCGCCATTCCTTCCCATTCTTGCCGATCATCTAAATGGACGCGGCTTGTGACTAATCGGGCGACAGCAGCTGCGCTATAACTCCCCCCTTCCCCCGCTTCCACATCATTCGTCTCCCTCTTCACCGTAAACTTCACCTCACCCACCAACCCGTCATCATCACTCGATCTATATAGCCTACATAAGTTTATTGTGAGCTTTATTTTCGATCCGCAAATTTTATTTTCTACAAAAGTGATTGAAGTGTCTTTTTAATATTGTTATACAAACGTACGTATGGCTATATAAAATACGATGCTCAATTTAAAAAAAAAAGTATACGGAATTGTTTTATGTATTTTTTTTTTTAAATATAAGTCGATTCAAAATATTAATCGATTAAATAAACTTCAATAGTAATAAAATATCGCAATGGAAAATGGGCCAGGATAAATAAAACTGCAGTAATTAATTCAGTAAGAGTTGTTTCCATCAATTCCAGTTGTTATAAATATTCTAAAGACCTTATATTTTTTTGGAACACAAATAATTTTATTAATTAATTTTTGTTGAATTAAACAGATAGTGATAATTTATTTATGTAGGCACGGTTGTTTCCATTAAATATAAAATTAATTCTTTTTTTTTTTACTTTCAAAATACAAGTAGCTCGTCGACACTCTTTTGCCAAAGAATTTAACTGATCCTGTGCGCCTCATGCAAAAAGTGAAAGGGATTCTGAACTGATGGTCGGGTTTTTTTAGAAAGTACGTATTATTATTATTAATTTTTTCCGACTATAGATCTTGTATAACATCTAAAAGACCTATAACTGTAACGATGAAGATCATCTGAAATGAGAAATAAGGTACTGATTTAAGAAGAAGAGTGATTTCTATGACTTAAGATTTCTTAGAGATAGATATTAATAAAACCCAATAATAATCCCATATTATTCATCTAAAAATAGTGAAGTATAAATTGGTATTTTATTATACAGTGAGTTCCGGTTAATAGGACCACCGGTTATTCGGAGCAGCCGTTTTATTGAGGCAGTTTTGTAAAAACAGAGACATATTGATATAATTAATGTAAAATTACTCTGGTTTAACGGCTCAAAATGCCGCTTATAAAGCCCACTAGTTCGTAGGTTTATTTATTTTATTCGTAAATTAACAAAATTTTAATATGCGAGTCGGTTAACCGTTGTTTAAACGTTACGGAGAGAGAAGTAACTTCTCCTTAAGCACTAGGAAAAATATTTTATATGTACTGGTTTCCACAGTACGTAATTTTTTCAAGTTTTGTGGGAGTGATGATAAAATAATAAAAAATATTACTCTATAATTAGACGATGTTGAAGATGATGAAGACAAACCTGAAGTCAAACGCGTATGTAGATACGCAACAAGACAAGATGCAAAAGAATTCATTGACGGACATCAGCAGAACGGTTAAGAAAGTATTGAATTACTTAGCTAGCAGAAATATAAGTTAGTACCAAGTTCGCTAGCAGAGTGACAAGTTTGAACCAAATTTTTAGAACGCCATGTAATGAAAAGGGAGACGATAGAGAAAAATAGAAGAATTAATTAAGTAAGGGGTGTTAATTTAATTGTTTTATATTTTACTGACCGTGAAAGGTACTCATTATTTTGATTTGTTCCTCGGTTTTGTTTATCTAACATTTTTTTATTAAAACAAAAATATTGCAAAAAAATAATAATGTTGTTTACGTAATTTAGTATTGTATTAAAAATAAAATTCGGAGTAATAAGACGATAACTGGTGATTAATAACACTGTCAATAATGATTTTGTTAAATGAGAGAATAATTGATTCTTATAGTATTTTTTACGCTGATTTCAAACACGTAATCAGAGTTCATCTACCAGGCTTAGTTTTTTTGTAACTACCATTCTTATTTTCAGGTAGTATCATGCATGAACTCCATAAGCATAGCATTTTTTGAAAGTATTTTATTACATTATTTAGCAACTTAATAGCTATTGTTTATTTATTACAGTCCCTTAATTGTTGTCTCATTGATTTGTTAAACATTATTCATCATGTTTATTATTTATACACTAATTAAAATGAAAAAGAATGCGACTCATTCTTCCTATTTTCATCTTAATATAAACATATAATCAGCTCATTAGTTATAACTGTCATTATTAAAACTGTTGTGCAGACTAGAGAAATATATTTAATTCTAATTCAAATGCGAGTTCTTGTGTGGGTAACATTCAATTTTGTAGCTGCCTTTTCGTATTTGCGGATATATGTTGTTCAGTAAGGTGAGTATATTTATTAAATCAGTGTGTTTATAAGGTATTTCTTTTTAAACAATACTGTAATGATGTGGACTCTTTAATGGAAGCTTTGGGACATGTGCACCACCCTTATGAGTGGCGACTTTTTATTGACTCATCAAAGCTTAGTTTCAAAGCTGTTCTACTTCACACTGGAAATACATACCCATCTATACCGTTAGCATATACTGTTCACATGAAGGAGTCTTACGAAAATATGTAACTTGTATTAAGCAGGATTCAGTATGAGAAATATTTATGGCATATTTGTGGATATCTGAAATAAGAGCGCTTTTACTTGGACTGCAACTTGGATACACTAAGTTTTGTTGCTTTTTGTGCGAGTGGGACAGCAGGGATAGGAAAAACCATTTTGAGCAGTAGCCAAAGAGAGAGGTACTGACTGGAGGGAAGAAGAATGTTTTCAGTCAGGTAATTGTAAAATCAGAAAAAGTTTATCTTGCGCCACCGCACATTAAGCTTGGTTTTTTCAAAAAGTTTGTTAAAGCATGGATCGTAATGGTGCAGGGTTTCAGTTTATAAAAAAAAAACAAATTCCCTAGTATAAGCGATGCTAAAATAAAGGAAGGTTTATCTGTTGGACCACAAATAAGAAAACTAATGAGTGATCCGGCGTTTGAAGAATGTTTGAATGACTTGGAGGTGCAGCATGGAAATTATTTCAAAATGTGGTAAACAACTTCCTTGGAAACAATAGGGTCAGTGACTACAAAGAACTTGTGAATGAACTCCTTCAAAACTACAAAGAATCTGGGTGTAACATGTCACTCAAAATCTATTTCTTTCATACACATTTGGATATTTTCCCTAACAATTTCTGCGCTATTAGTGATGAACATAGAGAACGCTTTCACCAGGAGTTATCTACAATGGAAATACGATACAGGGAAAATGGAACCAAAAAATGTTGGCTGATTACTTTTGGAATTTAAAGAGACATCTATCTACAGTAAATTACAGCAGAAAATCAAAAAAATAGATTTTAGGTGAGTACAAAATGAATGTAATTTATATTGCATTCATATTACGTTCACCATACATTTTTTTGTTTTAAAAGAAATTTCAATAAAATAAAAAAAACTGAGCCGGATAGAAAAAATCCATTAACATACATGAAATCAGCATTAAAAATACTGTAAGAATCACCCATTCACTCTCAATTAACAAAAAAAAAAAATTAAATTTTGTTGACCAGTGTAATCGTATGTACTCTAAATTTTATTTGTCCTCATTTTTCGGTAATATCACTTAATAGGGCCATACGGTTCCGGTTCCGAAGTCGTCCAATTATCTGGAATTGTACTTAAGAATTAGTTTGTCGTTTGCATTTAGATTTAATTGTATTATTTTTTATTTAAAATCTACAAAGGGTCAGATAAGTTTCCATACATAGGAAAAATAAGCATTTTTTTATGAAAACCATTTTTAGTTTTTTTTTTTAAATGTATTTAATATTATTTATTTTAACGTAGTCTGTGTATGAAAACTTATGGAACACTTTATAGTTAAATATTAAATTTGAAGGATTATATAACTGAAATGTTTTGAAAGTAACTCTACTGTTTTAGAACAATTATCCTGAGGTACTTAACGCCAGATGCCAATCTGTGATTAACTACTAAAAATAGAATTTTTTTTTTTTTTTACTTTATAACCTTTATTAGAATAATTATTGTTAGAAAGAGAAATTGAGAGAGATATGATTATATTCTGTGGATATTGTCTTCTTGATTGACATTTGATAGGATTCTATTTTTGATTGACAGATGGATTGTATTATAAGGTATTGTATTTTCGGACCTGATCCGAAAATATATTCTTCCCACAAAAAACCCGGATTACTACAAACTGTCAATATTATATTTTACCTACTCTTAGCCACCCTTATTCAGACAATTAAGGATTTAATTAACAGTTTAGACAGTTGAAGAAACAAATTACTTTTTTTTATCGATTTACTCTATATTATTTATTATTTTCACCCATAATTATGAACAATAACACAATTACTATTGGATTTTTAATAATAAAAAGAAAATTCAATAAAAACATTTCTGCAATTTATATAAAAAGTGTTACTTGGATGAAAATTTAGGTACCTTCTGTAGATAAATCCGTGTTGAGGGTTACCATCACAATAACATTTTGTAAAGTCAAACAGAAATTCTGAGATATTTTGTCAGCAACTTAAAATAGTAATAACAATTTATAAATATTGTAATCATAAAGGAGTAATTTATTTTAACTGTTTCTTCAGTAATTAAATTACTCGATGAAATTGAAAGGTTATCTTTCAATTTCAATTGTATCGAGTAACCAAACAAATAACAGAGCATTGTACTCTCCAAAGTTTCTTGATTTCTTTATATTATTAGGTAACAAATTGTACGCCTTCGGAGCCAAAAACGAACAAAAATATCTATCTAGTTCCAATGTTGGCAACGGTACACAAATGTGTTATTCCTATCTGGTAAAAGATTATATTAAAATAATTACAATAAAAAAATATTGATCTGAACAACAATTTTTTTTAAAATAAATACCAAAAAAAAGAAAATTAAATTATTTTCTAAATAATTTTAAAGAAAAAAAATCTTGCACAGTTCTGGGTAAGAACGAATTTTTATTAATTTAACTTGGTTTTATTATTTTAATGTATATTTTTTTTAATTCGGTTTAATATTGCTAACAATAGGTACCACATATAAAGAAACGTCAACGTTCCATCTTGCAGTATCATAATTAACCACGCTGTTAACTTGCCCCGCTCAAATATTTTCGACCTTAAATTGAGCGTAACTCATGGACGACTCAACCTATCTTCACAAAATTTTCACCTGTATATATATATATATAAGGAAACCCTAATTGCAGTGAATGGTATTTTCGTACTCCTCATACCTCAAATTGTAAAAAAAAATTCATTTTCACTTTTAATTTCCCTCGAAAAGTCTGTAAAAGAAATGAAAAATAAAATTGTTTTAAGTTTGAAAATTTCAAATTAACATGATAAAAGATTATCGCAGAAATTTGATAAAAACTATTTTTTTGTTAGATGGAGTTGATAATTTAAAATGTTTTAAAATTTGATTTGTATATTTGTATTAAATTTTCCGTTTCGTACATTAATGAAATATTATTTATTTACATTAATAAATAAACAACTAAGCCGTTTTTTTTCTATCTATTAAATGTTGTCTATCTCTTAAATTTTAATTGACTGAAAACGAGTTTTTTTGTTTTTTTTGTTATTATGTGCCGTCCTTCAGATAAATTCTTTGCTGCATAATATAGTTAAATTAGATTAATAAAATATAATGTGAAAAACGAAAGATTATATAAATTATAAGGAATAACAAAGAATCACAGCATTAATTAAATTAAATAATTTGTTTTTTAATTTCAAAAAGTAAATTCTAAAAATTAAAAAAAATAAAAATAATTGTTTAACTGCATAATAATAATAATTATTATTATTACTTTTGTACATCTTTTCAGTTAAAATAATAAGATATTCATTGTTTATAGCAAGTGAAGCAAGTTAAATTTATAATGTGTCGTGATGTATATAATGTATTAAGTTTTTTGTTGTTTTTATACTTTTGTTTTTAGAACCTCTGCCAGAATAATTTATTAGTTCATGAATTCATCTTCTTTCTTATTAATATTTTGCAATATTTAATAAAATATAAGAAAAAAAAAATACAATCGTTAACAGTTTAAAAGAAAAAAAAACCTAAAATTAATTACAAAAAAATGAAAAACCATTTAAAACTTATTTAGTGCATTATTTTATTGCAGAATAGAGGTAATTTAACTTGTTAATATACAGTTTGTCCTAGTTTCATAATGGGTAATACTTACATATTATTTTTATTTGTCTGAGGTAAAAGAGGTAGAAATCATTTTTCTGAGTGTAATGATGTTTATGCATGTTGTAAAAGGAAAGAAAGGTTGAAAGGTACCTGTAGGATTGAGTACCACATATATTTTATTTTCTGGTACTATTTACAACTAGTATCTATTTCTTCTCACGTTTACTTCCTTGCATTAGTTACTTATTATTCTTAAGTATTTCTGTCTCGTTTATAGGACATACATACATATATCCCGTTATGACCCCCAAAAAAATTCTTTCTCTTATTTATAAATAGTCAAATAATAAAGTTTTATATACCCGAAGGATTTTTTGTTATTATTATAAAATTTTGAAAACACAGAAAGGCAAAATTGTTGAGTTTGTAAATATAGTGATTATTGCTGACGTTACTTCATGCATAAAAATAAAGTTGTTTTAATGTAATGCATGTTTATATAAAGCAGAATTACTTCATAAATTATCACATCTAGTTAGCTATCTGTTATATAAAATTATTTTTATAAATTATTTAATAAAGAATGAAAAATATTTATTTAACAAATATTTATGCAGAAATTTGCTTCTTTTACACTAGATTTACCAAACATAAGTTTAAATTGTAAAGATTTTCTTTGCTCCTTATTGGATAATAGCATTTTATTTGTTATTGCACTCTCTTTTTCTATCTTTTTCTGTTTACCCTCCAGAACCACCGTTATTACTTCAGAGGATGAATGAGGATGATATGTATGAATGTAAATGAAGTTTAGTCTTGTTACAGTCTCAGGTCGACCGTTCCTGAAATGTGTGATTAATTGAAACCCAACCACCAATGAACACCGGTATCTACGATCTAGTATTCAAATTCGAATAAAAGTAATTGCCTTTACTAGAATTTGAACCGTAGAACTCTCGACTTCAAAATCAGCTGATTTGCGATTACGAGTTCACTACTAGATCAACCTGATGGATGTAATCTGTTATTGCATTAAAATGAAGTAAATATGTTAACAATAGAATATGTCCTATACTTTAGATATTGGGGCAGCTACACATTTTCTTAAAACTTACTTTTGTCATTAGTTATCTAAATGTTTTTAGTTTCATTTCATCAAAAAGGCGTTTTGCAATTTTTTTTAATTATCCCTAAATATTATTTCATATTTCATCGTAGAATACACATTATATCAGTTTATCACATAAACTATTAGTATAGTAAGTATATACAATTTATACATATGTTGCATTCTAAGAGAAAACAGCTCTTGATTGGTTTTTTGTATCTAGGATGGTTTACATGTGTCACAGCTGTAAGAAAGACTGTGATAGACAGTGGAAAATAAAAAATTTACTTACCCTTATTTAGGAAGTAAAGCTTCATACAAATTGCCTCCAATTAATTGGGAAAAATAAATGCAAATATTTTCACAATTTTTTTTGTTTTTATTTTTTTAACAGCGTTAAAATATGTTTATTAAAATTTTAAAATAGAATTTGTCAATATTACATCATAATGAATTGGAAAAAATTACAGAATTAACACCACAAACAAAAATTTAAATTTGAATAATACGTATTCGATAATGAATATCCTATTTACTTTCAGTAATATTCTAATAGGTCAGTATTGATAACATCACGGTAGAATGAAACTAAGAGATATCAATTTAAGAAATTAAGATCAAGACCTATTTTCAGTACATTAATAGAGTTAATTTTAATATCTATTTTCGAACAGTAGTGATATTAAATTAAATTTTTATAAGGGTAATTAAGAAATACGAATGTAATTTGTTTGTTGTTTTTTATTTTTTTATTTTTTTGTAAATAAAGATAGAAACAGATCGTAAAATGGTATACAAAATTATATAAATTAACACTGCTAGTTAAGCTATTTAAAAAATCACGGAAAGCATATCTTAAAAGTATAAGCTCAAATTGAGATAAATTAAAAGATTACGTTTAGTTTTTTCCATTTTATTCATAAAGATTGGTTAATATAAAGCAAGCAGTTGTATTTGTGTGCGCGCGCACATACACACACATCAATAATTGAATGTTTCGCATTTCCTTAAGCTTATAGAAGGGAATTTTTTTTTATCACCGGAAATAAAAGAGTACTAAAACTTTTTCATATAAAATAGTATACAGGAGTGAGATCATTCAAAAATTAGTTCTGGTCAGTTTATTTAACTAAAACTGGTAAGGGTAGATCATTGTGCTCAATGTTAGCCTATAAAAGAACGGTTGAATAGCAAACATAACGGATCTCCTTGATTCAGTACGAACCTCCCTACATCTAGGATATATGTACCGTATAAATACCAATCAATAAATAAAGGTTCTTCTAATTCAATACAAACTGAATATTACGCGCGCGCACAAGCACATTCACGCACACATAAACACACACACTACATACATATATATATATATATATATATACTAATATACGTATAAACACAATGATACACACAAGCACAACAATATGCAAGTCCGTGCCAAATTCGTGATGTTCAGTGGTCCTATCGGGTGACGGGGTGGTATAGAATAGGGGGAGGGATAAAATTGAAGGGGGGAGAGAGAGAGCATGAGAAGGTAGTCATGATTTATAAGTCTTCTCCTCCAGCAAAGACTGGCGTGGCCCCGGGTCCGGGTTCCTCTATGTGTTCACCTTTTTCCCTGATCCCGGAGGGAGGCGAGATTTATAGATATAAACCAGAGCGACGTAGTGCGAGAGCCTCTCTCCCTACTTACCCCCCTCCCCTTATTTCACTATTCCCATCTCTCTCTTTCTCTTCATCGTTGCCGAGTGACATCGGGGCCTCGCGTTTAATTATAATACTTTATTGCCCAATAAATCAGACTACACTGCATATTATAACCCCCCCGTTCGCTTCATACCCCTATAGTATAAAACATTTTTTGAAGGATAGCGTTCAATTCTAAGTCTGCCGGGTGACGTATTTTATGACCGAATTATGCACTCTTCCGTCTTTCTCTTACACTGTATCCCTTACTATAATTCTATCTTTTTCTTCATCGTTTCCACTTTACTTCATAGCGAGATGCTTCTACTTTTGCTCCCGGAAGTATCCATGTTACTCTATTGGGGACTGCTGACTTATTTATTATAAATTATATAATCGGTTACTTCTTTTGAAGATATAACTTATCTAAGTTTCTGTAATAAATATTTATTTTTATTTATACTTTAAAAAAATAATAAATAAGATACAACTGCGTGAAACAAAAATATTCTCACAGTTTTAAATTAATTATGATTTCAAACGTATAAAATTTAATTTTTGTCACAAAAAGGAAATAAAACTTAATTTTTTTTAAAAATAATATGCGTATCCATTAAATATATCCAGATAATCAGATGAAGCAATCTGGAAAAAAGAATGGTTCAAAGTCTGTGATTACGAAAATTGTACCATTCATACATTAATTTTTTTTTAAATAATATGCGTATCCATTAAATATATCCAGATAATCAGATGAAGCAATCTGGAAAAAAGAATGGTTCAAAGTCTGTGATTACGAAAATTGTACCATTCATACATTAATTTTTTTTAAATATTTCTTACCAATTTCTTACCAATATTAATAATTTATTAAAATTGTATATTCATATCATCCGAATATTTTGCAGTACGTTTATATAATAATCATAACTACAAATACTCCGTACACGTATAAAAAGGTCCATATTGTAATAGTGCTTTAAAAAGATTTTTAAAAAGTTCTTGTGCAGTTCTGCGCAAGAAGACCGACTTTTCGTTAATTTAATTTTGTCTTAAAATTTAATATTTTTTTTTTAAATTTGGTTTTATATTAATGTCGCAGATAAAGAAACGTCAACGTTCCAAATTGCAGCATCATGACGAACCACGCTTCTAGCTTGCCCCTCTCGAATTTTTTTGACATTAATTTGAGGGTAACTCAAGAACGACTCAACCAATCTTCATCAAATTTTTACATGCACAGTTTCAGATACACTACTACAACATATATAAATTTCTGTGAAATTGATTTTGTAGTTTTGGAGAATTTCGAGCCACTAAATTCTAAATACCCACATTAAATGAACGGTATTTTTGTACTTCTCATATCTCAAAACGTAAAGAAAATTCATGTTCACCCCCCCCCCCACCACCCGACGACCATGTGGCCGAAAGTAATACCATACTTTTCTTCGAAAACTGGTAAAAAAATAAATATATACTCGTATATATGTAATATGTACTCGTATTAAAATAAAATAAATATTAAGAAACATAACCGTTTATTTTTCGATTGCATTCTCAACATAAATGTAGTACTATAAGATAAAACAATTTTTAATGCTTCCTATAATAACGTCCATTTAAATCACAATGCAATTGCAAAACTGTTATTGCTAATTAATCATAAAATCTACTCGAACCTAGATTAAAATAAAACCACTTTCACTACCCGTGTTTTTATAATGTTGTCTGTTCTTCTTCAGGGAATTTGTCAATTTTTATTAACAACAAAATCTATAAAAAATTTACATACAATTATAGTAATTTACATATTATACTTGTGATAATTCAATTACATAAGAATAAGAACGCAAGAAAATACAACTAATCAAGAATAAATAATATTTCGCCCAATATAAAGCAAAAGAAGAATAAAAAATGTTGTATGAAGTATTAGTAAACATTATAAAAATTTAGGAAGGAATGTCAGATTAGGCTTTCGTAATATTTGGCAAGTTGAATCGTTTATCTACTAGAAAACAACTTCTGTGAAATGGACTGAAATTTAATTAACGTAAAATAGTATATTCAGAGTTCTTTTTATTAGTTATCTGTTCAAGGTATCCCTTGAAATAAATATTATATAAATAAATAAGTAAATAAAAGTATTTAAAAATAAATATTTATATTACCATTTCAAAGGATAAATGAAAGGTTTAACAATTTATTTAAAATTCTGTAGGATTATTTGTTATATTTTAATGGATAGAAGAGGTTATTAGAAGTATTGTTTTAAAACTAAAACACTATCTAAAAAAATTAATTTTATAAAAAACTACAAGTAAAATATAAATATTATATAATGTATTTTATATATATATATATATATATAATTCATTTAAAATAAAAAAAATTGGTTAAAAAGAATTCTAAAGAATTTGAAATTGAATAATTTTCAAATGTATAACTGTAATAGTTAAAAACAAACTAAAATAGTTTACATAATTTATTTAAAGAGTGAAAGAATTGATATAAATTTTGTTATGAAGGGTGAATCTAGAATAGAATAAAACACATAAAAAGATGGAATGAATTTTAAATGTATAAAAAAAAAGAAAAGAAAGAGAAAGAGGAGATAAAAAAAAGAAGAAAATGATGATGACGATGATAAAAAGTAGTTGATAATAATAACCAGTGTGAGTGAAACGTGGCAGGTGCGTCTCGACGTTGCTTTTGCTTTTACAACTAGAATGCTGGCGACGACGCTTGATGGACGTTTCTTCTCCCGGGCAGACATTTGTCAACCCCTGTCTTGTGACGCTCAGCGGAAAAAAATAGCAACTGATAGCAATTAAACTAAACTGTTACAGCAACAGTTAAGAGACGTAAAAAAAAGATAAAACTACGAGACGGAATGAGTGAGAGAGAAAAAGATATATTTTTTTTTTAAAAAGAGAAAACAGTTTCGATGTTGTGATGTTGTTGTTATAGAAGACAGCAGCCAAATCAGCTTAATAAGTCGAATTACTGAGCTATATTAACGTATCATATAAATGTAAATTCAAAGGAATATAACAATTTTCTTCTACAGACTTAATTCTGTTCTAATTTTCATTTACGCTACATATTTCTTGTAAGAGTATTAAATTTCGGTATTACCTTTCGAGATATGAATGGAATAACATGATCATTTATCCGATTTTATATTTATTTTTTATTGTTTAAATTTAACAAGTACGTGATATTATAAAAATAATATTTAAATTATTAAAGTTCATCATTTTCAATCAAAGAAGTAATTTATATCGACGAAATAAGGTCAATAAAAATGCCAAAAAATGGAGGAAATCAGTGCTTTTTAATATTTATTATTTTAAAAAAACGATGAAAATTAAATATTTTGATTCAGTACAGTGATATAGATTTTACGATGGATTGTAGAAAATAATAATAATTTAAGAATGAATATCGTAAAAAGATGGAATAGGGTTCTAGGACATCTGTTATTGCATCCAGAATTAGTGAATTTAGTTCTAGAAGTAAATAATTTATGAAAAAGAAAGACAAAGGTTTTATTCTATGCAACAGGTAAAATAAGATATTAACTGGCCATGAGTAGATTGGAAAAGTACATCAAATGGGAAAAATTTCGTTAAAATGATCTATTTTGGATTAAATTGCGCCCATAAACTGTATTGTCATGTATGTATATTTGTGGCTTATTAGCTGCATAATCGCCGAAATTTCGATTTTCATCAGTAATCTACTGAAATGTTTATCTTAATTACATTTTGCAGTGATCATACATACCATTATGTGGAAAAATACTACGTGGAAGCTACAAAAAAAGTCCGAAGATTTATAGAATCGTATTAATATCTTAGAAATATGTTTATAGATTGAAACAACTAAAAATAATGAGTACTATTTATAAATGTTTATCAAATATTTGATAATATTGCGAAATAATTATTGCTTTTATTTGAATAATTTCTACAATTAAAGACTGAACAATGTAATCGCAAAAACCTTAGTTTTTTTTATATAATAAATACGCTGTTGAATTGTTCAGATGAGCGTTGAAATTCGATGTTTGAGTGTTATAATATACATATGCAAAAAATATATATTCACTGGTAAATTCTTGAATAAAACACAGACTGCTGTCTTTATATAAAAAGAAGAAGAAGAAAAATGTCGCGCAGTATTTCAATCAGTTAGTCTAGGATAACATCAAGGAATACATATAGAGGGTTTTTTAACACAAAAATTAATATATTTAAACAAAATAAAAACAGAATAATAAATTGTTTTTAACGTAAAAAAAATTGTTAGAGTAATAAAATTAGTAAAATTAAAGGGCCATTCATATTTACATAAAATCTGATTAAAAATGACCCCGTTATAAATTTGTTAATTCAAAAGTAATTCTATCAGAATCCAAGTTAAGTCTATATAGTTTACGTTTTTTTTAAACATACATGTCAGCCTAAACTATAAAAATTGTATATATATGTTTTATAATAATATGTAAAATACATAAATATGTAAAGAGAAAGATATATTTACTGGTATATTTATTTGTGTGTGTTTGTGTGTTGTTGCTGACAAGTTTGTAGGGTTGTAACGTGTTACTGTGTGTTGTTATAAATGTATCTCTTATTTCTATTGCGCGCAAACAAACACAGATTCATATACATGCATCAACAGTTAGCCTACAATAATATTTTAGTTTTCTTCATAGTATAAGATGCGTCTTGATGATATTAATATAAAGAGTGTATCACGAAGTTCTCCCAACACTTTCATAACCTATTCTACTAGTGAAAATAATGGAAAAAGTTCATATAAACATATGTTCTAAAATGCTTTGTTTACGAGTTACGGTTAGTGAAAGATTTCACTTGATTTCAGCTACCCTGGTGAAATGAGGTCGTAATGAAATTTTTAAAATGTTAATTAACAGGTAGAATTAGTGATTTATTATGGGTTTTAACCTGAAAAATTGAATAAAATAGTTTCCAGAACCGTATCTTCAGTAGTTTTTGAGAAATTTGAGGCGAAAACCAATAAATTGGAGTAAAAAAATCCTGTTTTTTATGTTTAATGTATAATAACTTTGTTAAATGGCTTATAAACACATAAAACTTATAAAAAAGATTTGTAGAGAATTTAATTTTTAACAAAATGGTGTAAGATAGGTTGAATATAACAAAGAAATGTTAGAAAAATTGGAATTTTATTTTGAAGCAGTGCACTAGACGAAAGTGAATTATACTCTTACAAAACACTTTAATAAATGATCAAAATTGAGCCCGCCACTTTCAATATATTTCTTGACACGCTTGTCTACTGGTTTTGTTGCTCTTTTAAATTTTTCAGAGCTGTCTTTAAGTTCCTCAGCCGCACTGGCAATGGGAATAATTAATTTTTCACGAGAATGTATTTTTGTATACAATATTTTTCATCCATCCGAGATGCAAAAATCTAAAGGTAATAGATCAGGCGATCTTAGTGCCAGAAGTGTGGACCCCTACGACCGATCAGGGAATGATGATTTAAGCGAGTGGAAACTACCCGAGAAAAGTGGGGAGGAGCGCCATCGTACTGGAAGTACACTTGCCTCTAAGCGCTAGAGGAAATTCTTCAGACACCTGCGGCAATTCTTTTTGAAGAAAGTGCAAGTAGACCTCAGCATTCAAGCGGCCAGGTAATATGAACGGCCCAAACAGCTGATTTTGAAGAAAACCGCACCATACATTGGCGCTAAGGTAGTATTGAAAATTGCCTTCCACTGTTTCATGAAGATTTACTTTTAAACAAATACGCTCATTGCGTAAGATGTTAACGCCATCTTGTGTGGAATTTGCCTTGTTGGTAAATAAAACATAGTGTAGAGTTGTCTATTTGTATTTTACCAGTTGCAGAAGCAGACTGTCTGCCGGATGCAGATATTGAATTGACTGTTTATGATAAGGATAAAACTTGTTTTAAATCTACTCCAAACTGTCGAATGCGGAACTCCGTTCCTCTTAGAAAGACGTCATATTCTGACACCTGGCCTGCGCTGAACTGCATCGATAATAATTTCATCAATAACAGCGTCATGTTGGACAGATCGTTCGTAGCTGGTACAAATACTAGGTAGTGAATCTGTTTCCCGAAAAAAGTCGCGTTAATTGTTTCAAGATCTGCAATTCTGCGATTTGAAAAACCTATTTCATATTCTACTGCAGCAGCTGTAGCATTACCATTACACATACCCAAAATGAATACCATATCAAGTCTCTGTTGTAAATAAGTACGACATTACTTCAATGGCAAACCGATCACTTTCAAACTAAAATTCACCAAAAACCTTCGCTAACGACATTACAGTACACAGTACCTGATATACTTACTGTACCATACAGAATGATCTAGATTCTAATAGAGTATTGCGCATTGTTGATCAGCTGTTGTTATTTTATTGCCAACTTTGAAATAGTAATTTTTCAAATAATTTATTGTATTTCAGAAATACAAATTAATTATTAATTGTTATTAATAATTAATTAATATAAAAATAATTTTATTTTACAATTGTTGTTTAATTTCCAGTTTTTTTTTTTAAATATTTCAACAACAATTTTTAGCAGTAAATTCCGTTATTTAAATTTATCACATCACCAAGTAAGAATTAAGTTTTTGTTTACTTTAAATAAGTATTTTTTGAGAAATGTGGTAATGTACTATTTCTAAACAAGATTTGAATTTTTCTAACTTTTCTTTGATTTATTCAACTTACCTTACACCACTTTATTCAAAATTAAATTCTCTACAAATTTTATTTAAAGGTTTTATGTGTTTATTACTTATTTAACAAAGTTACTGTACGTTAAACAAAAAAAAGTGCGGTTTTTACCCCAATTTATTGGTTTTCACCTAAGATTTCTCTAAAACTATTGCAGAAGGTTCTGGGACCTGTATTCTATTAGATTTTTCAGGTCAAAAACCATAAGAAGTCACTAATTCTGCCCCTTAATTAACGTCCTAAAAATTTCAGTACGTCCTGATTTCATCGGAGTAGCTGAAATAGGAGAGAAATCTTTCAATCTTTCACTAATCCTAACTGGCAAACGAAGCATTTTAGAATATATTTTTACATATGAACTTTTTCCATTAATTTCACAAGTAAAATGGGTTATGAAAATCCCGGGAGAACTTCGTGACACTTCTTTATATATATATATATATATATATATATATATATATATATATATATATATATATATATTTCTTTTCTTCAACTTTTTTTTTTGTGAAAGTGGATTGAAATTTAGGTTTGATCTCTATTACATTAGAACCTTTAAAAAAAAAACAAAAAAAAACAGAAATCCTTAAATAAAAAATGATACTGAATATTTATTCAAATATTATTTAGAATATTTGATAAAATATCTGTTCTTATTTCATCAGACGTATTTAACTATTATAGAAAAGTTATTGCTGTTTCACTAACGTTTGGCCCACTCTAAACTTTACTCAGTACTCTAACTCGTTCCACGGTCCACAAATATACACAAATAAACCTATATATAATTTGATATATAAAACAGAACTAATCATTAAGTCAATTCATGATATTTATTGTATTTTTATTATTGTTTTACTTATACGTACAGACAATTAGTAACCTTGTGTTCATAATTTTTTTTTCTTAAAAACAAAATTCAATAACATTTCATTTTGTATTAACTTATAAACATTATAGGAAATAAAAATAACCAAATTAAATTTATATGTTTATTTTAATTACGTCCAAATTTATCTGGTTTATATTTGAATCTACTAAGGTGTACGGGAATTTGTAAAATTTATTACATTTAAGTCGTATTGTTGTAAATTTTTTTATTAATTTATTTTTGTGTATTCGTGAAATTTATTTGTTATTTTTAATAAACAATATTTTGTATCGTGTTAAAGTAATTTATAGCTCAGCGGTAATGACGAAGAAAAATATTTGTATAACGCCCTCGATTCTTATTGGTAGTTAAAAATAAGGTCTATTGGTTTAAAGATTTTTAATTTTTGTTAAAGATACTAAGTATCCCTAATACTAGTAAAGAGTAATATGTAGTAAAATAAATAATGCGTAGCTGCGATAGAAGTAATACGTCATGCAATTCTACCACGCGCATTGGTGTACGAAAGTGTAATAAGATATAATGGAGGATTTGTCAAAGAGAATCACGTGACTAATTCGTAAGGAAGGGGGTAAAGCATCGCGTATACCATCATTCATCGTCTATGTTTTAGGTATATTTTATTATAATATATGTTACATACAAAGTAATTAATATTACATGGATATGCATACACACAAACGCTCGCACTCTTTTTTCGCTTTTTCACACGCGCGCGCGCGCGCACACACACACACACACTATATGTATTATATTATATTATTATTTTTATATTTTATTTTATTAAAAAATTGTAATTTTATAAATATCTTCTGAAAATCTAATATCGTACAAAATATTCTTGAATGAATTATTAATACAATGTATCATTAGATGGCTTAATACACTGAATACAAATAGGTTTTTTTTATTTATTTCATAGTATAATTTTATAAATAACATAAATCATGACAAGACTCGAATGTGAATTACTCCAAGAGTAGCACAATGGAATTACTTTAGAATTCGCTTGGAAGAATCAAGGTAAGACATGAAAAAACTTGATAAAAAACAATATTACAAAGAAAAAAATTAATAAAGAAAAGTGATTATTATCCATAATTATATTAACATAACAAAAATACAACAACGTGAACATAATAATTGGGTGACAACTGTTCAAAATAAAAATTTTAACAAGTACATAATCAACGAGGATACAGAAAACTCGTACTTATCAAATTAATTATTTCAAAATACGTCAAAATTATTTTATTAAAATAATAAAATCTGTATGAAAGACAAAGACAAGTCAATTAATAGAAAGGAAATATGTAGAAATTAAATTGAAATTTAATTTTATAAACATTGATCTAAAGATTTTTTAATATTGTTAGGTAATTTATTAAAAATTAAAACTAGAGCAAAATAAGATACTTTCTCATCGACCTTAATAAATATACGGTTGTTTTTAATCTATAATATACCTGCCTTATTAAATTTAGATTTCCATATTGAAAAGTTCAACGCAGAAAGTTTCTATTTAAATTAATTTTGTTTTTGTTTCAGTGATTTACGATTTCCTGGGAACGAATAATAACTGGTAAGTTTGATTACACAAATTATTGTATACAAATTAAGTCGAAGTAATGTTTATAGTAAACTGACAGTATTGAATTAAAAATTAATGAAATATTTTATAGCCAATGCGGTACTTTTCTTAAATTAAATGCCATATGGTCTTATATTAGAAATTAACTTTCGTATCAGTTTTAATCATTAGTTGAGATTATTTGATATACAGAATACAATATTTTTAACCTTCTAGAAAAGTTATTTTTTTTTTTAATAAAAGATTAAAATAAATGTGGGGGAGAGACAGCTAAATATTTACTTTACTTTAAGTATGTATATGCAATATAAGTATAAGCACAAGCATGTAAAGTATTACATTACATGTTTGTCCACACACACAATCTAATGATGCCAAGTTAGCATTGATCTCAAACACCAACAGTAGCCGTTTGTCCTACCTCCTGCTGTTAAAATAAAACCTAAGTCACGCTAAAACTAATTTTTTTCACACAATTTAATAGCGTTTATTTAATTTATGTTTACACAGGAATGTGTCCTTCTTTAAATAAATTAATATCCAGTAACATTATACTTTGTTATAGCCTCCATAAAATATCTCCGTTGATAAAAATAATTTAAAAAACACTAATAAATGGTAATATTAAAAGAGGTTTGATTTAAAGGGAAGAAGTACGGCAAAATACTTTTACAGTAATTTCATTGAAAATTATAAAATAATAGTCTGCTAATAAAATTGTAAACATAAATCAATGACGGAATTGAATTTATGTTTATTTGTTAGTAATTCTTAATAATGAAATTAATATTTAGATTTGTTAGTAGCATAATATAATCTCATTTTTAGAAACAAATAATAAATATTAAATAGTATTTTAACATTATAAAACATTATAAAATCGTCTTGTAGAGAGAGAGAGAGAGAGAGAGAGAGAGAGAGAGAGAGAGAGAGAGAGAGAGTGAGAGAGAGAGTGAGAGAGAGAGAAATTATAAAGTCTTCTGTTATAGTTTTCCCTTGTAGAAGTGGGAGAATTAGGAAAGATGGGGATATTTTCTATAATAATCCACATAATCAGCCAACCCGGTGAGCCATTCCGAAACGCGGAGGCGTGTATTTACCAAAAATACACTCTCATAGATCAGTGATGTGTTTCTCTCAGTGATGTGTTTCCATAAAAACTATCCTCACCAAAATATTTTCATTTTACTATAAGGCCTTACAAGACATTATTTTTTTATATTATTAAAATTATTCATTTCTGGATTTAAAATTCGTGCAGAAATTATTGTAAGGGAATCTGTTAAAAATACACAGGTATATGCCGTATAGTATTTACATAAAACTACCTGTCTATAATGAAGTGAGTACCAATCAAGAAATTCAAAATTGTGGAAAATACTGAAGCACCCATTTCAAATCCTAATTTCGTCCTACAAATTTTATTTTTAAAAAAAAAGAGAAAATCTTTCGTATGAACATCATATCAGGATACAACTTTTACGAAATAAAATATTACAAAGAAACGATTTTATTTATTTTCTAATTATTTATTTATTTAAATTTGTAAAATGAAGTCTTTTTTCAATTCGCTCAGTTGATTGGTTTGATGCTACTCTCTGCATGTCTATCTTTCATCTAGAATGTTCTGGGTTTGATTACCGGTCGGTTTGGAATTTTTCACACGCCTTAACGTAGATACCAGAAAGACATAAAAATAAATAGATAAATTTTAATCTTTATATCCCTTTGCAATTGTTATCTTCTACATATCTTTCTACCATCAAATAAACTAACCTTGGCGACTTAATGGCCCACCAATCTAGTCTGTTTTTATAATTCTATCACAAATCTCTTTCCTCTTGAAACCATCATTACAAATTTCATCAGTCAACTAATTTTAACATCCTTTTATAAGAGACACAAAAACCTCTTTTTTATATTGTTAATGTTTCTTTATCATAAACGCTACATTCTATACAAATATTTTCAAGTATTACTTTACATTTCTTAAATCTATTTGAGCAGCAGACTTCTTTTTTGTGTGATAGCTCCTTGCCACATACAATGAATGCATTATCCATAATTTGTAATTTTGCTAAATAACGAAATTCTGACATTTCTTTTAAAAAACTAAAGATACAGAATCTGTTTATAGAGTCCGTTTATTGACTAAAAATTATTAAGAAGTATTTCTATATGTAGAATATTTTGAAGCTGGTATAAAGTTTAGGGAAATACTATGCCAGATTTAGCGATTAATTTAATATATAAATAAAAATTAATATCCTATGTACTTCTTGACAACTTAATGATCACAGTACCTCTTTTTTTTATCAGTTAATTAATTAATAATAAGTAATTTATAAATGTTTATATGTATATACATAATTTATCTAAAATTATAAGTAATTATAGCAAGAACTGTATATGTTACCAGATTATATATTTGTGTGTATGTGTGTGTGTATTGTATTTATACCTGTCAGCTAGTAGAAGGTGGAGTCACCAATTTAGGGATGTATTTTATGATGACGTTAGTTGATGAAGCCGTTAGATACGAAAACGCGTGCGTATAACAATGTCATTGACAATATAAGCTAAGCTGTTTAGTGTTTGAAGCCAATATTCCTTCTATACAATGTACATATATAGAACATTCTGTTCTATACCGCAATGGTAACATGAACGGTTGGTAGGGAAAGTGTGGTGTAAGTGGTAGAATGGGATATTTTAAGGGGGAAAAGGGTGTTTAGTTTAGGTGTGAGGACGACACGACATCAATTCATGGGCTTAACTTCATCTATCCTACCACACTCTATCCTTCAGTATACACAACAACGTAAACGTGTGACAGATATTTCAACTTGTAAAGGGAATTGAAAAGCATTTAATAAGGTGTTGTGAATTTATAATGCAAAACCTGCGGAAAATTGGTCGAAGATGGAATTTATACAGAGATAACGTGTAATTAGCGTTATGTCTGTAATAATTTCAGTTAAATGTTGTAAAATACCAATGTTAACATAAAACATAGCACTTAAGTAAAATAGACCTAGTGAATGATTTATCAGTTAACTATTCTTAAAGGTTTTCTTCTGTGATGATAAATTCTAGTACAATATACATATAACCTATGAACTACTGTCCGAATTACATTCATGACACTGAACTGACCACAATAGAAGGGAAAATTATACTAATTACTATTTTTTTTTTATTCTGTATAAATATATAAATTTAATACTTTAGTAGAGATACCAATCATAGGTATTTTTTTTCTTATCTTTTTAATATTTTTGATAAATATATAGCTTGATTAAAAATTGTAAGATATAATATAAATGTAAATAAGATAATCTACTTAAATAACATCAAAAAATTTAGTAAATAATAATAATACCATTTGATTATATAAGAAATGTAAACTTTTGATTTCGGCGCATATTATAAAAACAAAACTATAAACAACTTAACTGACCCCCTACTTTGGCAATGAGTTCATAAAGCTAATACTTTAATAAAAATTGAATGAAGTTATTATTCTTTATATATATATATATATATATATATATATATATATATATAATATTAATTGCATTTAAACTTTAGGTATGCATAAAAAAATGTCACCTAAATAAAAACAAAACAGTTCTTAAGAAAAATAAAAAAGATAAAACCTGCATCGAATATAAATCCAGATAAAACCGTAAAATAATTATTATCCAATGGGAGATAAGGCTCTATGGGATGTGGAAATAAAAATATTATTAGTCTTTTAAATAAATTTTCATAATAATTGTTTGAATTTCTGAATGATATTGCACAATCCAATGTTAAATAATGGTTAAGATCAATAAAAACAATCTAAGAATCATCTACATGATCGTGTAAATTTTTTCGTTAAAAAAATTACTTTTCTTATGTTCAGAGTCCAAATAGTCGAAAGAGTATATATATATATATATATATATATATATATATATATGTCAATTTATAATCAAATTTTTTGATCATGTCACATATGTTGAAGTCTTTCAAACAATAATAGAGGTTGCTTGTTCATATGAAGTAATAGGCTTAAAATAGGAATTTTACACATATACATAGAAAAATGCATAAATATTATTGTGAGAATTGTCGTTTTAAATTTTATTATACTTTTTGAAATCCAAGAACATCTCGAATGCGTTCGTAACAATGCCGTCACGAATAAATACTTGTAATCTTTTGAAAAAAGTTATAAGTGTCTTAAATGTTAATAAAACTGATAATGCATAGTTTTAACGAATTTATTTAGGCTACAAGTAGGAACAATATTTTTTGTTTTTAAACGTAATTTTTTTAGAAATTTTTAATAATCGATGTTGGGTGCCGGTTAAACAGACTACTAAGGCCAGTGACCAGACGAATGATAGAAGATTGGAGGCAAGAAGCGAGAAGTAGTCGTTGTTGAGGAATAAAGCTAAGGTAAGATAGGACGTGCGTGCGCTAGCTGCATATCTCTAACCGCCATCTTGAAATGACTCACGTAAATCTCTGGCTGCTTATAATTGAACCATAAACTATACAGAGCCCGAACCTTAACAGCAGTTGAACACCGTATATATATACACCGACCGTACAAAACCCCTTGACTTAATTTATATGCCATGAGGTTGTAAGTACTCCTGCTATCTGCTGACCATACTGATCTTATATATATATATATCCGTATATATTATAATACTACTAGTATAATATAACATTAATACAAGAGTCAGCAACAGCAGTAGAAGCAGAAGCTGAACTGCAAGGGTTATATACTATAGTAAAGCTAGGAACGTAGGGTGATGGCAGATACGGGTCGTTTAGTCAGGAGGACCTATAGTAGCCATGTTGAGACGTTACGCATCACTACCCATGTTGAGACAAATTTTCCTTCCCCTCTCGTCTGCGAGTTTAAATTTTAAACCGTAGCATTCGCCCCTTCCGTCTCATCTTTAACCTGTTTCCTACAAACATATATCTTGTAATAGTTATTAAATTATTATCTCTGGTTAAATTGTTTCTCCATTTGTTGTAATCTATAAAAGTTGTAAGTCTTCAAGAGTGTATTCTATTAGTAGTTTAATGAAATTTAGTTTATTTTTCTTCTTTTTACGAAGAAATCTCTAAATTAAAAGAATCTTTTAAGCGATAAAAAATTGTCAGTAAATAATGATTTTATAATCAATTTTAAAACGACAGTATGTTGTAAAGATTTCGAAACTGGAAATCCATGTATTTTTTTTTTGTAATCTTTCCTCACGGTATGTAATTATTTTTATCTCTATTATAGTCTTTTTCCGGTCTCGATGTCGCAGTGATAGCATCTGTGTCATTCATTCGGAGATTATGGGTTTGGGTTCCGGTCAGGCATTATAAGGTAATAGAAAACGGAATATTGAGTTAATTACTGTTGAGTTTTCTCCCCATTAAGTCAGTTATAGATATTATTACAAGTGGTTACTTTAAAGGTTTTCAATCTGCTGTAAATAGTTTTAAGTAATTTTTTTTTTTACAGTACAAATAAAATAACCACGATAATCTTATATTTCATAGTATTAAAAATGGCAACTTATGTAAAATTAAAATAACTTCTATAATGTAGAAATTTAATATGAGTTAAAAAGGAATACTTTCTATAAAGGATAAAATTAATTATCATTTTTTTTACTAACGGGGAAGATTAATAATTAAAATTAAAAACAATAAAAATTATTTGTGTGTCATTTACAGACTTCAATGTTCTTAGAAACCACATTAAATCCGGTCCGATACTTTTATAGAATGTGTTCCTATAAAATTTTGA
This sequence comes from Lycorma delicatula, assembly GCF_047948215.1. Taxonomy (NCBI): domain Eukaryota; kingdom Metazoa; phylum Arthropoda; class Insecta; order Hemiptera; family Fulgoridae; genus Lycorma; species Lycorma delicatula. Next base: position 136,348,368 of record NC_134458.1, on the reverse strand, counting down.
ATAAAAAATTTCAATGAAATAGATCGATTTCTTGTAAATTTGATAAAATGTATGATATTTGACGTTTCAAATCGAGTTATACCGTATTTCTTAAAAAGAAGTAGCATGATTTTTTTTAGAAAGAAATTCTTTAAAATATCTCTGCGTACTGCTTTATGTAAAGGTAACAAAAACAATAGAAAAATTAAAATAAAATAAAAGCTTTTAAAATATGCCATCCCAAGGGAGTTTTTGAAAACTAGATAGGTTGAAACAGTTAATAAGACGAATTTATTTAAAAGAAAGAAATTTGTTGTTATAGATTTTTATAGAAAAAAGAACAAAATTGATGAGCAATATATATAAAACTATTCAGAATGAATTAATTTAGTTTTGAAAGAAGTTTGTTTTGTAGAAACTATAAGAGTAGAGAACGAATTATAGTAAATAAAACATATAATTAACAATGAAGAATGAGAGATATTTTGAGATTAAAAATAAAAGTGTATAATAGAAAAGAATGGAGGAGGTGTGTATCAACCATTTTAGAAGCTTATAACAAAAAAAAAATTTATTTATACGACTTAAAAACGATTTTAGAGAATTATAAGTCTCTTTCAGAATATGGCATTAAAATACAACGAAATTTAACGTAAGATCATTATTTTTATTTCAATTAGATCACAGAAAGCTGTTAAAATCTGTAGATCGTTGACAATAATAATCATTTTGTATTAAAACGGTTGATGATTAAATGCTGAAATCTTTCTTTTTTAGCTGGTTCGATATCCCGGGTCATTTCCCTCTGGAGAAATCACTTTTCTTCAAAAAACAAAGAATTTTTTCATGGCTAAATGTTAAATAAAATTCTTCCTAGAAGGAACTCAACCAACGTTTTTGTGGTCGTCCTTTTGTTGAATGGAGTTTCTATACTTGCTGCAGATTTCTTTTCTGTCCGTTCTGTGTAGCTACACCAACTAACTTAATTTAGCTTAAATATTCCTTTCAAAAAATTACACATACCCATATTCTCTCTGAAATATTCATCCTCAAAAGTTTCATTTCTAGTTTTTGTCAGAGTTCATGCCGTGTTATATATTCAAGATAAACAACACGTAGTAGAAAATTATGCAGAAGGCACTCGCATCTTAAAGGGCCATCCCTGTTTTAAACAACCCTTTAATAGAATTTTTAAATTGGCTTGCCTTTTGTATCCTTTATAGAAACCATCTTTGTCAATTCTTCTACATTCTGCCGTCATTTTTCTCAGAATATGTGTAAATGACACCCTGATTAAATGGTTCAAAATACCTTTCACATTTACAAAAGTTGAGTTGTATAGAAAAATCAAAATAATAGTTATAAAATTATAATTAATTAAAAAATATTTTACGATCTTGTTCCTTTTTTTCCCACGAAAAGTTACATCATTCATTTTAGGCAGTTAGTTTCTTGCTTTAAACGATTTATCTGAAAGCTTTAAAGTTAAATTTTATTTGCTAACGTGAAATATTGTAATCTTTCAGAGGTAATATAAAAATTATATCCACCATTCTCTTTTTTATTATTATATAGTTTTATCAACAATTAAGGTCATAAGCGACTTATCAATCTAATGTAACTGTACCGGTAAATGTGTAATCTTGATCAAACTCAGACCGATCATTCCCGAGACGTGTGGTTAATTGAAACCCAACCACCAAAGAACACCGGTATCCTTCATCTAGTATTCAAATCCTTATTAAAGAAATTACCTTTATTAATATTTGAACTTGAGAACTCTCGATTTTGAAATAAGCAGATTTACGACCACAAGTTTACCACGATTTTATTCCCTATTATATAGTTTACAATATTATATAGTTTCACTGTTTTATTTCCTCTAATAAATAACTGCTTTTTTAAATGCAACTACATAATATAGAAGCTGAAATGTAAACTTCTATATTTTTAATGTAGATTTAATTTTTTTGTTTAAATTCTGTGTATTGTTTTCTTCAAATTTAAACTGAATTTTGTAAAATTATTAATATTTTAAGTTAATATAGGGCTTATTTAGCGTTTATGTTAGTTAATATTTAATTGACCTGATTTCACCGTTTTGAATACTTTCAATAATCTAAGTAGAATTAAAAAAATATATATATATATATTATTTATAAATATAAATAAATGGATAAATTTATAAGTATTTAATATATAAAAATCAGTTTAATTTTAAATAAAATTTTTTTTTTTAGTAAATATGATTTGAAATATATGCTAAAGAAATAGCATAAACATAAGTTAGTAAAAGCATTATATGACGAAAAGATTCGGTGAAGAGAATGAAAAACAAAAATACACAGATATATTGCGTAAGATGTGATGGGAAAAAATAAGAAAAATAAGATAGGAATGACGAAAAAAGAGTTTTTAAAGACAATACCAGCAGACGAACAGCGAGTGGTATGTATGTATGTATGTATGTATGTATGTATATATATATATATATATATTGTATTGTTTCTCTGAAGACTTTTTAGAAAGACAAGGGTAGTTGTTTTGGTGGTAGTTGGTTGTTGAAGCACTCGCATTACTGTGTCCGAGACGGAATCCGCGTCACTGAATATTCAATGAGCTAACCCGAGAGAAGAAAAAAGCAATACAGTGTCCAAATAATCCTGCGGATATTGCGGGAAAGACCAGGAAATGAAAACCAGCTCCTATCAATCTCCTGACAACTGCTGCTATTACTGTTCCTCTGTTTTTTTTCTCTGTTAAGTTTAGTAAAAGTACAAACGATTACTACTAAAGTACGGTTAACCGATAGTAGTAATAGTATTGTTCTAGTTGCTATACCAGTAAGCTTTAAAGCTTTAGCATGCCTCTTTTACAGAACATGTTTTAACTTGCACACTACTATTATACTTGACATGGTAAAACAAGTAGAAAACGTCAAGACTGGAGACTGTTTTACCGTCAAAACACCTGACAATGTTTGTTTTTTTATTTTTTATTCTTTTTTTTCTTTTCTTACTGGTTTTCTTTTGTATTGTTACTTGTCTTTTTTTAAAGACAAACGAAAATGTTCTTTTCTTTGAGTGATTGACCCCATTGTTTCAATCAGTCTCTCTGTCATGTACATCACTTCATTTTAAATCATTTTTTTTCATGAAATAAAAACAATTTGATTTAATGTATTTAATTTACAATTGCAGAGATATATATTTAAAAAAAAATTTGATAAGTTCAAAATTAATTTTCATCATAATTTAGAAAAAAGAATTATGATTTCTAATTTAAGTATAAAACTTTAAAATAATTATTTTATTTATTTTAACGTAAAAAAGTTAATATTTAAAATATTAACTATTTTATAATTTAATTTATGTATAATTTTACTCATTTTTAATGGATCTCTGATTCACATTTTAAACATTCACATTTTTTTATTTCTTAATTTCAAAAATCGGAGATTGTTATAGACAAAATTAAATAATTTTAGTTTTACTGTTTTTGAAGACAGATATTTTCTTTTAAACTTGATACATACGATACTAAAATTTTCATTATATAAAATTACTTATATTGAAGTTTTCTAAATTAATTTATTTACCTTTAATATTGATCCAACGCTCACTGGATGTAATTGGTGAATATTTTAATTAAAATTTTGCTAATTTTATTATTTCTTTGAAATATATTAGCATGTCAGATTTTAAACTCTTTCATCAGTATCAGGTGGTAGTTTTTCACAGATTAAAGGTAGCTGAAAATAAAAATTTTCATTTCAGATGTATTTTCTTAACTGTAAGTGCAAAATGGACCACTAAGCACTATTAAAATTTTGGAACTTGTCGGGAAATTTAAAAAAAAAATATTGAGAAAGTATTGAATAACTTTTTCATTCTCATTATTAACAAAAACAATTTGGAAATGGTGTATTAAATTTTCGGGTAGTGTTTTCCAACTCCTAATAGCTTAAAGTTAAAAAAAGCTTATCTTTTTACACGATTGCCAAAAAAGGAATGTAATTTATTTAGGGTGTACACATGTTTGTTCCACCGTAGCAGCTCAACGGCTGAACTGATTTATGTGTGACACCGCGTTTGAATCCTTACACCGGGAGTGTCGTAGGCTATATAAATATATATATATATATATATATATATATATATATATATATATATATATATATATATATACACACAGAGAGAGAGAGAGACACACACAAATATCTTTAAATAAATTTTAAAAATTCGAAAAGTTTACTATTTACAAATATTATAATACACAAAATTTTCACCCGCACGCTCTTTAGTGTCCTACATTAGTAATTATGATACATTAAAAAGCAATGTTTGTCAGCAATGTTTTTTCATTTTTAATATTTATCTCTTGTAAGACTTTCCTCGTTTCAAGGCATAATATAAACATTTATCTGAAGCGTTTACTTTTTCAGTAAAAAAAAAAAAATAAAATCAAAGAGAAAAAAAAATAATCCCTTGATAAAAAACCTGTTGATAAAAAAACCTATAATTGCATGTTTAAATGCCTAAGCTTTAAGACTTATTGATTTTTAAATATAGATTTGCAAAACAAAAGAAAGAAGAAATTTAGTTCAAAATTTTATTGACAAATTTATATATTAAATTTAACAGAAAATAATATGAAAAATTTCATATGCTGATCCAAAATAAAATGTTAAATGAAATGTTATTTACAAAAAATAGTATACATTTTACTTGTAATAAATATTTATAGAATATTCACTAAGATACGTCCACAAAGCTAAAAACAGTACATTTATTATTTATGTAATTACTTAGAAACTTTATTTTTTTTTTTTTTTTTTTTTAAGTTTCTGAATCATTCGTAAACATAGGTTTTTGCAAAATTTAATATTATTGTGCAAAATTGGAATAAAGCTATTTTTTCAGATTAATATAGTTTTTCTTAGAAAAAAAAGTAATAAAACTTGAATGAAAAATAAATACAAAATAAAAATTAAATATCACACTTTATAAAATTCATTTTTATTGAAAAATAATTTTAAAACATTTAAAAAAGAATTATTTTTACACAATTCATATACTGATAACAGACGTACACAATCGTAAAATTGAGGAGAAAAATGAAAAAAAAATACAGTATATTGAAACAGATGGATTTTTTTAGATGCAAATATTCGTAATTTAATCAGTTGTTAAAACATTTAAAACACAATCGATTCGCTGTCATAGAAGTGTCGACAGAAAGATTAATGTAAAACCGTAGAAATTCCTTCAATACCGTTCGATTGATGGGTTGTTATATATTTTAATATTACACATATTAAACTGTCATTTGTATAACGAATAACGTGTTTTATGTATTATATATATATGTATTAATATATATTATTTTGTGTGCGTTGGTATAACATAAAATAATTTCGTTTTTGATTCTCTTGTTAGGTTATAAGTTAATACCCAAAGCTGATTTTTCTCTTTTTTTATATTTTATTTTACAATAATGAAACCATAAAATTTATTTTTAAAGAAATAAATTTCTATTTTTTTCAATACGATTGAAATTTTGCCATTTATACTTTTATTCAAACAAATATATTACAAATATCCCTTTTTTAAATTTTTATTAAATTAGATTCATTTAAAGGCTAAAGATAAAAAAATAAATAAACTGAACAAAATTTAACTCTTTTTACAAAGTATAAATTTATTTTTCATTACTTTAAAATAAGTGTTTAATAGGTAATACCGCACCCTACGTACGTTCAAACGAAATGAATCTTCGATTGTAAGGTTTAGTTAGATAATGTCTGGTACACTTGATATGTGACTCATTGGATTGTCCGACTGGAATTGTGCGGGTATACGATTGGTGGATGCTTGCAATGAGGTGTTTAAATGCAACAGTCGCCACCGTTAAGACATAGCTGTATTGTGCCACCCTGTCCGTTGCCGTGGAGCATCGCATGATGGGTATCCGTTCCCGACTGTTTAGTAGGCATTACTGAGCCTCACTGTTACATAGTCTACAACACCCTATTTAAATGGGTTTCCTTACCCAGTGGGTGGTCATTATATTTTATCGTTTGGAAAATCGGAAGTGTTTCTCTATACTGCAACAGCAGCAGTTAGTTCTTGAAATGTTTTATCAAACTCCTTCACTGTCTCGCTTACTTATTATTATTATTATTTCTTTGTTTTTAATATTATTCAGTTCTTCAATTGTATCGCACGGTGCAGCAGTTTTCTTTCTTTTAATGATGTTCTTTGATATTGACATTTAAAAAAAATAAATTATTTTGCAATTAGTTGTTCCACGGTGACATTATTAATTAAATTATTTTGTAATGAATTGATGAATGTAATTATAAAAACAGTGAATGCTTTCAATAAAGACAGTGTATTAATATACTTATGTATGTGTTACTGTTATTGGCAAAGTTTAGTATTTTAATGTTAGTTTTAGTATTGAAAAACAAGTTTTTTTTTCTATCGAAATCATTTCATTTAAGTATACAGGATGTTTCAATCTTTTTTAAGTTTTAAAAAAGGTTTATCTGGACAAATCCCCTATTTTGCTTAATTTTTCGTCTGTGTGTCACCATTTTGTGTTTTTTCAATAAAACTTTTTATCTATAACGGATATATTTAAGTTTTACTTATAACACAAGTTGTCAGTAAAAGAATGATTTAAATTTATAACATTTTGGCAGATGTAATTTTTGATAGTAGGAAATTACTTAAAAAATAAAGATGTAATTATTTCTCTATGTCTGTTTTGATGAACGGCTCGAAGTAGTTAAATTAACATATTGATTAATTTGTTTACTGTCTTAAACAAGAATAAAATATTGAAAATAGCTCAAAATTTATCTTGATTCATTGAGCTTCGGTCGATTTTAAAAAATTTAATAAACCAATGTTATCAATAATACAATAATGCGTTCTAATCTGTGATCAGAAATGAAGGTACATTTAAGAAAACTCTTGTATAATAATCACTTTAATTAAACTTCAAACTACAAGGTAAAATTCTAGTGATGCATTTTCACGTTATTAAAACCAATGTCGTTTTTCCTTACTGTTTAAACAAAAACGTTTTAGTATAAAATTTAGAATAAAAACGAAATGTGAATTCAAAGTTTTTCTATAATTATTCGCTTTTAGGTATTACTTACCTATTGTAGCTTTAATTAAAGTGTCTTAACGAATTATTTTAATAATATTTTTATTTACCACAAATTATATGAATTATTGTCGTTACGGTAACGTTTTTTTATCCAAATATCATGTAACTTATTCTAAAACAATAACACTACTCTAATTTAGTTTGAGTAACTGATAATAATTCAAAAGTTTCATCGATTAATTTGTTAGAATCCTTATCATAATGATACTAGGGTATTGGGTAAGGGGTGTACAAGCATCTGAATAACCTCGTCTTACCCATGAGACATATCAGACGGTCTGTTTCTGACACGATATGTGGCCGTCACATCGTATACATGCTTACGTTACCTAAACTGAATATCGATCTTATGATTAGTTATATATGTTGTAAATTGTCCAGAATATTATGTATATGTTTAACCGTATTGCCTGTGTATTAATTATTTTTCCTCATATATTCTTAATTTTTGTAGCGATTTATCTTTTACCTTAGTTTTAGAATTAATTAAAAAATTACTTTACATGCTGAGGGTTACAAATTTTATAATTTTGATGTATTCATTCTAACAATCATACAAAATATATATATATTATATATTTAAATAAATATATAAATAAAAGTTTAACTACAAATTTGGTAAATTTGTAGGTAAATTTGGTAGTTTTACATAGTTTGTCCAGCGAAGACGATTGCATCTCTGATTGGCTGAATGTATTTTGTACACCGACCAACTGGACACAAAAATTAATTAATAAAAAAAATGTTTATAGACCTAGAAAAGGCATTCGATAACGTAGACTGGAATAAAATGTTCAGCATTTTAAAAAAATTAGGGTTCAAATACAGAGATAGAAGAACAATTGCTAACATGTACAGGAACCAAACAGCAACAGTAGCAATTGAAGAACATAAGAAAGAAGCCATAATAAGAAAGGGAGTCCGACAAGGATGTTCTCTATCTCTGTTACTTTTTAATCTTTACATGGAACTAGCAGTTAATGATGTTAAAGAACAATTTAGATTCGGAGTAACAGTACAAGGTGAAAAGATAAAGATGCTACGATTTGCTGATGATATAGTAATTCTAGCCGAGAATAAAAAGGATTTAGAAGAAACAATGAACGGCATAGATGAAGTCCTACGCAAGAACTATCGCATGAAAATAAACAAGAACAAAACAAAAGTAATGAAATGTAGTAGAAATAACAAAGATGGACCACTGAATGTGAAAATAGGAGGAGAAAAGATTATGGAGGTAGAAGAATTTTGTTATTTGGGAAGTAGAATTACTAAAGATGGACGAAGCAGGAGCGATATAAAATGCCGAATAGCACAAGCTAAACGAGCCTTCAGTAAGAAATATAAGTTGTTTACATCAAAAATTAATTTAAATGTCAGGAAAAGATTTTTGAAAGTGTATGTTTGGAGTGTCGCTTTATATGGAAGTGAAACTTGGACAATCGGAGTATCTGAGAAGAAAAGGTTAGAAGCTTTTGAAATGTGGTGCTATAGGAGAATGTTAAAAATCAGATGGGTGGATAAAGTGACAAATGAGGAGGTATTGCGGCAAATAGATGAAGAAAGAAGCATTTGGAAAAATATAGTTAAAAGAAGAGACAGACTTATAGGCCACATACTAAGGCATCCTGGAATAGTCGCTTTAATTTTGGAAGGACAGGTAGAAGGGAAAAATTGTGTAGGCAGGCCACGTTTGGAGTATGTAAAACAAATTGTTAGGGATGTAGGGTGTAGAGGGTATACTGAAATGAAACGACTAGCACTAGATAGGGAATCTTGGAGAGCTGCATCAAACCAGTCAAATGACTGAAGACAAAAAAAAAAAAAAAAAATGATATTAAATAAGTAGAAAACTAGTCTGTTTTTGTAACATACAAACAAGATGGCGAAATTTAAATACAGAATTTCAATTTTTAGTAGATAAAAAAGTTTATTTTTACTGGGAAAAATATTTCCATTATTAATATAGTAGATTGAAATCACCGATAAATAAAAGGTAAATCCAGAAAATTGCTTAAAATTTTAAAATATCTTTCATCTATGATCCTCATCGGTATTTTCTTTAAATAAATATATTCCTCTAAATAGTTATATAAAAAAAAAGTAAGAAAAGTAAGAAGATCCATAAGTTTTCCTATTTCAATTACAAGACATTATTCAACATAAGTTATAAAATGTTTTAATGAATGAGCTTTTTTGTAGAAAAATAACAGAAATTTTTTAAGGAACAGTAAGATACAGGAGTAACAAGCTGGTTTGATACTACTACATATTTGTTAGCCGTCACCTCATAATGTGTAACACAGTTTATATCAAAACAATAAAGGAATTATTCTTTAGGTACCGACACTGAAGTTTTCCTTTTGAATAGCTATTTTGTTTTTTTTTTTTTTTGGACTTATGAATTAAATAATTACAGAAGCTTACAAGTAAGCTTATACGTGGGATTATGTAAATGGAAATTTCTACGTATGAAAAATGCCATGCGTAATCAGGATTCAAACCCGGGAATTTCGGATGAAAGGCTGAAACGCTATCACTCCGTCAAGGAAATAGGCGTTTTATAAAAATAAATATTTTTGTGGCTTATTTTTTGGTTTATATGTGAAAATTTAAGATAAAATTAAACAATAAATACAATACTTTTACCAAAAAAAATTATCACAAATCCGTCTATAAATAAAACAAAACCTAAAACTTATAACCGACACTAAAAAATAAAACCTTGAAACACGCCCGATTATAGAATCATACAGCAGCAAGGGACATTGTCTAGGCTCTGCGATTCGAAGGAAGAATTGTGATACTCCCGGCACTTTAGCGTTCCGTTCCGTAAACAAACTTAAATCCAATTGGTAAAATTTACACAGTTTTTTTTTTTTTTAATATTACTTAATTTAAATCTAAAATATTATGGAAGCCTTTTTTTATTTACAATTAAAAATAAAAAATGTTAGCTTTTACCTGAAAATTTTTGGTTAAAGTATTTAAGAGATTTACTAAGAATTTTTAATTTACAACACCAATTTTTAATTTTTTTTAGTATTTTTGCGCGTTTCCTGTTGATAAATACGTGAAATATTGATTTGTTTATTAATTAGATACTACAGTATGATATTTTTGTATTGATTTACTAGTTTATCGTGGAAGGTATTGTTTTCATTCTATCTTTTTATGATAAATAAAAAAGAAATATTTTTATAGGTATTTACGAATTATTTGAAGCAGGAAGATAATACCGTATAATTAAAAATAAGTAAACAATTATTTATTACTTAGCTACAATATAATCGGTTAATTATTTCTCTTATTATTTAAATAAAAAATATTAAAAATGTTACATATTTGTGATGATACGAGGTTTTTTTTCATTTTCTTTAACTTTTTTTATTTACTATAAACGAAATGAAGTTACTTTCTGGTCAGCTGGACTGTACTTAGAAAATATTTTTATACTTGTAAAGTAGGTTTTTTAAAATGTAGATCCATATATACTGTATTTTTTTATACTTTCGTATGTTTATTAATCGTCATTGGACTTAATTTATTGTTACGTCATCCACTTTCTTATAAATCTAATATGTAACATTATCCGGGGGAGAAAAAATGGTAACAATTCGTATACCAGGAAGTAATTTTTGATCAGTTATGGTTAAAAGTTTTATAAGTAATTTTTTTTATTGCCAGTAAAAATAATGACTGTTATAGTGTGTATATATATATATATTTTTTTTAATAACTGTTTGATCAGTATGATTTTTATATTTTGGGTTTTAGCTGGCTTATCTTTAATCAGATTGTTTTATTAAATGTAGACTAATAAAATGAAAACAGAATTTCTTTTAGAGAACGGTAAATTTTATATATTATTTTATTTAGTGAAAACCCGATAAAGGTTTTTAAAATATGTATTATTTTGTTCTATACTTTATATACAACTTTTTAGTCTAACGATTGCCTTCTTTTTTTTATTCTTCTCATGAGTTAAGATCTTTAAATTTTTCGGAAGATAAGATATATATATATATATATATATATATATATATATATAAAAAACGCAAAAGGAAAATTAGTAACATAAAAAAATCTTACGTAAAATATATAATAATGTATTAGTTCACAATTAAGAAGTTCTGTCAACTAATGAAGTAGTAAATATATAACTTACAAGTATCAGAAACTGCAAATAAAAATTAGTTAATTTAAATAATAAATATTTAAGCTTAATTTATCGTTATATACAAGTTATTTAAAATGTATTTCCATATATTACAAGCTGGATGAATACATTATTTATTTTATGTTTCTTTTTTATTATTTAATTTATTAACTTTTTATTGTACAACAGTAAAAGACAGGAAAGATATCGACGATAAAGGAAAAAATATAAATAATATAATTCAGTTAAGTAGATGAAGTTAAAACAGAATTTATACATTAAATTGGCCTACACGTATATATTAAAGTAATATATTTGAAGGCTCATTTCAGAGTTAGATGGTGTTGAAACTTAACTTGAATACCATCAGTCGTCAGCATTGTCGGCATCGGTAATATCCACGTCAACAGTCGGTGGGTGAGCAAACGAAGAACGGTATGTCTGTATATCTGTGTGCGTGTATTAGCTGTTAGCTTTGTTGGCTGTTTTAGACATTAAGAACGGAAAAGTAGCTCGTAAAGTCAGCGTATTTATGTAGAATTCACGTGAAATAAAAGTGCTCTTCTGTGTCTGTACTTGTTTGTTCCGATAAGGAAAGATATTCCGGGAGAGTATCGTGTGCTATAAAGGAGACGTGAAGATATTAAGAGTGATGGGGCATGATTAAAAGAAGAGGAGAAACAGCGGGACAACGAATGAGAGAAAGAAAGAAAATGACGACGAGGAGCGGTAAGCGGGAAGAGAAGCAGCGATGTTGCTATAGATTGCCAATTCGAGAAGGGCGCTGTAAACTTTTATGTCCTTGCTTATCCGGAACAATTCCACAACGATGTCTGCTTAGAAGTAGCGACCCGACTAAACTTAAAAACTCTTCTCTCGATCGATAATCGCATCTGGGACGACGTTGACGTCGAAACCATAGAGCCAGGAGTCGTAGGCAATCGTTGACAAACTTATAAACGTACATAAAATAATTCTTTTAATACATAAATAAATATAATTTATCATACATTTATATAAATATTTTAGTTCAGAAAAATAGATAATTTAACATAAAAAAATTACCAAATGTTTGGATAAAGAGTTTTTGATTAAGTAGCGCAACTTAAACATAAACTAATCTCTTTATTGACCTCAAAAAGAAAAGAATTAAAATAGCTCATTTTTAGAACTCTAGATTAATAAATTATAAATTTGAATGCAGCTCTGGCTGATTTCCAATGCATTGTCATCATACAGAATATTCTTCTATCTGAATATGTCTACTACTGGATTGAATCTTACGATTAGAAAATGGAATCTAGTTTAACTTGATTTTCACCTTATATAATTATATCCCGAAACCCTATATATTAGAAAGTTAACAATATATATCATTATATAGTGTAATAATTAGTCAATTATTAATGAAAATACTTATTTTTACATATTTATGACATGTTGTTTCAGCTTAAAACACTTCAATAAAAAGTATAAAAATAATTAATTTTATCCTGACAAGAAGTGAAAACGGATCTTAACATGGATTTATTGTAGTTGAATTCTCCTTTTTTGTAGTATTTGTAACTACGTGTTTTGAATTTTGTGAAAATTTTATAAATAATTAATGTTATATCCATATCAATTAATGACATCTTCTTATCTAAATATGAAATTAAAAAACGAATAGATGTAAAAACTGCACGGAGAAATTTTTTTGATAATACTATTTTTAAAATCAATCGTTTATATTATCGTGCAAGATCATTTTCATCTTCCTCCGTCTTATTTTGTAATAATCCTTGGATGAATCCGTTACTTGATGAAAATCCATCATAACAATAGAAAATAAACAAATTTTTAAGATCATTTGATTTTTACAGAAACACCTGAGGTTTCTGTTCGTAACAGCTGATAAAAATACTGTTTATCGAAACAGCTGTTGTGATTTTTTAAATAAATATTGTTAAAATCAAAAAACATTTTGTTTATTTTATCCTATTTTGTTAAAAAAAGTTTCGTTTCGTCTCTTATTATAAAGAATTAAATTTCATACGTAGTTCTAGTTCTATATATCGAAGGAGTTTTATCTAAGGTGCTACCCTGATTTCAAGGTGGAAAATCAAAGAACGGTGATGTCTAAAAGTAGTTTTACCATATTCTAAAATAGGGATTTTCCCCAAAACAGATCGTGGAATTACATTTCAACGTTGTCTCGAGGCAGTTTTATCCTTACCATTAAATTCTCCCAGTTGTCTTCTAATGGGTTTTCTTCGCTAAATTTCATTCTACCACGTTTATAGTTCCTCAACCGTTTGAATTTGACCGTTGCATTTATTTTGTCTTATGTTTATTATTGTTGATATAATGAAATACGTGTATATACAACGAGTAAATCTATATTTATTTCAATCGCTTATCTCTTCTGAGGTAACTTATTTAATACGGTATTACCACATTAAGTTCTAAAGATATATGTTTACAGATGCCAAAGAATCCTGTTTGCACACGACAAAATTGGAAAATAATATGTCTTATATCGGCAAACTCTCTGTAACGAATCCCAGAGAACGCAATATTATTTTACGTCGCAGAGAAATTTCAGTAAAGGGGGTGTTCTGATGTTTTCCTTTATATATATATATATTTATTCTCTTTCTTTATTTCTTATCCTTAAACTATTTTTACGCCTAATAAATTAATAAAATTACGAAAAAATTAAAAAAACGTTGGCAAAGTGTAGTATGACTTTTCTGGCTAATAATAATAAAAATTAAAAGAGTTAGAGGCGACAAAGATGCGGAATATTTTTTTTTTTACAGGTTGGGAATAAATTTTAAAAATGACTTCTCTAAGTATATTCATAAGCTTAATAAATTTGCTTAAGTAAAGTTTTCTCTAAATCTTATACCCCCCCCATCATAAAGGTTAAAATAAGAGAAACAGAATTCTCAACAAACTTTTCTATATTTTAGGTCCGGTTCTATAACACGGGTCAACATGTTTTTTGTCTCATGAATACCAATAGGTGTACTAAGTGCACGTTTTTATCCTGTTTTCAAATACGAATTCGGAATTTCTCAATCACCCACACTTTTTAATTTTAATTTTTTTAAATATTTTAAAATGTTTTTAAGTACATTTGTCCATTGTCAAGTAAAATCTCCTAGACCATTGTAGATAACATGAAACCAAATGAGCTAACTCAAAGGGTAGCGATGCTACTGTTGTGCAATTCAGACGAGTACAGACATATTCAAACGTGATCTAGTGTAGTACACATTCATCAGAACGATGACAGTTGTGAGATAGTAGTTAACTAGTAAACACGTCATTGTGAGTGCTTTGTGTGTCTGAATCATTGTGTATTAAATATTTACAACTTTATTTCTTTTAATTAGTCCTTAGTTACAAAATGCCTAAAGTTTGTTTAAATCATCCTAACAATATTTGTTATGTATGTGGTGAAGTGACGCTCAAGTCCCAAAGGCAAAGCCTTATTCCATTAGTAAAAAACTGTTATGAACTTTATTTTGAGTGTAAAGTCGGGAACCAAACAAGGACCTGGGCCTCACACATCTGTTGTTTATCGTGTTCTAGGCTTCTCATTGCATGGAAAAATGGCACACGCCACAAGCCAGTTGCTATCCCTATGATTTAAAGGGAGCCCAAAGATCATTCTTCTGACTGTTATTTATACTTAATAAACATGAAAGAGATTACGTCAAAATCAAAACATACAGTGGTGTACCCTAACTTGTAATTTGCAGTGAGACCACACACACACTGCGAAGAATTGCCCACACCAAAGCCTCCAGAACATGTGACATTAGATGAAGAGATCTCAGAGTCTGATGGAATTAAGGAAGAAAAAGAAACAGATTCTTGTGATACAACTTTTGAACAAAGCAGAGTTCATCTGAGCCTCATTTACCGACTCAATAAAATCACACATATTTCAATTTTAAGAGATTTAAAAAACAGTTTGAAATGCTTGCTTCCCGGTTAAAAGGTTGGAATTTTTTTCAAAAGAATACAAAGATATGTACTTATCGTAATCGTCATTCTGAATTTAAAGACTATATTTCTGAAGAAATGGCCTAGTGTTTTGTAATGACATTTCTTCTCTTATGGAGAACTTTGTAATGAACAAAACCAAACAGAATGGCTCTTGTTCACTGATTCCTCTGAAGTTAGTTTAAAAGTTGTGCTTCTGCATAATAATAATAATAATAAATTCCCATCAGTACCTGTGACTCATTCTGCTAGTATGAAAAAAACATATGAAAACTTTAAATTTATATTGGAAAAGCTTCAAGCTTCAGTGTATGAATGGAATATTTGTGGTGATTTTGAAGGTAATTGCACTTATTCTTGGTCTGCAGCTTACTTACACAAATTACTGTTGTTTTTTGGGAATGGGATAGTAGGGACAGAAAAAACATTTCGTTAGAAAAGAATGGCTTAAACGCGAATCACTCATTCCTGAACAGAAAAGTGTGAAACATAACCCATTGTGTAATCTAAAACTGTGTATCTACCTCCATTACTTACCAAACTAGGATTAATGAAGAATTTCCTCAAGGCCGTGGACAATACTCCTAGTTTCATGTAATTAAAATAGACGTTTCCTAAAATTAATGATGCAAAAATTAAAGAAAGAATATTTGTTGGTCCACAAACATGATCACTAATGCATGATGAAATTTTTGAGAAACGATTGAATCCATTGCAGAAAGCAGCTTGGCCAGAATTCAAAATTGTTACTCTGAGTTTTTTGGAAAATCGAAAGGTGAAAAATTATCGTGATATTTACGATATTATAAAAATTTGGGTTGTAATACGTGTTTAAAAGTTTACTTCCTGCACTCGCACCTAGATTTCTTCCGGAAAATCTTGTCGGAGAGAGGGATGAGCACGGGAACACTTTCATCAAGAGATTTCAGCTATTTAAAAGCGGTATCAAGGCATAAACGGATTCCTAATATGCTGGCCGATTATAGTTGGACCATCAAAAGGAATAATCCGCAGGCGAAATATAGCAGAAGATCGTAATTTCTTACGTTCTAGGTGAGTCAAATGTTTGAATATTGTGTAGTTAAGAATGCAGAAAGTATTAAAATGTTTGAAATTATAAATACTTGACTCTTGGAAATCTTGCGTGTTGGGGAAAACCGACATCATATTTGAATTCAGGAGGAAAAATACTATCAGAATCATACATTTTTCTACCTGAGACAGAAATTTTTTCTTTGTTCCACAGTGTAATAAAAAAAAATTATTGACATTTCTTGATAGCTCTATTCCTGAAATACAAACATTTAAAACAATTTTGAAAAATATTTAAACCCAAGGGAGATAAACGAAAAGAAAAAGAATACATATATTTCAATGTTAATTGGGGGATAAATTTTTGGGAAAAAAACTTTATTGAATTATTACAATAATCCAATAATTACATGTATTACACGTAAAAAATTTGCTTTAATAAATCGAAATTGGTTTTTCTGTGATTTCCCCAAACCCTTAACGAATTTTGGAAAAAAATTGATATGATCAATGCCCCATACATAGAAATATATTTTAGAGTCAAATTTTCTTTAAATTTGGTCAATCTTGAGATATAAGCTAAAAGCAATGCATCACTCATTCCTAGATACGTACCTACGTACATTTTTATATTGTCTAGATGAACTAATTGCATCCTAAAATGTAAAAATTTGCAAAAAACACAATACCTGTTACATGATACGATACATGTTAATCATGTCAAAGATGACATGATTAAAACATACTTTCCCCTTTAATATAGCCTCTTCTAAATATATTCGCTGAGAAAATAATACATTTAAAAAAATGTAGACATGTAAACTTACCAGGGTATTTCAGGTAATTATTCATTATTTCAGAGAATTATTATGTTATATATATATATATATATAGAGTGAGCACTACGTATTTTAAAAAAAAAACTGTAATTTACAAACAGTATCTTAAAAAATACACATTAGATTTAATCTTTATTTAAAATTTATAACAGTTTTTTTTCTATTTTAGAATCATAATTTATTTAAACAATAACTAAACGTTCGTTTAATTACCCTCATTTATTGTACTTTCCACAAATCATTATTGCTTTTAATAAAATGAAATATGTTGCATATTTTATTGCCATGTTTCCATTGATGATAAACCTCTGCAATTATATTTTTCTATAATCATTAATTGCTATTGCAAACATGAGTCATTACCTTGTAACTTATTTTTTTTTTAGCGTCCGGGACCACCGTTAGGCGTTGCATCAGAAGATGAGATGAAATATAAACTTTTTAGTGTGTGAATAATGCTATGCTTGATCCGGATTCAAACCCGGGATCCCCGGATGGAAGGTCGAGACGCTACGACCAACGACCTTTCAAAAAAAAAGTGACAAGGTACTACTGTCTCCTGTTTGCAATATAGCAATTACTGATTATAGAAAAATATAATGGCAAAGAATTATTAGCAATTACTCGTCACCTACGATGCATCAAAATAACTATTATACCATCAAAAATTTATTTAGAAAATTTTGGCGGAACTTCTAATGGTCAATTTCTTCGTCTTCTTCAACATCTTCGTTACCACAATAGAAGAAGCTTTTAGTGATATTATAGCCAAAATTCGTTCGGCTGCTGTTGTTCCTCATCATCATCATTTGGATATTCATCAATATTAGAAAATGTACTTGAATTTGCTGCTACCCACAATATTGTTTAATCCATTCGCTTAGCACCAAATCGTTACTTTTATCATCTTCTTTGGCGTAATAAAATAGGTTTTGCCAAAATAAATATCATTTCAACTTCAACAACGTCCCAATCTTTTTGAAAAATTCAGGTGGCAAAATACAGATTAAATTTTATTTTATTATTTTCTTTTTCTCCAATAAAATGAAGCAGCATTTTTATTTTGTAGTCCCTAAAATGTCCATCGGTTGTAGTACACTTATAGTGTTGAGGATAAAAAGTAATTTTAATTTGCGAGTCCTTGGATGATTGGATGTGTTGAACACTTAACCACCGGTAAAATAATTTTTACTTTTTAATTCGGTACTTAATTCTCGTATCTCTTCGAAGACTGTTTCGGTATTTCACAAGGTTTTGAAAAAATCTATACTTTTTATATTATTCTACCGTTAATAATTGCCTTTTCTTAGTTACTCTTCCTTTAGACAATATTTCACCTATATATTTTTTTGTTTTAAATTTATTGTCTTATTTAACAAAATTTAAGAAAAGTTCTGTTTTATCAGCATTAAAAATGTGTTCTTCTTCATAGCTCTTGGCCACTCGTTTTTAAATCGCGCGCTAGTAACATTAAAGTTTGTATCTTCTACTCACCATTAATTTTACCGAACGTGATACTATGACGTTGTGTATATTTGTGTATCCAGCCGTCAAAACCTTTAAAATTTTGTAGTGTAAACTCAGCAGTTAGCGAAGAATTCCGTTTTAATTTTAAAAATCGGGTAGTTAACCAGAAAGTTTAAATTTTACTGATGCTGATACCACTGAAAAGCTGTTTTATCTAGACGATCGTAAATCTGTACTCGAATTGTATTTACAATTATTGTTTCCCTTGTGGTCTGCCTTCATTAAAATATAATTGAGGATACATGTTATGTTTCGGCCGTTACAGGAACAATTTTGGCTTTTTTTCTTAATAGAGAGCTTAAAATATATTTACTCGGTATAGAAATTTTGAAGGGACCTGCCTGTTATTTTGTTATTGGAAAACTTTCGTTATGAAGAGTTCTGTTATAGAGTATATTAAATATTATCCAACATGAATATACATTAATACGATCCTGATAGTTTTACATCATACTGGACGTGACGGTAGACATGCATAAATCTCCAATAAAATAAGCCATCATTATGGTGAATAACACTATTATCCTAGTTAACTATTAATTCTAAATTGACGATTGAAAAGTATTATGTATAATATAAAACGGGTAATAAATGAGGATAGACTGTAAAGTAACAGATTTAAATTAATCTATCCATCTAACACATTAAGAAGAAGAAGATGTACGAATAAAATTAAGTGCTTCAGAAATGACAATCGGTTAATTTATTTATTTATATAACATAATATAACTAAACAAAAATAGCTCGTCGATTCAGTTTATCTTTTATTCATTAAATCTTTTATGATCGTTCACAACTATATTTCTGTGTAAGTAAACGCGATAAATTAAAGTAAATGTCTATTTATTTATTACAGCAATATAAATATGTTCATTAAAATATTATAAGCCACTTAACTGTCCCGTTATCCTGTACCGCCCCGTTCAAAAATATCACAAAAAACATTATAATAATTGTTTTGTTGATTTACATTGAAAAAAAAACAACACTGACTCATTCATTGCAGTATATACATTAATGTATTTATTTACGTATTTCAGTTAACTAGTTTGTTATTGTTTTGGCCGGATAGGTGTTTTAGATTTCTGATTCATCAACGCGTCAATTTACACCTATATTTTTGTATTTGTATCGAAGCTATAATAGATCTGAATCTGCTACCAGTGATGATGACTTTTAGGGATGGATAGAGAGGGTTATTTTCTTCAGTCCAACTAAAACTTGTTTTAATATATGTAATTATATCTTTTAATATATATTAAAAGCTATTACAGTCGTATTAATTTTAGATTTAATTTATGTCGTAAATCTTCTTTTACGTAGTTCTTTACAAACTTGCATCATTCTGATTTTACGAAACATAACTCTTAAACATTTTTTAAAATGATTTTTCTAAAATTAATATCAATTACAATAATAATTTGATTTTAATCAATTATTTTTTATTTAGTTTGTATCCATTGAATGTAGTCAACCAACCAGAATATTTTTTGATTGGTTAAAATATATGACCAATGTATATATACAATTAATAAATTTAAGTTAAAATTGAAACAGAATGGTAATAGATTTTAAAAATTGATTAAAAGTGAATATTAATGATAATTTAAATGTAAAGGAAAATAACAAAATAAAACAGAATTTCAAGAAGTATATAAAAAGGATAGAATAAATAACTAAAGATAATATCAAAAGCAAACTAATCACAAACAAGAACATTTTTATGTAATAAAGAAATTTTGCTAAATTTAAATCTGAATTAAAAAAAAAAAAGTAATATTTTTATATACTGAATAAATATTATAGAAAACTGAAAAATTATAAAAATCAAAACCTTAAAGAATACGTACAAATGAAATTTGATTTCAAAGAGGAATTGTATAGTCTGATAAAAAGAAAAAAATATTACTTTTATTTATATTATTTTATTTTTTCATTGTTGTAATTTTGAAGTCAGTTATTAAAAAAAAAAAAAAAAAATGTCATTACATATATGGTTTTACTTCATTTTTTTAATATGGAATCTTCGTAATTTAAAAAATTTGACACGGCACTTTTTTTTTAAATATTAGTTAATATATATTAAAATATATACTTTAATAATTTTTCTTAATGAATTTCATAGGTATTTCGGTAATAACTTCGGTATAATTACAGGAAATTTATATATATATTTTTGAAGGCCCCTTTCACTGGAACAATAAAGGTAGAGATAAAATTTCATATGTTATCTAGTTTTTTCAAAGTTATCAAGGATTACATACACCATAAAAGAAAATCTATAAATTGGTTTTACTTTTACGATAATGACTCGTTTTTAGTACTTAAAAACAAGTTCTAAATAATATAGTGTAAATTAAAACTGTTATGTAAATTTATTTTTTTAAAACGACACGTTTTTCATGTTCGATATGCTACTATACTAATATTGTCTGGGAATTTTTTTTTAAACCTGTTATTTAAATTTTGCAAATTTTTCTTTCCTTAAATGAAAAACATTATGGAGTTCTTTTATAAAATATTAAGAATTCTAATAGGCTTATTTGCTTTATTGTTTATTTCAACGCATACATGTAAATTATTTGTTTATCCATTGGATAACCTACGTAATTTTCATTTTTTTAAATGTTAAATTAAATTACTTTAAACATGTTAACTAAGTAAAGATATTTTTAAATTATCATTAAAAATATATTATTGTTTACAAAATTTCGAAAAAGGCGACTTCCCTCCTTCTGTATTAATTACATTATGTTGTTTGCATTTTCATACTACTTAAAAAGTGTAATTTACACTATTACACACTGACATTCATATTTCAACGGGATTCATTAAGTGCTTGTGAAATTCTTCCATCAGAAACAAAGATAGAATGAGAAAAAATGTATAAGTATGTATAAGAAAAGAGCGAAAACGAGGTTGAGAGAAAAAGAATCTAAAGTAGAGTTAAAACAGTCAGTTCATACTAGTTGACTGACATTGACTCAGTGAAGACTGACAAGTAAGTCAGTCAAGCTCAACAGGACGATGTGACGGGGCGTGGGTGAAGATAGAAACTCGATAGGCTATACACACACACACACACACACACCGTATTCCTGACCTAATACAACAATACTAGTAAATTTTCTCATCTTTACTCATTTTACACAAGAGCGCCTGCCACATCATATAATCTCACATCACGTCTCGTCATGTCATGTCATGTCATGTCACGTCATTTCTGTGAGTCCTTATTGTCGGTAAACCTGTCTCTTTTTCATTTTTTTACCTGTCATTTTATTATTATTTAAAAAATTATCCTTTGTTCTGATTCTTTCTACGTCAATCTTACGAGTATTTTATTATCTTATATGAACTTTAATTTTAAATTAAAATTTAATGATTAAATGATTTTATTTTGAATTATTTTCTTTTTGTCTTGATATCTCAATTTAATAATTATAAAAATTTATTTTGTGTAATTCCTTCTCCTGTTTGTATTACCTAAAAAATAAAAATAACATTAAAAAATTATATTGTCCAGTAATCATTATTTTTTATTAATATAAACGTGTTTAAAAATGAATGGTTAAAATAATCTGAAAAATTGAAAAAAAATACTAATTGGATGCATCATATTTCTTAAAAAATCTTGGGGTATATAGTATTTACCAAAAAAAAAAAACAGGATTACTTATGTTTGTTTAAATAAAATAATATAACTTAAATCTTCTTTTATTTCAACATTCTTTAAATTTGTTTTGTGGGTGATAGAAAAATGTGTAATTTTTTAAAATGTTGAAATAAACAACATTATTTTACTTATGTTTTTAATTTTTTTCTAAATTTCTTAAACTCCACTTAATTTATTAACATTCATCTATTCTATCGTTAGTACTTATTATGTAAGTATTTGTTATTGGACATTATAAGTGTCTAATAGCATATCTGTATAAAAATTTAAACATAAACAATGACAACCTAGCTTATAAGGTGATATTATTTGTTTCCAAGGAAATAATTTGTATATTCCATATTAGTATTGATTGAACTACATTTACTTTTAAGGCACATTTTATTCTTAATGATATTACTTTGAATTTAAAATTATTTATAATTCATGTTGGAGATATTTTGTATTTTTATTAGTAATATTTTTTTAATGCTTACGTTGATACCGGTGGTTGTTGTAAATAAATAACAGAAAAAATTAAATTTATTAGTTTAAGCGTTCGTATCATATTAAGGGATATTATGCTTAAGATAATATGAAAACAGTAAAGCAGAACGCTGTTGTAATTTTACTGCATATCCGTTGCCATCCACCCATAACTAAGGAAAGGTGGGTTGATGACTCAAGCCTATAAATAACAAGGGTTCGAATTAATTTAGAACGTGTGCCGTTTGAGGGGGGTTACGGGAGGAAGGCTTTCAGTGGATAAAAGGGTGTTCGGATGAGGAAAATGTTTTAAGGGGTGACGGGGAGGTCGAGTGGTGAGTGGGAGGAAAGTCGGTATCGATGGTGGTAGGTGTGATGAGGTGATGGTGGGGGGGGGGCACGTTAGATGTGTGGAGTTGACATCAAAGGCAGCGGACACGGGGCCCTAAGACATTGCTGTCGCCCGCGGCGTTCAATTTTCAAAATATCAATCAACGAGCGACGACGGGTACGGAACAGAACACTTTGTGAGAAAGGCGGCAGCCGTTAAAATAATGATTACTTCTCGAATGGGTAGCCCCGTTTTAACTAAACTAAACGATTTCTGCGGATAACGTTCACTCTTTAACATCTTTTCCTCTCTTTCTATCATCTCTCAACAGCTCTTTCACTCATTCTATATCACCCACCCTTCTCCTTCCCTTTTACGAAAATTCTCTCTCGTTCTCTCTTAACTTTTCTCTGTACTATTCTACTATAAAAGAACAGCACAGTAAACAGTTTTAGACCGTACTCATTTAAGCTCTAAAACGGCTATTACGTAAGTTATGTTTAATAATGGTAACGTTACTTCAGTTCCTGTATGATTAACTTTAAAATCACCAACACCGTAAAAGTATAGCTATACTTATATTTACTTTTCAATCGTATAAAACTATTATAATTTCTTATGTATCACATAATTATTTCAGATAATTTTCTCCGTTTGTTTATAACTATGTTTTCAGAACAATAGTTAATAATATTATTTTAATTACTCCTAATAATATAATATTCTGTTCGTATTTTAATTCTACATTAATTATATAAAATTCATGTGATTAAGAATTTTACATTCTGATACAGTTATAATTATTTTGAACACTATTATTTCGATGTATATTAGATATCTTTTTTAACCATCAGTGGTCATAAATCATCGATGGTATTCGTTCTTAGAAATAACTGTTTTCCTGTTTGCATAAGTTTTTTTGATCTTGTTTAATTTTAGAAATATTATGTGTAGCAAAACAATTTAAAAAAATGTTTAATTGAAACAACCTACATTCTATTTTATATATTATATTAGGTATAATAAAGACTGTCATAGAATCAAAAATACGCCATAAACGCGTAAGGCTGATTTAATTGTTTTATTGATCGACAGTAATTTTTATGTTTAAAGTTAGAATTAATAAAATGAAACATCTTTATTAGATTTATTTTATTTGTTTATTTTGGAAGTATCGGTAAATTTTTCGAGTATAATTATCCGTTCCACGACAGAGCAAACGAATATCTCTATCTTTAATTTTATATATAATTTTTTAAAAATATTTTTCAATTAAGCTATACTTATAAGGAAAAATTTACAAATTAAAAATTTAAGTCAGGAAACATTCTTAAACCCAGTATTTTTTTTTAGTAACAAATATAATATCGTAATATTACTTTTTTCATTCGGCTTACCATTTAAACACTTTTATGCCGATGCCAATTTAGCTTTAAAGGATTTTTTTTAGTTAGTAGGCGTCCCTTCACTATTCCTACAGTATTAATTTAAATCGTTCCTTATTCTGTACGAATGGTACTTGAACTGCTTCATTTAATTACAAATTTAAATACTATGTTTGTTTTTGTACTACTTTCATAGATCTTCGTAAATTTTTATGTAACGTTATCGCTGACTGAAACATTATTCGTCTTTCCCAGGCATAACACTACGATTATTCGCCTTAATAAAAAAAAGTAAAATAAATTTCTGCGAATGAACTTAAATATTTAATTTTTCTTTGTTTTACCAAAAAATTTAATCCGATAAAACAAATTGGATATTTATAATTTTAATTCATTAAAGTTGATCTTAGAATCATTCTTCGAGATATATAACTTTAATAACATCTGACTGTCTCGCAATATCTATCTCCTTATTTAATCCAATTTTTACTTCCCTGGCATCACAGCTCTAGACCTATACAGCAAGAAGGAAAGTATGGTAATCACTCAAAAAATTGGGTATGGGTTTTTTCATTTCTCGTCTTTCATGGGAAATCCCCAAAAATGTGGGACGGTAATGTTTGCTGGTATGTACGAGTGTTGACATGTTTGATGGTTAATAAATTTTGACTGGATAAACCAGTTGATGGAATTTAGCACAGAGACCCGTGTATATAGGGCAATTTATTGATAAAAGTTTAGTTTGGGAGTCAATTTCCCCAGGGAGGAAATTAACCTCAATTAATTACACGGGTTGGGGAAGATCATTTATTTGGGGTCAGTCTTCTCAGAATTTTGCAAACATAATCTCACTTCATATTAAGTTCAGTACATGAGTATATGTTTATCTTACAGTAAAAACATTAATGAGTTAGATATTTTTTAACAGAAAATTTTGTCCTTTTAAGCGTAGTAGTAGTGTAAGTGGTCCAAAAAAAATACTTTAAGAGTAATATTAGGGGGGAGAGCCGATCAAAGTTTAAAAATATAGATTTTTTCATATATTTTTCCACTACGTAAGAAAAATAACCAATGCAGGGTAAGTATAACAATTTTGTTGTCAGCTTTTATATATACTGTATATATTTAATTCAGTACTGTAAAATCCGTCCTCCAAATACTTAAACTATCCCAAAATATATTATAGTTGTTGGTTAAACTGCTCTGATAGGCACCACGGCATACACACGAAAAGAATTTCCGAATATCTGTTTTGTATCAGGGAATTTCGAAAAGTTTAGAGATTCATTAAATGTATAATATTTTGTTGACGACAATATTTCCTCTGTTATATAATGCAACGACCAAAATAATATAATTTTTTTATCTATTAATATTTACAATCGATACCTAATAGAGGACAATAAATTTGATTATTGATAATCATGAGAAGAGAGGTCCTCGATGAAACTCCTCGTTGAAGCATGCAAAGGTTCAACACCTCATGTACAGAAAAAGCAGTTGAATAAGTGGTCCAGGTAGAGTTCAATACTCAACATAGCACCAGAAACAAATCACAAGTAAAAAGAACAAAAATAAAAATTAAAACAATGTCATCAGTAAAAAAAAAAAAATCACTGCATGATTTTATATTACTGTATAGAGATCTTTTTATTATATTTACGGCTTTATTACACTTGAGGGAAAATTAAAAAAAAAAGTAATAATAATAAAAGTAAATCAGTGTCGCCGTATATAAATTACAGTTAAATACTTATTTATTTATAATTTAGTAATAAATATTTCACAGGATACATTCCAAGGTCATTTTTCAGTTTAAACCTGCAGTATTAAGATTTATATAGACATATACTTAAGAAACGTATAACATACAACCATTTCATTATTTACAACGGCGCCCTTGAATTTATTATAAGTTTACAGTGATGGATTGATGTCTTTTGTTGTTTATTATTAGCACATTTTTAAGATTTTTATTTCTTACGAATGCAAATGTATTTATTATGAATATTATTTAATTTATATCACTTAGTAAGAATATATAATTATTCAATTTCCTTTTAATTAACATTAGCCGCAATCGTAATTAATTAATCATTTAAAAAATTATTATTACTACATTGAATAAACCTTTGGAATAACTTTAATAAATAATTATTCTTGCATAATTAGATTTATAAACCTTTTAAATACCATAAATTGTTTTTTTTTATTTAACCTACAACTCAACTAAATTAAATATAGTAAATTAATTTATGCATATAGTTTATCTTTCATTGGAGTGGTTCTTATGTAAAATTATTAGTTGGTTATCCAATATTTTATAGATATTATGATAATCAATAAACTAAATTAATCAATTTTATATTTGCTTAAGAGTAAGGAAATTACAAAGAAAACCAAAATGTAAAACAGAGATCAAACCAATAGGATAGTGAAAAAAAGGTTATATATATTTTAACCTTATGTAGCAGTATGATGGGAAGAAACAAAAAGGTTTTTTGTAAAGATTAAAGATTTGTTTTCGCCAGCCATGTTCGAACACTTAAAAATTTTATTTTTTAATATTTTATAAAATCTTTGAGTAGTACTATATCAAAAGATATAATTCTTTTTCGCGAAGTAATATTCTTATATCAGAAATATATTTTGAAAATTTTACCAAATTATCTGTAGATTTTTTTTGAGAAAAGTTTTCTTATATCCTAAAAATTGATTTTTGTTGAATCACAGTGTAATGAAGATTGATTTATTTTGATGCATTACAGTCTCACATTCTCGTATAAATTATAACATTCTTTTTTGGATAACCTTCCTCTTCCTTTTTGTTATATTCAAAATCTAATTTTTTGTTTTCAGATATTCAAGTCTCTTCCTCCTTTAGTCACTGCATAACCGTTATCATACACAATAAATCCATTTTTAGCTTTAACCTTTAAACAATTATGAACGTCTTTGTGTTATATTCATTGAAATAAAACCGTCTTTAAGTTACGAAACAAACCATTTTGGATAGTAACCCATACAAAGCTGTTGTAAGCTTTTGAGTTCTGCCATGGGTGAACTTTTGTAAAAGAATTTGATCAGCTGGATAATTGGTTTTATTGCTGAGATTACAGCGTTGAGATACGTTATTTTTATGTATCAAGTTTTCTTTTTATATATACATAAATTGATGAAAATTTTTATATATATTCTTCTTAAGATTTAAGTTTCCACTAAGAAGATTTTTCGAAATTCCGAGTTTAAACGATTAAAATTAACTAAAAATGTTATTTCACTTTTTCTTGAATTTCTCGGTAACAAATGAAGATATTAATTCGATTTTTGGTGTATGTAATCCTTATGTCTATATCTAAAAACCATTTTCTAGATTTTTTTGAAATTCTTAACCTTGAAAGAAGTGAAGAAAGGTCAAAAAATGACAAATAATGATTGCAAGTTTTTCCCATATCGGATTATACTAAATGAGATATTTACTAGGTTTAGGCTTGCGAATAATTTTCAGATAAATATCTAAAAACATTTTTCGGGTTTTTGAATTTTAATATTTTAAGGAGTAAAAAAATAAATAGTTTTTTTTTTTTAATTTTTGCCGTTTTATGCTTGGCTACTGAATCAATCTTTATAAAATCTGGTTAAATTGTGATGTTAATTTATATTTGAAATTCTGATAACGTTTATCGCAAGCAAAGTCGTGACGGAAAATCTAAAAAACTAATTAGTGGGTCCTGTGCTGATCAAACTGTTGATCTGAAAAATTACAATACACTGATAGTTTTTATAAACTGAACAGGCTTTAATTTTTATTTATCATTATTATTCTAACAAGCATGATTTTAATGAACACAGGGAGTTCCAGTGATAGAGCCCTGATCGTGTAACATCCCCTGATCAGGGCAGAAAACGCAAGTAACCATATAGTGCAGCCGAAGCCGAGACAGGGATGTTAGTACATGTATATATATATATATATATATATATATATATATATATATATATATTTACTTCAGGTATTGACGTACAACAAGATTCAACCATAAATATATAGTGATGCTTGGAATAAAATTATTTTCTTCGTAACTAAATAAGGCCATAAATACCCTTTTTTATATCAATTATTCATAATTTTAAGAGGAAAATTTTGGAAATCCATTTTTTTTAAAAAGTAAAAAAAATTTAGAGATAAGAAATTTTTTTAATTATCTACATTTTACATATTATATATTTCTAATATTTATTCGTGTCTGGAGTACACTTATGTGCATATGAAAAGGGGAAGAAAGGTTAAAGCATTAGAGATGTGGGAAATCAGAAGAATATTAAATAGAAAGGCAACACTTAATGTGTCCATTTTAAAAAAATTAGTGTTTTTTTTTCTTTTTAACAAAGGAAAATTACGTAATCTTTTATATGTACTTTTTAATTTACATTAAACGTCTTTGGAAAAGTCAAGAAAAATTGTAAGAAATCTTAATGATAAACTTAAAGAATAATATAAATAAATCCTAAATTCAAAGAGCTTTATCTCGCAGACTATAGCGATATTTTTTAGGTAACGTATTGGCAAACTTAACCCACCGGACTGGTCTAGTGGGGAACGCGTCTTCGCAAATCATCTGATTTAGAAGTCGAGAGTTCCAACGATCAAATCCTAGTAAAGGCCGTTCATTTTGTACGGATTTGAATACTAGATCGTGGATACCGGTGTTTGGTGGTTGGTTTTCAATTAACCATACATCTTAGAAATGGTCGACCTGAGACTGTAAAAGACTACACTTCATTTACACTCATACATATCATCCTCATTCATCCTCTGAAGTAATACCTGAGGGTGATTCCAGGAGGATAAATGGGGAAAAAACATTTTTAGATAAAAATTTAAGTTTTTTAAAAAGTTACGTTTTTCAGTTCTTTCTGAAATATCACATTTGAAGTTACTATGAAATTTAAGATTTGCAAATTTTTTGTTTGTTTGTTAATAATTTATACTGAGGCTTCTAAAGGTTGAGATTTAAGAAAAAAAATATACTTTTTTTTTACAATAGTGAATTTACCTTTTAATAAAGTATATTGAATTTTTTTTTTTTTTTGTAATATTTATTTTATTTTTTACAAGTATTTACATTTATTTTCTTCGCATAATTTTTTTTTTAATTGTGTACGTTATATTTATTTTTTAAGGTATTATTTACATAATGATAAAGTAATTTTTAAAGAATTATACTTTACGTCAGTTTAACCTTTGATAAAAAATCTTTTTAAATTTAAAAAAGTTAATAAATAAAGAGTACTTTTTATAGAAATTTTAAAAAAAATTAATAATAAATTTATTTCAGGTAATTGTAACATTTTTGACACACAGGCTGTAATTTGTTAATTACTATTTGCTTAGCAAAAAATCATTTTAATTATTTAAAAACATAAATTTATTAAATAATTATATTTGTTCTACTAGATATTTGTGTGGTAGATAATAAAAAATCATTCGACCACACCTGAAGTAATTTTTTTAAACCGCACGCAGCCCTATACCGACTCATCAAGACAACGTTTCACGATCAATGACGTTAGCTGACTTCTGGCAGTTTAAATAACAATCGCTCAATCTGTAATTCCAGCCGCCAGCCATCGTTCCCTCCGATCACCCCTCCTCATAGATCCCTCCTTATTTAAATCTCTCCCATTCCAATGATACATGGAAAGTCATTTAAGATACTCCACTAGTTTACAGTAGTAATTAAAACGAATTACATTTTTCAGCTGTGACTGACTTGTACTAACTTGAATAAAGAATTCCAGCTCGTTTTAAAGCTGGTTTCTTGTCATCTCAACTTCTTCGTTTCTTGTATGTGTTGGTCGGTACATAACAGCACCGTCGCGTTGCCGCACGATGTGGTTTCAACTGTTAAGAAACTGGTTGACCTCTCTCCCTCGCACTCTTTATTTCTTTCTCTTATTATTTTCCCTCTTTTTCTACTCATTTCCCTCTTTACCATAACTAAAATCAACTAACTAACATTGCCCCTTATTAATGTAACACATTAAATACACACTCGCTATCCTTCTTCCTTTATTGTTCTCTTCTTTTCTTTTTAATAGTCGGATCATTTTTTTAATGTTTCAATCGGTTCCCTTCTGATTTTTCTTTCAGTATTAAAGACTCTCATAATACAGAAGCTAGTAAAAATATACGTTGAGAGATGAGTTTAAAATACACGAATTTAGTATATTATCCTTTTGTATAACAGTATTATTATTTTAATCTTTTTATAAGTAATAAGTATTTATTTATGTATGTTTACTTATTTAACTGCTACTTTACATATATCGTTTTAATAGCTCCTAATGGAAATTTCTGTTATTTTAATCTTTATTTATCTAATATTTCTCATATTGTAAATTACTTTAAAAATTTACTTTATATTAAATAATGTTTTATTCTATTATTGCTTTGCACCAGTAGCTTATTTCGATATTATTGATAAAAAAAATTATTTTTGTTTTGTAGTGAAATAAATGACTATATGTTTGGTTCAAAATCATCCTTTCTGATAAATTAATGCTAACTTATTAAAATTAATTGAAAGATTTTAATTTATCGAATCGAAAATAAAATATTTTGATTATTTTTAAATTAAATAAAGGTTAAAAGAAGAGAGAAAATTTAAAAAAATAATTCTTGTATCATTCTAAAACTAAATTTTAATTTGGATTGGTAAACAATCATTATGAGTAGCCTTAAAGAAAATTGACAAAAATAAATAATAATGTAATTTTATCTCATCCAGTCATTATAAACATTTTTTAGCTAATTTAAATTACATGTTTGTTATTTTTTAGTAAATTATTTTGTACAATTATTTAGGGAGATATCTCTATCAACAGTTCCTTTCTTAATTAAATACTAAGTTATAAAATTGCATATATGTAATGAAAATTGAAATTTTAGTATGTATTATGTAATAAACATATCATTGATAAAGATTAGAATTATCTCTCTTCAATTTTACTGCTTATTTTAACTCATTAATATATATATATATATGAAGTATAAGGCTTCCAGTTATGTAAAAAAAACTTAAATATATGCATATATCAGAATGTTAACAAAGGGAATTAATAATCCTAAAAATCTTTCAACATTTAAACATAGAAAAAATATATTTAACAAATGCTCGTACAAAACGATCTATTTTTCTCTAAACATAGATTATTTTTGTAAGTAAATGTTTCCACTTTTTTTTTAATATATAATATATATAACATAACGTACAATGTAATATCTATTACAAGGTGTAACATCCAATGATGAATGTTATTTTCAAAAATTATATAAATATAACAAATTTAAAAAAATTATTGCCTAATAAATGGAAATCATCTTACCAAAATTTAAGATTTGATATAAACGCAGTTCTTACAGTGTTCGACCTCTTTTCATTGAATTCGTTATCTTTTACAAATGTTTGTAGAAGTAAAAATTGAGCATTTGTAATATATATTTTACACGAATAATTAACTAATAAATTAAAATTGAATTCGTAAAAAACAGAATTTTGTTGTAAGCTTAATTCACCACATAAGTTTGAAGCTTGTGCATGGGGATATAATATTGAAATTTTTTAGCATATGAAAGATGACATGCCTGACCGAGATTCAAACCCGGGACCTCTGGATGAGACGCTACCACTCCACCACGGAGTTTAATTAGGTTTGTATATTGAAATTTTTGTGAAGGAATGATTTTATAAATGTTTATCAAGCACTTCTAATTTATTAAAAAGAAATAAATACATTAGAATATAAATACCATACGGACATTTTTTCGAAGATATAACATTCTACCTCTATAGAAGTTTTCTTTCAAATTTTAATTCTTTAATCTGAACTCCTTGAGGTATTAAGCGAAATAAAGGCTGATGAACACGCATTTTTGTAAGCCATTCTTTTTAACAGATCTTCACATCCTATGTTCTAGTTTATCAGAAAAATGTTATATTTCAATGGGTCATGTTTGACAAGATATCACTACATTTCCTCTGTTACATTCTACAACGGCTAAGAAAATTATAGTTAAAATAAATTTTTGAAATTCAATTTTTTTGCTAGAACTCAAAAGTAAAATCTTTATCAGTTTTGAGTGATTATTAAAAATTTGTTCGAATTTTCTTAATTTAAATAAAGATGTTTTTGTTTTTTTTTCAATTTTATTTGTATTAATTTTTATTGTCCGCTATAATCAGGATTATACTATAATTATTATTATTATTAAAAATGCATAAATAATTAAGTTTAGACATTTTTTTATGTATTCATATTTTCTCGAATAACAGGTTATTACATAGCAAATTTATCATTATAAATTAATAAAAGGGTTATAAATAAAACGTTGGCGTTGTTATTGTTGTTGGTAAAAGTTTAAGAAAGTTTAGCAAAGTTGACAAGTTAATCAAAATGTTGTTATCTGAAAATGACGTGCGTCATTTAAAATTTTGTCACATGTAACTAACGGGCTGATTCACCCACACGCATTCTCTCTTCAATAAATTCAAACGTATGCGTGTAGAACGATGGGTTTAAAAATGTTACAGTTAGTTTAAAGGAAATTCTTTATATTTTTTTTTAATTATATTATTTTTTCGTGTAATTTAATTTAAAGTTTTCATTTAAGATTATTAAAATTTATGTTATAAATAGTAAATTAGTTTATCGTTAAATCGCTTTCCGGTGAAAGAGGTTTTAATTCAATTTGCAGGTTAAGCTTTTTTTATCTGGTTATTCATTTAAATTGTTAGAACTTCTGAACCGATTGAAAAAATAAACAGTTGAGAAGTTGGTTTTAGAAAACTTAGTGCATTTTTGCATTTTTATTTTTTTTATATTGTCTTTAATTTGATAAAAAGAAAGTAATAAAATACCATAATGGAAATATTATCTATTTTTATTTATTTATTCGTGTTTTCTTTTTAACAAAGGAGATTTCAAATTTAATAATAATAATAATATTATTATTATTATTATTGTTGTTTTTATTTCCAATATCCATTAAATTATGTAGTTAGAAATTTTGTAGCAAGTACACGATGTAATTAACCCAAAATCCAAACAAAATTATTTACGAAAATAAATTATTTACATTTTTAAAATAATACAAAATATTTTTTGATGTTAACGCGCGCAATCGGGTGAATTATATTTCTTTATTACCACCTTCTCCGTCAAAAAAAAAAAAATTGTACGGAATGTAGCAAACATTATTCAACATAATTAACATTAATTAACAAATTAGCAATTAACAATAATTAACATTAACATTAATTTAACATTCCTTCTTTATCAAGATTTCTAAAACAATAGATTCCTAAAATATTCTTTCTAAAAAAAATTTACATTTTATTTAAAATTTCCGCTCTTTAAAATCAACATTAAAATTGAAAATTAATTCATTACATAAAGAAAAATAATAAATGCAATATTTTTAATTAACGTTTCCAGTATCTTGAGCCACATAAGTTTACATCTTACATTGGTGTTTTTTTCGTAAAATTTTATAATTTCATTCCCTTTTTTAAAAACACTACATTTTTAAAATACTTATTTTCAAAGTATCAGAGTTCGTCACTTATCGCTTGCTTTCTGTTACTAACTTATAACGGTAACAAGGAAATTTTGGTCTACTCGTATTATAAAAATATATCTACTCGTATTAATTAAAATTTCCTTTTCAGTTGAACATATTGCACGCAAAGAAAGTATTAAAAATTTGAAAATATAACTCTTAAGCCAGAAAGTACAGTATTTATTTTTAATTTTATGATTTGAATTTTTTGTATCGTAAACTGTATTTAAATTCAAATGATTGTTTTATAACAATTAAAAAAATCGTTGATGTTTTGATTTAATGTATATAAATTACGTAAATAAGTTAAAAAAGCAGTAAAATCAAATATGATATGATTTCAATGAAGTCATTCCTTTTTTTGGTGTCCAATATTATTTAAGAGGGTACAGTCGGGTATACACCGAATTTTCCGGCTTTGAAAAATGTACATTTGTATTTTTTCTATTTCCTTTATATAAACAATTTTCTACTCTAGTCTAACGTAAATTATTAAAAAAGAAAAATACAAAAAAATTTCAATGTGTAAGTTTGAAAATAAGTAATTTATTATCTATAATTTAAAATGTCACAAAATGGGTATTTTTACTGTACTCTTATAAAAAAAATAATAAATAAATATCGAACAGACTGTAAAAAACTGTAATAAAATGCGTTAAGCATGACATTAAGCAATACTATTAAAAATAATTGAGGAAAGTGCAAAATAAATACGTTGTTACCACTGAAAATCATTCAATATTGTGGTAGCTGATTAATCTTACATAGACGTACTGATGTTTGTTAGTTTTGCAGCTTTATAAAATTAGGCTTTGCTAGATAACTATCATAGCAATTTAAGCTTATTATTCAGGTTGCTATCAGGAAATAAACCTTCCAAACAAAGTCACATTCAAATCGTTCTGGAACCGGATCTAACCCATATTTATAAAATTTAAATTGAGGGGAAATGAATTAGGTATTTAACGGTAAGAAGGACTCAAAAAAGAAACCACCTACAAATAACACATGTTACTCTCTTCACGAAGGGAGTGCATTGGACTCTCAAAAAACTAGGTCCCCATCAGACATTCCTGCTAGACCGAAAGGCATTCAATGTACGGACTGAAGGGGACTCGCGTCGGGAGAAGGACCCAAATATCTTGCTAATCTCTCAAGGAATAACCTGAGTAAAGATATTTTTCACAAACAAGAGCTGTAAAGAACCGGAACCCATTCCCAAATCCGTATGTCTTAAATTAAAGATAAATATACAACCGCCGTTAAAAATTAATCACCCGCCAGATAATTAGAAAAACCCAGCACCAAGGAACTGATATCTAGGCTCTGTAATGAATAGTGTAATAAAATACCTCCTCCCGATTCTCTTGTGT
Organism: Lycorma delicatula; assembly: GCF_047948215.1. Lineage (NCBI taxonomy): Eukaryota > Metazoa > Arthropoda > Insecta > Hemiptera > Fulgoridae > Lycorma > Lycorma delicatula. The sequence goes on along the minus strand of NC_134458.1, from coordinate 136,312,802 downwards.
TCCGTTCTTTTCAAAGAGAGAAACCATAAAGAAAAAATATCCATTAATCTGGTTATTTTCAAAATCAGTTCTATGCAGTGGGCGCCTACATCTGTAATTCCTCAAAGATCGCCACTTTTAAAACCGAGTATTTGTGCAGTGCATTTTTATAAAATGTTTTCGTATTAATTACCATAAATCTGTACTGTAAAAAGTTCGCTTTTCTTTAAAAAATTAAAGAATTACCTAATAATGTAATCAGAATTTTTAAAAATTACCGATTTCAGAAATTTGTTTGCCTTAAGAAAATGTCCAGTTGCACTATTATTCTGGTAAACGTGATGTAGCTGTTCATATCTGGTAAAAAGGAAGAAAAAATCAGGGATGGAAAATAAGTTTTAAAGAGATAATTTTATAGCAATGAAAACATTTTATGACATTGTGTTACAAATAAAAAAGTTAATAATACGTTTTAAACCACGCCTTCCCGTCAAGTTTGACTGAAAAAAGTTTCAATAAGAAAATGTAACCCCCAACGTTTACAGCCTGTTACACAAATATTATTTACTATAAATTTATTAATATAAACTATTATCGTATTATTCTATTATATTCAATGAAATTTAATAACTATTATGAATTTACGAATATATTTCTCGTTTTAGTTATATTAATAATACTAAATTTAAAGAGTGATTGTATGTGCATACGTTGAAGTGGATATGTGTTAAAAATGTTTGACATGTAATAATATATATATATATATATATATATATATATATATATATATATATATATATATATATATATATATGCACTGTAATAATAACTAATTATAATAATAATAAAAGTTGTTAATAAATGACAAATTACATTACGAGAATAAATAATACAATGTAATAATAGTGAAAGTAATTGTATATTAAAAAATATTAGGTGGTTAATCTATCTAACCACCTACAACAAAACGGGCCGTAACATACGAAAAAGAAATAGTGATAAATAAATAATATAATAAATAATAGTAATAACTATAATTTATTTTTTTATCTTTAATATTTATTTTTAAATGGTAAAAAATTAACGTTACAGTTCTAATCTATCTATAGGTATAAAAGCCTAGGTAATATCATAAAGTACAAAAAAATATCATATGCTTTGCCACCACCAAACGTATTATACAAAACGGTTCAACGTTTGATGTAGAAAGTGATATTTATTACAGCTATTAATAGATATTTATTTAAGAATGTATAACAGTTAATTGTAACACATGTGCAGAGGTATACCGTTTTTTTCACAATCATATGCGTGTGCGTACGGCTAAGATTATGAGGGTTGTAACATATCCTGTATTTATAAGGTTAACTGCTGTATAGTTCAGTCTTTTAAGATAATACATTCGGTTTTCAAGCAGCCTTTAAATTATCTGTTCGTGTATGTGTAAAAAACATATATATGTTCTATATATATATATATATATATATATATATACGTAATATATAATTTATATATATGAAATAACAGAAATATCAATTATGTTTTGTTAGAATTATTTCGTAACATGTATTCCTTCAAGTTACAATAATATTTGTACGTATTTAAACTAGTGGAAAATCGACAGTAAAAAAATATGAAAATAAAAATTTAATTTTTGTTTCATCCAAATCACCAAAATATAGTTTTTACAATATTAATGTGACAAAAAAAAAATAGAAAAAAAGAACGAAAGAATTATTTTTTATACTATCTATCTATATATATAAAACTTATAAAACAATACTTGGATTCTGTTTAAAAATAAAGTAACAACATTTTGATATTATTAAACAAAAAGCTTTTTCGAACCTTAATAAACCATAAAATTAATTTAAATAAAAAAATGAATTACTAAAGTTATTTATTCGACTTTTTTTTCTAAAGAATAAATTTTAAAAAATTTATGATAAACGTGATAAAATTGTTATTTTTTAATTATGTTAAAAATATTTTTCCAGTTGTCATAAATTTTTTTATCTAATGTTAAAAATTATATCCTCTCGTTAGTGTAAAAAAAATTGTTCAATTTTTTTAAAACAACCGTTTTTTTTTTTTTAAAATGAGCTTTGACAAAAACTGCATTTTATATATATATATATTTGTGTAGACAGGTTTTTTTAAAAGAATAAAAATCTATAGAATTCTGTTAAATAGTCAAATGGATAAATAACTTCTGTAAGTTCATTATGTTACTTAAATTTTACGAGTGTATTGAAAGGAAATAGATTGTTCACTTGATTGTTTTTTTTTCTTTTTTACATTTATGTATATAAATTATATACATACGTAATGTAATTGAGGTACAACGACACCAGATAGTAACATTTTTAAATTATTGAGTATGGAATTAGTATGTTTCTTATGGAGTGATGATATCTCATATCATCTGAACGTTTGGTTATTAAATACCATATTCTATTTTTAAATGGAAGATTATTTATTAATATTAAATTTAATGTGAAATACGCTGTCAATGTTGAGATTATCGTAGAAATATATTTTGGACATTTTTCACGTAATAATATTTTAATAAATTATATTTTTATGCATATTTAATAAAATAAATTTTATTTATAAAAATAACATTATAAACATAAAACAAATTATAGGTTTTTTTTATTAATAATTTAAAAATGTATATATAAATACTAAAATAAATTTACTTACTTTTAACTAACACTGATTAACGTAAGTAGTATTTAATCTTAAAATGTATATAAATAGAAATATGGGTTAAATTTGCATAAAATTCCATTTATTTTATGATAGTATACCAAGTGTACTTTTAATGTAATACTTGAAATATGACATTTTATGTAAAAAATTATTAATTTTCCTTATCTTGGTTACATATTTATTTATTATACATGTTTTACTCTATTAAATCTGTTATAAATTAAGCAGATTAATACTTGTGTAAAAATAATATTACACATTTTATAAGATTTTTGCATTTAATTACATCATAAGATTAAGCTACATTAAAGTACATAATGTTTTTTTTTCTTCGTAGGAATATTTTCCATACATACTATATGTATTAGAAATAGATTGTCTGTCTATCTTGTAAAGTCATAGTGCTATAAGCGTGTATCAGAATCCCATCACACATGGTCGCGCGGTGCCAATTCTAGTAGCGGCCATCTTGGTTAGCAAAGTCACTTCATCTTGTCTGCAACCTGTCCACATAAATCTGTCCCCCCGTATTGCCTAGCCTCATATACAGCTTATAAACAGCGATCTGTTAGCGGGGTGCTAAAAGCAAACTCTTGTGAAGAGCCTCCTGCCTCCTACCTCATATATATATATATATATATATATATATATATATATATATATATATATATATGTACTATAATGTTTTACCCTCTTGCTCTATAACTTATATATTTTATATACACTATCCTTCTCATCAATCCGACCCAACAGAGACGACTGACTCGATTCGACTCTTTTTACTATAACAGAAAACACGACGAGTCGAAGAATATCTAAAACCTAACTCACTCAAAGAGTTTGCTTGCTCTTTGCTGCTCACGCATATCTCCTATAAATCCTTATAATTGCTTCTTTTAATTTGGTGCCCCCTATCTTCCAATATCAATCGATAATTAACTATTCTACTTCAGCATCACTCTTATTCCATCTCTCTTACACGTATACACGTTTACTCGTTCTTTCTCTTTCATTCCTAAATTAACTTTTGATCTTTTCTTTTATTTTATTATTATTATTATTACTACTACTTCTTTTTTACCTTTATTCAGACATGGATAAACTTGAATGAGGTTAAAGACATTTAAAAAACACTTCATTTTTATTTTAATCCCCTTTCCCCCTCCCACACCACTATATTTTTATAATCTTCGTATATAATATATTGGTCTAAGTTTAAAAAAAAAATGAACAACGAATTTAAAAATTGAGAAAAAGTAGAAAGATGTGAATTAATTTTAGTGACTAAATAGCAATTATTGACGTCCATCAAAGAATGGTAAATATTTCTGGCGTTCGTTATGCTACATTAATTAATAGTATTAAAAAAAAAAAAAAAAAAAACATTTTGTTAAGTCCTACCTCCTACTTTTTATTCAATTTTCTTGATGAAGTATATTTTTTTGAAAAATTAAAAAAGTTCATAAAAATAATTTTTTTATTTATTTTCTCTTTCATTTTTTTTTGTTTTATAATAATATTTATATATTTTATAATAATTTGACCTGATAGTGTTTATTTATATGTATTTTATTTGCTTATTCTAATTTTTGTAAGTAATAAAATAAGAAACAGGGATTAACTCATAATAATACAATCTAATTGAATGTGAGTTGACAATATGCCAAGGAGAATGTCTTCACAAAGGAAATAAAAATTTAATAAATAAAATAGTACAGGTTTTTAGAAGGCATGACAACAACAATTGTAAACGTTTATAATCATAATAATATTAGATATAAAACATTTAATAACTAATAGATAAAAAAAAATATACGCTTTTATTTAATGAGATGGAGTTAATCCTGAAGAGTCTTCATAAGTAGTTAATCGTTTAGTTGTATTTCTGTTACATCTAGGGTAATTCTCCACGGATATGAAACATATTTTTTCAGGAAAAGGAAACAAAGAGAAGCTTTTCGTAAAAATATTTTAATTTTGAAAAAAAGAGAGATTGAAGAAAAGTAAATAATAAACAGAAAGGGTGAAAAATGAAGTAATGAGAAGAGTTGACGATAAAAAATCGTTATATCAGAACAATTCAAAATAGAAAGGTCAATTAGTGGAATATACAATAAAGATCTGGTTAAAATAATACAACAAGAAATAGTAGAAGATGTTCAGAAGAAAAGGAAGTAAAAAATAAAAATACCTACCAAAAGGAAATGCAAGAAGTTTTATTGAAAATAGAAGAAAATGGAAAGGATATTATGCAAGGAATAGGGTATATTCAAATTATAACAAAATCATGCGAATTGTTTTTAAGAAATCGAACTTTGAACGTTTGAAAATTTTTATTGCTTTGCATTCAGCTTAGATTTTGCCCAATAATTAACTTTAATTTTTTTTTTTTAGGGAATATTCAATTTTGCATAGAATTATTAAGAAAATCCTAAGATTAAGCATTATTTCTGAATGCACCCAGTTTGCTAGAACGTTGACTACATCTATGTATACATTTACACACTGTGTGTGTGTGTAATAAAGATCTTAAAATTATTAGTATAAAGTGTGATTAAATGTAAGCTGGTCTAATGCAAAAAATAAATTAGATAAAAATTAGGAAAAGATAGAAGAACTTAGCTAGATATGTATGTATATATGTATAATATAAACCTGCTGATGGTAAATAAAACAATGTAAGACCAAATAATAGATGTTATTAAATAATGGGAAAAATTAGTATCTAAACGTACTTTTAAATAATTAAAAACTAAACGAACAAATAAAATCGTAAATTAAAATTAAAAAAATTAAAAGCACATAATTTTTTTTTTTTTAAATAAGATGAGGTTTTAAGTTCTTTACTTACACTCATACAATTTTATAAATTTTTTTTCGTTTTTTTTTCGATTGAAAAATTACAAAATCTTTGTAACTCTATATATAATTAACTTAATATTTTCATTTTAATGTATATTTTTTTTATTCCTTCGATAATTACACACAGCTACACCCAATATGAACTACACTACTTCTTTTAACTTTATAATAGAAAATGAATTTTTTACTCCGGACGCAAATCCTGGACAATTAAAAATGAATTATATAAATATAATAACTAATGGAAGAATTCCTCTCTTCAACAAGGTTACTTTTAAATTAAAGAAAAAAAAATAAAATTAAAAATAAATAAACAATCGTATAATCATATGGATCTAGAACAGTAATTAAAATAAACTTTATAATTTTTTCCTGACCACAAGTTCATATATATGTTTTATACAAATGAATGAAGAGTAGATTTTGTGGTTTTGATGGTCGGAGAGGGGGGAGGTTTTATAAAGGAGTACAGCAGCAGCATTAGACGTTCAGAAATGTAGTAGGAGCGTGAGTTGATGACTGAAGTGACACGTATGCGGCAGAGTGTGTAACAGGAAAGCAGAAACAGGCAACAACGAGTGGAATAGAAGAGAGAACTGCTTGCAGTTGCAAGAGACAAGCGGAATATCAAGTTTGAGAACAATGTCTATGTCACAGTCAGTCATAGTTCTGGAGGCGGCACGCCGGTGGTGATGCGGTGGCGGTTATGAATGTGTGTGTGTTAGTACAAAGTATGTGCATGTGTACTTGTAATAGTGGCAACGACGTGAAACACGGTGTTTGTGAGATCTTGTGTGATTGTCTCGTGTTACGTCACTATTTTATACCCCTTTCTTATGCAACATGTTTTTACTTGTCCTTCGTCTAAAATTCTATTGTTATTATTATTACTTTTATTAATATCGATTAAATTAGTTTACGTAGTGACCGACGTCTGTCGTCTACATTGTACAAGCGATTTCTTCTTTAAAAATTATACCAGTATTTTAATACGAATGTCGACTATTGTATTAAGTGTAACGAGTGATTACTACAACTTTGACTGATTGAGAGAGACTTAGACTAGTTTTGTGATTTGGATTGTTGCACCTGTCCTTATACAATTACCAACGGCGGCGTGTCTATCAATCAATCCTTTTTCACTTTATAAAGGATTAGTTCTTCAGAAAGGGTTTCATTAAGCTACTAGATCTCTTTTTACTAAAAATTCCCAATTATATTTTTTTTATAGAAAAAAGTAAACATTCTTTTTTTTAATGTAAGTTATTTTTTGTTTTGTGAAGTCAATTTAAAAGTAAAAGGATTAAAATATTAGAACAAAATTTTCTTTCAGTTTTATTGAATCGAAAGACTGGAATTATGAATTATCATCAAAGGGAAGGGGTTGATAGATATAACACAGACAGATTTTTAAGAAAAGAATAACAAAAAGACATTTAAATAATTATTTTGTGGGACAATAGTCACAACACGTTGATGCACAGTAACAGTGACTGGTAGATGTTAATGAATTTTGTAGCGTTTAAAGAGTGACAAAACTAAGCGGGTTTCGAACCCGGAACCTACAGATGAAAGGAAGAGATATTATAGTTGTACCACGGATTTTGTTAGGGTATTAATACTGCGTTCTTTTTTTACGTTTTTTGATTATAAAATTTAGACAAATCTTGTGATTACTGACATTATACAGTTTATTTTTGTTGTTTAATACAGCAAAAAAATAATAGTTGTACATTCCCTTTAATTTTGTTACGTAAACTTGCTGTACAATTGATTACATTTACATTTACGGAAATAAGCCAGATATTACAATCAACAGAAAATCAAGATAGCTGAAACAAAATTAGCGACCCGTGGCTTGAATTTCTATGAAATGAAGAATTGTAGCTTTTAGCTCTTCAACATACTCCTTTTGTTGACTTTAAATTAAACAAATGTGTATGTTAAATTGTATAACCAAATTTAACGTAGGCAATTATATATAAATTATAAATTATTTCCAAAAATAACGTGGAAAATTTCACGAGTAACGAGCATCATATTCCTTACTAGGAAAAAATAAGCGTGAAGTGATTTCTCGTTTACTTCCTACCGTAATAAAACGAAATACTGATGAAAATCAATATATAATATCCATCAAAATACTGGTGATGTTTACCACTACAAGAGACATCTTTAACATGTTCATTAAACGGACAGACTGAATAGAGAACTTTCAGATAAAGTTAACCCTGATTTTAACTGTTAAGGTATTTTTACTTTACATACTCAAAGCTATAAATAAGACTGGAATATACAGTTTGAACTAGCAAATTAAGGTACTTCTTTTTGTAGCGAAATGATGTGTTACGTACATTGTTTCAACTCGTTACGAAAGAAATTAAAAAAGTAAATTTAACTATCAAGCTTGTAGGTAAAAAAAACTGTGTGATTACTGACATTTATATAAGTAAGATCGCAATCTCAACCAAACGATTTTAGAATTATTGTAATTTTGTGTTTAAAATTAATAAAGATGGTGATTTGTTTAAAAAAAAAACAGGCAAATTACGACTCGTATTGCTGGAAAACATTCTGGTTTCTTTTCATTTTTAAATTTTAATATTCAGCTGTACCTTAAAACTAATTAATGATGTTCTTTTGTTTAAACTAAATAATAAACAAAAAGAATATCCTTCTCTCATTTCGGGACACAATATCGGTACTACTTTCCCTTTCGGCTCCAATATCAATCAATAAATGTTTAATTCTTTGATATCTTTATTTCTATTTTACATTTATGAAAAATTAAAAATCTTATTTTTTTATTTCTGAATTACTGTAGTGGTCACATTCTATTAAAATATATATAAAACACCACCAATGTCCCATATACACTAGACAACCACTCGTATCAGAAATATTAAGCAAAATAGACGCCAGCACACATTGACATAAACAATCATATCCATATATATATATATATATATATATATATATATATATATATGGACACACACACATACACACAGAGTATTACTGATAATTTTTTGCACTTTTAGATTCCAGGGACCTCAAAACGTAAGGAAAAAAATCCTTGCCTAAAAATTTAAACTATAATATTACTTTTCCTTGTTCTAGTATCCATTATTATTAATAATACGGTAAAGAAGAACAAAATGAGACCTTTTAGAAAATGGAAATATAGATGGTTTATAAACCGTTTATTCTGAAATACTATGTGAAATTTGAGAGCGTAATTTCAAATTATTTTGCATCCGTATTTAATTTATCTATTAAACAATTGCGTGAGGATTTAATTTCAGTCAACGGCCACATTTCCTGAGTAAGATGGGTACAATCCCATTAAAGTTATGGAACAAAAAATCCAGGAAGCTTTATATTTTCTAAAATAAGTTGAATGATTTTTTTTTAATATGCATTGAATGATGGGATTACACTCAGAATAAGTTACATTTTTAGATTTTATTAAGCGACAGTTTATCTTTTATGGTTGTAATATTACAGGTAAGGATTTATTATTGATGACGTAATGATACTTTCGTTACATTTTTTATCATCATTTTCGTCATCAACTTTTTCATTCAATTGTTCTTCACCACGTCTCTCTCATTCATCCTCTCTATCCTTTTCATTTTTCTTTTGTCCCTCTTCACTTAAATGTTGTTTGTTTGTTATAAGAGTTATGATTGAGAGCTGACTATAAGTATGGGTGTGAGGGTGAAATGTAACTGCGACAGTTGAAGTGGACGCTACAACGATGGGACGACACAACTGTGGACGTCACGTCTCAATGTTATTAGAGAGCCAATAAGAGACGCTCGTCCCAAAACTAAATCATCACACTTGCCAGCAACCAGCAGTTCCCATTCCAACAAGATTGAACTTATATTTTAACGTATAAAGTAAAAGGGAGACAACTAAAGCTGTAATGCTTTAATCATAAATTCTACTCATTCATCGTAAGAATCTTAAAAAAAATTATTACATTTTCCTCATTCACGTATATTTATTATTGAATATTTTATTTATGATTATTAATAGTACCGTACTAAAAAAGGATATAAAACAACAGATTTCAGTTTCGAGAAGAAATTATAAATATAAATCATCAAATGTTATACGAGAAAACCTAACGTAGAAGAAAATCACGCTGAGATAGTTACTTTTGAAATCACAGAAACTGATGATGAATTATTTACTTCTCTGTTTTCAATTAGCGGTTACGGATAGATCACTTTTGAAATATAATTGCACAACTTTTGTCTCGCTTCTTTCTGTCAAGCAGTTTTTGGTTTCAAATAGTCGTTTCTAATAATATGAACATCATATCTTCTTTTTCCTTTACAAGTATTCACTACCATTCTTTCTCTCTCAAATTTTTTTGGCTTTTTCAGCCTAAAAATTTATTAATGTTTTGTATTCTTTTATAATTTTATTATTACTGAAACTCATTTTATATTCTTAAAAATTAAAGTCTACTGATCATATATTAGATTACAGGCAAACATTTGAGTTATTTGATTTAATTTTTAATTTACTTATGAAATGTAGTTAAAATTTCATTTAATAGTAAAAAAAAAGATTATTTATATACCTTTAAGATTTAAACACAATTTTTCAACTACCTGACTATCGTTCACAACCATAAATCTTAATAATTTTGGTACAAACGTAAAGATAAATAAATTAAAAAAAGTATATAATGAAGAGTTTCTCTATTTATATTTATATTTTAATAAAATCCGTCGTATAATATCTTTTTAAAACCGATTTTGAGTTATGAATCTATACTTTAATAAAAATTTTAGAAATAATTGCCGGTAATATTGATTTTAAAAAAAATTATTATTTTCCATTAATATTTTTGAGAAAAATTCCATTTAATTCCTAAAATAATAAGTGAATGTCATATATTATTAATAATATGATAAAAATAAGAAAGTAGTAATAAGAAAAATAATAAAAGTTAGAATATAAGGAAAGGATAAATAAAATTAAGTAATAAGAAAAGAATATTTATATTTGAAATTTTCATTAAAAAAAAAAAAAAAAAACATATTTTTACAAATTTAAAAAAGGAAAACTTTCAAGTTGAACAATATTGTTTTTTATGTATGTTCCTGTATTAGGTTCAAATTCACAGATTTCGATTATTATTTTTTGTTGTACAGGAAGTTTCTGTGACGACACTGCAGTAAATTTCTTATTGATAATTTAACTAGGAGATTCCCAAATTAATAAATTATTTTATCTAAATTGACAATCTTTAGATTTATTTTCATTTTTGTGTAATATTTTTATAAATTTATTATTATACGATAACGTAATATAGTCATATTTAATCAAGAAAACGTATGATACATTTCAGGTAAAAATACAATTAATATTTTGTAATTCTAGAAAACAGATCGCACTTCATTAGTTTTTAGTGAAAAGAAAAATATAAGTATAAAGAACTGAAAGGAATAGTAATATATATATACATATATACAGTTTAACTTTATATGATTTTTCTTCTTTTAGTTTCTAATTTTTATTAGTGGATGGTTTTCATTTCACGTTACATAGGGAACCGCTTTTTTCATGTTGATATTGTGTTTTCATAGACCTGCCTATATTTTAAAATAGGTTTAGTATTTTAATTTACACAGAGTGTCCCGTAAATTTCCGTACATAGAAAAAATAAAGATTTTTTTATGAAGGCCGTGATGTATCAGAAAAATATACAAAACATAAATCATCTCAAGAAACATATCAACATCATTACAAGTAAACTCCAGCTGTGCTTAGCAAGTTGAAAGTGTTGCTGTGAAGTTGGCCTTATTACTGTGATCTTCATAAAAAAAAAAATGTTTATTTTTCCTACGTATGGAAACTTACATGTTCTTCAGGAGTGGAGGACACGCATCGAAATGTGTTTTCAAAACAGTGGTAGTTACGTATAGCATATTATAAAAATTATGTTTTATTTTTCCATGTATGGAAACTTATGAGACACTGTATATAAAAATGTTTAAAAAATACGAAAACGGCGTCTTAAAAAATTAAATTAAAACGTACTGTAAAAACAGCCTTCCTAATTTTTCTTTTAATTTCTTATTTTTTTAAAATAGCACAAAAGTACTGTAATCATTTTGTTTTTGCTTTATTTTGACGCTAACTTCAAAACTGGGAATTTAATAAAACGTTGAATAATACTAGATTTTTTTATTATTTAAATTATTAAAAAATGAAAATCCACCTCACCAGTAAATTAAACGTGACCCGAAATCTTTCGGTTTATTTCAAGACCATCATCAGTTAAAAATATTAAGACCATCAACAGAGTTCAAACATTATAATTAAGCTAAAAAAATTAAAAAAATGTCAAATGTTAAAATACTTATACAGTCACTCATATTTGCATTCTAACAGTATAATGATAGAATATGAAGATACTCTGGTGGAATGAAATGTAATTAAAAGGAAAATCATGTTATCAGAAACGATATTTTATTTTATTAAATTATTATTTCCTTATATCTCTATACTTAAGGTGTAAACAATTTATCATTTTTAAAAAGTTTTTCCTCATTAATTAGATTTTTATGATTACTGTAAATGTGATGTTTTTCTAAATCAGATGTATTATAATAATTGTAAGAAATGTCTAAGATTTTCATAAAACTATTAGGGTTGTATGTATGACTATTATTTAATATATGTTTAGCAAAAGTTGGAATTTTCTGGTTTATTGCTTTTAATACTGTTCATGTGTTCTTTTGCACGTATAGAGAATTTACGATTGGTCATACCGACATATATCATATCACAATCCTCACAATCCAGACTATATATCCCTTGTTTATCAAACAAGTAGCATGATTATCATATGATATTTTTTTATAATTATTATTCTAGTCATTTAATAATTTATTTATAATTTATTCTCATCATTATTTAATAATGATTATTGTAATTATTAAATAATATATTAATAATAATTATAATAAAATATCATAACAATGATTTTATAATATTCTTATTCTGAGAGTCATACTTAATTTGCTGGTAAGGTGGATTTTCATTTTTTAATAATTTATTAAGATTATTTTAAGAATAATAATCAAGATTTTTAATAATTTTTTTAAGATTACTTTATTAAATAGTTTTAAATAGATTCTTATGTTATCTAAGAATATCTTTTTAGAAGAAAATTCAGATTTAAAAATCTGGAAAATAATGTTTGGTGCATGTATAAAAAATTAATATTATTTATGTTTGACTTTGGCAGATATTTTATCGTAATTATTATAACTTTCTTAAGTTTAATAAAATTTATTTTGATGTTAATATGTTTGTTTACTGTAAGAGTAATAAAAGAATTATTTTTAAATGCAGTTAAAAATTAGTATTTCAATTTTTACAAAAATGGAAAGTTATCTTTTTTATAAATTAAAAGGATTTGATTTTTTGTTATGAAAGTGATATTTTATTTGTTGATAATTCAATAAATTTTATTTGTTTTTTCGTTGATACAACTAATATAAGTACAGTTTTGTAAATAATTTCTTCGGTTTGTATATTTTATCAAACAAAAAAAAAACAGTCTCTTGAAAAAAAAGAGGGAGACAAACTATAGAAGAAAAAAAAAACGTGGTAAATTATTTAGTTTATAGTCATAAGAAAAACAGAAGTATGAAGTATGAAAGGAATAGTAAGAGAAAAATAGTAGAATGAGGAATAGCGCGAAGTTTTATGGTTTTGTTTTTGTGTCGCAGCGCTCGGCTCGCATGATCACTAGCACAAATCATCGCTGGCCCAGATACACTTCTACAATCATAGTCATCCCCACGTCTTTCGCTTGATCTTATTTTACACACAGCCAAGTAAAAAGAAGTACAATATTTTTGAAGGGAAAAAACACTTAAGACAATTTATTCGTTGCGCAAAATATTAACAATTGATAAAACTGATATCGCTCCCTGAATTTAAATACCCTTCATAATTTAAAAAAAAAGAAGAATTTTATTAGTTTGATCTAAAAATGGTTCTGTACAAGAAATGAGTAGGGACTTTAATCCTGCCCCTCATTCTGAGAGTCAATCGGAACGAATAAGAAATACACTCAACTCCCGATTTTCCACGAGCGTTTTAACTGCGATGCCTCTGGGAAAAAATAAAGTTTTAAAAACTTATAAAGAAGCTAAAAAATTAAAATCTGTTCACCGTTCTTTGACAGGTTTTAATCCTTCATTCATTTGATACTTGAAAGCATGCTTGTTTTGAACATTATAATGCTATACTGTAGTTTATTGTGAATGATAGGATGATAGCTTGCTCATTGTGCAAGATTATTATGCTACACAGATTATAAAGTTCAATTAGAAGAAAGTGTTTTCAGATACTAAAACAACAATCAACTGCGTGTCATTTAAAAAAATATATACCTGAAAGATTAAAATGCTCAAATCATTAATTTTATTATTAATGTATTTGTGAATACATTACGTAGTAGATACACTTCCATATGTGCAGACTATTTACGTACAGTATTAGTAATAAAAAAATAGCTTTTTTAAAAAAAAAATAGATATTTAAAAAGAATAATAATAATAAACTTATTAAATTTTTTTTTTTATAATAAATAAAAAAGAACCATTTCTTCCTTTTAATATGAATTTTTAAATTTTACCATTATTAAATGAAGTAAAATAACCTCTTTTTTCTCCTTTTTGATAATCCAGTTTAATAATTTATTAATAGTTCAACTGGACAGATTCATCACTTTTCAGTTTAAAATTATCAGAGCTATGCTAAATCAGACAACCAATGAAATAAAGCAATTTATACCACCTGGTAATTATTATTATGCTTTCAGATCAGCCATACATTCTTGCTATTCTTTCTATGAATTTCTTTAAAAAATAAAATTAAAAAAAATTAAGGTAAAACTTTTATTTTTTTTTAATGCTTTTATTTACAGTTGCACGAACAATTACAGTCATTAGCGACTAAAAAAATGTTTAAAGATTTATTACATTTTAAGCATGTAACTTTTGAAAAATTCTGCTTTTAATTTATTATTATGTTGATTTTTTCTAGAAATAATAATAAAAATAAATTTATAATAGAATAAATATCTAAGCCTTATTCATATCAGTTGTCTAGAATAATAAATTATAACTTGAGAAATTTCTACTTTCATAAGAATAAAATTATTATAAATCTCTATATAGTAGTAATATTACTGTATCATAATTTGGATAGAGTTCTGGAAGTCATTGATTACATACTTGAATTATATTATTTCTCCAGAAGGAATAGGTTGATATTCTTCCAGAAAAAAAAAATCACTTCGCAGAAACATACAAACAATAGATACAAATATCAAACTGCAAAATTTTTAAAGTTCACCTGTAAGTGGTTTTCGATAGGAATAACAGTAGTAATTTTTATTTACTATTCATTTTATTTCTTTTGAAATTTTTACATCATTAAAAATTTTGAATTAAGTTCAGTAGGTTATAAAAAAAAATTAAAATTTCTGATAAGAAACGTAAATAAAAAACAATTCCAAAATTAAAAAAAAACCTGAAAATTTATGTTGTATTTAAATAATTTTGCTTTTATTTTATAATAAAGAAAATTAAAAAAAAATCTATTATTATGTTTCCTGGAGTATGAAGGAAGGAATTAAATATTTAATATTTCATAAAAAAAAAAAAAATTATGTATTATTATTGCTAACGTGTACGTTGCAATCTGTTCAATTATTGAACAATAAGAAACCCTCCCCACAATAATCCAATGAAATGAGAATAATATGTATGAGGTGTAGTCTTGTACCGAAACAGGCAGACCATTCCTTAGTTGTGTGATCAACTGAACCCCAGCCACCAAAATACACCGATATCCACTGTCTAGCATTCAAATCCGTATAACTACCTAATTTTTTCTAAGATTCAAACCTCAGAACTTTCGACTTCGAAAATCAGCTGTTAAACAAGTGATTTTGTGACAACGAATTTAACACTAAATTATTTCTTGTACTGAATGTCGGTAATTATTATACCACGACAATTTTTTATGAACGTAATCTATTTAATATTTGTTTTATGAAATTAAAAAAATGGTTTGTACTTATAAATATATTTTTTATTTCCTAATTGAAAATAAAATGTAAAACATTCAGAGCAAATTGAAAAATCATAATAATACGAAATTAAAAATGAGTTATTAAATTAAGAGTAATAATAAAAGAATAATCAATAAATGATTTTATTGTTTATTATTTATATTAATTGCCCGATAATTCTAGATGTGATTTTAACTTCTTTTGAAATTAAAAACGCGCTTTACAACCGCTTTGAAAATTTAACGACATTTCTTCAGAAATCGATAACAAATTTTAAGTGACAATGGCCCTATACACCCTTGCCATCTAATATTTAACCGGGGTTTATTGTTTTGTGACAAGTCTGTTTTTCCGGATGATCTGACATTTAACCTAGTCACTTTCATGGGAGAGGGTGTGTTTTTAATTTGTGACAAGGGCTAATGACCATAGTAGTCGATGCCCACTATTTTCTTGTAATAAAAAAACGCGTTTGAAATTCAAATCCGTATAATAGTAACTAACTTTTGTTCTGAATTTTAATTACTGTTAGGTGGAAATACATATGATTTTATTTTTTACAAATTATATTATTTTCCACAAACTTTTCCAGGTGGGTAAATGGAAAAGAAAGATTTAGGATAAATTTCCATTTCTAATATGTAATTCTACCTATTTCTGAAAGCACCAGTAATTTCCAATCTGCCTCTCTGCGGTACGCGTTAGATACGTTTTATTTCACGTTTAAGTTTAACATTTCACTCCGAGACTCCCTCCTAATATTCTAACAGTTTTTCTTTGTATATTTTCTTAAATATTTAATCCTACAATTGTTATCAATAAACCTGTTTTTATTTTCCTTCCATCTGACATCATAGTTACAGAAGATTAGAAATATAAAAATAAAAGCTTAAAGATATATATTGGATATACTGCAATCATCAATCAGTAATATTTGGTTTGTTCCTAGAAGAATGGTGCTTACGTTATAAAAAACGTAAAATTATTGTTTGCATTAATTAAAATTGTTATAATCAATTACGATTTAAAATCCCGATTTATGAATTAAATTGTATTTAATTTTCACTTAATTAATATACGAGTATATAAAGTGAGTTAAGCTATTGTTTGCAGAAGTATCAGTTATAATAAAGAGGGCTTATTAAAAGAAATTACCCGTTTAATGAACTAGGAAATTACTTTCGTTACATTAAGTATAATTATTAATTTTAGCCAGTTAATTTAATGAAATTTTAATGTACATTATATTAACACGTATAGGCCTACATTTTATACCTTGAAACACATACCGGTTTGTACTGTAGTAGTTAGATTCATAGCAGGCGGTAGGCAGCTGTGACATAAGGACAGGTGTGTTCATGTACATGTATATGTGTGTTTTATAACGTGTATAAGGGATCACATACAAGCTATGTATATAGTTTATAATATTATTATACGTATTATTAACACAAATTTATCTAATGTACACACACATACATACACACACACAAGTGCATTACTGTTAGGTAAGGCTACATTTGGATGGATGGTTACAGATGGATTTAAAAAATACTTCAACACAAAGTAAATACGTGAGAAGAATTTTTATGACTGCGTATCTCTAAACTGTTCCACACTTCTTTTATATATATAACGTTAGTTCTGAGGCCGGTAAACAGTCATTGTGTCTTTAAGCATCTATCTAAACCTAGCTTACTTAATCTAGCTAGTTGGATGACAAAACAGAATATACAAACACGCGCACACGTGCACGCGCTCGAAAGCATAAAACGACATGAACTACTAGAACAAACACTATAAAATAATAATAAGAAACATAAGAAAAATAATAGTTCGTTTTATATATTTTATGTGTGTGTGTGTGTGTGTGTGTATCGGAATTTAATGCGTTATCCATACATAAATAATTCTTATAGGCGGCAATGTGTATGTATGCCTAACCTATATATATATATATATATATTACAATGACAAACATATAGCCTGTAACACATATCAATAGAAAAGGTGTTATGTTTAAATGTAAATCAAACTATCAGTCTCCATATCATATGTATAATAAATTATTATAACATTTCCTACAGGTGATATTTAGTTTTTAGTTTTCCGCTTTAATCTATTTATTATTATTCCTTTATTATTTATTAGATTGAATTTAAAGATAAACAACGACTAGTTTTCGGAGTCAATTCATCATTATGCTAATCATTCATAATATTCATTGAGAAAAATAGGATTAATGTTAATATTTAAAGCTATATTCAATATTTAAAAATATAGAAAAAATACATCTTCAATCTCATAAATAACAGAAAGGTAAAAAAACATTATAATTGCAGAGTAATTTTATTTAGTACAAATGATGTTTTTCTTTGTTTGATGACAAAAAAAGAATATCGGATTTTTTTAGTTTAAACAATTTATCCAAGCTTCCTAGCTTTCCTTATGGTGTCTTGTGATGTCTTATTTAAAGTGATAGTAGAGGAAAGAATGGTGGTAAATGTTGATAGATAGTAATAAATTTTATTGGTGAAAAAGATATTTATTTTTATTTGAATTATAGGTAGACTATAAAATATAACCAAGCCCTACACGAAAAAGTGGTTTAGTAATAAACCGTGTCTTTTTCGTAAAGCAAAATCCATCGTCATGTTAAACATACGAAAAGAAAAGCAGAGAGAATGATTTTAAGTAACTAAAGCATAAAATAAAAAACGCATAAAAACAAATTCAGTATTATAATAGTATATAGTATTATAATTCAGTATATAATAAATATTGTACCTATACATTTTAAAATTTTATTTTAAATAAATACTTAAAAAAAAAAAATAATCAATAAAAATAGAAAAAACCGAACCGTTTATTTAGATAAAACAATGTTTTTTTTATTTATAAAAATTTGAAGATGATTTGTTTGAAAATCTTTGTTTTTCTAGTTTTCAATAATATGAGATTTGTTTGTTTTTTTCAGTTATAAGTATTTAATTAATTTTAGTAAGGAAAGCTATTTCTATGAATAGATTTTACTTTTGAATACTTTATGAGATGAATTTTTTTTTCTATTTTCGTATCCGGCTAAAAAATCTTAATTATTCAAAATAATTAAATGATAAAGGAAATGATTCCGTGAAATTTTAGTCCTTATTCCATTCGAAAATTGTTTTATTTTGATGGGGACATAAGATGATAAATTATAACTCTTAGCACACGTGAATTTCTTTTATTTGTTTACTTTTCTATTTTTGTAATTTGCAACATTAAATTGATTACTTTTTGTTTTCTATACTTAAAAATAACTGCTACATTTAATATAGTATGTGCTTTGTGGTTAAAAGGCTGTTAATTGGAATGACTTAACAGTTAAATTATAAGCAAACCGCTATTGATATTCTCTGTGTTGTTATCTCTTTCTCTCTCTCTTTCTCTAGTATTTCAACCACTTAGTCATTTACTTACAGGGGTGTAGATCTAGCTGTACTTGTGATGTAAAGTTGTTGGGTTACACGTTAAATGCTGTAGGTTAGAGATTATTATGACAAACATTGTAGCTTTTGAGCTTACTTGTTTCTTTGCTTGCTTGCTCTTGTCAAGAATATCAACTCTCGTGACAAGAAAACAATTTCTCTCAGCCTAAAATATATAAACTTGACATTTTAAAATCATCCCTTGTTTAAGATGACTTAATTTTAAGAATAAACATTTTAAAAAGGTATAAAATTTTATTTTTCTATTTTATCGTCACTTAGTAATAAAATAGTGTAGAATTGGTGTATTTATTAATGTATAAAATATAGCTAAGGGATATTATGCATGTTTAACTAAAATATGAAATACGTATTTCTTGTTAGTGAAAAAATAATATTATTTTTTTTTAAATATTACAAATATTACGCATATTTTTAAACTTTTATTTATTTTAATTTTTATAAAAATATTTTGTGTAAAATATATTGTCTGTACTTCCTTGCACGAAGTAAAGAAAGTATTCTGATCGGGAAAAATTTCGGTTTTCAGATTTCAACGGAAATATCCATTTTACTAGTTTTGTCGTGACGTGTGTACGTATGTGCGTATATACCTCATATAATTCAAAAACGATTAGCCGTAAGATGTTGAAATTTTGGATTTAGGACTATTGTATCATCTAGTTGTGCATCTTCCCTTTTGATTGCAATTGATTGGACCAAAAGTGTCCAAAAATGCCCAAAATCCAAAAAATTTGGATTTTGGACTTTTTCTTAACTGCAGTAATAAGACCTCATTAAGAGCTTTTCAACGATATATCATAAATTGTTCTTTTTTCATTGTTTCCAGAATTATAGCCAAATAAAATTTTAATTAATGAAATATTTGGATTTTACAAGGGGATGGCACATCGGTTCGAATCCGACTTCATCTCCTTTTTCTCTTTTTTTAACTTTCTTTTAATTCAAATGTATTGATTTATTAATAATTATTAACCTCTGATTGTTAAAACAATGTACAGTAAGTAATAATTCAATAATAACAACAACAAAATAATATCAGAAGTGAGTAATGAAATAAAATATTATGTACTTTTCATTTAAAAAAAAAAAAATGTGTAAGTAATTTAATAGGCATACTAGGAAGTTATATAGTGTCCACATCAGATTTTTTTTATATACATACCTACCTAATTTTTCATAAAATTTGTCTTATTCGTTACAAAACTCGGTCATTTACTCTTTAAAACGTAAGTAAAAAATTAAAAAAAGATTTAGTCATCTCAGATTTATTGAAAACACTTAACGTGTAAATAAAAATAAAGTGAGAAAATATTAATCATATTATGAAAAAGTAGTTCAACAGATGCAAAAGTAACCTTGCAGTATATAAACACGTACCTATTAAATATATATATATATATATATATATATATATATATAGCCTACAGATAGGAACTAATAAGCAACTCATAAAAAGTCATATGATGACAATTAATTGAAGTAAAACTTAAGAGGTACTTCTCATTGTTCTAATAATACTCCCGCAATTCTATCCCAGAAATGGCAAAAATATTAACAATGACATGACTAGAATCGACAGAAAAAACTACTTAACTTTTTCAGGGATTTCTATTCAGTTCTAATATATATATATATGACAATCTTATTCATGCTTATATTCTTACTTAAACACACAATAAGAAGGCGGTGTAACTAAAAGATAAATTAAGATAGCGAAACGTAATACTTCAATAATTTATTTGTTAATAAGGAAAAAAAAACAAGTATTTTGTTACTAAAAATAATGTAGGATAGAATTAATAGGTTAATTTTTCATAATTCCACGCAGAATATAGGTTTGTTTTCCAGATAAGTTTTTTTCATATATGATAAATAAATTGTAGAAAATATTATGAACAAAATTTTATTTAAAATTTACTACAGTAATAGAGGTAATAGGTAAGATGGAAAAAAGTAAACTAATAACGATTTAGAAAAGTTCATAAAAAGTAAGAAAATTATTATTATATTTGTCTTATTAAGAGCAAAAAGATAAGGTAAAATAAATAACTTTAAAACTTGTTTTCTTTCAGTAGGAGCTTACATTAAGAAATATTTGAAATTGGATTATTTGGTATCTTAAATCAGAGCAATCCATTACATTACATTTACATTCTGTAAAATTTTATCACATTAAAAAACTTTTTGTTTTAGCATTGCTGATTCATCTGATAAATTATATTTTATATATTACATTTAAAGAATATCTTAAACACTTATTTTCAAGTAATTTTCGATTTTAAACATCACAAAATTACATGGAAAATATTTAAAAGAAGTATTTTTTATATTTTAATGTCAACTTCTTGTTCTGGTTTGTTAACACTATTTCCTCGTTCTTTTTTTCCTATTTCTCTTACTCCCACACACTTTACCCGTAAAAACGTGTTCTCCTTACTTTTTACTTCTTATGATAGTAGTGAAGATTTCAAGTAATCACATCAATAGAGAAGGCGATGGATCCCTCAAGCGAACTTCTGGTTTACACTCTCTCACACGTATTGGACCTAGGGGAAATCTCACGTTTAGATATCTGCCTCCAGAAAAAAAATACACTCTTCAGCTTTTCCACTCAGTATGACCCTACCTTTCCTCTTCTGTTATGTACATCATTTTATGTTTAACAGCTTTACCCCTCTCCAAACCGTATTCTCCAAGCCTCAACGAATCAAATCTTCACGTATGTGTCACTTCAGTTCCTTATTTCCATCTTCGATCAATATTTACTCAAAATATGTTTACTTTAATATTTAAAGATCAATTTATTTGAATCGGTTTTAAACAAGATTCATCGGTTTAGGTACAACATTAAATGATATTAGATCAGGTGATATAGCATGTTGCATCATAAAAACACATATCGCTCGTACTTGAGTTTAATATCTAATCGTTAGTTTAAAATTTATGTTTATATATATTTAGCTTCATTAAAGTTAATTCAAAATTATTTTTGACTTATGAATTTATACGATGAAGGGATTAGAATAAAAGAAAGAAGAATGAATTGAAATTTTATTATTACGGATATAATAGTATGTTTTTAATGATTAAGCGCAAGATAATTAATAGATTATTTAAAAACTAAGGAGAAATTTTGGTGGAATATAGTATGATAATCCATGTTAATCAGAATAGTAACCAATAAACTAGCGATTATCTACACAAATCAGAAAGGATTAAACAAGTAAAATGACATAAATACTTAAGAAGAATATTAATAAATGATAAAGCAGTTGAAAAGGGAATAAAATCGTAGAGTAGCAATGGTTAAGGAAATATTTAATAGTGTCTATTATTGAATAGTATAATAAAATTAAACTTTTATAAGTGTCTTTTAAATTATTGTGTTTATCTGTACTTCTATATAGATGTAAATCCAAGGACACTAAGAAAGGCTAGAAACATTTTAAAATGTGAGCATAGATAAGTTAAAAAAAAATAAATAAATAAATAAAAATAAATGGAACAGACAAGATTAAATATAAATAAATAATGATGAAAGAGAATGAGAAAAGACGATTAAACAAAACAATTCAGAATACTGCTAGAAGGTAAAAAGAAATGAGAATAGAAAAGATTAAACATTAGTAGTAGTTTAAAAGGAAGTGGAAGCTGACAAGAACTCAAAAATTTAACTGAAAAAATATTAAATATTAATATTATTTTTTAAATAATATATAAAATATTATTTAAAAAATATTTAGATATGGTTATAAGGTGCATTAAAAAAATTGAGTAAAACATGTGATCAATGTGATTGAGTAAGATATCTTATAAAAGTAAATTTTTTGTTGTTCAATTATTCTTTTCCTTACAAGACGATATTTCAAATCAAATTTAGGTGAAATCTGGGGAAGCGAGGTGGCCATGCAATTGGACCGTTACGACCGTTACCAACCTGAGAAGTGAGTGAAGAAAATCTCGGACTTCTAGGCGGTAGTGAGGTGGTGCCCCGTCTTGCTGGTAGTAATGGCATCCATTTTGGTCATCATCATCATCTAACTGAGGAATTTGAAAATTTTGAACAAGTTCAGATAAACGATACCATTTTCAGTTGCGTCCTGGAAGGAGAACGGGCCTACCCTTTTTGTTTGCTTAGGGTACAAAAAACATTGGCATTAGGGCTCTCACGAATCTGCTGCGACGTTTCATTAAGGTTTTCACTACCCAATATTCGGCAGTTATGGGTGTTCACCGTGACACTGATGTAAAACATTGACTTATCACAAAAAATTATATTGTTTAAAAATGTATCGTTGTCTGCAATTCTATCAATCACAAAACTACAGCCGGACAATTTTTTCTTTTTCTGTAATGTGTTGAACTACGGTTAAAATGCAGTCGTTTATATAATACGCGCCAAACAGTCGTTTGCGGAATTCCAGTCTCAGGTTACGCACATCAAATTGATTTCTTCAGACTACGTGCAAAGCTTTCTTTGTGTTGTTTCGCAGCAGCTTCAGGGACGCGTCGGCGTTCTGGTGTTATTTTATGTTTAACGTAACCTATCTCCAACAAAGGTTTGATGCCAAGAATAAACTCATCCCTACTAGGAGGCTCCCTACCGTACTCTCTACGAAAATTACGTTGAACTGCACTTGCTGACTGCAAATCCATGAAATTAAAAAACCAGGGGAGCACGTTCCGCACCAGTAAATGTATCCATTTTAAACAACACTGATGACAACGCTGGTGGCCGAATTCGGTACTAATGTACTACGTGAGTCAAACCTTGACGTGATTGATCTGAAATGAGACCTCAACCGAATCTGTAAGTTATATAAATAAATATTTGTATACTTTAAAATTTGTGAAGTTCTTTTTTAATCTCACGTATATAAATACCAAAAATACAGTGAAATTAAATCCAGATATATTATAAATTTAATAATAATAATAATTTATTTTGTACAATAGTTCAGCTAAGAAGCCATGGTCTGTCGCACAATAAACACAACTGATATTAATTTAAATTATAATAATAATAATGTTTTTTAAACAAATTCCATTAGATATAGCTGATCTTTGATTTTTACAAAGCACACATCAAACATATCAGTGTTTCTACTTAATCCAAGAATAATATTACCTGTAGCCAACGGCAAAAGACAAGTTCTCTGGCTCAGGCATAGGAGACGATGATTCCTTACACATAGTCTCGGCACTCTAAGCCCAATATTCAAAACATCAAAAGCTATCTTGTCATTAAGGGCCTTATAAACAAATATGGCATACTAAAACTTATGATAACGCATAATGTACTGCAACGTATAATATTATGCCCGCCGGGCCTCTTTCTCGCTGATTGTAAAAAACCTCTTTTGAACCGCCTCAATTTTAGTGTCAGTACACACCCTTTTATAGTTCCAAACTACCGTTCAATATTTCAAAATAAATCTGACGTTACTTCGATATAACTTTAAGATTTACTCAATGTAAATAAAATGACGGCTCACCCGCAGCATCAATTTTAAGTTGTTGCTAGCATTTGATACCATGTCATCTACAAGCTGTATGAACAATAATCTCTTCATCAAATGTCATGTGTAATCAACAATTGTCTTTCCCCTCCTCATAGTAGAATTGTCGATTTTATATGCATACTTGATAGCAAATGTTTTTTGTTGTTATACTAATCATGGAAGTTTTCTCAATGCTCAAGAGGAACCTGTTCCCTACCCACCAGCAACTCTTACTCTGAAGGTTTTTCGATGAGATAAGACATATTCGATTCAAGCATCGCCTCCTAAACATCATACACATATATCCTAAGTTTTCGTACCGATATATCAGGCGGTACAAAGTCGAACGTCTTCTTAATATCAAAATATATTATATGCACGTGCCCTTCATTTTCTAACTCCGGTGCAATATAATTCATCAACTCAGCCAGATTTGTGGTTGTATATTTATTTTTCATAAAACCATGCTGTACTGAGCAATATACCTCTTAATAGTAATTATTATTATTTTTATTGTAATAATTTTATTGTAATTATTGTTATTGTTATTTTTTATTGTAAATATTGTAATTATTATTATTATTGTATTATTGAGAAGATAATACAACAATATTTGTACTATCTTCTCAAAAACCTTGGCCACTTTACATAACACAGATACCGGCCGTTAATTTTTGTACCATATAAGTCCCCTTTTTTGGTCACCGATGATACAGTTTCAATTTTCTAATAATCCGGAAACACACCCAACCTGAGACTGAAGATAGCTGCTTACGCTATTGAAAGTTGCTTGGTGTTAACATATTTATTTTCTGATAGTTTTTCTCTTTTTTTGGGTAAGAATCTGTTGCTGATTTAAAACGTTTGTATAATTAACAGAGTAGTCACTTATATTATAGTCAGTTGATTACATAAAATAAACAGAATTTTTTTTTTTAATGCTTACATATATATATATATATATATATATATATATATATATATATATATATATAAAGTATACAGTATTACTTGTAATGACTAGATTTAAATAGAATTTCTTAAGAATAAATATCATTTTGTTACAGTATGTTTCCACGTTTTGTTTAAATTATTTTATTAGTATTTACCCCGTTTTTTCTATCTAGTTAAAGAAATAAGTATTGTTTTCTGTAATGTATGATAAATTGTATAAGAAGTAGACAACTGCATAGAAAGTGTACCCGTTATAATCGTCAAATGAATGTAAATGAAGTAAGTCTATGTAACGCGGGTGTTGTTACTATGTACTAAATAAGGGATGGTTTGAATATAGAAGGGTAACAGGGGGATGGTGGATTCGGATGATGATGAGGGAGAGAAGAGTTTGCTGGATTACGAAGGACACGGTGTTATAAATTGTCCACAGGCCAGGGGGTTGTTGTTGTTGTTGTTGTGAAAGTGTTGATAAAGGGGTGAGTTTTAGAAGGAAAAGGATAGATAGATGGACAGAATGGGACGAGGGTCACGTGACATTCAAGATGACGATGGTCTCCCTCTTTCATTAGCATCCATCAAGCCGTGAAACAAAGAGGCCGGACCGCAATACTTCCTCTTCATTCTGCTATGCCGCCGCCACTATACTACTACTACTACTACTACTACTACTACTGCTGTGTTCAACCTCTTTCACAAAACCTTCCAAACACCCCGCTACCCTTAAAAACACCTACCACTCTCCCTTCTTTCAAATCAACTTCGTCACAACTACACTACTTCCTCTTTCTTTTGCCTCCTACCTCTTCCTAACAGTTATTCGTACGTATAGCTTGCTATCCTCTTCGACAACCACACCACGTTTTCTCTTTTTAGTGAAGTATTCACAACACCTTTTGTAACCAAAACCCTTCAACAGTACATTATTCTTTTCACTCTATTATCAAAACTAATTAATTAATTAATTAAAGTAAATATATATGTAATTAATTAATACTGAATGGATTATTACTCTGGGAATTTTCTTGTTTTAAACACGAACATACACACACACACACACACACACACACACACACACACACACACACACATATATATATATTTCATATGCTACGAACAGATTTTATTTCTTTAGTGTTTACGTACTATTAATAAAATTCTTACAATATAAGTTCAAGGAAATACTATTTTGTAGAAATATATATACATTAACACTAAGATTTAAATTAAGTATTGTTGTTCCTTTTAAAATTTAATACTTTTGGTTGCAATGAAACAAATTAACTATTTTTTGGTATGAGATTATTGAAAACGAACTATTTTTGTTATTAAATGTAGTTCTCTTCGTATATATTTTTATTTTAAGTACTTTCAAATTTTATTTTTATTTTTTTGAATTGAAATTATATATGTATATATAATAATTGTTATATTAGTTTTGAAAGCTGAGTAAGAAAGCGTATTTTAAAAAAAGATGGTGGATTTTAAAAAAGATGCATGTTTTTCCCAGCTATTAATAATAAAAATTAAACGAGTTAAGAGCCAAAAAAATATATATACTCGTGTGTATGTATATGTGTATATATATATTTTTTTTCTAAGAGGTGAAGAGAAGTAAATTAAAAATATTTCTATAAATATTCATACATAGGTTAAGATTAACAGATTTTTCTAAGTAACGTTTTATCTCAATCTAACATCTCCTTCTATAAAGGCAAAAATAAGAAGAAAAATAAGAAAATTAATAATTAAAAACGATTCAAAATCGTTTTGTGTATTTTAGGTCCGGGGTGTAAAATTTAAAAAAGAACTGTAATTATTCTTTGATATCTTTATATATGAAGTACAAACTTTCAAAAAATATTTAAACCGAAAAGATATAGAGTAAACGAACAAAAAACATATATTAAAATTTTAAGAAGTGGGGGTTGATATTTTGAAGTTATTTTTAGTATATTTATAAGTTTATTGTAGGTAAAAAATTTGGTTTAATTTTTTTAAGTTTTTGTAAGTTTTCTCTAAAACACCTCTGAAGAATTTTGAAATTGGATTTTTCGCAATATTCCTCATCTCATCAAATTTTGAAAAAAAAATTTAACCAATTTTCCATGTATTTAGAAATATTTGAGCTAAATTTGAAGAAAATCGGTTCGGCTCAGAAAAATTCTGAGATATATGCGACACACACGTACGCACATAGATTCTTTTTTTTTTTTTTTTTTTTTTTTAGTTTACATGAATTATGTAGTTGAACCCTTTCACGTAAACATTTGAAAAAAAGAAATTGACCGTGGAAACAATATTTTTTCCTTTAATATAGCCTTATTCGCGTTGAAAGTTAAAATGAATGAGATTCTTGGAAAATAATGGATGTATAAATTAAACCATAATTTCAGTAAAGAAAAAAAACAACCTTAGAAAATACAATATGATAAATTTTCGAAAACTACTGGATCAGTTTCATTGAAATTTAGATATATTGTATTAGTGTATCTAACGTTGTGCATGTGAAAATTTGATGAAGGTTGGTTAAATCCTTCTAAGTTACGTTCAATTTAATGTTTAAAAAATTGAGCGAGTTGGAAGCGTAGATCGTTATGATGCTGCAAGTTGGAATGTTGACGTTTCTTTATCTGCGGTATCTATTGTTAGTAATATTAAACCAAATTTAAAAAATGTTAATATTAATACCAAATTAAATTAACGAAAAGACTATCTTCTTGCGCATTTCTGCGCAAGTTTTTTTTTAAATTATAAAAGTAAAAATATTTAAATAAATTAATATAATTATATTTAACATATATTCTAGTTTATTTTTAGATACCTTATTTTAATTTCCTCATCTCTTCAGTGGCTGTTTATAGAACATTATAAAATATAATCTACTACTCTACAGTGTGTCTGTTCTTTTCAACCACTTGAATTGAAAGCATACAGATTTTTTTAATAATTTTGTACTTCAGTAGTAATAAAAGTATTAATAAAATCGGTACAATGTACTCATAGTCCAATTCAATCTACTTAAATAAATTCCCTTATCAGTATAAATGACTAATACTAGATTTCATGACAAACCTTTAAAGTATTAAAAATTTTAAAGCTTATTTAATAAAAGCAGGTTTTTTTTCTTTTATATCTGGAAATGTGGTCAAATGATTGTGTTCTATAAATATTTTAAATAGAATATTTCAAAAATAGACATGACATATTATCTTTTTATTTCATGTCTAATTTGTTACCTGATTTTCTTCATGGATAAAAGTGTACTGTTTTAACCTATGTTAGATGAAGCGTAGAATTACTGATTTTGGATGTTTTTAATATTTCACCTATGTAAATGTTTTCAAATTTATTAAAATTCCTTCCAAGTACTTCTTCAGTATTTTTTTTTTTTTTTTTTTTTTTTTTTATAATGAACAATTAAATTTGTTGTATATACACAGGATAGATAAACATTAAATTTTGTTTTCACTATAAAAGAAAAGATATGTTGTATTTTATCTTTTCAAGAGGTGCTGGTAATATATTTGTTTTTTGGGGGGAATTTCATCATCTCTTAGAAATAGTTATTTTTTTGGTTGAATTATAATTATATACATATAGTGTCTTATATCCGTAAAAAATATTTCAAAAATGATTTGAAATGACTCCATTTGGAGTAGTAAAGAGCGTTGAATATAAAAAGAAGTTTAGTTTTTAGCTTGGAATATGAGTATGTGTATTTTTTAGTTCGTATATTTCTTTTTTTCTTTTTTGAAGTACGTATTTAAAAATTATATAAAAATTGTGTTTATTTTTAATTAAATTGAGAATAAGTTTTTAAATATTTTGACTCATTTTAGCAAAATTTAAATATTCCTTGGGATATATTTAATAGACAGTTGATGACATACCAAGTAAATTATACAATTTGTAAGACAGCACATGCGATGTATTTACAATCAAATTGTTTTAAAAATTATTCGATTCATTTTTAAAGAATATTTTATAAAAATATTAATTCGGAAATTAAATACTATATTTAAAAATATAATTTATATATATCTTTAATTAAAATATATATATTTCCTCGAATTTTAATCATAAACTACTTTCGGGTGATAAAATCTTTTACCAGTCATGTTTTTATTTTCTTTATAATATTTGTTAATTAGTATAGACGAAGAAAAAAAATGTAAAAAAAAAACTTGACATGCTACTGAAAACGATATAATATATATCCTAATACAAAGAAAAAATAAAATAAAAAATGGTATATGTATAGCTTAGGTATTATAGATATACTTAAATTAAAATGAAACGTGTAGTTGGTGAGTTTGTTTTAGCACGTAAAAAGATATAAAAAGGAAATAATAAAAATAAAAGAAAAGAAAAAGAGAGATTTCTTTTCTTGATCTATTAGGTAGATGAAGAATATTGAACAGTGAAGGAATGTAACAAGGAAGGCCTCAGGCCAAGTTGTCAGGTGATTGGCCATAAATCCGTCGACGAACTTAAAAAAAAAAAAAATAACAACGAAAGGCGCTGCACATATTACCATAAGCTGCGGACTACCTACGCTTAACCGTTTGTTTCTCTTCAAACCAATTTTTTTCCTTCTTTTTTTACCGTTTATTCATCATTTCAAAACTCACAAGTTTAAATTCTTATTCTCATTTAAAAACCATATATTTATTGTATGTTAATTATTGAAGTTTTACATGAGTATATAACCTATAAATAAATGATAAATTTATTGTATATAAATAAATAAATATATAACTCGACCTGTTTTTTAACCTTAAAAATAAATCTTAAATTATAAAATTTGTATTTATATGAACGAATAAATGTAATAAATAAAAATAAGTTAAAACATGGTATTCAGAAAACCGTTAGTGCGTGAAACAAAACTGTTTGTTATTATTAACTAAACATAGGTTTTATACCGACTTAACAAACTAAATCTGAAACGACTTCAAAACAAATCTTTTAGCATAAACCTTGTGAAATTGATAAACTGTCTTGGTATATCCTTCTTCATTAAAACATCCTTTTTTTAACTTGCATGCTATATGTTTATTATTAATTATGCTAGTTTTATATTATACAATTAATAATATTCATATAACTGTATTTAAATTAACTACATTCATATTGACCAACTTTTGATTTAAAATAAATTTACATTTAATGTCTGCCAACTACTTCAAAAGATTTTTTTAACAAACTGTTATTTATAATTATTTTAAGTTATTTGAGTATTGATATAAAATGTAATTATTTAGCCTGTCAAAGGATTTTATTGGAATAATTAAAAATATATCATGTAATTTGTTTATCAAAAGTTTTTATAGAAATTCATTCCCACTACTGTGTTCAACTCTTTTCGCCTATTTGTTTTTTTCTGTTATCTTATTTGCATAAATTTTCCTAAACCATCTAAAAATCTTTGAATTATTTATAATTTTAATTTAATTGCCCTAAACTTTATATTCAAGGTAAAATCGATGACTGTTTTATGTTTTTAATTTAGTTAAGCTTATCGTATTATATCCTTAGCTCGTTCATTAAAAAAATTAGTATAATAAACAAAAGAATTATTGAATTGAAAATAAATAAATAAATAATAATAAGTAATATTTGTGTATTGAAATAAAAATTACGCGTAATTTAAATAATACGTCCTACGTTCAGATATCATAATCATGTTTTTTATTAGGTTATTACATCTGTCGGCCTCTATGGCGCAAGTAGTAGGTAGCGTCTTGGTCTTCCAGCCGAAGGTCTCGGTTTTGAATCCCGGTCAGTTATGTCATTTTCACACGCTACAAAATTGTCATTTCATCTCACCCTCTGATGCAATACATAATGAGGGTCTCGGAAACTAAAACAAAAAAGGTTTGTACATCTCTCAGCAACTATTACCTTTGTAATAGCATTTGATCTGTCTAGCATTTCGCATAACAATTTGATTCGCCTAGAAATATCTTCGTAAAATAAACAATTTACTTTTAATAATTAAATTCTTTATAAATAAGATTTGCTATCGTAAATAAAAAAATTCCATAACCGTTTACCAAAGTTAAGTTATTGCTATCTTAAAGATATACCGACATTGATTTCACTTAAGGCTAAAATTAAAACAAAAAAAAAGAAAAAAATAGTTAAATTTTTTTTAAACTTGTCATTATTAACAGATTTCTATATCGTAAATAAATTCCATCATAAAGATAAAACTACAACAATTATTTATCAAAGAACGTAATATCTTAACGTTTGATAATAAAATATACCAAAATTTTGCTTAAATCAATAAAATTTACAAAATTTTCAAGCTTTTCTGTTTTAAAATATTTTATTTCCGATTTATATTTTAATATTATTGAATAGTAAATTTTATTATTCAGAAATAATTAAAATAAAAAATTTACTTATTATTTTGTTTATTTATTTATTTTTTGTTACGAAATAGGAAGAAGGCAAGATTGAAAACAAATAAGATAACCAGATACGTTTATTATTTTTTTTTTTTTTAACTAAAACGAAACTTTTTTCCCCCTATGATAGTCTACTTCAACTGATCTACCCTGTCTGAACAGAATAGAACTGTACCGAAACCTGTCTGCATCAAAAAATCACTTAGTTTACTTACATAAAATTAAAGCGTAAACATTTGAAGTTATAAAACCTTATTTATTATAAATGTGTTTGTTATAAAAAAATCTGAATTATGTTTATGGAAAATGCTGGTTTTTTAAACATCTCTTTTAAACTAATATTAAATATTATATGAACATAATATTCGTCGCGTTCACCGGTGCACACAGTATTAGTAAAAATAATGTGTGTAATAAATAATACTAATACTATAAAAAAATAATTCGTAATATAAAAAGAAAGAAAAAAAAAGATAAATGATAAATGAAAGAAAAATATTAATCCAAATATCATGAATATAATATTTTTTTTATTTATCTATTTTTTTTAAATTATCATGATTTATGTATTAATAATATCGAACACTTACTTTTTTTAAATTTGTATACTTGATATACAAACTGTATAAGCTTAGTAGTTGTCTGATAACATACAAGTTTCTTCTACGTCACATAATTGCAGTATTATCATAAGTAACTTACCTGTAACAGAAAAAAAAAAATTAATATTAATATTCATAAATTAATCATAAAAGATATATTATTAAATAATGTGAGTAAATTAATATATTCCAATAAGAGAAATAATTTGAAGAGAGAATTAGAATAAGTTGAGAAAGGTAATCTTTTTTCTTAAAGTCAGATGAAAAGATATGTGTAGTAAATACAATTATTATAATCATAGATTTACAAAAAAATGTGAAAAATAATATTTAAATTATGTTTTCAATGTAAAGATTTTCCAAACAGTAAAAATCAGTATAAAAAAATTGTTATTAAATAAATTAAATATCATTGGTATGATTTTTGAGTGGATGACCGTATCCCATTTACATCAAATACTGTAAACATTCCTCAATCGCCTAGAATTCGATTAGTACGTAGAAATTCAGCAAATTCCCACTCACTTATCTAACTTTAGCGTTATAACAACCATGTTCAATCAGCGAACTTCAATTACAAATTAAAGAATTTAGCAGTGTTACATAAGAAGTGTAATGAAAATGTATTTATTTTAGCACCAGTTAACGGGATGTTCAGTTTTGTCATGTAGCTTAAAAGAAATTTACGGTAACGGATATCCCAACACAATACTCAGTACTATTGTTGCAATACCCATTCATGATACTACTTTGTGTTATGCAATAAAATGTCAATGAAACATTATTTAAACGATGTAAAACATTTAAATGGTGATGTTGCACATTAAAAATTTGATTATTGTGATGTGTGTGTGTGTGTGTGTGTGTGTGTGTGTGTGTGTGTGTGTGTGTGTGTGTGTGTGTGTGTGTGTGTGCGTGTTTGTATTAATATACTTTTTTAATTTGAAGCAATAATGTTTTTAAAAATAACCTTTTGTGAATGCATTTTAATTAGATTTATTTGCATTCAAAAAAAAAAAAATCAATCAGTTTTAACTACCTTTTTCTATTTTTTTGGGAAGTGAACTTTACTAACCATGATTAGTGACAGAAGATCATGTGTTGTATATTTGTGTAGGTTTATAAATTAGTGTTATCTACGTAGGCAATACGGTGTGTGAGTACGTCATGTTTGTAGGTGTCTATAACAGCTGTCAATTATCGGACACTGATGCGATGGACTATACCAATCGACCGATCTGCTTTCTACCACCACCATGAAATCATCCCTTTTCCTGACACCCATATTCACTATCTCGTTCTATCTCTCTTTCTGCTTTCTCATTCGTTTTCTCTCTTTCTCTCTTTCCCTCTCTTATCATCTGTGTTGTTGATTCCATTAGGAAAAGGACTTTTCCCCATCCTTAGGTCCTTCTCATCGTCAATTTTGTTGTAGGTATCTATCTCATCATAGCAGAAGACTGGCCGATCGGACCTCGACTATCATCTAGAACCCTCGTCAAGCGAAGCGATCCTGTCCAGAATTTAATACAATCTCGCGCCTTACCTGACACTATCTGAAATCTGTCACATGTTACAGCTTCCCTCTCTGTACTAAGCGAAAAATGCAAACCAAGCTTGAATAAATTTTAACATCGACACTGACATATCATATTGATTACGCTGTTGTTTTTTTCCCTTTTATATTTAACTTTTTTATTTCTATTATTATTATTATATATTTTTTTTATATAATAAATCTTTCCTTAATATTTTGTTAGTATTTTAAACTATTAATAATTTAAAATTTTGCATTCACTTATAATGTATTAGTGTATAATATATTAATGTATATATTTAAATAAATGTGTAGTATTTATTATTATCTAGTCTGAACGTATTCAAACTACAATATTAAATAGTTATTGAAATAATATCTAAATTAGGAAAATGTTAAAGAACGTTTGCAAAAAATCAAAATAAAGACTAGCTTCATTTTTTTATTGATAATTATTATCGTTTGCTGATAACAGGGAATTAGTAAAATTATAAATATAAGTACGGAAACAAAATTAATAAAGTAAATATCAAACATGTATATTAAGAATAAAAAAATATAAATTAATTAATTTAAAAAAAATGTTAAAACCTTATAAACATTACAAAAATAATATTTAATATTTCTGACTGTGCTTATACACACACGTGCGCGCACTCACACGCACAAAAACACGCGTATGCACACACACACACACACACACACACACACACACACACACACAAACACACACATGTGAACAATTAAAAAAATCTAGAAATAGAATTAATGTTTTACAGTATGAGTGCTTTTATTTATTTTTTTTTTATACAATCTTTATTTAGTAGAACTGAAAAAATAAAAATTTCGATAATTCGAGTATTTTACCTAATTGATATCTAGAATGAGATTCTACTAATAATGTTAAATGCAATACGTAATTATTGATTACAAAGTTGGTACAATCATTTATGTTTATTTAATTATTTTTTTTTAACTGGATGTTTAGCAACCATTCCCAAAAACACTTATCAAATTTGTTAAACTCTTTTTAAGAAAATATGAAAAATGGAGGTTTGAGTCCATTTGGGTTAATTACTCGGTTGATATTAATAAGATAAAAATCATCAAATTTGACGTGGTGGTTTATATTTATACTGCACTGTGTTATTAAAATTTTGATTTGAGGTCTCAAAGAGGTGGTGAGATAGAGATGATTAACCGTCATATTTTGACTGAGGCTGAACTTAATGAAAATTTTAATTATTTTTTAATTAATATTAAGTTTTAATTAATTTTTAATTTTAAGTCAAAATCATACTAGATTTTTAACTCATTTAAATTTTTAAAGATTTTTCTTCTTACAAAATTTTTCAAAAAACGACTGCCAGATTAAAAAAATTTTGATTTTTAATCGAAACTCTCAGTTAGTCCATAATCTTTTTTTTTTATTGAAGTAAATCCTTTCATAAATGTAGCTATAGGAAAAGAAAAAAGAAAAAGAATTTTATAGCTTATGTAACATATTTAATCTAATTTTAGCCCCCAATTAGATAGGAATTTACATAATTCTTATTTATCAGCTGGTTATATGGTAGAGAAATATTTCCTGATAAAATAATTAATTACTAAATTTAAAAAACAGTCTTAGGAATTTATACTATAATATTTAAAAAATGAAGAAAAAAATTAGATATACTACATATTAATGAATAATATATACTTTTTGCTAAACGTAGCATATAATTGGAAGTTTTTATTAAAGAACAGAAAAAATAAATTAAAAAAAGAAGAAATGAAACTCCTTATGACTGGTCATAACAGTAAAAATGATTTCTAGTTCTTTTAGTAATTTACCGACAAGTTGTATTATATATATGATATTTACTGATAAGATGAACATCAACTACCTGACATATGTAAGAAGGAAAAAGAAATAAATAAATTCTGACAAGACTAGTAACCGTCAGTCCAGCAAAAATAAAACTTGTATTTCTAAACGACTGCTTCTGAATTCTTGTATCATGAATATTATATCTCATATAACATATTAAATTTATACAGTTAACATTTAATATTGCATTAGTTTTTTTTAAATGTAATAGCAAATAAACAAAAAATTAATTTACAAGTTTAAAAACGAGATTTTCTATTATATATAAATATGTATTATTATTATTTGTAAACCCATTAAACTTAAAATATTTTTTTTTTAAGATTATTAATTTCTTTTGGGTATAATTTCTAATTCATAAGTTAAATTCTATTCGTTATTAAAATATCGAGTTTGATAAACTTAATTCGATTTTCCATATCGTCAAAAATTGTATTGTAGAAATAGATTTGATTAGAGCAGACGCATATTTTATGCGCCCCTAAGGAATAAAAAGCTGTAATGTTACATTTAAAAAAAAATAATATTGTTGATCTTATCGAAGAAATTGTTCTATGGTGTTTTTTAACTTATTATTAGGATAAAACTGTTCCTTTAGGCAAAATATTGACTGACACCTCTATAAAATAAACGAAATCGTGTGCTTATTTTGTTCAATAGATTATATATATTTATTTTAATATAAGAAAATGTTACTATATGATGCCACCTAAACGACAGGCATTAAAATAAGTTCACTAGAATTACCCCTTCCGTTTGTCAAAATCATCCCCTCCAACTTCCTCTTTACCAATATCAAACAGTATTCTTTCATCACCACGCCCTGAATGAGCAACCAAGTATACAGATTCTGATTGCTGGTTGAATAAAATGCTTCACGGTTGGTCACTTTTAAATAAAAACGTATTTATTTATAAATATACTGTGCATAAATATGTGGTATACAGCCAATGTAAACACTTGACAGCATTTTTAATGTATAATCTAATTGATTCCTTTCATTTTTCCTGTTTTAGTTATTTTCACTGGCTTATATTTTTTTCTGAATTTTCATTTTTTTTGTAGTGGCATGAATTTAAATTGAGTTTTTAATTTTTTTATAGAAAAAGTAAATAGACATAATTATTTACCAGGTTTCAAAATTTAACTAATGTTTTCAAATGATTGCGTATTTTAAATTGTTCTATATGGAAAACCTTTCAAATATTTCCTTAAAATTTGTCAGTACCATTCCAATTTCAATAAATATAATAATTTTTTAAAAGAGCTGAAAAGTAGCGAAATAGCTACTGGATAATCGGGGAAAATGGCTAATATTTAATTACTGCCAAATTATAAAATTAAGTGTTAAAGAAAATGTCATAAATTATTATTATTATAGCATTTAATTGTTAATTTTCAAAATATTCATTTCATAGAAAAGGGGTTATAATTATATCGATTCAACTGAATTTTCGTAAGAGATATTCGACATGTACTTTCCTGTTATTATTTTTTATGATTATGAAATAATAATTATTATTATATAATTTAGTCATTTGTATTATTTACAGTAGTGTTTCAACTATTAATTTACTTTCAAGATAAAATATGGAATATGTATTTTAATTAATTAGCTTATATGTAGTAGTAGCCTTCGTGTAATCAATATTATTATTATTGTTATATTATAGATAGTAATTAATGAATTTCTATAATTGATTGCCCTGTTAATATATTTAAATAACTTGACCAGATGGATAGGTTAGATAGAATCGTGACGGGTCTGCTAATCCTTCTTAAAAGACCTTCCTCTTTACTAACACACACACACACACACACACACTCACCCTTCCTCACTCTCCTTGCGTTCTTTCACCAACGATGATGATGATGATGGTGACTCCTGCATTAACATTTATTCCTTCCTTCTTCATCACGTTTCCTTACTCATTTAACATTTCTCTCTTTAACCCTCTTTCTCCCGTTTTTAACTAACTCTTACCTCTTTAGCTGTTAATAATGTACAATTAATCAAGTTAACCTTGGCCTTTCCTATGTGACATTGCAAAATTATATGTATGTTTTAGAATGACGGGCAGTCAAGAATTTTGAATATCTCTTTCTATACAGTTTTCCACATAATTTATGGACTAATAAGTTTTTAAAGAAGTACACATAAATCCTTTTTTTTCTCTTTTATATAAAAAAAAAATTGATAAATAATGAAGAATTTTATTTTTATTCTTAATTATATATAATTTATTATTTCCACTTAAAGTGCTTTTTAAAATTTTGTGTTTTTTTTATTAAAAGAATGAATAATTTATTGGTTATTTCATTTAGTTCATCTAAATTGTATATTTTTGTTAAACTAATTCTATAGATATTTTTACTCCTTCCTCTTTCTTTAAAAAATCAATTTTTAACACTTTTTCGTGTGTATATATATATATATTCGAGGGTCGTTCAATAATTAAAGAGACAAGTGGCAACATCGAAGAATAAACTGAAACAGTCTGTGTTCAAGTTGGAATCTTTTTAAAAAAGAATTTTAAAATGGATTTCCATTATTACAACCATTATTGTTTGTAAATATTATCTATAAAAATATCTAAATAAATCATAAATAGAATATTATCTACAAATTTCTAACGATAAAAATGACAGATTTTGCTAGTTATATTTTTCTCATTATTATCAAAAATAAATTATGGAGATTAATTTAAAATCTATCGACAATTCGTTGTACACGTGGTTTTGTTATAAATAACGATTTTATTTATTTATTATATTTTGTAGATTGTATATGATTGCTGATTTGCAATTGACATTTACTTTATTTAGTTATAATAATCTCTAAACAAATAAATTTAACTTCATAAATAACTTTACAATAAATAAATATAAATATATAAAGTAATTATTTAGTAAATAATAATTATTAAAAGTCTATTGACTGTATAATTATATCGTATGTATTACTGAAGAGCAATTAGATTGACTATCGTAAAAAATATTCATATTTTTATGTATTTTTTTGAATGAATCTGTTAATGACATTTCTAACATAACTCTACCATACAAAAACAATTATAAAATAATTTGAACGAAGATCATTTTTTATAAAGAACTAGCAACCCCGTCGCGGGTTCGCCCACGCTATTTGGTTACTTGCGTTTCCCATTGCAACCTTAGCAGATAAGCACTAAACAACAAGAAACATTTTTTTCAAACTCACTTCAAATGTATTTTTGTTTTTTTGCAAAACGTTTAATAAAATCTTAATTACGCACAAGTTTATTAAACACTTTTTTTTATTTATTTTAATCTTTAGACTTTATTCAGTAACACACTTTTGCTGAGATACTTTTGCCTGCGAGATCTTCGGGTTTTTTCTTTTTGCTTAGGTATTTTTTTTCTTGCGAGAAGAAAAAGAGGATGAACAAGAAGAAGAAGAAGAAAACGTATAATCTTAAAACTACTTTTATATGAGTATATTACATTAATTTCTATGTTGAGTACTGTTTACGTATCTTAGCTTCGTTCTTTTATTATATGTTGACGCTTTGCGGAATAACTCCATTATCAAAAGTTATTTTTTTCGTATTTTAAAATTTTTGTTAGTCTTTAAACAACGTTTAGTTAACGCCCCTCTCTTTATCTGACGTCATACCTTATCTGGCCTTCTTGTTTATTTCTTATTAACCGTACTGTATATGTTTATAATGAAATTATTATTCGAAGAAAGGATCAAGTTTACACAATAATTTTAAAATAAACAAATACTGTTAACATTGTAAAATTAAATATAATATTATTATGTGATTTTTCGTTAGGTATTTCCTAATATGACGATAATTGAAAAAATACGATTTCATTTTTTTGTTATCCCACATCGATTTAGAGAGTGACTTTGAATGGGTTATTGTACTTGAAGTACACAAAAACAAATTGAAGAAATATGTAATTAGGATAGCAATAAAGCTTTGTTATTATAACATAAAAAGAAACCATAAAAAAAATTAATTTTATCTTAAACATCGGATTTTAATTTACTTGAAATATTTTTAAATCGTTCATAAAACTCGACGACACCTTTGATTTGAATTGTATTGATACTTGTATTAGTGACAGAATGATTCACGATAAAAACAGTTAGAGGTTTTTGGAATGAAGAGTAGAAAGTACTTGGAAAGGGATTTATTTTGATGCGCTGTTATTACAAAAGGCAACAAATGTTTCTATACTATGATGAGCGGTCGGTGTGTGCGTGTACGTATGTGTTTTTAGCGGGTAAAACTGTTCGAGTGGGTCGGAAGGTGGGGTTTGACGGCGCGCGGACAGCTCAGCGGCAACATTATATCTCGCACAGATTATTATGAGTTATTTTCATGATGAAAAACGTCATTCAATCGATTTTTAAAACGAAAGATTGATAAAGATTGTGTCGTGATAAGGACCGGATTGAAAATACGGTAGACAAACCTTTTACATCAGGTTATACTGCATAACATTGCGATGTTAAAATCACGGTTAACAGTGGTGGCATTTGTCACAAAAACAACCGCGCTGCAGCCGTTTTGTAAAATCGGCTATCCCTCCGACCTCATCTCGTCAACAGTTTTTCCCACTCGTTCTCTCATCTTAGTTCTTCTCCCTCCAAATCATTCACTCACTCGCTAACACTGATTCTCTCACCATTCACCACTTTATCAATACTTCAACCCCTTTTCGTACTTTTGTAATTAGAATTTTCTTCTTTCATCTGATAAGAAACTTTCTCAAACAACTACTCTTAGATTATTTTTTTTTTAATTTCAAGTAGTAAAAAACGTTTTTTTTTATCATCAAATAATGTAAACCTTTTGTCTCATTTTATTGTTTAATTACTATTGCTACTAGTAATAATATTTAATAATAATAGGTTACTCTTTAAAAAACCTAATCTTATGAACCTAAACCTAATGAAAATAATAATCTACGTGATAACTACTTACATTAACTTTTTATTTATACATTTTGAGCCTAAAATTATTATTAAACAAATATTACCTTATTTTGAAATAGAATTAATATATATAGGTTCAATTTTTTTATATTGCCATGTGCGGCGATTTTTTTTTTGTACACTAAGTA
This sequence comes from Lycorma delicatula, assembly GCF_047948215.1. Classification (NCBI taxonomy): domain Eukaryota; kingdom Metazoa; phylum Arthropoda; class Insecta; order Hemiptera; family Fulgoridae; genus Lycorma; species Lycorma delicatula. Next base: position 136,271,628 of record NC_134458.1, on the reverse strand, counting down.
CAAATCAATAACATAAGTAACAAAATCAAATCTTCATCAAAAAAGATTATATTTTTTTTATTTTCAGACGATCATAACCTCTATTAAATGTTGGTTCAATCCATAAGTATATCCATATATAATAATAGATTGTAAAAAGATACAAATATTTTAATTATTCATAGAGTCAACATACATTAAATAATTTGTTAATTTGTACACTAAGTAATTGTTAGATTGCTTTAATATAAATTTGACCAATACTTTTAAAATAGAGGTCAACAATTTAAACAGTTGTATAAGAAAAAAACGTTTTTCAATATCTTTGTAAAAGTTGCTTTGAAACTTTATTTTGTCTATATTTATTGCTGATCATACAACAATAATATATATTATGTACTATTTTGAGGTGTTAAATTTTGAATTTTATTTGTGTTTTCCTTTTTTAAAATAAGTACAATATTTTTTCAATTATTTTATTAAAAGTTACTTACAAATTCTAAAAATATGTTCATATAATTTATTTATCTGAATAAAAATATAAATATTATGTCCTTAATATACTTTGGCTCATAATATAGTAATATTTTACCTCCCTTTTTTTATACAAAAATATATGTTGAAGAAACAGCAGATATGAGTATAAAAAATAGTAATTTCAATTAAAAGATTTTATGTAAAGTCGCTAAGAATAAACGTTTTAATATCAAATTTAATTATTATATAAAACAAATTCGGCATTTTAATTGTTAAACAGTCATCAATGCTTTCAGATGAATTAAAAAAAATTTGTAAACAGAAATTATAAAATGCTAGAAAAAAATATTTAGGTGCTTGCTTATAAAATAATATTTTTAATTATTATAAAACCAACCTTTAAATATTGATCTGTGGTAAGTTAAAATTGAAATTATAATGTCAGATTAGAAAAAATTCCATACTTGGCTAGTCAAAGTGGAGAGACAAAGTAAATAGGACTTTATTTAAACTAAATTTTATTTCTGTCTTAAAACTGAAGTGATATTTTATCGTTGTTTCTTCTTTATTGTATTTTTATTTATAGTCCATGAACAATTAAATTCATTAGCGACTAATCAAGATTGCATATGTAAGCGTAAATGAACCGGTAAATTTGTAACCTTGAACAGACTCAGGCCGACCATTCTTGAAACGTTTAGTTAATTGAACCTCAACCACCAAAAAAAATCCAAATTCGTATAAAAGCAACTACCTTCACCAGAATTTGAACCTCAGAACTCTCGATTTCGACATCAGATGATTTTTGAAAACGAGTTTACCACCAGACCAAAACGGTGGGTTTTTACACCACTGCCAAAAAGGAGTGTAATGTATTTAGGGTGTAGTATGTTTGTTCCACCGTAGCAGATCAACGTCTGAACCAATTTAGATGTATTACAATGTGTTGCAATCCTTACGTTACCGGTAGTGTTATAATCCATATATATATATTAGATAGATTTAAAAAATCTGAAAAAAGTTCCTCACACTCTTTAATTATCCTGTATTAAAGAGTAGTGGTTGTCAGCAATGTTTTCGGCAGTCGTGTTTTTTAATTTTTAATATTTATCTCTTGTTTCGTTGTTTTCTTAACGGTTATTTATTTATTGTATAAACAAAGGTAGCAAATGGTACCTATAAACAAAGGTAATTACAAATGATTTTTGTAAGTACTGTTATTGATTAATTTATTTTTATTTTTACTTTTACATTTTCTTTCGTATCTCATTCAATACATACTGATAATAATTATTAAGAATTAAAATTTGTTTATTAAACACATACAACGACGTTATATTGCCAGTTTTCTCTTGTTATTTTTATTTAAATTACTGTTCAGCATAGTTCATTGTTTAAGAGTTATTTAATTTTATAATTTAGTCTGATACCAATAGATTTATACTTATAATTAAACTACAATTATTTTTATTAAAAAAAATATCAAACTATTAGTTTATTATTATTTTTTGGATTACATCATACTGTAAACCGTACACACGAAACAGGAGATCAATATGGTCATATATAACAAAATAAAATATCAAGGCGATGCTGTTTATACTTTGTATAATACCTATATTTTCCTTAAGATTTTGTTTTATATCTTAATGAAGAATTTAAATACAAAAAGCAGTAAATTAAAAATTGAATAGTTAGAATTTTATTATTAATTTGACAACAACGTGACACCTAAATATATTTTTCTTCCTTTTTTTATTTGATCGTAAAATAATCTTTTAGTGTTAAAAATACTAATCCTGAGTAGGATTAGAATTTGGAGACTTCCAAATGAAAGGCAACAGAAACTACATCTCCGTCACGGATATGCTGATAAAGAATAGAACAAACAGTAATAAAAGATTATATGATAACACAACAATTGTGTTTGACGAAAAAGCAAACCAATATATTTTACAATGAGTAGGTTTATAATGTGGAATCTAAATATCTGCTATTATACCACTAAGCAATTTAAATTCTTTAATTAAATTATTTTTGTAAAATCTTGGTTTAATTTTTATTTAACTTTTTTGTAATCCGACCAATTTAGAATTAGCAAAGTTTTATAGTTTCACTTATTATACTCTAGAAGTTAGAAAATTAAACCGTTTATAAGTTGTTAATTTATTAATAACATAAATCGGTTGATTATGAACATAAATTTTTAACCTTGTGTATTAAAATTAATACGAATAAAAATTCATTTTAAACGTAATGCATGAATTAATTATTATTATTAAATTTAAAAAGTGCATTCATTATCAATTATAAAATTTCTGAATGTTTCATAAAAAGGAAAAAAAGAGCCTTCTAAAGAAAAAAAAACCAGTTTTAATTTAAATCAGTTTACATTAAATTCTTTTGTTTTAGACTTTTTTACATTAAATTTGTGTTATAAACATGCAATAAAAGATGTTTCCTTAATTATAAAATTAATTTTTCCAATTGATTTAATGAACTAAAGTACAATATTCTGTAAAAGTTTTAATTTATTACACGTCACCAGTATTTATAGATTATTTTGATGAATTTGAATCGCAGTGGTATCATTTAATTGTGCTGTTAATTTTAATAGTGTATTTTTTTGTTTATCCTGTTACAGGATATATATATAAAATATATATTCCCACAGCCTTCCGTTGTATTAAAGCGTTTGTTTGTGTGTGTGTGTGTGTTTATCTTTTTGTTTTGCAACGTTTCAGTTCTTTTACAATGACTAATTGCCTCCTGTAATTGAAAAAATAATTTATTTATGCCCTATAAAAAACAGTTAATGCATTAGCAGCAGTGGCAGTATTGATGCTTACGTCGGGGGGTGAGTGGAGGGGATGGCTTCAATGGATGGGCTTGTCTGTCAGCTGTTCCCAACCCATAAATAAAGTCAATCAATCTATCAATCAATCTTTTTACCATCTTTTCTCTCTCATTCCCTCACTCGAATTCTCTCTCTTCCTCTTTCTTTCTTTTACGTTGCTCTTCTTTTTCATTCTCTCTTTTTTTGTTCCTTATTCTCTCTCAAACTCTCTCTCTCTTTATTAGGTCTCTTTCCCTCTTGTTACACACACACACGCGCGCGCGCACACACACACACATGCCGTATGTAAAGCAAATTTTACTCCATCTTTATTATTCCACTAGTTACAGTCCCATCAATCATTCATTTCGTTTCTTATATCGATCAATACGTATTTTATTTATTTTATTGCTCTACTATTAGTTTTTATTTATTACAATACATTAATATTAATTATTATTAGTTAACCTTTAATAACTACATTCTATACACTATTTATTGTTTATCTATCTTTTATTTCAAAAAGAAAGTGAATATATTATGTTTTATTGTGCTTACGATAATAAATAATAGATTAAAAAAAGAAATAGAAAAATAAAAGCATAAGTTGATCCATATTAAAATTACGTAATTTGCAACAGAAATATAATAATACATAATTCTGAGGGAGGTGTGCAAAGATTGTAAATATAAAAAAAATTACATATACGAATATTATGATATTGACTGAACCGTACAATAATTTTTACGATTCCAAAAATGTTCCTTGATTATGAATTATATATTCATAAGCGCATATTTTCCTAAATTATTAAGGACTGAAAATATTATTAGTGTTACTAAATATTTATATATATATGAGGATCATTCAATAATTACAGACAAAAATAGCTGTGGAGGCAAAAGGGTTGGTGAGAAGGTTACAGGTTGGTAATCCTGTGATGACTTTTGATCAGTTGTTAAGTAAAATTGTTTCGTTTATAACATCAAAATCTCATTTTATCATGGCAAGTCATGTTGATGTTTGTGAATTAATTGAACAGCGTGTAGTGATCTGATTTTGCTTTCTGAAGATGGAAAACCGGTTATACATTTATTTTATTATAACCAAAAAGTTCGGACAAAGTTGTACAAACTGTAGAAATTTTTACTAGCGGTTAGAAAAATTTAAAGACGGTCGATCTTCAGTGATTGACTAGCGCCGTTCTGGATGTTCAATTGAAGTCCAACTCCAGCGCTTGAAACTCTCATCTAATCTCTCATCCACGAAAACCAACGGATTACAGTTGAGGTTATAGCCGAAAAATTACAATTAAGTGTCGGTAACAGTTCATAAGATTATCACAAATAAGCTCAAGTACCGTAAAACAAGCGCAAGAGGAGTTCAAAACAATCAATCTTCTTTATGATCGAGGCCATAACCCCTTGCGGGTGAGGTTGTCAGTTAAAGATATTCATTAAAGAAAAGAAATTAATATTTTTACTTCATTGTTTTATTTTTGTCTCCACGACAACAGAAATAAATTATGAAGTTTTTCCCGTCAAAGGTCTGTGTACGTTTTACCATAGTTACTAATATTTATTTTCTTTTTCAGCTTTTTATAAATCCTGAATACTTTAATTGTTAAAGGAAGGCGAGCAAAACGAAGGGAATGCAGGTAGAGCAACCAAAGCGAAGCCCGACCGGCTTGAGAGCCCCTCAGGGGCCCCAGAATGCCTCGGGGAAGGCCGGGGCTGGACGCGAGGTCCCAGAGTCGGGCCCTAGCCCTGGGCGAGGTCGGAGAACCCCTGGTTTGGCCCAGGAAGTTCAGGGGATCTGCTCGATGGGTCTCCCCGACCGATGAATATATTTATGCTTCCAACTATTTAATGCTGGTCTGCTCGTTCGTAACAGTATACACCTCGCGTTACACAAAAAGTAAAACCAAATATAAAATGACGTGATATCATATGTTAGTCATTAATATTTTGTATTATTCATTATTCAGTAATTTAATATTACAATTATTTGTACGGATAAGCAAAATCAAAAGTCAATCGCAATTACGGAATTTAATTTTCCTCTATTATGTAATTTGGCGATCAATTTAAATTATTTCTTCTCTACTAATAATATAATGTATTATTTGTATCAAAGATATTAGTTTGTTCATACTTTCTAAATATCATTATTAAAGCAGACAAGTGCAATTAATTTTCTTTTATAAGAATAATATTATATTTCATATCATATAAACAAAAATCATAATTAATAATGAAAATATAATAATTTCTTCTGTTAAGTTTTAAATAATTTTCAGTAACTAATCATTCTATAACAAGAAAAAATGTTTTTAGTTTGGTTGTAATCCGTTTTCCTACAGATTGAACCCGATTAAAAACCAAATTTAAAGTAGTTACAATAGAGCAATATAAGAGAACTTTTTTTTATTGTTAAATAATTCGAACTTTAGTTTGTATAAATTCATACTATTCAAAAATACAACGTTTTTGTTTAATTACCCAGAATATATTAAATATTTTAAGTTATAGAAATGTTTTTTGTGTCTATTTGAAGTAGATCTTAAGTTTATTTCAATTATTCTTGTTATTAAAATAGAAATATTTATTTTCCTTGTACTCGGTTTCTTGTTATAAAAGCATATATAATTCGTTATTTCATAATTTATTCATAATATTTATTAACAAGAAACTGAAATAGAATAAACTATTATATAATAAGAGTAAAAGAAATGTGAGGTTGAAAATACCTGATGGCCGAGCATAGCTAAAGAAGATAGGTAAGGAATAAGCCGTCAAAGTGGAAGCGCAAAATTTTGACCTCCGACCATTACACGAGTTCTACTACTACGGCACGACCCGCGTTCCCCTTTATTAAAGATCTCATTACCCGGCGTGGTTTTCTAATTTCGCTGAGAAGGGTTATTCTACAACATTTTTCAACAACTATAAACAGATTAGACGACTTGCTTTTAACTTCTTCTTTCTTTACAAGAAACCGTGACCACGTGATATTCTCATCAACAGTTGCCACCGCCACCGCTCCCGCGTTCAGTGTTTAGGTTCGCTGACAGCCCCTGGCCAGGTATCCACTTACACCTTTTCTGACCTCACCGCGGCTACCAGGCCAGGTCGTGTATTCAAGGCCGCTAGTATGCTCATCCACGAAACCACTACTATAATCTAGGTCACTGGTCACTTGTTCTATCCTGGTCTGACGCCAGACTTCACCGCTACTGCAGCAACTGTTTCGTGCTTCTTTTATTTTTTAAATGAAATCTTATTAACCGCTAATTTTTATCACATTAAAGAAGTAAGATAGAAAGTAATCTATAAAAAAAAGTCTCCATGATTTAAATTTAAATTAATTCCATGAAAAAATAATTTGTTAATAATAAGTTAGTTTGTACACAGTAGGTTTTAAATCAATAATTTTGTTAGATAAATAATATGCAACCAATTTTGCTCGGAATAAAACCTCGAATAGCTTTCTTTTTAGCGTACGGTTATTGTCTGCAGATGTCTAAGAATATTCTTGGAATATTATAAACTGGGACATTTTATCGATTTTTTTTTTGTAATTTAATTTTACTAGACCGACGTTCTAGCACAGAATAATAAATTGTATATTATTTATCTTAATAAATTATTTAGTTACTTTCATTTTCAGTAGCAATTAATGTAACTCCCATAATAGCACCTCAAAGAATTAGTAAATCGATCTGATTAGCGATAGATTCTTAATTTTTATCTCGAAATCGTTTGGGTGCAGCTATAATACAGAGTACAAGTAAAATATTTAATTTTTATTCTATACAGTGCAAAGAAAAGAAAGTTGTTTATTTATTGTGCTTACATATCTATAACAATTATTAACATTTTAATTAAATTTAAAAGTTTCATTACTTGTAAATCAGGTTTTTCATTTTATTCCTAATGTGTATGTTGTAATTTGTTCAACTAAAACTGTAGAACTGTAATTTGTTCAGTAAATAATAAGTAAGCCCCTGTGGCCAAATTATATGAGGATGATATGTAAATGAATTGTGTACACACTTGTACGATCAGACGGACCATTCTTGAGGTGTGTGGTTAATTAAACCCCAACCACCGAAGTACACCGGTATTCACTGTTTACTGTTCAAATCCGTATAAAAAGCAATCAACTCTTATTAGGATTTGAACCTCAGAACCTTCAACTTTGAAAATCAGCTGTTAAATAAACAAGTTGTAAATCAAGTAAAGTAGAAAATTTTTATTCCAAGTTGAAAATATTATCGACTATTTTTGAATAATATACGACAAAAATAGAACGAATAATAAAATTTTTTTATATCCTAATTACTAGCATCTTATAGCTGATTTAAATATACAATGGGGGTTAAAATTACAGGTATTTTATTTTAAAGAAAGTTCATCTTAGTAATCTAGGGTGTAACACAATAAGAATTACACAACGTAGTTTGAATTCGTTCATATTTATCACATCAAGTTCATTAGTCATTCCCTCTTTGCTTTTTTCCCCCCACTTAGAAGTTTTTATTTCCCCTATTCACATTTACTCTTTCATCATGCCAATTGTATAGTACTAGTTTTCTTTTCTTAGAACAACGTACCCCATTTATGTATTTATTCCCATTGATAATTAATATAAGTTTCAAGACTATCAAGAAATATTTTGTTCAATTAACTGCTCTATATCTACTTCAGATTAATAAAATAAATGTAAAATCATATTGTAGATTTGTAAGGTAGATAAATTAATTATTTTCTGAAGATAGGGATAATTAATAAACTTTTGTTAGCGATTAATTTTAATCAAATTAATCAGACAAGATTAATCATTTTTAAGATAAAATTTGCGTGATGGAATTACTGACCCAAACAAATCAGGTTTTTAAACGATATAACGAAGCGTTTTTCTTAAATTAATTTTGAAGAGAAAATAAAAAACAATTAGTTTTGTTGTAATAATAACAAAAATTTAATAAAATGAATCGGAGAATATAAAAATGACCGAGATAAAGATAAATTTTTATAATATCTTGTAATAAAAATACTGATAAAAAGAAATAAGCTAAAATTTAAAAAATCTAATTTCTAGGTATAATACCGTAAAAGAAATAACTAACATTTATAAGGTTATACATAACAACATAACAGGCTATAAAAGTTAGTATTACTGCAACATATCCTAAGATGAGAAAAAGGACAGTAAAAACAAAAGAATAAAATTTAGGAGTAAGAGTAATAGTGGAAGAAATAAAGAAGGAAATAATAAAATAAAAAATACAGTAGAAATAATAATAGTAAAAGAAAGAATATGACGTACAAGAAATGACGAGAAAGATACGGCGTAATAAATTGTACCGAAGGAATTAACCAGTTTCTAAAATGTGTAGTGGAATATAATTCACGAATAAATATAGGGGGGAATCGTAGGGATGATGAAAATGGGGAAACTTTACCTCCCCTCCTATCATGTTACATTTTAGCTAAAAGGGGGTGTAAAATATATATATATATATATATATACATACAAATAAATGGAGCGTGCGAGCGCGTTTGAAATTAAAATCCTAAGCACACACAAACGTAAATTAAATGAACACAGAGACACAATACACAAGAATACATTGAGTTCATATAGATTCGATGGTAGGACATGTTCGTTCCATTTAAGTAATATTGGTCGTGTTCATAAAGGCACTGCAAGATTCTCGTCGGTCTGTTTACGCTTTACAATTTTCTGCTATTATGAAATACTTATTTCATGGCCAGTTATTGTAGAAAAAAAACTTTTATACATATTCTAGTTGTTTATCCGACTTTGCACGGGTTATATTGGTTCACAAAAAAAAAAATATATATTTTTTTTTGTGAACATAAAACATATATAAATATAATAATATAAATACAAAAGCATATAAAACATATATATATTAATATATATTCGTTAAATTTTCACGTGAAAATTTACTGACGTTTAAGATAAAGCAACAGCAATATCATTAGATACTTTTTAAGAAATTCAAATCTGAAATTAATCGTTGATGAATTAATTAAATGCCAAGAAGAATAGGAAAGCACATCTATTTTCAAGTAATTACTCGTAATTGGATAGAAAATGTGGATTCATATATTAAGCATTTAGTTATTTGGTTAGACTTTCATCACTGTGTTCTAACATTTGAATCCGGATTGAACACAAGGGATGTATGTAATTTTTATCCGGTTACAAGGCAGGATAAAATTCCTAACAATCTTTTTATTTACACACACGTGTATTTTTGGTAAAAAACAAATGTCGAAATTGATATCGCGATTTTCGTAAAATGCATTACGGATCTTCCCGATAGTACAAAATGTACAAAGTTAATAGAAAAATGTAATTAATAAATGTTTTAATTATTGAACAAATAAAATTACATTCTTATTATTTTAAGAAATGGTATTTATAAAATAAATATTAAATTCCTTAATTTTCTTATAATAATTATTATCGCTAACTACTTTATAATTATGTATGTGTTAAACTTAAGTTGTTTAGAACGAAAGTTTCATATTAAAAACATTAAACAGTTTAAAGATATACGTAAAAATATCTCGGTTATTAAATTTCAGTAATATATTTTCTCAATCTCTACTATTTTTACAATTTTATACAATTTGTTTTTTAAATTTAATTATTTTATTTTTATGGCATCATAGTTATAGAGGCATGCTGCAAGAAGGAAAGTAAGGTAATCAGTCAAAAAATGGAGTATGGATTTTTTATATTGCTCGACGTTTCATGGATACAGGGACTTCAAAAAAATAAAATTAAGAGGGAATTATTATTTTTATGGATGTACGTGTGTAGGAGTGTTTGAAGTTTAATAACGTTTGACTGGATAAAACTATTTTGATGAAATCTAGCACAGAGATTCGTGTATGTGAGGCAATTTCTTGGTAAAAGTTTGGGGAGTCAATATCTTCAGTGGATGGGGTAGATAGTTTCTTTAGGGTCAATTTTTTTCAAAATTTGTCAAACATAACCCCATTTTATACTAAGCTCACTACATGCGTGCATGCTTATCTTACAATTTTAAAACAAATTTTTCCCCAAAATTCTCCTCAAGTTTCTCCGAAAATCGAAACATGCTATATTTTTATTTTTTGCGTGTTTTTTAAACAATTTTTTTTATGTTTTTCTGAGCATACTAATGGTGAAAGAGGTCCAAAAGAATGCTTTGGGTGCAATTTTGGTGGCAGAAAAGCCGATCAAAGTTTACAAATATCGATTTTTTTTTTTTAAGTTTTAAAACTTTTTTTAGCTTATTTAAACTTTTAATAACAATATAATAAAATATCATAATTCATCCCCACCACTAGCAAAAAAATAATCTTTGGTAATTTTTTATTGGTTGTACATTTCTCAGCGGAATTTTTTTTAGTTTCTTTTATTTAACATAGTAAACGTAGACAAATCAAAAAATTTCTTGGGAAGTAATTTTGGGGGCTGGGGAAAAGAAAAAAGTAAAAAATATTGATTTTTTTTTTTAAATTCTTTTATTGTATTATTTTTCCATTAAATAAGAATAAATCAATTCCACGAAAGTATAACAATTTTGAAGTCTGCTATTTTTTTAAAGAAAATAAGCCAATATACAGTCCAAAAGTAATAAAATTTATTAACCTAAAATGATTATTTAATATTTAAAAAGGATTTGCTAGAAATTTTAATATATTTAAAGACTGAAATAACGGATAACTTTTTCATTAAAAAAAATAAGAAGATATCAGCAAGACTTATTTCATTGATTTTTTCTGTTATTAATAAAAGTATTGTTATCTGATTAAATGAAAACATCAACAGCATTTTTTCTTTATATCAGTGTGCAGTATACAAATAATAATTTTGGAAAGGGAAGAATAAAGTAAAAAATTACATTTATTTAATTTTAAAAATGTCTTATGTATCATTATTTTTTCTCTGTATAAGAATAAATAACCAATTCCAGGAAAATATAACAACTTTGTTATCAGCGTTTTTTAAATAATTCTAGAAGGAAAGATATACAATTATTTAAAAAACTGTAATTTTTGGGTTCACTCCATTAAAAAATTTAAAGATATTTTGTACTATTTCCTGTAATTGAGTAAAGGACAATCTGTCTACAAACTTTAATTTTCTGCGTATATTGAGGGAGTAATAAATAAACTGATATTCTATTAGGTGTAGGAATTAGAAAATCTGTAATATCACTTAAAATGTTTAAAAAAGTGAGCATCAGCAGTTTGTACGGTTATTGACGAGTTTGTTTTATGTCACGGTGGAGGGGGGTGGGTCGTTGGGTGTTTGTTGAGGAGTGTAATGTACAGAAGGCTATGGTCCTACAGTTAACCAGCCGTGGAGAATTCCCGGTCTCTCTTGATGGATGTCTCGGTAACGTCAAGATGAAATGTCGGAAAATTGCTTCGCCTAGCCCCGCCGGGCATCGCTCCAGTTCAACTTATTCCTGTTTCTCCTCTTGTACTTACTACTCTTCCTCATCTTTCCGTCCTTTTTCCAAGTTTTCCTTCCTATTCGACTACTATTATAGCTTACAAAATTTTCCTTTCTAGTTCCCTTAGGTTGTCAGGAACGGATCTCTCACTCCGGTGCACTTTTTCCTTCTCTATTACTCTCATTTTATACTATCATTTTCTCCGCAATCACCCTTCAGAAAAGAAACAATAAACATTCAATCTAACGTCTTTCAACTTAAACATCGAATCATGTAAAAAAATGAAGCCCCCCAACGAACTTCTTATTGCACAATGAATGTCACAAAAAAAGTAAAAAAGAAATAACAACAATAAAGATACTACTAAAATAAAGCTGTTATTATCTGCATTAAAAAATGCTATATTTTGTGCAATTTGTTTTTTAATTTAAAAAAAAATTAACTTTTTAAATCACTCTAGTATTATGTACAAACATTCGTTGCATTATTACAACAGGAAAAAATGTCCAATGCAGGTACGTACAGCTTATCTGAGGAGAGAACTTCTCGGAAGAACGTTAAATCAGGACACATATTTTTTTAATTAAATACTTTTTTTTCATTACTTGAAAATATATTAATCTTAATGAATTAACACTACGCATCTTTTTCCGGTGAATTGTTTATGTTTCTATCACTTATGTAATCTAGTAACACTCGGTTTGACTAATTTAAGCAATAAGAATTATTCAAAACCCACATTTGTAACCTAGTCGTTTTACTAACGAATCGGGGTACATTTGAAAAATTCTTTCACAGGAAATATACTCTTAATCTTTTTGCTTAATATTATCTACGCTATTTATGTAGTAATTATGTATTATCGAGAGGTTTCTCGAAATGCAACTTTTTGATATCAGCACGAATATAATTCAGAATACGGCCAATGAAATCTCTTTTTCATTATATACATCGAAATAATAATTTATATTTATTAATCTTCTTGGTATATTGTGAATCTTCTAGCGAGTTTTAGTTTTTTAGCTGTTTATTTTAATATCTATTTACAATTTTATTTTAAATCGAAATTAAATTTTTGAATAACTTTTAACGAATAAATTTATATTCAAATTTTATTATGGAAAAAAGATGCTGCAAATTATTTCCTACACGCGAAATGATGTTTCGTCTTTCTTTCTTTCCATAGATTTAGTAGTCTGTTTCATGACATTGGATATTTTTTAAAAACGTTATTTATCCCTAATTATGATGTATGTTAGTTATTTATATAATTAAAAATTTATAAAACTTTCTAATAGTAAATTGAGTTTTTACCCAATATTTAACCCTTACGATAAATTTTTCTCTACGATCTTAGGTTTGTGAACAACATTATTATCGAATTAACTTTCGATAAAACTGATTTATAAAATTACAACATTTCTATTTAAGCTTGATTGATTATCGGTAAGTTTAATTAACGGTAATTTCTCATAAATAGTTGGATGAAGGACGGGAGAAGATTGGCTGTTAAACTACGGGTGCTGTAGTGATACACAGTTAATCTTAAAATACAAAACGTCATTTTTTAGATTTACTGACTAAAAAACAGTACATTTTTTTTATTTTGAATTAATTCACCCTTGAATCTCGTATCTGGTAATGTGGAAATGAAATTTTGTTGAGTTTGAAAATGCCATCCCTAATCGGGATTTGAACCCGAGATCCCCGGATGAAATGCCGGACGCTACCGCTCCACCAAGGAGATTTATTTTTCCATTAAAGTGTTGGATCATACTACGTTTTTTCATCCTAGGATTTCGGTTAATTATTCAGGATTCTTTTTATGGGAGTACAGTTCATCTGTTACGAAAACCATATTATTTTATTAAAAAAAATCTTTTAACTTTTGATTTTACAACTGGTTTTTTTTTACGCAGTGTTTAATTTATAATCGGTTTCAGTTTATCGGAACCATAAGTAAATTTTAATACAAATAAAAAGTCATGTAGAGAGAGATTTCCAGTGAAATCCCTCAAAGAACTGTATACCACATACGTATACATGTCTTAAACAGTATACATAAATATATAATAAATATAAATAAGTATATAAAAAGATGAGTCCAAAGAAACAATGATAAAGTTGAGAACATGAAAAACAAAGAAAACAAAAAAAAACAGTCTTATCATTCATACAAAGAATAACTGACGAAATAAAGAAACGGTGAAATAAATCAAACCATTAAAAGTAGGTGGCAAAACGAAGCGAAGAATTTTGACGATGCACAATCCACCCTAGGGTTGCTGATTCACCTCAAAACTCGGAGAACTTACAGATCTAATAAGTTGCTTTAGCTGCCTAATGTCCTTGCTGTTATCCTGGAGGTTAACCGCGAGGCAGTTGACATGTTCGTTCAGTCTCATTTTATATTTTGTACCGAATCGCCTTTCGAACGGTTGGCAATCTCAGATAATCGTATATTGTTGGGATTTTAACTCTTAAAAATGAAGATAAAGGAACTATTTGTAAAGCTTTACATAAATTTTCTTTAACAAATGTAATTTAAAATTACAGACTGTATTTATGTGTGCTTCAATAAAAGAAAGTATAAAGTTTTTGATTTTTTTTTAATATAACAATAATAATAATAATAATAATAATAATAATAATAAAATTTTATAGGTTTCATGAAATGCAATAACAGTTAGTGGGAAATCGTTATATGTTTAAAAAATATATATATAATAATGATGATAAAAAACAAATGCATGTCCCGTTATATTTACGATAAATACAAACGTGATGATATTTTATTAATATTATATGGCCCGTTTATCAAACATCAAGTCACACTACAAACCTGGATAAAAATCATAAAATCGTATAATGTATGTATTTAAGATAATTTTGCTTTATTAATGTTTTTCTCATAAAAATAAAATTAGTAATATTTTTTATGATGAGTTTATATAAATAAAATTATCATCTGTGAATATGTAAATTAACGTTTAATTATGTTTTATATTTTGAACATAAAATAATTCTGTTCTAGTAATAATAACCTTTATATTAAGTGATCAGTGTGTTTTATCATCAGTAAGGAAGTGATTTTATTATAAAAGGTTATTATTGATTTCTGTACTTTTAATTTAAAAAATTAATAGAACCCAAGAAAACGATTTTTGCCTGAATCTTTTAGAGATATTGCAAAATATCACGATATCAATGATTAATTTACTTCGTAATAGTAATGATCTCTTAATGAGGGAATAATTTGAATATATAATACAAATAATTCAAGATTTTTTTAATGTAATACATATTTATAGGCTAAAAGGTTAGAATAAAACAAAAAGAAATTATGAAAAACACCAAACCAGTATAAAGTAAATAAATAAATAAATTTATTAACCAAGAGACATACACGTTTAATAATTTTCATATGACTTAAACAAAATATCAATAACTGTATTACACTGTTGATATATCATAATCTTTTTTGAATTTAAAAATATAAAAAAAATGTTTAGTTCAAAAATTTACATGATTTTTTTTTAAATATATTTATTTATAAAACTCTTATCAAATTTACTTAGGAATATCTTGACTAAAATTTTATGAAATTTTCTTTTAATTTAAAGGTCGCTCATCATTTTAAAAGAATTACATTATTTAAAATACATTCTTTTATTAGTTGGTATTTAGAACTTCATTTAGCTATATAAAAATTATTCTTTAGAAAGAAATTTCAGAGCATTATATAAATTTTAGGTCAATTTTCTTACTAAAATCCAAACCATTTCCTAACAAATCTTCAATGTTTGTCAGTCAGAAAGTCTATATCTTTTTTTACCTTTAATACATAACTGATTCCCTTTTCTAATCGACTTCGAAAAACGTTCAGAAAATTCCTTTAACATTTCCAAGTAAGTTTATTCCAGATAACGTAAGGAGATGATTGTTAGGATGATAAATAACATGGTAAACATAGATTATTGAAAGTACTTCTTTAATTAACGTCATCATTATATATATATATATATATATAAAATTAGTATTTTCTGATAATGATTATTACTGTATCATATTGATATATAGCATGGTGTCATTTTTTTTTTAATATTTTAACGCGCACCTTTAGAACCCCGATAGAAAAAAAACTTAAAATAATAAGAAAATTTTTATTCTGATGGCTTTTCTCTGTCTCAGCCTTTCATCCGAAGATTCCGGCCTTATATGCGGAGGTTGCGGGTTCGAACCCCGATCAGATATGGCATTTTCCATAATCTACAAAATTCCATTTCCATATCCCACGTACAAGCTTCAATATTTTTGGCGAAATGTTCAAGCAAAATAAAAATAAAAAAATTCACAATTCAGAAGCCAAGAGTGAAAATTACTTTGAGCACATATTTATTACAGTTAAACCGGATGCAGATAAAGCGAGTATTGTTTTGTTTTTAATTGGTATTATTTAAAAATCTATCAGCTCAATAATATTATTCCCGTAAAATAAATTTTTATTTTTTATTTTTTAAATTGGTTGGAAGATTTTTTAAATGGTTCAGAAATTTATTAGAAATGTCAACGGTAGCATAATAAAACCTTTTATCTAAGGTGAAGTATTGTTGTGAATTATACGAAAACAGTTCTGTCGTCTGGTATGGTAAAGGTGGCCATTATTATTTTTTAAGAATAAGTGCACATTCTTTTTAGTAAAGATCGTACATTCATAGATATAAACACAAGGATAAGTTAATATATAAATATTTCTAAATATAGGTCTTCACGATTCATATTTATGGACACCAGATACAGCCTATTTTTTTTTTTAAACTTGTTTTGAATTTTTGAGGGAGTCTCTAGAGACGAAATTATACTTTATACGAGAATATACGTAGGCATAATAAATATTTAATAATGATTATAAGCTTAGCGTTTTATTAAGGCATTTCAGAACGAAACAGCAGCTTGATTTTATTATAAAATATGATCAATTTGATAATTCTAGGAGAACTTTTCATCTAATAAAAGAAGAAATTTTGCTTTTCGGACAACAGAAATACTATCCTTATCATTAATGGGAATTTTATTCACCCTATCAGCAATGTTACGTCTATCGGAGAAGCACAATACAAAATTCATTTTCTAATTTTTATGAAGAGACAAGTTTTTCACCTTTCGTGTTTTTAAAGAATTATTTTTTCCATTCGGCCAGTGATTTTTGTTATTGTTGTGCATACCCAAATTTTACATAAAAAATACAATTTAAAGGTTATAAAATAAAATTTTAAAAAATATTGATAATTTGTATTCTTTTTTCCGGGTTGATAAAATTGTACCTTCTTGATTTTCCGCTTGTCTAAAGTATAACGAATAAAAATTAAAGAAATACACAACTGCGGAAGGAAGGGGTCGGAAAGAAATTAATTTTTTTTTAGAACAGATAATTCTATTACTGTTGAAGAAAATAGTATATAGCAAAATTAATGTCATTTTATAACGCTACGTTAAATGTAATTAATATTAAAATAAAAATTAATATTTATTTAACAAAAAAAAATTATATACATAAAAATAGATCAAAGTAATTATTAAAATAATAGATAAGATCTACTTTTTGATTTTCAAGTAAAGAAGACTACGGTAAAAATCAGTAGAAGGGTCAAGTAGTATGAGAAGGTGGGTGGTAGAAAGGCCACCCGGATTGGAGGAGAAAATGAAGTTCAAGTCGTGAAGTTGAAGTGGTCGCGTTGAAGTTGAGCTTAGCTTATCCGAGAAGAGTAGTGTAGAATAGACGTTGAGTGCGGGCGTTTCTCCGAGTGTGTGTATGTGTATATAAATACATGAGTAAGTGTGCGGGTGTATTACGTCTGTGTGCGCGCGTTGATAAGAGAGGGATGAGGCGTATAATCCAGAGCCACCCTTTCGCATTTTATTACCTTCCATCCTAATAAATCCTGGGCGAAATTATCAGTGGCAATGGTCTTCGCCATGCGTCATTCATGCATGGCTTGGCTCACGCAGCCTAGGAAGAAAGGAAAGAGTCTGGCTCAGTATATCTTTGCTCAATGGCTCCACGGCAGCCATTATACGTCCCTCCACCTTCAAAACTCGCCGGCTGTCTGTCACTCTTGAAAGCATGCTTACAATATATAGGGGACATTATGTCAAGGGAAACAGATGTATAAAATAAATATCTCCTCTCTCTTGCACCCACACCTCTAAACCTTATATGTTTTTTCTCACTCGCTCACTCACACCCTTCTCATGCCGGAATCACATAAATCAGGGGTGAGAGAATAAAAGGCAATGAGAAGTTTCTTTGCGAATATACCACTAACGCTACCAACGCGTACAGCACCGTGTACTGGAACGAAAAAGAAAGGAGAAAACTGAGTACTGCTCCGCACTTACACAAATCACTCATTTATTTTTATTTTTTATTTTTATATATTTTGCTTTACTTTATACTTAGTTTCTTGTTTAGAATGTCAAAAATGTACGAAGACACGAACATACAAACACTAACGTATGTCAATACAAACCTACACTAATTTCTAAAAGAATAAAAACATCATTTTTTTATACTTATTTTTCTTACATTTCCCTTAATTTTAAATAATAAAAAAATAAAACTATATTTCTACGTATTTTTAAATTTTAATAGTTTTCTAGGTTTTAATTTTATGTGAATAGAATTTAAAATTAAATAATTTAAATATTATACATTATTATTAGGTTTTTTTCTATATAATGGGCATCGATTACTTTGGTCATTAACCCTCGTTACAAAATAGAACTTTCCCAGTTTAATTAAAATAAGCAACTAAGTCAAAAGGCCAGTTTTGTCAAGCAGATCATCTGGAAAACAGGCTTGTCATAAAACTTTAAACCCCAGAAGTACACAAGATGACAAGGTATATTTAACCCTTCCTACTAAAAATACAATCCATTCTTGAAGAAATGTCGTCAAAACGATCAAAAGCAGATGTAAATCGCCCGCAGATATTAGGAACATATCTTTAAAGAAATTCGTCATTAGCTCAAAAGAAACACAAAAAACACATTAAAAAAACACATCAATAAATAGTCATCCTGATATGAAACATCACATGTTAAAATCATAATCGCTCTACCGACCACTTTTTCTTAAAAAATTAATACTTTTTTCTCTCGTTTATCATTATAAGATAAATCAATCGCCAAATTTCCGGTTAATTTTAGCCTCATTCTGAGGTCCCTGTATAAAGTACACTCAGAAGAGTGCACGTTATACAGTGGAGTGTACGTTATAATATATGTTTCACGTGAGGTATGAATAACAGCTTCCAAATATTGGTTTCTGTACTTCTGTTAATGTATAAGACGAATTGAGTCCAGTATGACTAACTCAAAGTCTTTTTCTCGACGCGTAAGAGCATTTCTTTTTTTTATAGAAAATGGAATATCGTAATGGAATTAATCTTAGTGGTAAGCTTACCCCATTTCCTTACATTTTTTTCTTATGACCTGCGTGATGTAATTTTTAGCTTGATGCTGTTGCAAACGGACAGACAGAATCCGCCAACTCACCGGGTTGGTCTAGTGGTGAACGCGTCTTCCCAAATCAGCTGATTTGGAAGTCGGAGTTCCAGCGTTCAAGTCCTAGTAAAGTCAGTTATTTTTACACGGATTTGAATACTAGATCGTGGATACCGGTGTTCTTTGGTGGTTGGGTTTCAATTAACCACACATCTCAGGAATGGTCGAACTGAGACTGTACAAGACTACATTTCATTTATACCCATACATATCATTCTCATTCATCCTCTGAAGTATTATCTGAACTGTAATTACCGGAGGCTAAACATGAAAAAGAAGACAAAATCCGCTACAAACTATCGCATTTATGTATTAGACTGTTTCAGATTGTTTAGACTGTATTTCATAATTATTAAAATTTAATCAACGTTTTTTACCTTCATGTTCTACGAAAATGTCTTCTTTTTTATAAATACATTGATTCTTTTATTGCAAAAGATATACCAAATATATTAGATAGTTTACATATAAAAATAGAAAATAATTTTACAATTCTATAAAAAGATTTATGTAATGATGACAGTTAAAAAAAAATGCTAACGTTATAGAAAAAAACATAATAAATATGTTTATCAATACACATAAATGTAAATACAATTTATTGCAACTAACATTCACTGGCATATGTTCTTTGATGTTTTGCTTTTGCCCCCTGTTTTAATATTAATAGTAATTATTATTTGTTGTTGTTAATGACACCTGACATGTTTTATATAAACATATAATATAAATAAAACGTTGTTAGGTAGTTATTAAAAATAAAACCTTCATCAAATTTATTATCTATTATTACGAATATTATTATTATTATTATTATTGTCATAATGCAAAACGCAAAATTTTTCAAAAGTTATAAAATGAATAAATTTTTATATTTTTAAAAATATCTCATTACTTAATTTGTATATTATTACAAACAAATTAATAAAATAAAATAAAAACCGAATGATTTTTAGATTCAAAGAGACTGGCAATATTTGAGCAAGTTTGTGTGTTTGTTAGTATTAATATTCGTACTTTTTTCTTTTAATCGATTTATAAGTAATAACAACAATAATAACAGGTCACAATAATATTGTAAGCAATTTTTATAACTAAATTTTTTTATCATTTCTACTTAGTAAGAAATAGACTAACATTTTTAACATTTCTAAATCATACTGTTGGAAAGATAATTCTATTTTATCCATATGTTTTGCTGATTAAAAATCCATTGTAAGCAGTATTAATTTCTAAATTTTTTTCTTCAAAAAAAAAATCATATAATCATAATTTTTAAAAATTTATTAAAAACATCAATTTTTTAAATAACAGATTAGTTAATTTGTCTATTTATTTTCGTTAACACTGATTGTTTAATTAAAACTACTTTTATTATAAAACAGAACCCATTTTGACGTTTCTTGTTGCTAAAATGAATATCTATTTTATTTATTTATTAATTTTTTTTTTTTTATTAAATTATTCCTTGAACTTCATTTTATTACTGTCTTTATAGTTTTTTTATTATGTTTCTTGGAAATCTTTTTAAAGGAATTTTAAGAATTCAATTACCATATTTTTTAAAATAAAAATTAAATGGTCTACATAGTAACAACCATATGATAAACATTATAAATACATTTTTAACCTATATACAAATACAGACAGTTAAATGTAACTTTTTAAAAAAATATTTCAAAAACTAATTTAAATTCAAAATACAAGATTTTTTAATTTTTTTAATTTTTGTAGATCTTTTTTGTAAACTTAAAACGTAAAAGAAGTAAAAAAACAAATTGATAAGGATATTAATTTACTAACAGAATTAAATAGGCAGTAGTATTAATATTAAAAATAAGTTGTATGTGCTAATACAATAAAATAACATTTGCCGGATTGTAGGATTAAACACGCAAAATTTATGGATAATTTTAGAAAAAAATAAATATCGTTAATTACGGAAGAACGGTTTTAAGTGTAGGTTAAATCTACTCTATTTAAGTATATATATAAATGCACACAAACATATTATGTATATTCATTATACTTTAAATAATTCTAAAATATATTTATAAGTTATCTTTCATGATGCGTGATAGACAATATCCTTAAGTACTGCATTTTTTCCAGGAAATTTATTTTAACTGATTCTTAGGCAAGGTATCAGGAAACCGTTTATACTGCCGAAGAACACACGCCTAAATTAGTTTACTAATCTTCCTAAAAACAACCGTATAGAAAATAAGTGCGTACCATATTACGAGTTGATATTTCTGAAATTAATTTAATTTAGGAAGGTACAGGTAATTTAATAATGTAACTCACACATTTATATAATTTTTATGGTGTTTTTATGCATTAATATTTTTAATTCATTAAAAATAATAGTTTATTGATTTAGGGGGCACTTAAGTACTTAAGAAACTATTAGTCTAATTAAAGATTTAATAGTAATTATTATTGATAAAAACGTATAATTTATAACATTTTGTGAGTAACAAGTAACAAAATAAAGGTATTACGAAAACGAGAGAATTATACATTACTGCCTACAACGTAGAAATTATGAGCACTACTAGGAGAATATTCGGGAGGGATGAAGAATGAAGCAAAATTATATAGTAGAGGGGGTTGTGAGGGTAGTAGGTGGTGGTTGACAGGGGTGGCGGTGAGGCAAGCACGTTATTGTGCTTGATGAATCCTACCGCGCAACTTGTGACTGATTTATATCCAAGTAAATTGTGTGTGTGACTGCGAAAATGTAGTTCCCCTGCACCACCTCCCGTCTATACCGCCCTCATAGTCCTTAAATCACAAACTATTTATCATATAACCCGGCCGACCATCACAAATAGGAGAGACAGTGAGAGAATGTAAGAGAGAGAGTGAGAGAGAGAGTTTAATCGTGGAAGGGGGAGGGCTTCGTGTTTCTTGTTTAAAACGTTCAGTTCAAACTTCCGGCGAAAATTATGAGCTTGCACGAATGACGAGTCGTTGTGTAGTAGTTGTCCCCCTAAAATAGCCGCCTTAAGTCTCAACAAATCTAACGTTCATGCCATAAACATGTATTATAACTTTTCTAGATTAAAATGAATCAGACAGTAAACTCAAATAAATTATGTTATTTACATATATTTATAACTTGGTCTATCATAATTAAATAAACTCGATTACTATTTAAACTATGTATTTAATTATTCTATTTGAAATAAAATTATTTATTTCACTTTACGAGTACAGTATATACAAATAAACAAGTTTAAAATAAGAGGGTTTAATAAAACGTCGTACTAATTTAACCTGTTAAAAAAAAACAATTCTTTACTGTTTATTTATCAATAATTAACATTCTAATAAATACTTTTGTTTTCTATATTATTGAAATTAATTTTTTAATGTAAAAAGAAAGTCGTATATTCATGTAAAACTTTGTAAAATATTTATGAGGTGACAGGTTTAATTGTTATTAACTATATATATATATACTTAATAACAATATATATTGATGATAATTTCCCTTAATTGTTTCTTAATAACAATTAGTGTAATAACATAATGTACAGTTCACGTGAAACAATCATTGTTCATATAATTTAAATTAAATAAATTTAATTTATGAATTAAACATTTAATTCTTTTAAAAAACAATATTTATCCAAAAAAAAAACAACGAAATCTACAACTTTTTTATTTATTATAACACATAAGTGTAATTCGAAGCCGTATACACCGTAATTAGTAATTTAATTATTATATCAGTAAGCTAGAAGTATTATTTATACGTTAAGAAAAACATATATAAAACAAATTAAAATATAGTTGGCTCAGAATTTAATATAAAATCCTGTAGTTAACAAATAAACACATAATTTCATCCCAAAGAATGATTTGCATAAAAAAATTAATATTTTTTATGCCAGATAAAAAAATTAAAAAAAGTAATTCTTACGCATTGGAAACTAAAAATTTACTTAAATATTAATTCAGAGTTCCTGAAGGAACATTGGTCACACAATTATAAATTATTTATCATGAAATAAAAAATATGTAAATATTACGATTCGTATAAAATCTTCCGCTAAATTTACATATTAGGCTACAGGTTGTTAAAACAGTATGGCTTCTAAATTTAAAAAAAAAAATACATGAAAAATGTTTTTATTTATGTTACATATATTTTATCTCAGATCATATTTACAATCGGTATCGTACATAGAATCCATAAATAAATTTCAACACAATAAACAAGTTTAAAGAAGTTTCCGTGAAACACTTAATTAAATACATTCTAAAAACATCAATAATAAATCAAAGATAGCATATGCCGTGATAAAGTCCAGACAACCACATAGTAGAATTCATAAAAGTTCAGTAATACGAAAAAAACCACAAGGTAAAAGAAGAAGTAACATAAGAACAAATGACACACGAAACATAAACAATCATACTCATTAGCATAAATACTTAGATCATCCACAAGAATAGAAGCCTCTATTAGTGATAATCACTATTAGGTTCCTAAACCTAAATATATGTAACCCACCGGGTTGGTCTAGCGGTGAACTCGTCATCGAAAATCAGCTGATTTTGAATTCGAGAGTTCTAAGGTTCAAATCCTAGTAAAGGCAATTACTTTTATACGGATTTGAATACTAGATCGTGGATACCGTTTGTTCTTTGGCGGTTGGGTTTTAATTAACCACACTCTGAAGAATGGTTGACCAGAGACTGCACAGGATTACAGTTCGTTTACACTCATATATCATCCTCATTCATCCTCTGAAGTAATATCTTACGGTGGTTCCGGAGGCTAACCAAAAGAAAAAAATAGTAATATACGCTTAGCAAGATAAATGATTAAAATAAATAATAAATACATGATAATAAATAAATTAATTAATTTAAAAAAAAATTATTTAATTAATTATGTTTTTATATCCTTTTTTGTATATATTATTAGTGTTAATATAAAGATATCAAAAGTAAATCACACCTAGGATTATATATTTTTTTTTTCTTACAAAAAAAAAAAAAAGTAATACACTAGTAAAAGATACAGATTTTCTCTATAGTTTAGTTATACATGGGAAAAGGTAAAGCAAATTTTAGATATGTAACTTATAGGATAAAACTGACAATTAACAGTTAATATAATTTAAATTAAATAGTTTTTAGTATTAATTTAAAAATATAAGTTTATTAAACATCCATTATTTACTGAAATGAAACAAAATTTCATATTTGACTGAAATATTGAGCCATCCGGAACTCAAAGATTGAAATGTATATTTCCTAAAAATTTAGGATTTAAGGTTTTAATATAGACTGTAAAATTAAATTAAAATTAAAAGATTAGAATATAACGGAAAGGTGCATCAAACCAGTCCGATTAAACAGTAATTTAGGAATATGTATTGTGAAAACGGGTTGTTATCTATAATTACCATTTATGAATGTATGTGCTTATTTTACACCATAAAAATATTATACGGTTTATCATATTTATTATTCAAAACAGGTATTGCTCAATATCTCATTATATTGTTATTCATGGTGTTCATGATGATTAATTCTAAAAATGAGGATAATGACAGTTATGATTATGAAAATGATAACTATGAATAAATGGTGAAGGATGCTGTTACAGTTAATTTGCTAGACGATGTGCTTTATTATCAAAAGTTACGATTAATTCGATATAGACTAACATCATAGCCGTATCGTACGAATCAAAACATTTGTCTAGAGACGTCCAGCCAACTAAAATTCATATTGAAAATAATTTTTGATAACCCGTTAACTGAATTGATGTTTTCATTTTTAGCTTTATATTTACCTCACCGTAACATTTATTCTACAATTTATCTACTTTTACTCCTAATGTTATCTTTATTATTTTTATTTATATTTTTTTAGTAGATATTTTATATTTGTTTTAAAAATTTATATATTTTTTAACCTGGTTTAAATTCGTTTCAGGATTTATATATTGTGAAATATTAAATATTTTTAAATAAACATTATATATTTTTTTCGTAAATTTTTCTTATATTAAAAATATAATGATACATATAAATTAAATGTTTTAGTGAAGCAGCGGCTGTTACAACGTAAATTTTTTAACTTTAAATTCTTGTCCAACAATATTTTTTTAGCATTTTTGTTTAACTTTTAACATAGTCCAAATATATATTTATTAAAAGCTAAATTTTATTATTGTATCGTTGTGTGCATAAGCCTGTGTATGTGTGTGTGTTTGTGTATGTTTAAAAAAACAATTATTTACCTAGTATAATTATGCAGCAACGCGAAGAACAGAAGAGAAGTTCAGAGTTTTGAGTGGGTACACTGTGCGTAGCAGGGAGAAGCAAGTGGCGGTAATGTGGCGGCACGCGCCGAGCACGATGAGCGAGCGAGATGGACTGAGAGAATGCGGAGTGAGATCAGAAGAGTGTATAAAAGAGGGGGGTGGGATGGAAAGGCCTTGTTGTTTCTGTTTGGTTCAAAAGGGCTCGCGCGCTCTGCGGCAGCAAGCACCACCAGCGCAGTTAAATGTATACTCACTCCTTCTATTACTACTGCTAGTAGTAATAGTAGTAACACTTTTACTATTATTGTTATTATTACTATTACAATGAAGATGGGTGTGGAGGGTTGCGGATTTGAAAGATGAAACTTGACTCGGAACTTCTGTTTAGTTTCAACCCCAATTATAAAATATTATATACTTTTTTAATAAATCTAATTTACATAAAAATATATAAATATCTTTGTTTGAAAAGAATCCTTCACCATATTAGTAAAACATTGGTTCCTAATTAAAAACAAATATTTTCGTAACTTCAAACTTAAGTTATAAATAAAAATTCTAGAGATAAAATATGAGTATCTTGTCTTCGGAAAATAAAATACTATTTAAACTCTTTAGATATAATTACTTAAGCGAATTTTTGTACTTAGCGTAATCCTTCTTCTTTAAAAAACTGATAAAAAGTAAAATAAATTTTTGTTATATTTTACCAAATTTTTTAATCTAAGAGGAAAACGAATTACTTATACGTATAAAATGATAAATAGGGTCGTCCCTGTGCAGACATCACGCAAAAACTACTGAACAGATTTTAATAAAACTTTGCAGATTTATTCCTTGGAAATTGGTCATTATCTACAATAAGAATTATCACAATATTCCTAATGGTCTTTAAGATATTAAAGAAAAATAATTAGTCTTATTACTTCATTATATTTCTGTTACCATGGTAAAAGAAAAGATGTCAGAACACAACGGGGATCCGTCCTGACTAGACGGGAAGGGCGATCAAAGGGAGCCCTGACAACCTACATATTAACAAAATATTTCAGGAGAAAAAAAAGTTTTAAAAATGTTGAAAGGGCAAAAAGTTAAATGTTGAAAATAGTTTTTTCATTTTCAAATTACTTTTTATTTTGTTTGCTGATTTTTTTAATCTGTTATAAAGAATAAATTGGTTATAATTATTATAATTGTAATTGTTGTGTAATTAGAAGTTTGATGTCATAACAACATAAAACAACAGGCAGGCTATAAAATATTCCGACCATAAGAAAAATGTAATTTATTACATTAAAATTAGGTACTGTTTTCATTCTAAGCTGGGAAAGATTGTTTATAGATTTTATTCAAATTTTACCAGTTTTCTTTTTTCAGACCTTATTAATAGAATAATCGAATATGATTGTTCAAATAAATTTAGATTAATAATATAACTGACGTATTTTTAAATAGTGCAATTCAACTCTTTTATTATTTTTTTTTTTTTTTTTTTAATTTTGCGCCAAATTAAAAATAAATATTACTAATATTTAATAACCTTTAATTTGTCATAAAATTCGAAAAGTCGAAATTTAAAGAATTATTCAATAATATTACTTTTTACTTGTTTGAGGTGGTTTTTAAGTCGGATTTATTACTTTTTAAAAGATACTTGTTAAAAGTAACAGCTATTAACAAAATGTAGTAATCTTTAAATAACTCCAACGGTTGACATAGCAAAAAAAAATTTAACTATTTTATTTTTATTTATTTTCAAACAAATATCGGTATAGTATTTTTATAACAAAAAGAATTTTTATTTTAAAAATAAAATTCGTTTTAGAAGGTTTTTAATTTATGGAAAAAATATTTTCTGTTGGTTGGTGTTCTCGAAAGGAAGAATTCTTGCGGTTTGAAGTGCTTTTCAAATCAGTTAATTATAAATATCTGGAAAAAAAGTATATTTGTATATAAATTTAATTTAAAATTTATTGTATAAGAAGGTAAGAAACGCCACATAGGATAAAGGAAATCCTGGTTTTAAAATGAGAGAAAATGATAAGAAATATTGTAAAACCGTTTATAAAGAAACTATGGGTAGAGCACGTAGAGGACCTATATGTAGGCTGAAGGAAACGTGAAATACGGAAAGCTGAGGTGGTCGAAATTATGGAAGAGGAGAAAGGCCCACCAATTTTAAGATTATATAAACTATTAAAGACATGAAGAACAGGAGTAGATGAAGTACTCTTTATGTGCACTTCAATTTATGATACTGGAGTATGGGCAGAAGATTTTGTTAAAACAAAATACCGATACCTAAAATGGTTGGAACCAAAAATGTGAAGAACATAGAACTATCAGCTTAATATTATATGCTGAAAAAATAACGCTGAGAGTTATAAATAGAAGGTTGATTACAAAAATGGAGAAGATTGCTAGGGAAGAACGGCATGTATTCAGAAAAGAAGTTGTAGGACTGATCAGGATTATTGGAGTGAGATGCTTTGAAAAACGAAAAAGATTGAGGTTGTGTTTTATAGGTATGGAAAAGGCATTCGATAGATAACAGTGGGAAACGTTATTTAATATTCAGAAATAAAAGAGAGTTGATTGCAAGGATAGAAAACTGATCAAAAAATTGTGTGTGGTGCAAAAAGCAGCTGTGAAAATAAATGAGAATCTCACAGATTATTTAGAATTAGGCAGAGGAGTGAGGCAAGGCTGATGTTTATCACCGACACTGTTCACCCTTTATGTAAAGGAAATGTTGAAAGACATATTGGATGACCAAAAAAGAGTAA
Organism: Lycorma delicatula; assembly: GCF_047948215.1. Lineage (NCBI taxonomy): Eukaryota > Metazoa > Arthropoda > Insecta > Hemiptera > Fulgoridae > Lycorma > Lycorma delicatula. The sequence continues at coordinate 136,243,203 of NC_134458.1, read as the reverse complement.
GCACAGCTGGAAGAAACATAAATTGCGTCAAATTTGCTGACGATCTGCTTATTGTAGCTAAAGACACTCAGACATTACAAGGAATGATAAAAGCAATGGAACAGATATAAAGGAATATGAAATGAAAATAAATGTAAGGAAAAAAAAAGTATGAAAGTGAATGAGAGAAAATATATAGATGTGTAACAACAGAAGAATAATTAAAAAGATGTACAGTTATCTCACCTAAGTGCCAGTACTAACTGAAGACTAGAGAAGTAAAAAATTAAGACTAGAATTACAATGGCAAAGAAAGTCTTTTTTTAGAAAGAAAAACTTACTCTGCAGCAACCTCGATCTGAATCTGATGAAGAGATTAGTAAAATTCTATGTTAGAGAATAATTTTGTACGGCAGTGAAACATGGACACTGGGGAAAAAGGAAAAAGATAAGATCGAAGCTTTTGAATGTTGGTTTGGAGGATGATGGAGAAGATAAAATGGGTGGACAGAGTAAATAACGTAGAAATATTAAGAAGAATAAATGAAGATAGAATAATATTGGCGACTTTCAGAAGGAGGAAAGGAAATTTGGTCAGGCATATAATTACGGGAAAAGGAAATAAATAAATAAATACAATTCTTGAAGGCTCCATTGAAGGTGAAAAAGGAAGAGGAAGGAAAAACTAAAGTTAATAAATGACGTAAAGGTTAGTGAAGGTTATGATGAGATGAAAAGAAAAGCATGGTACAAAAACAGATAGAGACAAAAGTGGTGCCAGGGACTTGCCAACAGGCAGAACACCACATGATGATGTACATAAATTAACTTTTTCAATAAATTATTTTATGTAATTTTCTCGTTTCTTCTCTAATATATTATTATTATTATTATTGTTGTTGTTGTTATTTTATTACTATTGTTATTAAATTATTTCAAACACTTTTACTAGATTCTAAATTTATAATTGTTCATTATTTTAACCTTCGATTCCTCTTAAATTTTTAAATCTAAACCCGTCTTTTATTTAGTCCTGTTAACGCTGATGTAGGGAATTTTCAATATTTTTTTCCATTTAATCGAAACTGTCTATTGGAACATCTGATTCGTCGTAAACCTTCCTCATTTCGAATTTTATTTACTCCTGCTTTTCTACCTTTTTTTCGAACAAAAAAAAATTTTTATCAAAACTTTTGACTCATTTTTGTTTAAAAATGAGTTTTTTACTTTGTTACACTATCATAAAGCGCTTCACCTCGCAACACATTATATTTGTTTATGTATTTATAAATATGACTGCATCCATAACTGCTTCTCAATAATTGGAATCTAATAATGAATAAAACTAGACAAAAGTAAACTTAAATTTAACTAATTAAAAATAAATTTACAATTATAAAATTACTTTTTTAGCCGTTTAGTATAAAATTTCTTTGTATTATAATTGACCGGATTAAATAACATTGCCGGAAAAAGTTTTAGTATAAATTTTTATTTAGTTATTTACTTAGATTTTTATTAGACTAATAAATAAAACTAAGATTAATTTTTTCTTCTAATTAAAAACATGAACAAAACTTTTCGATTTGATTAAAAAAAAGAAGAAAATAATAATAACAAAATCATGTACTTACAAAGAAAATACGTGACATAATAATGTGATTGTCATTAAGCGCAGTAAAACTAAAAGATATTCTGTACAGTAGGAAAAAGAAACTAATAAGAATCGTATGTACATAGTAATGGAGTCAATGTTAATCTTATAAGGGCAAAGTGCAAAAGACAATTGAAGAAACATTCACCACCTGCTCCCTTATCACCCCGATCCGCCCTCTTAAAACCATTTCTACAACCCCTTGTGAACTTTAACATGAGCAACACATAAAAGGACAAATACCTAACATAAAAGTAAAGGGAAAGTATTATAAGACATGAGAAAGCCTGATCTGTATTTAGGTGATAGTGGACTTCGGTATTACTACTAATATCTTTCGATACTGCATTCCCCCAACAGTCTTCACTACTTGATTTCATCTCCACCCTCTTTTTTCATTATTTTCTATTGTCTTTTTTTATTTTTAATTCCTTTATACAAACATTTATACAACGAACGGTAACAGATGTTAATTAAGGAAGTCTTACAGTTTGTAGCACTGTTTGCTGATTAGATTCTTCTTTACTAGTAGCACAGGCAGTTAGCTACGGAATACAACAATAATAAATAAGTAATCTTTATCTTAATTCGTGAATCTTCTACGTAATATATTTACTAATATTATTATACATGCTATAGCTGAAGATTCTGTGATTTCCTTCTTACATAAATATTTATGTGTACCTTTACCGCACTGTATACCGGATAAATAAACTTGAATAGTTAGAAATTAAAAAAAAAAATTATAGTATAAAATCGATAAACCTTTATTTATATATTTATAAATTATATATTTATTTTATTTTCAAACTATAAAATTAAAATAAATAATTATTATTCGGCTGATAAAAGTAAAAACTGATAAAATTGAATAAAATAGAATTTCTTTATCAGTAAATAGTTTGTTCTACCGTTCTCAAACTAAAATAATAATATGATAAAACATACGGATCGTTTGAGCATTAATTTAAAAATATCAACCTAATTAATCGATCCTACAAATCATCGGTTTGATGACGTTTTAGTAACTTCAAATTGAGCCGATAATATTTGAATGTTACTTCTCAGTTACTTAGACGCGTTATATAATTTTAATTAAACATTTATAATTTAATAGTTTTTATTTAGAAGTAAATTAAAATATAATTTTATTTTTTAATTTCTTATTCCAATTTTTATATTAATACACTGAAAAATTGAAGATAAAATTGATCGTAAAGGTCAAAAGAGAAAAATTTTCCTTTTTCTTACTTATTTTTTGAAATAGTCCTTATCGGATAATAAAAAAATTCAAACATTTCTTTCTCACAGTTCTTGTTTAATCTTAACGTTTTTGTAATTATTGATCGTTTAATTCCTATTTCAATCAGAAATTAGTTATTTATTAAAATAACAAGAAGAGAAGTTATGTACGTTGTCTTAAGTTGATCAAAGATATGGGTAAGTTTTATTTAATAATTTATCAAATAGGGTCAAGACTACGAAAATTCTTCATTTCATTTTATACTGTGTATTACCTTTTGAACTTCGTCGACTGATATTCGCAGTATTAAAATACTATTTTTCTCATTACCTTAGTGGCTTCCCTTTATCACATTTTTTCTTTATTTTATAAATAATTATAATTATTGTAAAACATTCTTGTAAAAATTTAATCATTCGTAGTTAAAAAATGATTTAACCATAACAGTATTGTGTTTATTATGATTTAATTTTTTAATTTATTTCGTGAAAAATTAAGTTTTACAGTTAATTTTTAAAACCAAAATTTAAAAAATAGATATAATGAATACATTTCTTTGGACATTGTAATAACAACTTGTATAAAAACTTAGTACAAACTTACTAAATTTACTACTTAGTAAAGAATTTGTAAGAAATCTTTAGCTAATATTTTATAATTTATCTTACGTTTATTAATCACGTATTTTGTTGGTTTAGATTGTGTATGAGGCAGTACCGTTTTGTTACTCAAATTTTAAAATATTTCCCAGAACAAAAAATTATCAGTTTATTTAATGGAATGTGTAAATATTTTTACATATAAAAAGTGAATACAGAGATTAAATTCCTTTCACAGAATCTTGTAATCTATTTTTATTTATCTTGATTATGGTTGTAGAATTACCAAATGTATATTCCATTAAAGTAAGAAGTAAGAATATAAAGGACAAACTACTGTCCTCCATCAAGTCGACTTTACTAAAAAGAAAAAAAAAACATTGCAAAGAATAACATTTTACACAGTTCATCTTCGAAGTAACACAATTACTGTGAACAAGTGTCCGCAACTGTAGAATACGAATTGAAAACGGGTATTCTGCACGGGTCGGTGTACGAGTATTTCGACCTAATATTATCCTGGCCTAGCTCAGAGCTAACCCGGACTTGTAATTGAACCCGTAAAACAAAGCTACCCTCTAATAGCAACATTTAGATGCACCCTCAATAGATAATATACTGAATAATTCCTAAGACCACTCCGCATACAATTTACCCTCCCACAACCCCTCCATCAAGCTCTCTATTCTTTCCTCTCTCGGTCAATCGTTCTCTCTCACTCTCTCCTTGTCTTTTTCTCCTCCTTTATCACAATTTTTCCTTCCTTCTCCTTCTCGTTTATATGCTTCACCTCCGTTTATTCGTACATCTATACTTGTTCAACTGTTGGTACATGTTCAGTACTTTTCTTAGCCAATGAACGAATGTACAAAAAGAGAAATGTATCCTTTTATTTTCAATTCTTTCTACTTTATTTCTGTTTTTTTTTTCTTTTCTTTCTTGTTTCCTATCTAGAATACCAATTGCATTTTATGTGTACTCATTAGATTCAACTATACGTTTATTTAAATTTATGTTTATTATTTTTCTTAACTTTTCTTTATTCTATATTTAGTCTTTTCTGCTTACTCCTTCATAAACTGTACCAAAACCTATGAATTTAATACATATGTAGTTTTTTTTTTTAAATTATATATCGTTAGTAGCCTAATATTGTATTAGTATAATTTATTTCTGTTTTCATATTTTAGTTTTGTAAACTAAATTTAAAATATCGTAAAATATAATTTTATATATATGCTTGTTGAGTATTGTAACTAAACTGTTGTGGTTGGATAAAATCCGAAAAATAGGTCACTAATCAAATAGCAATATCTAAAAGTAATTAGCATGTCATGTCGTGTCATGCTTACTAAGGAAAGTGAGAATAGTAACAGTTTGAAAAGTTAATGTTAATATGAAATAAATATTTTAAAAATTTAGATTTAGAAAATCAAACAATGTACAACTAATCTATCTAGAAATAATATTTAAATTTGTGTTTCTCATAAACTACCCAGTTTTTCTTTATTTGATTAGTCTTTCACTTACTGAAAGAATCCCTTAAACAATTTTTTTTTTAATATATACTCGTATTTAATTAAATTTTTACACTTTTCGATTTTAGCTAGTAAATTCAAGTAAAAGTTTATTATTAAAAAAATGTATGATTTTGTTCTTAGAAATACGATTTTTTATAAGAGTAAGGAAACAAAAGTAACAATCTAAAAGTTCCACTGCAAAATTATTAATTATCCAACGCTTTTTTCCAACATAATTAGTTTCCCCATATAATTATTTTTCTACTTCTTAAACAAAATAATTGTTTTTAATAATCATCAATTTCCATAGTAACGAATTTATTTTCTTGATGTATTTTTGGAAAAATTAATCGTAAAATCTGAAATTGGTTAGAGGCTACAATTTATGTAATTTTATGTGATAAATTATTTGTGCAACGCTTTTAAACATTATGGCTGAAATAATAAAATCTGAGAGGGCTAGTTATATATACGTAATTAGATTTTTATTCTATAAATATTTTCATAAAAAAACGATGCGCTACTGGTCTTAAATTCTCAAAAGTGTAAATTGTAATCTGCGATTACAATTTACATTTTTAAGAATCTTTATAAATATTTTGGTGCTAATTTATGATTGGAATTATATATTTTGCAACTAATGATGCTTTGGGAAAATATATTTTTTTAACTTTCGGATATTGGAATTTTTTCTTGGCACTTTCCGAGTGGAACTTTCGTACCCCTAGTAATAAAACATATATGTGAAGTATAATTTTCCATTTTTTTTTTTTTTTAATTTGTTATATAATAACTAGCAACCCCGCCGCGGCTTCCACCGCACTATATGGTTACTTGCGTTTCCCGTCGCGGTCAATTTTTTATTTATTTTATCTCTTTTAGTCAACTAACCAGAGGCAGTTGCAGCTAGTCGCATCAAACATACAGTAACAGTGGGAGTGGTTGTGTTGATTGAGCAGTCGTACACTCTTGCAACCCTAACAAATTGAAATTAAAAAAACTTGAAAATTGTTTTTAGATATTTATTTGAAGAGTATTTGTAAGCCCAGATCTAGTGAATATCTCGTTTAGTATAGTCGAAAATTGGGAAAATTTGCTATCATTGTTCAAACGTTTTTTTGTCTTTCTTCAACTCTTTCAAGGTTGTATTTCGAGAAAGCTAGAAAGTGGTTTTTAGATATTTACATGAAAATTACACACACCAAAAATCAAGTTGATATCTTTATTTGTTACCGAGAAATTAAAAAGGTAGTAAATTTCGTTTTTACCCAATTTTAACAATTTCAAAGATTCCTTTCTTACTGTACACTTACACCATAAGGAAAATGTATATACAAATTTTCATCAGTTCATCTTCAGAAGTATCTTCTGGGCGTTTATTATGAATCGTTCACGACATGTTGTTTTATATAAATATATATATATATATATATATATATATATATATATATATATATATATATATGAAGTTTCTATTATACATTTAAAATTAATTGTGAGGCTTAGATTCCGAGTGGATAAGTTCTGTGTTAACAAAGGTTACAATTGTTATATTTTAAAGAAGACTTATGGCAAAAGGTCTGAATGGTCATTTAATTGAATTGTTTTGAGATTGGTAACAAAATTAGTGGATATAACAATAGAATAGTGTATTGAATTATTTAATGGTTTTTTTTTTGTACGTGAATTAAGGTTAAATTTTTTTTTAATTTCTTGCAAAGTTGTAGGTTTCAATCTCAGACATTGTAGTCACATAAAAATGTACTATATAGATTCCTTATCATTTTAAGCACATTGCATTATTTATAATTAAATGAAAATAAGACAGACTTTAATCTCACATATAATAAAAAACTATTTTTGTAATAATTCCCTATAAAAGTTAATGTTATATATTAAAATTACGTTTGAAACTAATAAAAAAACTTCAAAAACAACAAAAAATAAAATTATTCAATGAATTTGTAATTATTATATTTTAATATAATAATCATCTGTATAAGCTACGAGTTATTTATTTTAATGGCGCTGAAAGGAGAATAAAGTATATTAAATACAGTTTTTATATCATTAAAAGTAAAATTAAGTCTAACTTACTATATATTGACTAATTTTTATCACAAAAGTGTAAATTAAAACTGTAAAAACATCAAATCGGATGAAATAATCATATTAAGTTAACAAAAATTAAGTTCATTTTGTGCTAAAACAAGTAACGGTCGACCTTAACAATTCAGCACTTAATGTAACGACTAACAGTAAGGGAAAGAAAGACAAAGCAGGAATAGATAGAAAAACAGGTAGGTAGATTGATAAAGAGGAAAATAGAGGTAAAGAAAGAGAGGGTTTGAGGAGAGGTGATAGGTAGAATCCGAGAAGGATAAAAGACATTCAACAATGAATCGCACGCGTCTTAACCCTCCTCCTCGCCCTTTCATGATACCCTAGTACTTTATTCTTACACATCTTATTGGATGTTCTTTTAACTTTGTAAATGTGATTAGATCCACTCTTCTAATATCAAGCCATGTAGTAACAGTAAATAACAATCACCTTTTATACTAACGTAAGACAAGGAAAACTGTGGCAGTAATTTTTACTTACATTAGTAAAACCTTCTTCTATTAATTCAGTTCAAATAGGACAATATTGCAAATGCAGGACATAATAGCCACCGAAGAATTTTCATCCGATATCTGAAATAGGTTATTCGTTCCTATAACGTTACAAAACTTTCAATTTGCTCAAAGTATATTTAACATGTTAATATTAATTAATTTTTAAATAGATTTTTAGTATAAATTTAAAAAGCGTAATCTATTTTGTAAATTAATTATGATTTTTTTTACTTATGATAAAATCTGAGTAATGATTCGTAACAATTCCTACTATAGTACAAACAGAAAGAGTCAGCAAAAATGATTACCCGGTTATATTCGCGAAGGTTCGTGCAGTTCCGTTATTTGTATAGTCAGGTGCATAAGATACTATATACCCGCAACTTGAAACCGTTTGAAAAGTTCTGTAACACCACACACACCTCATCGGTATTTTTTTTTTTTTTTAATTATGAATTTTGCCTTTGATTATATTATTAATTAAATAGTTTTAGTAGTCTGATTTTATCTTACCTCCCATAAAATTTATAAACTTGTTCATAACTTAATATTTTTTAATTATTATTATTATTTAATCGAGCTGCTGCGTATATTTCACTGGTTCTATTTATTGATAAATAATGCAATTTAAATTATATTATAAAATAAAACGAGGAAATAATAGATAAAACATTACGAAAATGATATTTTTAAAAATAATAAAATTATATCCATAAAATTAATACAAAAAACTTTATGAGTAATGTTTATCTAAATTTTTGAGAAAAATGGAAATAGATTTTAAGCATATGAAAATTCAAACATTTTAAAATGTATATGCATTCTTTTCAAAATTGTTGGTCTATATAATTTACTGTTTTATTAAATACTATAATTTTTTTCTAGAAATAAGAAATACTTTATCAATTTTAAGTTAAAATCTTAGTACTCAATTATTATCTTATTATTATTATTATTATCTTAGTACGCACTCAATTCTTAATTACAGTATTAAATGTTTGTAATAAACTGTTTTATAATTAACTGAGAAAAGTTTTCTGTTTAAACTTTATGCAATGATTCCTCTTCCCAACAGACCAGTAGTATAATTATACTTTAAATTTATAAGAAAATGTTTCAGTTTTCGCAACAGAAATAGTAATATTGCTATCAATCACCATTATATTTCAACAACCCATAAAAAGACTATTTAACTTATGATAAATGGTTTTAAAATTTTATTTTTACTATGAAAAAAGAAAATATAAACAAAAGTAAACTGATTGATAGGTTAATTGACGTTACGTAATTTTTATCCTCCACATAATTATTTTTTGTGATCTTTTTTCAGTTTTTTTTTATTAAAAAAGGATATACACACACATTTAATATATCATTTCGATTATTCAGATCTCATATTTTTAATTGTCTATAATTGATTATTAAAAAAAAATTGAACGGGTATTTATTTTTAACAGAAAATCATTTTCCATTCCAACGTATTTTGACAAGTATTCGCAAAACACATAGTGATGGAACAATTGACTGATTGATTGATCATATATTCCTTCATTTGGTTCATTCATTTCAAATAAAACCGTTTATTGAAGAACTAACAGTGTCATAAAACAGTTGACAAATGCTACGAATAGCTCAACTGATGCCATTCGTCTGTCAGTCTCTCTCTTTATATTTATATATCTATATCTATACACATATATAGATTTATATATATATATATATATATATATATATATATATATATATATTACGTACAACGATGTTGAACTGCGAAAACCGTTCCGCCGTTCAATGATTTATAAAGTGGCAATCAGGGCCGTGTCGATAGAGGCCTGATTGTCCACGAGACAATAAATTTTATGTCTGTCGCTTCACATCAATATTTTATCATGTCTGTTGTTATGTTGGCTACCCTGGACTGTCCATCTATCCATCCAATCGCCTATCCATCCGTCTACATAATATGCCCAACAATTTATATCTATTAGAATACAATCTTTTTGGTATATAATGTATTGTTCTCATTATTCTAAAATAATCATTTTTAATTATTACCCGTCCTAAAAATATTGATAATAAAATCATTTTCATGAATTAATAGGCCTATAGTTTTCTTTATTAAATTGTTTGTTATAACTTTTTAATATATTTAGCTAATTAATCTTGTTACAAATTAGGAAATTAAAAAAAAATTAATTTAGATAAGTTTGTATAATTTTCTTGGAATTTTTCTCCCTTACAAATATTTCATAACTTTACGAAAATCTTCAGCAGTAGGTTTGATCGTTTTTAGAGCTTACTAACAACTGTGAAATTGCGTGAGAATAGATAAAGTAATATTAATTAAAAATCGATTAAACCGAGAATCAAACCCAGAATTTTACGATCTAAAGGCTATCACAGAACATATCCAAAAATATACATTATTTATTATATATAATATAATATAATATTAATTTATTGTATAAGTAAAAATACAATATTATATATTTTTTTAAGTTATAAAATTATTATATTAATTATAAAAAAAATAATAGTTTATAAGAACTATTATTTATAAACAGATATAGAAAAAATAAAAAATAATATAAAAAACCTTATTTAATTCATTCACACACACACGCGCGTGCGCACGCAAGTGAAAAGCAGAGAGTGAAGGTTCATTTGTTTGTTGACGAACTGTATTGTAATATTTTAGTTATTACTCTAAACTGAAATACTATTTTAACATGATTACAAACAATAATTTACTTTTATGAAATTTCTAATGGATTTGGCATTTATTTTTATTGCCTACAGACAATTCTCGAAAAATGTATCATATCTTTCAATTTCTTTAATTCATTTTAATTGAAAATTGTGTCATTTTTTAAAATAAATCTTCGACATTGATAAAATATTAACTTATTGTCGAAACTATCGATATTTTCTAACTTTTTAAAAACCTTTTTAAAAATTATAAAATCTTTTTCTTTATTTGAATTTTTTTACATTATCAGCTCACAGAGATGTCATATTGGTGAAATATCGAGTTTTTTTTATAAAAGTCTATTAGAAAAAAATATCAAAATTATTCTAAAAAATCAAAACTTGAGTAGAAATATATATACTTAGGTTCATCTAAAGACTATCATCAATAGTGTAAAAAAGTCTGATAATAAACTTGTTATACCTTCTTGGCATTGGTTATTTGTTCTTATATAGTGGAAAAATAATTATATATGAATTTTTTTTAAAAAATTAAAAAATCGATAAAAAAAAATTCATAATTCGATATTGTTGAAATTTCATCGGTTCTCCCACTGCAGTGTTGCCACCAATGTATTATTAAGTTGTTAAACCTTCTTGGCATTGGTTATTTGTTCTTATATAGTGGAAAAATAATTATATATGAAATTTAAAAAAAAAATTAAAAAATCGATAATTAAAAAAATTCATAATTCGATATTGTTAAAATTTCATCGGTTCTCCCACTGCAGTGTTGCCACCAATGTATTATTTTGTCCTCTTGCACCATTACTATGCATAGGAAGACATAGAACAAATCGATTAAAAAATATGCAATAAATAAGGAGATATCTTTTTTCGATTTTTGGGGAAGGGGAAAATTTGGGAGCAAAATATTTTTCTAAATTGTAAGATAAGTATGTACGCTTGTACTGAGCTTAATATAAAGTGGGGTAAAGTTTGTAAAATTGTGAGATGATTGATCCCAAAAAACTATCTATCCCACTCCTTAGAGATATTGACCCCAAATTCTTACCAAACAAATTGCCTCGTATACACGAATTTCAATGCCAAATTTAGTTTCTAGAGCTATGGTCTAGAGTTATGTAGTAGGAAACTAAAAAAATAGATGATGATGAATGAAGCGTTTTACTTATTTTTTAACTGAACATACACTTTATATTTCATTTGATTCAGAATATTTAATTAATTCGTTAGGTTACTTCTTTATTAGGGGAAGGGAACACTTATTGAAAATGTTAAATTGTTAAAGATTACGTAATTAAAATGTATATTTTATTTTCTTCAGTTAGTCTCCCTCTGAAATATTTTATTACGAATAAACAGATCTAGAGAGTAATCATAAAAAGTTATTTCCTCTTAATTGGAAGACGGAATCTCCGTTTGAAACTTTAAACAATTTTTTATGGAATAAGTTAATAATTTTAATTTTTTTAAATATTTAACACTCGAAATGTTTTTACTAAAAATAATATATAATTTATGGAGGAAATTTTATTTAAATATTTGCAGTATATATCCAATACATAATCCTCTACAAAAAAATTGTCGATGCCTATATGAGAATAAAAGTGCGAAAAAATTAAACTCTTTAAATTAAATCGTTAATATCTAGCGATAATTAATTCGATTTTGTTAAATAAAGTAAAAAATAAATAAAAAAATGTTGGTAATCTTTAAAGCTCATTTGTGAGAAACGTATAATGACTTTCTCATATATAATATTATAAGTTGCAGAATAATATATTATTTTTAGAGTACAAACCACAGTGAATATTCTTTTAATGTAAATTAAAAATTTTTAATTTTTCAAAGGCCTATATTTATTGTACTAAAAAAGCAGCTGCTTTTTATTCGTACAAAGTCGTAACATTTTTTTGTTAAGTTTGTTATTAATAAAAGATTTATTTTGTTTGTTTTTTTTATAGACTATTAAATTTCTCTTTTAGTTTTTTTTTTTAATTTCTCAGATTAAAATTTTCTAAACGTTTTGATAATAAAATTTACACATTTATTAGTCATTTGACAAAATTATTGTACTTGAAATCTAAAAAAATATTTTTCGTCATCGAATATTTCTGCTTTACGTTGGATATCATGAACACTACGGGAAATACAGTTATGGGACCAGTTTTCTTCGATTTTTCATGTCAAAAAACATAAAAAACATTCAAGTTTGCCGCTAATATAATGAAATTTCATCGCAGGAACTGAAATCTGCGCGAAATATTTCGCTAGCTGTAAGTCAACAACAAAGCGTTTACGGAAATATGTTTGTTATATATATATATATATACAGGTGTCCCATATAAAACGCAATCCAAGAAATTTCAAAAGTCAAGCTTACTCCCCTACTCGTTACTGAAATGGATTCGTCCAACATCTGAACATCGCGGCGACGCAGTAGAACACTACCGATAGTAACAACAATGCAATCATAACGTTCAGTGTATTGCTAGAGACAAGATGGTGTTTTCGCTAGATAAACGTATTTTCATTGTTGAGTCGTACTTCAGTACGAAATCAGTGGTTCCAGTGCAAGATTTGTTTCGCCATAAGTACCCAGATAAACCAGCTCCTAACAAAACATCAGTATTAAGGTTAGTTGCAAAATTTAGAGAGACCGGTTCTGTTAATAACAAGGAACACAAAAGATCTGCGTCAGTGTTGAATACAGATACAGTCACTGAAATCAAAGACCGATTACTCGCCTCACCAAATAAATCGATCAGACGTTTGTCTGCTGAAATTAATTTGTCTAAATCAACTGTTCATCGGGCGACCAAACAATACAATTACGACCTTATCGCATTCAAACGGTTCATCGACTTCTTGAGCCCGACAAAGAAAAACTGCTAAAATATTGTCAACGGTTCCGTCGATTTCTGCGTGAGGGAATTAATGTTATGGATTCGTTATTTTTCACAGATGAAGCACGGTTTCATTTGGATGGCTACGTAAACAGCCAAAACAGTAGAATTTGGAGCGCTGAAAATCCCCACGTTTATCACGAAAAACAATTACACCCGCAGAAGTTGGGCGTGTGGTGCGCGATATCGTGGAAGAAAATAATCGGTCCTATTTTTTTCGAGTACATTATTAATGCAGAACGATATCAGCATATTTTATTTCAGTTCATCCCACTCTTGTATTAAAAATATTATAAAAATTTTTTTAAATGATTCGAAAAAACAATAAATAACAAAACAATTTCAAAGATTTTATTTATTATGATAATCAACTTCGTAAAATGTTCTCTGATTAGGTCGAATAAAAAAATTACAGGAAACGTTTATTAGTAAATGTAGCGATAAATCAATGTATATTACATTCGTAATCAGTGTCTGTTTCAACTTAATTTCTTGACTTTTATATCGCATGTACTGTAAATTACTTTCTAAAAATAAATGTAATCTAAAAAAATTATACTTAGGTTATATTATCAGACAACTGTACAGATTAATCAAAAAAATTCTTCCTTATTTTCGTTTATGTGCCAAATCAATTTGGTGTATTACAGTATTTTTATACATACATATAAATATACACTGTAATATTTACACCTCAAAGAGTAAAGAAACAAAATCATGTTGAATAAGACAGATTAAAGAACATAATAATAATAATAATAATTATGGATGTATAAAAGAAGACCAATGAGAAAAGATAGGTGAAGTGATGTGAGGAAGAAAGCTTCAAGAGTTCACTCTTAGAAACTGTGCCATACTTGTCCACACATCATTTCCAGTTAACTCAATTTATCTTTAGCATTAATTATTCTTCACAACTGAAATATATGTCAACATGTTACACAATATGACATATGAATGTATATTAATGTATTTGTGTTAAACGTTAGCTTTTGTCTGCATCTTTGTACGTTCGTTCAGTTAGCGTGTTTTTCTAGTTTTGCCAGCAATCTATATAAAATAATATTTCTACATGCCTTTTAAGTCTAGTTCATATGTGCAAACATATTTATTTAATTTTTTCTACGATATAATATATTTAACTTTTAGAGAAATTTATATGAATTTAAATAGTTTTTATTTAGTTAATATTGAAACCGTAACTAATTTATTAATATTAATATAATAATCTATGTTTAATATATATATAGATAATATGTACACGTGTACATATATAAACATCTATTACCAAAGTGTACCAGTTTCTAAAGAAATTTTGGGAAAAATAAAATTCTTGCTCTTTTTGGCATTTTCCGACGTTTCATGACCCACGGATCAGGCGCGGGGGGGGGGGAATGTTCATGCGTACGTAGATACGTGTTGATTTTAATGATATTTCCCACATAATCGTGTATATGAAGCAATTTATTGGTAAAGTTTGAGGGTCAATATCTCTAAGAGGTAATAGCCTTTTTGGGATCAATTTTCTTAAACATAACGCCAGTTTATATTATGCTCAGTACAATCGTACATGATTGTTACCTTTTTTTAAATTTGCCCCAAAATTCACCCCTTCAAAAATCGAATAAAGCTATTATTTTATTTATTGCGTACTTTTTAACCGAATTTGTTTTGTCTTTCTAGGCCTAGTAGCAGTGTAAGTGACCCAAAAAAAAGAAATACTTTTGGGGCAATATTGGAGATAGGGAGCTGATCAAAGTTTACAAATATAGATTTTTTTTAACTTTTTTAAACTCTTTTGGTTTATTTAAACTATTACTGCCGACATCCGTGAATGAGTAGGTGCGGTCTCGGCATTTCGTGAGGAGGTACCGGGTTCAAATCCCGGTCAGGCAAAAATGGCATCTTTTCATAAGCTACCAATTTCCACCGGGCTAATGATCATAGCTGTTATGCCCGCTTTTCATAAAAAAAAGGCTTTAACTATTCATATTATTAAATAATAAACTTATAATAATAATATTACAATAAAATTTCATCATAATTCGCTCCCCCTTCCAGAAAAAAAAAATCTTAGGTAATATTTTTCAGGTATCATTATTTTTCCATTATACAAAAATAGTGCCAGGAAATATTACAACGTTGTTGTCAGATTTTTTAGTAAAAGATTCTATTGACATTAAGTGTAAAGCTTTATTCTACATTTTGTAAATAGTACATTTAACGATTACAAAAAAAATAAAGATTCATTAATTTTCTCGTATACATTATGTTACCTGTTCTTTGTTATGCCTGAACTACAAATAAATTAACGTAGATACTCGAAAGATCAATTGAAAGACTACTCGTACTTTGTCTATATGGTAAACAATATATTATAATAAAGGAAATTATTGTGGCGAGTACTCGATTTTATTTTAATTTATCAACGTTTTGAGGTATCCAAAGCGTTTAAAAAATTGATTGTTTAATTAGGATGAATTTTTTATATACGGATGTGTGAGTGTTTTGGTGTTTATTTTGCTTAATTTCAATAGAATATTGTGCATCAATTCTGTTTAATTTTTTGAAAATTGGTCAAAAATATGAAGTAGTATCTCTTTTAGTTAATTATCTTTAACCTATGACTGGTACAATTTGCTAAAAACTTCGATCAGGGAACTTTTGAATAATATTAATAGTAGTGTAAAATATATATATATATATATATATATTCTAAATGATTTGTTTTCACGATTTTCTTATTTCAAACATAAATATATATTAAGAATGATTATTGTTGATGATGATTAATTCATCATATAAGTTGGAAGCTTGTGTATGGGAATGCCTGACCGGGATTCGAACCGGGGACCTCCGGATGAAAGGCCGATTTTTTTTTATATGTCTCTTTGAAAGCAGAAATATTATTCAATTTTCAGAATACTACTATCTGCTACAGGTGATGAACTAACTGATTGTAAGGATGCAGCTACCAGCTCATCCAGATCAGGAAAATGTTATTATTTTATCTATAATAAAAATAAAATTAACGTTCTTAATAATTAAAATTTCATATCGCTGTAGTTTTATTACTTATCTTTCTCTTATTAAATATTCATAAATATTATATTAAGCAATATAATAGCTTGTATTTTTATAAATAGATATGTCGCTTTGCAGAAAGGTTCTAGAATATTGTAAATTATAAGTAGTACGGTTTAACATAAATTTATTAGCTAGTTCACGCGTTCACGCGTATGTGCGCAATACACACGCTCAATACTCATAAACATAATAACGCGCCAAACACAAATATGTTGAATATTGTGTCCGGCAGTTAGCAATACCATTCCTCCTCGTTAACCGTATCTATGGATATGTGTTAGTATATGTGCGTCTGTATACTGGTGTACGTGAATTTGCGTGCGTCAAAACGTTTGTGTTATATATTCTATCAATCTATCTGTCAGGGGAAATTATTTATAGTTGTCGGTAATTAGTGTCTCTTGATCCATAGCACTGTAAATCACTCATTGCCTGGCCTCTATTACTATTACTGCTATTATTGCTGCTGTCGTTGCTGTTACCCGACTGCAAATTAGAGCAGGCAAACTGCTTCATTAAAATCTACCATCATTAAAATTCATTGCTGGGTTACGCATTTAAAATAAATAAATAAAATAAATAAAAAAAATAAGTAAATAAACTAAAACGAAATGAACTACATGTGCCGTGTAACCGCAATTAGTTAAATGAGTAGTAAAATATATATATATATATAGTAGAAATTGCAGGGCTTGCCTTGCCTGCTTAGATTTCTATGTAATGTAGATTGTTGAATGATCAGCGACTATAGCGGTTACTTTAAACACGATTCGAACTGAACTAATCTGTCTGCACATTCTACGTACCACACAGACATACATACATACATACACTTTTTTTTAGTTGCGTAAATTTTTATTTATAGCTTAATTATGAAATGAAAATGTAGTATAATCAATAAATATTATGATTTTATTTATTGTTTAGTAATCGTAAATATGATTTAATGAGAGTTTTTACCTGTTGGAAAAAAATATCAACAAATAGAGTATATAAATTATACAACAAAAGTAAGTAAATTAAAGGGGGAAAACGATAAATATAATTGCAACAACAAAAAAATTGTATTTAAGGAAAAATTTAAATGAAATTGAAGTATAAAAAATGTTTGAAATATTTATCTGATACAAATAGTTTTATATTTAAACTACTTCCAGGATTCAGTGTAAAAATATATTCATTATATTTTGAAGAAGTAGAACGTGAAATAAATTTGGATTTATACTGTTTTTAGTATTGAATATATCCATTTTTCAGTTATTTTATGTAAATTTTTGAAATTTTGAAATCTCTTTACGTATCGTATCGTCCAATCACCGCTAATCTATTTTCTGCCAAATTTCATTTATACAAAAGTAACCTTTTTGATATATATAAAATAACATGTCGTGAGTCATTCATAATCAATGCCCAGCAAAAAAACTGTTGGTAAACTGATGGAAATTTGTATACACTTATAATATACTTACGTCTAACTGTACACTTGGAAAGAATTTTTTTTTGAAATTCCGAGTTTAAAGGTTAAAATGAAGTAATAATAAAATTTACAATTTTTTTTTTTTTTTTTAATTTTTCGATACCAAATAAAAATTTTAATTTGATTTTTGATGTGTGTAATCATCAAGTGAATATCTAAAAAATAATTTCTAGAGTTTTTGAAATTCCGATTTTTTAGAATTAAAATGGATTTTTTTTTTAACCCTACTATTTTTTTAATTTTTCGATAGCAAATGATGACAAACTTGATTTTTCGTGTGTGCAATTTTCAAATAAATATCTAGAAACGAATTTCTAGATTTTTCGAAATTCGACCTTGAAAGAAGTAAAGAAAGGTAAAAAGATTTTGAACAATGATTGCAGATTTTTCTCTTTAGATAAATATCTAAAAACCATTTTCGGCTTTTTTTTAATTTAGATTTTTTTTAAGGGGTGCGACGATGTACACGCGGCGGCCCAGCCAGCAATGCTACTGTTACTTAAGTGCGACGCGACTGGTTACAGCTGCTTCCGGTTAATTAACTAAACAAACATAAAATAAAAAAACAATTGACCGCGAAGCCGCGAAGCCGCGAAGAAAACGCAGGTAACCATACAGAGCGGGTGAATCCCAATCTGTAATGGTAATATACATATTCATATTTATTTAAAGAAGATTTTAAAAACTAAAATTTTATAAAAGCTTAAGAAATAAAAATGAGGGATAAAAATTTATCGTTTGTTTCAAACGGTAAATAATTTGAACATGAAGTAGTTTTAATTCCCGCTTGAAATAAGAAACTAAATTATAAACAAAAAAATCAGAGAGAATCTGGAACTGAGTTGTGAGATTATCAGAATTCTGTTAAGTTACTATTTTTTTCAACGACTGAAATTGTAATCATGTAATTTAATCCAGAAAACACCTAAGTGATTAAATTAATTAAAACTGTTACGTATAGAAATTATATTAAATACAAGCATATTTACGTAAATATACTATTCATTAACTTATTTTTCATTAACGTAAATCTTTTTTTTGATAGTATTACCTGATGTATGCATTGTAATACAATATATTATTCGTTGTGTGTGAATAAAAACACACAGTAAAGTATGATTGCATACATGCTGTACACTCTAAACTCTGTTAAAACTGGGTTATGTATATTAACACTAAACGAATTCCAGATGAAAATGCATTTAGTATTTCCCTACACATTTTTACATCTAGGCTATATGATATTGAAACCATTACAACCAGAAACACTTTACATATTGTTTCGTTCCTGCATTCATGGATTTTGCACCACTGAATTCATTGTATATTAAAACAGAACGTTAAAAAAAAAAAGGAAAAAGTGATTGTTTGTAGTCGGTTTAGCCAGAAGGCATATATACTTTCAGTAATGTTATTTGTTTACAAAACAAACGTATAAAATTTTGATTTGAATGACCAAAATGTATTCCAGCTCCAATGAACCGTTAATTTTTTTTTTTTTTTGTTAAGGTAGGTAGGATGATTTTTTTTTTACACATAATCGGAACAGCTTAGACATTTTAAAAACTGCAAATATTATTCCACAGCCTATATTTTTTTTAATAAAATTTAATGTATTTAAATATGTATAATATATATCATTATCCGATTTACTACAGATCATTTAATTTAATATGAATCTTGAACTTGACAAATTCATTTTATTTACTTAAAATTTCTCCTATTTATTAATGTAAGGTATATAGCCCTAGATAGCTAACTTGATACTTTACTAGGACTTGAACGCTGACACTTTCAACTTCCAAATCAGCTGATTTGGGAAGACGCGTTCACCACTAGACAAATCGCTACGTATACAATCGCTACGTTCATTTATAAATACGTTAATTCTTTGCATTTTATCAATACAAAATGTTCGTATTATTTTACATCAAAATTATTCATACAAAAACATAATAATTTTAATACTTGCACCTCACTCGTAAATCTATCACAGTGGCAGTAAAGGTTGTGTATTGTAATACATTACAACGTATTGTAATAGTAATTAGTTGTTTACACTTCTCTTTCCAGTTTTTTTGAATTGTTAAGCAAATAAAATGTTTTAAGGACAAATTTGTTTGTCTGTTAATAATGATATAATTAGTCTGTTGTCTAAACCAGAGTTGAATATCTCAATTTTATTAAGTTTTAAAAGGTTGATGTAACATAATATAATCGGTTGACTAAAGAAGTCATTAGTAATACATTTTTTCTTCAATTTACCTTGTGTAATAATGACATAAAACAAAAAAAAACAAAAAACAGTTACATTATGAATAAGTCATTGTATGTATGTGGATATATGGGTGTATGTAAATATGTTTGTTTCACATCTCCTCCGAAATCACAGAACCGATATTAACCAAACTAGTGACGATTATTACTTACTCACTGAGAAAACATACTGTGGGGTATTAGACACCGCTACCGTTATCGCTACGGGTGGTGTTGGGGGTAACAAATTTAAAACATTATAAAAGGTTAAACTTCTAAAAAATTTGGGAATATTTTAGAATATTTTTTAACACTAGTACATTTTGGAAATTTGTAGAATTTCCTAAAAGTTTCTAGAACATAAAAACATAACTAAAAAATGTTTTGACGAGAGTAAAAATAAAAACTATTTATATTTATATTTTTCCAAATAGAATTGTAAACAGGCTAGTTTTGAAAAGTTAAATTCAACAAGAAGGAATGTAAAGAAGATCTGTGTCAGTTGTGGAAAGTTAGTGGCAATTTTTGTTAAAAAAAATGGATGGACTTAGTAAGAAATTATGACCCCTAGCAATACCGAGTATGTAACCTAGTATTTTGTAAAAATCTATGCTCATCCAATATACAGACAGGTAGTTGTGTGTGTGTGTGTGTGTGTGTGTGTGTGTGTGTGTGTATGTGTGTGTGTGTGTGTGTGTGCGTGTGTGTATGTATGTGTGTGTGTGTGTGTGTGTGTGTGTGCGTGTGTGTATGTATGTGTGTGTGTGTGTGTGTGTGTGTGTATATATATATATATATATATAGAGTCATTAGTAAAATGAATCTTTTCATAAAATTTTATTTCGAACACCAAGATACAAAAATTTATCTCTAAATTTTTACAATTAGATTACGTGTTCTACTTAATTTATTGAAATAAACAAAATGAAATCTGTAGAGATGTTTGCAAAAGTAATCAACGTTGACACAGAAAAAACGTCTTAAATGGAAAATCTTTTTAACAAATATTAATAAATAAATTATTAATATTATTAATAATTTAATTTCTTTAGTTAACAATTTTCATGTTAAAAAATCACACGTTTTGCATTCAATTCTCAGATAAACTGAATAAAATAATACTTGTATAAGTTACCATATTAATTCACTTTCATAGAGACATCCTGCTGATACATAAATACAATTTAAATTTACAATTAATTCGTATCGCTATTTTTACGCGCATGGGATTTTATTAATATTATCATTGCGAACACACAAAATGGTCTGTTATTTACGTACGCAAGCTATTATATTAAAATGTTAACAACTATTTTGATTTTGTCTGGTACTTGATAAAATAACAAATAAACAACGTACTCACTCGTTTACAATATTGTCACAATTTTGATAATAGATAAATTACAATTATATGTATGATCTTTTGTATTTTATATTATACACATTGACATTTATGTTTATTTAGTTTATCATTATATTCATTTTGTGAACAATAAATCAAAATAGGCCAATATAATAACAAAGGAGTATTTTTTCTTTTTTTAAGTTTGGTTAAGGTACAATTATGATATTTTCATACTACAAAACAATCATCTGTAACTTTATTATTCGTTTTTGTTTTGTTCTCTATTTTCATTTTTACAAATTGTTTATTATTTGATGTGTAAATTACGAATTTATTATAACGCACTAACAAATATACCTCTTCAACTAGTCACGTTTACCTCCCACCACTATATATTAATCATCTCACAGCCCAGATCTCACCATATCTTCTGTAATAAGTCTAAATATTATTTCCGAACATTTTTCATGAGTGTTTTATGCCGTGCATATTTGTATTCTTTGTTTTTTCCTATAGTGTATGTGTTTTATATGTATTCAAATAAGATAGACATATGAATTTATATTATAATACGTACGATTAACAGCTTAACAAAAACAGTTGGGATTTTCTAACACACGTGTAAAAGAACAATTGGTATTCTTTATATATGAATATTATTTACTTTTGACTACATGTCATCACCTACACAATAAATTATAAAAATAATAAACTGATATTATGTGACAATGTTATTGTACTATAATAGAAATTGTTAAGATGTAATACAAAAGTACATATATATATATATTTGCATATATATTTTTTTTAAAAAAATAGTAATTTACAGAGTAATATGTTGGCGTCAACGCTAAAAAGCAGTTGCTACAATATATTTATGTATTAATGTAAAGATCTTTTCTTATTGGTCGGATGAAATTTAATGCAGGTGTTATGTCAATACGTCTGTCATGTCAAATGTATATAGCAATGAGATATAATGTATGTGTACACTTGACAAACCTATAGCGTAATATTTGTTCAAGTGTATAAACTTTGTGATAGATAGGTAGTCTTTCGGTTTTATAAAATGATATACAAGTCTCCGTTATATAACAAAAATAAAATAATATAATAGTCGTAGTTTTACATATATTTGTAATATGTTAACATGGTTTTTGTTTTTATATGTTACAAATATAACTATGTTTTACAATTAATTTTATATAAAAAAAAAGAAACAAATCCTTGCGCAGTTCTGCGCAAGATCAACTTTTTGTTATTTCATTTTGTATAACTTTTTGGGCAAGAAATATAGAAAACATAAATTAAATGAGAAAATTAAAAGAAATGTTATACCGACTTTTCGGAGAAAAATACGGAATACTGTATTACTGTCGATCGAACGGTGGAATTGGGGAGTGAAATTGAATTTTATTTACATTTTGAGGTGAGTTTAGAACGAAAATATCACTCACTTAAATGTAATTTCCTGATTTTTCAAGCCACAAAATTTTCAAATTTTTTGGTACGGTTGAGCGTAACTCAGAACGACTCAATTAATCTTCATCAAATTCTCACATAATAATTTCAGATTCACTAAATTTAAATATGAATATCTAAATTTCAATGAAATTTATCTAGTAGTTTAGGAGATTTTCGAGCTAAAGATTTTATACATAGGCCTATAAATATATACACACATTTTAAGTGAATGGTATTTTCGTACTCCTTATACCTCAAAACGTAAAGAAAATTCAATTTCACCCTCAATCCCAGTGTTGACCGTAATTTTCTTCGAAAAGTCGAAAAACATTTTTTACAATTACATCAAGTTGAATAAACCGTTTGTTTTTCAACAAAAAGCCACATGTTTTTTTTTTCTTTTTTATTCCATCCAATATTTCACAAATGTTTATATTATTAGTTTAGAATAATTTAAAACTTTTAAATAAAGTGGGCCGCATAAAAAATAAAATAATTAGTTATTTTATTAGATAGAAATTATTTTGTAATATAATTTTTTTAAAAATCAATTAATTTTGATGTTCTACAGCTAATAATAGTTATGAATATTATAGGAAAATATTCTTTCTAACTATCCATTTATAAATGGGATGACCTAGTAAATTACAATTATTGAAAAGCATTCATAAAGAGATTTAAATAAAAATAAATCTATTATCTTTTACTTATGAATTAATTGGTGAAAAAAAGAAGAAATACAGTTAATATAAAATTTATGCAACTAAAACATTTTTCACTAGAATATCGGAGAAAAGTGAAATTTATACCACCAATTTGTAACCATAAAAAAAAAATAAGTTGTTGGCCTGTAAAATTAAGAAACGAAACAAGGATTATATATGTATTTTTGTAATAAAAATAAGTTTAAATAGTAAAATCTGTAAGGAAAGTTAAATATTACAAAATAAAATTCTAAAAAATATAATTATAGAATTTTAAAAATATATTGAAGTAGAAAAATTAGCACAGAATAGAATAAATCTTTTATGTACGTGAAACAATTCAAGTGCATTAACATCAGATAAAATGGATATGGTGTTAAGGACTAATTAATAAGGATCTAAGTAATAATTTATCTTCTACATTTTGTTGTAATATTTATTAAAATATCAGTTACTCTGAAAAGTAATCTATTTTCTTTTCTCTTTTTTTTGGTTTTCTGAAAAAATACAATAAAAATATGTATCTATTACTGTATTTTTTCATACATATTTACAAATTATTATCAGGAATTTTTAAAACTAATAGCTTGATTTGCTAGTATTTAAATACAACATTTAATTGTTTTTCTGTTTACAGTTTTTTTTAGAGAATTTTAAGTTTTCATTTAATTAATTTCTTTTTCCTTAATTTGTTCTGATATACCACGTTTATACCTTAAATTTGTCTCTTAATTTCTAAAAGTTTTGTTTTTATGTGAATCTTTGTTGTTTTTTTTTCCAGTTATTTTAAATCTGCTACATAATGGATATATATATATATATATATATATATGATATAAATAACTTACTTGACTATTAATTTAGAATTTATGTCGATAACGCAATAGATTTTTAAAAGGCGATAACAGGGTTTTTTCTACCTCTTTTTTACATTTAGGGCTATAAAATAGCACGAGAAAATACGCAACATTCTGATATAAGTAGAAAGCTTCGGCTGCAAACAGTCTGTGCTAATAGCAGTAGTATGTCAATGGGGCAGTTTGCCAGGGTGGCCACGAGGATTTTGTCGGCGAGGGGTTTATAAGGGTGGGTAGAAATGTTAAGGGAGGGGAAAGGAGTGGAAAATGTGGTGTGAGGTATAATGCGGTGGATGGATGAGGGGAAAGAAGGGTGGTAGATTGTCCGGCGACACTTAGTTGCCATGGCAAGTTGTGTGTGAGTGCGAGTGCGGGCATCAATCCATCAATATCAATCAGAATGCAGCCGGCAGGCAGGTCCCTGTATTGATCCGAACCCATACTGTACGACACTTGACGGACTCCTCACCAACTTCCAATTCCACCACCTTGGTTCAGACAGCTGAACCCCTCCTTACTTATTCCTTCATTCCCTCTCTTAGGGTGCCCTGCATCTCACGACATCAACGATCCAGAAACCAACCGTTCAATTTAACCGTTTTTACTGACAACATTAATTGTACAAATATTTAAGGAAATTTAATTGATAAGGAGGTAATTGTGAATGATAGACTATAATTTTTTGAACAAAATATAGACTTAATGGAATCAATGATTTCAATCAAGCAGAAAAGAGAAATGTAAACGAATATAAAAGGAAATTTTACAAGTGCTACGTCTAGTTAATATTATACAGAAACAAAGATATAAATATCAACAGCTAAACAAAAGATGACTGTAGATAAACCATTTATCAGTTTTAAAATGTTACGAATATTTTTAATTAATCAACAATTAATCTTGAACCACTTTTCACGCCAGCTAAATTCACTTATATTTCAAATGCAAATGTTTTGATAATTTGTAAGCGGTTCATCTAAAAGTAGCCCACCTCGACGTTTCCTTACATCCCTTTACATATTTTTGATACAAGTGGTATACAGATGAATGACATTGGTTCCAAGCAAGTGATTAATCAGTCATACATTATTGAGGAAAGAGTTTATTATTCTGGGTTTTATTTTAATTTGTATTTCCTAAAATTCTGTACTACACAGGATTTACCCTACCTGTTAAAAGGAGTATATAGCGTTGCTAGTAAAATGATGTAAAACAGGAACCAGTATCTGTGTGTGTGTGTGTGTGTGTGTGTGTGTGTGTGTGTGTGTGTGTGTGTGTGTGTGTGTGTGTGTGTGTGTGTGTGTGTGTGTGTGTGTGTGTGTGTGTGTGTGTGTGTGTGTGTGTGTGTGTGTGTGTGTGTGTGTGTGTGTGTGTGTGTGTGTGTGTGTGTGTGTGTGTGTGTGTGTGTGTGTGTGTGTGTGTGTGTGTGTGTGTGTGTGTGTGTGTGTGTGTGTGTGTGTGTGTGTGTGTGTGTGTGTGTGTGTGTGTGTGTGTGTGTGTGTGTGTGTGTGTGTGTGTGTGTGTGTGTGTGTGTGTGTGTGTGTGTGTAATATACATATAACAGATATATACTAACAGTTATTTGAATAAATAACGATGTTATTTGAAAACAAAATATTTCTTTCAAGGATTTTTTTTTTAGATATATTTGTTCTGATAATCTTGCTTCTCATTTTTTTAAATATAATTAGATTCTATGAATTTATTAAATTTTTCAACGAACCGTATTACAAATATTTTTTTATTTGAAATTTTTATAATGGTATTTACCTTCATTTAATTATAAAAAAAATACGGTTTTACCCACATAGAAACTTATATGCTTGCGTGTATCGGTTATATGAAGATGATATAATAAAATTGATAGAAAAAAAAATAATAATAATAAAAAAGGATGAAATGAAATACCGTTTTCTTAAAATTCATCTCTCCGTCACGTCAATTCGATCCGTTTAATCATTTGACAAAACAGATTGTGACTGTACATAAAAGAGACCGCGCCGCTGTTAACAATATGACATAAAATACTTGATATATCAGGAAATTTAGTTGCCTATGGAGACAAATATAAAACTAAAGAATTTAATCTTACAATCTCATTACTGAACTGCTAATCAGTAACCATTGGACCATCAAAGATATTTTAATCTCATGTTGACATGTGTCTATTTTTTTCACATCTTCTTGTTGTCATCTTTATCGGCAGTAAACAGAGGGAGTCAATTTACTTATTCGATTGACGATCAGGAATAAGACATTCGTAAAGAACAGATAAAAATCATTTTTATCAATATTTCTCTTTTTAAATTATACCAGATTTTAAGCGGCAAATATAAGTTATATATTATGATATAAAATAATAAAAAGAAAAAAATTTCATTTCTTAATTCATGTTTTTTATTTCATCAACCGAAGTAGTTGTTATATTCATATATTCAGAGCTAGGTTGATCCCCTATTTCACAATTTTTAAGTTTTTTCTTCATTCTTCATGTTCAGAACAATTATCGAATCGTAAAGTAAAAGTATTTTTGACAAAAATATTGACTACTATTAACCTACTTTTTTTTTCTTTGGGTCGGAACTTTTATATAAATTACATCAAAATGTCAGGAGATAGTACCTCTTAATATTTTACATTTAAATATTTTCAAAATAAATGTTTAGGTTCAGTTTTTAATTTCTGAATAACATCTTTTATTGTGAAGTAATGAACTTTCTTTTAGAATATAAATGAAATATTTAACTATTGAATATAAAGTTTGATTATTTATTTTTTTTTTTTTCATTTTTAGGTATGCTTTCAAAATTTAAACCCGTGTATATCTCTTTTAAAATTATCTGATTATTTAATAAGCTAATTTATCTGAAGTTGTAATGGTATTTTGATGAATCATGTGTAACGAAAATAAACTAATTTTTTGTCTTCACTAACTTTGTATTGAATTAACAAATTAAGCTCAAATTCTTTAAAAAAAAAATTGAATTAATATATTTAAAATTAAAGTAACATTACAAAGTGTAACTCTCAATATAATCGGTTGTGAAAGGTTTAGTTTAGTCTCTGCCACACAAACAAAAATGTTAGCATATCACCAATATTGTAAGCATTGTTTCCAGGAACAATGAAAATCATTGACTGATGATCGCTGAGTACGTACTTCCACTTTATCCCCATGTTTTTATTTGCAATATTTTTGACGTTATTTATTACAAACTTTTGGGACGAAAAACGATAAAAAAAATAAGTTCAACGAAAACTAACAGTATAAATTAAATAATACTTTATTAAGAAAATTATGATTCTGTTCATTAATATGAAGATTGTCTCAGAAACAAATATTAGGTTTAAAGACTGTGTAAAAGGTAAAAATATTAAGTATCTAGTAGGTAACGTGTATTGGAAATTTTTTGGTGACCAGGATTAGAAAGGAGACCACGTGTTTCTACTTGACGATGGAAACTTCTCCTCCGTTACACATGATCTTCCCCCTTTTCTGAGAAACAAAAAAACTGGGATTATGAAAGGGAAAATTTTAGGAGGAGACTTTTACAAATATATCGCTCCACCAAACAGAAAAAACCTAACTAAGAAAATTTCATAAAAATTGGAAAACATGTTTGGCTATAGTTGTACCATGAATTCACAGCCGCGATGTCAAAAGGTCGGGTTAAAACATCTCGCTTCAGTAGGCCAAAAAATTGAATCTCTAATCTTAATTAATTAATTCTAGAACTTTCAGAATAATTCTAGATTTTTCTGTTTAAAATTCTGTAATGATGCATGATTTGAAGCAATAAATATTATATCATTAATAACGAAGAATTACAAATTATCTACATCGGTAATAAATATTATAATATATTTTACCTTAAATTAAATTTTTAAGCAAACAATTGCAACATCGTTTGTGCTCGATAATAGGTTTTGAACACGATTCTATTTTTATATAACGGTTTTATTCAAACAGAATTAAACTGAACTAACATCAATAGCGTTCATCTACTCGAACGAAATTTGAGTAGGTACTTTTTTTTAAAACCTGAACCGATAAATTAAGCTTATAAACTACTACTTAAAAAATAAATAAATAAAATGCTATCATAATTTGTTACTTGATAAAAATAAAACAGACATACCAACCGAAGCATATCGGAATTGACAACTGTTCGCAAAATATATTATAACTTAAGCACAGCCGTACAGTATTAAGCTACATATATAACTTACATAAGTTGACATCCTGACGATTTATTAACCTTAATTTGACGACATAATAATTCCTTCACCGGAAAAGGGAGTGCCCTTTTTTTTCTCCATTCGATCTTTCTTTAACGTCATAACGTCAACGTTTATTCCATATGTTCTTTCTTCTTGGTTATGTGTAAGTAATAATGGATTAAAAAATATCAAGAATATAAAAATTATTTAACACATCGGTTACTATTAATATATATTTAGGCCTAATCGGTAAACTACAATAATAAACATTAAATTAATAAATATTATAAAATATTTTTATTTTTTTTTTAGTTGTAAATTTTAATATTGGAATAGTTTGGTCAGAGATTTTATATATATATTTTTTTTAAATATATAGATAGATAGTATGTTTTTTATCTGTTTTTTTATAAATTATAAAAATTTAGTGATTAAAATACTGTGCACTTAAAGCTAAATTTTATTTAAAAGGATTGTTAAGCATTCAGAATTTGGATTTAATTTTTTTAATAAATTTTATTTATATAAAATTCTTTTCCCAGTTATCAAATTACACGTTCTAAAAAAAGAACAATTTCATTTTATAAACTTTTACGTTAGATAATTTTCATCAACTTATTTTATTAAATTCTTCGCTATTTATCATTTCAAATACCGCCTTACCAAATATTTTATTTCCTTTTAACACCACGATTATTTATCTATTATTATATTCGACGATTAATTTTATTTATTGATTTATTGTTAATTTTCAGTTTTCAACGTTACCTGAAATAAAATTTATTATCGCTTAAAACAAATTATAAAAGAAAAAAAACTTGCTTTCCCAAAACCAATAAAATGTTAACCCTATTAAAATAACGTCATACTTGCGTTGTGTTTTAGGTTCCCGTCTAGCGCTATAGCTCTAGAAGGAGAAAGAATTGTAATTGGTCCAATTTGGGCACATGCAATTTTCACTGGATCTTGACGTTTTGACACCTAAGGAACCCAAAAAACAGGATAGAAATTTTCGGGATTTTAATGTTCGTCTATACGTGTGTTCGGCGTTGGCCTTTAAATCAACTTATATCTCCAGAACTACAGGACCGATTTTAACCAAACTTGGTCAGATTACTTCTACATATGGGCCATTGATGACGTTAAATTTTCAACTTAAAAGGTCAAGGTGGTGAGGCTGTAGAGCAAGATCACCCGTAATATCTCGAGATTTCGTCTAATTAAGGTCGTATTTTTCTTAGGCACATTTGTTAACAATTAAAAGATAATAATGTTTACAAAAAGGTTTTTTGCAAAATCGCATCCCCGCCCCAAAAAATGCTCTAAACTACTGCTATATTGTGATGTCACAGGCGAGCGGCAGAATTAAATACATGAATAATATTTAAACTGTGAAAAAGTAATTCGGTCTGGCTGGGTCTCGAACTCGATCGCCCAGTTAACTCCGTACCTGGTGCGTTAAGCGTCGAGACTGCACCAGTCTGCTGACCGTACGAACGAATTTGGTCTATGTAAGTTGGGAAACTAGTTTAGTCAGTGCTGATCGTCACCGCTAGTACCGCCACACTCGCGTGAATTAAATACGGTATGCGCGCGCGCTTTGATTAGAATCATTGAATTAAATAAACGAAAAGTATTATATTTAAATAAAATAAAATAAATATTTAAAATTAAGTTGTGTGTATGTGTGTACAAGCCGCGCATCAGAATCAACTCACAGTTGTAAGACTTTCCTGGAACGCGGCTTTGGCCACGTGACGGGAAAGTCCTACAACTGTCTCAGTTTTGTTTTACCGACTTTTCGAAGAAAAACTGTATTACTTTCGGTCGCACGGGTGGTATTAGGGGTGAATATGAATTTTCTTTACGCTTTTAGGTATTAGAAGTACGAAAATACCATTCACTTAAAGAGTAGTTTCCTTATATATATATATATAAAACAAATACATTTTCATGAGGAATTAGTTATCCGCATTATGGATGCGGCTGAGTAACTTAAGGACAGCCCTGAAGTACTAAAAACAGCAACAAAAGCAGTACAGAAGCGTGCCAAGAAAGTCAGAAAATGGCTGGCTCATTTTTGAACGTTTATTATAGACTGGTATGTAACAGGACACAATTTTCAGGTAAATTTTCAGGCAAAATTCATAGAAAACCATTAATTTCGCCTCTAGATTAACGTCCAAATAAATTTCAGTACTACATCATTTCACTGGTGTATTGCGTGCGCGCGTGCGTGTAGGCCTATGTACATAAGATTTTGTGGTGCAAAAATTTGCAAAACTACTACATTCATTTCATTGAAATTTAGATATGCTGTATGATCATTGTAATTTAGACATGTGGTGTATTTGAAGTTTTAAATGTGAAAATTTGATGAAGTTGGTCGGTTGTTTTTCAGTTACGCTCAATGTAAGGTCGATAACAGACAATATAACCTTAATTTGAGTTACTTTCATTAGTGTGTTTTTCATACACGCTTATGCGGTAAGTCACAGTGGTGAGTGATTTAAACTTGATGCTTATATGTAGGGTCTGCTTGTTAATCGAACGTATCTGCGTTGCACTCTTTAAATCAGTGCGTTTCTGACTGCGAATAGCAGGGGCATCGGAAACGAAATGTCTGCTTGCGCAGAACTGAACAAAAGGTTTTTATAAATTAACTATTTTATGCAGGTTATATACCTGAATGTCATTACCTAATAAATTTATATTAATAGATTGTACCGTCTAAATATAAATTTCCGTAACGGTCTAAAATTCAGTTTGTAATCTGTTATTTACCTATTATAATATATGAAAATGCTTTCATAATATCTGGAATATTTTTATCTAACAAAATTTTTTTTTGTACCAAAATTATAGCCTTTAACTAAAAGAAACAATCACAAGTTTAAAAATATTTTATCTATCTAAAGATGGCTTAAATTAAACGAAATAAAATTTAAAAAAATATTTTCCCCCAGAGATGTTTGTTTATTTAACAACAAATATATCCATCCATTTATATTTAATTTATTTTAGTGTTTTTACAATAGGATAAAATACATAAATTTTTTATTTACAAATCCAAATTTATCAGTCGTAAATGATTTTTAAATTAATTTGAAAAATTGTTATGAGTTGATAATTCAATTAAAATTCTTCTGTTTTTAACCATTTTACTTGAACGTCAATCATTTTTTACCCGTTTTTTTTCTCTAGTGTAACTAGAGTTTCATTTCAGTTACAAATACCAAACACCATTCACTCACACACCCATAATTACAAAAAAAACTGTCCTGTAATAGGGATATATTATTAAAAAATAATTATAAACGAACTACTACTTTAACGAACGGTATAAACGAATATTATTACCTTCAGGTAATAATAATACGTATATATCGATGAGAAGGTTAGAGTGAGTAAATGGGTAGTATAGTGGGGGTTGATTATTTCGGGTGGTTTCGGGGTAGGGTAGTAATCATTATTGAGTGTTATATATGTATGAGTAAAAGCAGTGGCATCGTTTTGCCCATGACGTAACGGCGTCACAATGACGAATCGTCCGTCATTGTGTGCCTGTCATTGCGACAATTAACTCCATATCCGGAATAAAAACAATAAAACCGAACGAAAGCTTTGTTACTAGCATCACGACCGGTATAGCATCGTTGATCGGGGATCGGAGATCGGGGGCTGGGGGCATCAACTGTACTATTAATCAAACGTTCAATGGGCCAATAATATATAATTTGATAACTGGATTCACACATACACTACTCTTCTGACTGACGCGAATATATACATACATACACACACATATTCATACACAAACACAAACATGCACAATTCATCAAATCAACCACCGGTTTAAAGCGGCGAAGCATTTCTCCGTTCATCTCGCCGGATGCACTCATATTTTATATCATTTAACAATTTACTGTACATCATTAAATTGCTGTCAGATTTTTTATTGCTATTTTTTTTTAAACAGAGAACACTTTTTCTGACCAGTGATTTATTTATTCTCTGTTATAGTGGTTTACTTCGGTTGTTATTGTGGTTGTGGTTTCTGTAATTGTACGTTAATTGATGGCTTAATTATTGCACTAAATTTTTTTACTGTTTTGTTTTGTTTTTAATTGTACATCATATCAAACTTATATTCTGAATAAGATGAAATAATTGCAGAATTATATTTTTATTTCATTAATTCCGAAAGTGTTTAATTGAATTTATATGTAAAATTTGTTCATAAAAGAATTTGATTTCATTGAAAAATCATTAATTAATTAAAATAAATATTATTATCGGTAATCGAAATTAAATATTAATAAAAAATCGCTCTCAAATTACGTAGAATTTGTTCTTCCTGATGAATTTTTTTTTTAGTTAATTATACCATGTCTTTATCAGTGAAAATATCAGTCAAAAGAACCATACCTAATTTAAAGAATAACTTTAAAACAATTGTTAATAACTTTAAAATTTTATCATTTTTTCATGCTATTCTAATAATAATCAAAAAATACATTTAATTAACGGATTACAAGTTTTACTTACTATGATTTTTCTGACGGGTCATTCGACCTTCCTCGAAATAGAGTAAAAAAATAAGTTCATGTTTTTTTAACATATTTAGAATTGAATTAACAAATTTCATCTCGGTAAAATGTATACATACATTGTACTTTTATGATTACATTTTACAGAATACCGTATAAGTGTAATATCGCATGCAATTTGACTATTCTTCATTTTTTCCTCAAGAAATATTGCTTCTAGAAACTAACCAGTTTTCCTTCCATTTTCACTAATATACTTATGAACAGAACCTAAAAATACAAATAAACAAACTAAGCTTATAGTTTTAATTATCTGGATATAATTATCTAAGTAAAAGAGTTTTCTGTTTATATTTAATTGTAATAATATTACTACGTTCTTCTTATTTTATCTTACATATAATCATGGAAAAGATGTAAGATGTCAAAAATATAAAGAAAGGAGAAGATGAAAATAAATAGTTAATAAGAAAGTGCAAGTTTTGTCGATATACTCACAATATTCACAGTTCATTTATAATCTCATCTACTATATTTTTTACTTTAAAATTTTAAGTATTTTTTTTAATTTTCACCTCCCCTCGCAAAGTGTGGCAGATTTGTTAATATTTAAAGATTTGTTATGAAAATATTTTTCATAACTAATTTATGTGTATTTTGCTCTAAAATGAAAAAAACCTAATTATTCAAATATGTGTAATCGTTTTCTTCTTGAATCGTTTAAAATTATACATTTAAAATCATTTAAATGTATACCGATAAATGTATTTAAATGATAAATACATTTATCATTTAAAATTAAACCGAGTTTGTAGAATTTTTGTTTCAATGAAATTAAAAAAAAAAAAAAAAATCTGACCTAAATATAGACTATTCATCTTATAATAAAAGTTATTCCTTATTATTCACATTCTCAGAACTTTTATAATTAAAATTAATTATAAGACAAAATAAAATTTGAAACAACTATCTTAGCAAATATTTCTTTTAAAATTTGTAACGCTTCATTTTGACAAGGAGCAGCTTTTTTAAAAATACATTTATAAAAATTCAGTCTGATTTTCCTTTCTGTTATGAAATTAGCTTTAAAACGCTAAAAGATTTCAGCCGTAACTGGGGGGTATTTTGTATTCGCATTTAAGAGATATTCCATTTGTTCAGAACATATTTCTTTATATTATACCCTTTAAAAATATTTTAACTGAATTGTATAACTTACAGGTATGAATAAAATCTCAAAAATTTAGATGGTCTGCATTTTAGAATTTTAAAGACGAAAAATACAAGATTTACGCGAATATATTTCGTAGAAAATTTGAGATCAAGAATGTGTACTGAATTGTAGTAGAATAACTTAATCTGATTTTATGAAATAAATTTATAATTCAAAGTATTTGTAAAACAGACTTAAAGAAGGTAAAACTGACTAAGAAAAGCCCTCTTAACAGTAAAAAGATTCATAATCTTTGAATTTATATTTTCTGAAATGGCACAAAATTAAAATAAATACTACAACAGCTGAATGACGTTCTACTTGACAAGAACTTCAAAAGGCAAAATTAAAAATTTTCCGATCTCCGTGGCGGAATGGTAGCGTCTCGGCCTTTCATCTGGTGGTCTTGGGTTTGAATCCCGGTCAGACGCTTCATAATTCCATTTTCATTTTTCACGCAAAAACTTCAAGCTGGTGATATCATCAAGCAAATAAAAAAAAAAAAATTTAAAAAAAAAAATTTAGTAAATATATTAAACAGTTATTTTACTTTTGAGAACGGTTTTTTGAGGATGTTTTTTAAAAATAATTTTATTTTACACTTATTTTGTTTATTTGAAATATGGATAGTTACATAAAAAATTCCGACTTTATGATAAAAAATGAAAAGATAACAAACGCGTGCAATTTTAAAAAAATTAAGAAACAGTATGTAGAGAAACGACATGAAGGAACTGCCAGGTGATTTTCACGTTATTATTAAGGCTTTTTGGAATGCAGGAATGTTTATATCTTTATTTTTTCTCCAAGTTTTCCTTCTTGAAATTGTCTTGATACATATTTAATGATTTGTTAAAAAAAGATACTTAAGTTAAGTGAAAAAACTTGTAAAAGAATTACCAGAAGAACTTATACAAAATTAAAAATGTATCGTCGTTGAAATTGGTCAATACAGTAGTAAAGCTTGAAGATTCATAAAAAAAACGCTTCTTTTATTAGTATGTTAAAAATTTTAGAGAAATCAAGAGCAAAGTGTTTTTTTTTTCTAAAAATTAAAGAAAGTGCAGTATGTTTTCGTGCACGCGCGGGCGTGTGTAGAGAGAGAAAAATTTGATATTACTGTTGCAATGAAAAAATGTATTTAAATAAAGTTTAAAAATAGAAATCAGCCATTGATATTCATTTATTAATACGTGATAATTACTTTATAAGTGGATTTGTTTGAAATGTTTACATTATATAACTTCAACACTGTAAAGCATGTAATATTAAGTAATACAAATTAAATTGTAACTCCATTACTTAGGTATTCTTTTTTGTTTCGTTTTCTTAGCTTACAGTTCTTTCATTTTAGAATTACAGTATTAACTTAACTGTATGAAGTACCGTGCTGATTGATTTACACGTGTGTAAAAAGAGTTTAACCACAACATCTTAACACAGCAACAATAACAATAACAACGAACCACTATGTAATACTGTAGTGTAATAACTGTCATTATTATTGAGGAGTATGTAGTTATTATTTATTTATTATTATTTTTTTTTTTACTTACAAATGTAATGTAATTTCATATTATTTATTCATGCGTTAACTCTTGACAGAATGATTATTGGTATTGTTTATGCAACATTTCATACGTAATAAACTAACAAATTTAATGTTTGTAACTTTTTAGCTTACAAAATAAAATATATCTGTCTGTAAATATTGTTTACCCTTGTATTATCTTAACCACAAATATTTCATTGGTTTAAACATTAAAACTATCTCTTTACATGGTAAAAATATAATCAATTTTCTTTGAATAAATTTTTTAGGTTATTTATTACAGTATTAAAAACATAAAATTGAAATTGAATCTGTTTTCAATTAAATGATTTTGTGCTGTGTATTAACACATTATACATATATTATATATATTTCTCCAATCAGTTTTCCAGCTAATGCCGGGTCTGCGCGCTTGTGTGTGTATAGGCATATAAAATTACTGCTACCAACTTGCCAAGCCTGATGTAGCTGCAGTTGTAGTGCAATGTAAATGTAAATACTCGTAAACATATACCCTGGAACAGACTCAGGTCGACCACTCCTGGGTTTTTTGATTAATTTAAACAACGTTAACCACAGTTTCAAATCCATATAAAAGCAACTGCCTTTACAACAGCTCTCGACTTCAAAAATCAGCTGCTGATTTTGCGATTACTAATTTAACCTCTAGACTAACCCGGTGAGTTATATATGTATTTATAAATAATAAAGACACTTATAATAACAAATGTTAGTTTAAATTAAAAATTAAAACCAAAAGATAATCAGGTTCAGATGACTATCAAAGCTTTGATAATTTAGAAATATTATGAAGATCTCTTACTAGAGGAGGCAGCTAGATATTTAAAACCTCCGAGAAAAAGTCGCTTAGAGGTTGGAAGGGCGACAAAAGAATATGGGTATAAAAAAAACAATGTGTAGAATAAACGAACAAATTAATACAAAAAAAGAAACGTAGAATACGGTTATATTGTTAAATGATATTATAAGAAATCTGTGAAAATAATATTCTACAAAAAAAATTATAAATTATAAGTTTAACCATCAAAATATTAATATATTACGGGTTTTTCTTACGAATCCAAGGACTATTTTGTTTTTTACGATATGTGTTAAATGAAGTAGCATTTTTATACAGATCTTTCGTCTGTTATTCACTAATTAAAATTACATTCATTTCAGTTGAAATGAAACAAATGACGTATGGGTAAATTTAATGATTCATTCAAATAACAAACGGTTTATAAGACAATATACTCTTGAAAGAGAAAACAAAATAAAATAAAAATATTTAGTTTCGTATTTCAAAATTGATTTATGTCTTTTGATCAATGTATTTTAATTTCCATAATTATTATAAATTCAGAAAAAAATATCTTGTTTTATTTAATCAATTGAATTGAAAAAAAATATTCAAGTTACATTTAAAAAGAGCTGTCAACAAAGTTGTTATACTTCATTTTGCTATTTAATCTTATATAATTGAAAAGTAAAATGATACGTGATAAAAGTTTGAAAGATTCAAAAAATCGATATTCTAAATTTTGATCGGCTTTCGAACAACAGTATTACCCCTAAATTATTATTTTTGATCACTTGCAAGACTAATATTCTTAGGAAGAATAAAAAAAAAAAAAATCGGTTAAAAAATTACATTATATAACTTCAACACTGTGTAAAGCATGTAATAAAGCAATACAAATTAAATTGTAACTCCATTACTTAGGTATTCTTTTTTGTTTCGTTTTCTTAGCTTAAATATAGCAAATAAAAATATAGCAATTTTTGGGAAAGAGGGAGTATTTGGGGAAAATTTATTTTAAAAATTTAAGATGCATGCGTGCACCGAGTTTAATATAAAGTAGGGTTATGTTTGCAAAATTTTGAGAAACTGATCCCAAAGAACCTATCTATTCCACCCCTTGAAAATATTAACCCCAAACGTTTACCAACAAATTTTCCCATGTACACGGGTCTCTATGATAGATTCATCAAAACTTGTTTATCCAGACAAAAGCTATTAAGCTTCAAACACGCCAACACATGTACAAATGAATATTAGCCCCCACTTTTTTTTGTTTTTGTATATTGAGTCCTTGGGTCATGAAATGTCGAGAAACGCAAAAATCCCAGTTTTTGATTAATTACCATGCTTTTTCTTACAGCATAGCTCTAGAGTTATGATGCTAGGAAAGTAAAAATTTACGTAAATTAAGTTGTTTAATTAGCTAATTTAATTATAAAACGAAGAAAAAAATAATTGACTGGTTTGAATATAATTTCTAATACGATTCTTTAATATTTTACGTATACGCTTTGTATATAGATAAATAATTTTAGTTTTAGGAAAAATTTTTTCTACTTCTCCATTATCAGGAAGGTATATATAAATATTTACGTTATCCGATTTATCTGCAGAACCGAAAAACGTTTGTTTTAATATTTTTTTTTTTGTTTTAATTCTTATTAATTATAAATATATAATAAGAAATATTTAGACTATTTTTTTTTATAGTTAATAATAAAAGTAATTTAATTAATTATACTAATCCGGAAAATAAGATTACAGTTTTATGGACATTATTCAGAATGGACAACCAAAGATTGACTGAACAAATATTTAATTTCTACATAAACAGAGCCACAAAGACCAACTGATTAAAAGATATAGGAACAAATCTAAAAACATTAAACATTGCTAAGAATCTGTGTAAAGACATAGATATAAATTTAGAATAGTGATTCGAGAATCAAAGTATCCAGAGAGAAAGAAAAAGAAGGGATAAACCTGAATAAATGGATGGAAGAAAGGCAACAGAGCAAAAGAATGAAAACCTTTTGCGAAAAGAAAAAGAAGTCAGAAATG
Source organism: Lycorma delicatula (assembly GCF_047948215.1). Classification (NCBI taxonomy): domain Eukaryota; kingdom Metazoa; phylum Arthropoda; class Insecta; order Hemiptera; family Fulgoridae; genus Lycorma; species Lycorma delicatula. The sequence goes on along the minus strand of NC_134458.1, from coordinate 136,204,380 downwards.
ATCCGTAGTGGTCGGAACGAAAATAAAAAAAATAAAAGTAATGTAATAAATACTGTATGAAATAAGTAAAACCATTTTTGAAAGTAGTTAGTGTAATAAATGACAATCCGAGTAACTTAAGGTAATCTATGAAGCATAGGCCAATGCCCATACGAATGATCGACACATCTAAACTCATTGTACTCATGGTATAAATAAAAAATGGGGTTTCGAGCTAATGAACCGGTTATGAGTTGTTAACGCAAAGAGAATTATTAATGAGGCTTGGACTTAGGGTAAATATACAAAAATGGAAATAACTGTTGAGTCGACATCAACCCAATATGTCTCACATGGTTATGAGTTACAAATGACACCGATTTTTGTTGATTTTACGTTTAAAACTACGTAAATTAATTTTTAGTAACTAAATAAACATTAGCGTATTGTTAATCAACTTATTAAATTTAATTACTCTTTAAATTAAATTAAACTAATTAATTAAAATTATGTTAAACAAACATGTTAATAAACTGTTTATTTATTTTTATTATTATTTAAGCTACGTGCGTTTTTACAAATTTTGTAAATTTTCCTGATTTTGATTTATCCGATGGATCTGTCCCCATCTTAATCCGGATAATCGGAGTTTTATTTCATTACAATATTGTAAATGAATATCTTAAGTTTATTTTACTTTTTTTTAATGTGTGCAGTGATGCAACTATGTTAGTCTCCGCTCGTCATCCCGAACGGAAGGACCAAAGATATTGGTACCGCTCCTCGGAGTCGTGCAGGCCCAGAAGGACCGAAGCATGACGCCCCCCGGGTATGTGAAAGTTGAACCCATTAAGCCAAAATCCCCAGTCTAGGAACCGGATTCACCAAAGGCATGCGTAGCTCCCAGACAGGTATGAACCCTTAGCGGTGATTCATCGGACAGTGTGAACCTCCAGTCCCGTCCGCTTCAATGCCACCAAAAGGTGACGATTCCACGAAGAGGTGTCGCGCACGGGGGATCTGGTTTCCCGGGAGCATCAATACCGCCATCCACCCGCGCTTGTGCAGACAGACGATGGTTGTCAGGGTGAACTCTCCCCCGGGTCAATCGGCCCCGCATTGCCGTTCCTCGATACCCAGATCTTCATGAGGTCTTCAAGGCGTCTTCTTGGTAGCCGGCATCTTTGCTCTTGGCGATCAATGCTGTGCTAAAAACCAAATCATGTGACGTGGACAAAATTTTTAATGGTATTGAATGCCTCGTCCGACTTAAGCATTATTTTGATAATAATGCTGGTGTCACTCTGTAAAAGTGCTGTCTTTGAGCTTCCCAACTGAAACAGTGGAACATCCATGTGCTGGCGAATCCACCAGTAAACAACAGGGACACCTGTCGTCTTTTACACGTCTCCTCCGATGTAAGTTTGTCCTGAAACAGCCATGGCCCGTAAGGAATTGCGAGAGTCAAAAGCTCAGCTCTCCAGTCTTCCTCCCGAACCACGGCTTGATGTCCCTTATTAACTCGTAACTCCACCTTCCCTTGTCGAGGTATCCCATCTACGTTACCATTCGGCCAGCATTCTATATTGCATGCGATATCCCTATCGCAGTTTATTTTACTTAAATTATTTTATCCTTACTTTTATAAGTATTAATTATTTAATTAAGAACTTGATTAATTCCGTAATATACCAAACTGTTGTAGTATTAGCGTGAATAATTTGATATTTTCATTTATTTACGTAACTCTAGGTGCACGTGGATTTATTTAATAAAACTTTGTTAAATAATGGTCAGAAGTTAAGATTAATTTTAATAACTCGCTTATGGTAAAATACTGTACTATCTTTATTTTGAAAGTGAGTATAGTTTAATATTATAGATTATAGTCATATTTATTAACTAATCACTATAATTATGAGGATACTTGTAATACACCAGACTTTATTTCTGATAATCAAATTTATATTAAATTATTAGATATTAAAAAGGAATATATATATATACATATATATCGAAATCATTTCAAAGAATAAAGCAAAAAGTAAAAATATTGTATGTTAGAAGATAAAAAAATAAACATATATTAAAAAAAACTTTTTTAAAAAAGAAAGGATTAAAAGCATTCAATGCTGTTAATTTTTAAATTTGAAAATATCATATGCAAATTTGATGCCTGTATACTTTTACCGATATAAAAAAAAAAAGTAAACGTATAATTTTCTAGTTCCTCGTATTTTATAACAAGTTAAATACTTATCTTTTATTTCTCAATCGATTGAGAAATTGAAAATTTATAAAAGAAAATATATTTTTTAAAAATCGTTGTGTAAAATTACTACTTATTAATTAAATATAATTTTGCAATATTAAAAAAAGATAAAAAGTTATTATTATTTTTTTTTAATTTTGTCGAGACTTTTTATAAAACTTCTTTAAAAATAAATTATAAGAAATAAATTAGTACATTTAGATTAAATTATACATTTCACTTATAATAATTTAATATTTCAGATTGATTATAATTTACTTAAAAATAATATGTTTTAAAATAAAGATCAATCTGTAGCTATTGTGCAGTGTAATTGTTAAAGATAAGTTGTAAAATGTAATAAAAGTTTAAAAATAAGAAAAATTATGACTACTTTAATTCATTGTAATAAAACAATTGTTAATCTACTTTTATAATTATATTTATGGTTGTATTTACGTGTTTGTATTCCTTTGTTTTTGCGAGTGTATATAATAGTATAGTGGTTTATAAAAGGAAGAACTGAACTGTATGTCTATTGATGGAGACGGATCGGTCGGGAGAGGAGTATGTATTTATTAGACTACGAGACGGGCAGATTTCTAAGCAGCAGTAGCAGAATTGTCAGGTCCGGGTTCTGTCCTGGTCGGACATTCAGTCTTCTCTTCCAGCTCCAGCAAGCAAGCAAGCAAGCAAGCAGTATGTCATTACGAGACACGGTGAAGGGAGTGAAACGGAGGGGGCGTCCAGAGCCTGCCCTGAGTCTGGAAATGTCACCGTTTTATTGGAACTGTCCAGCGCCTTGATAAGACGTCAGGGCAGAATGCACCTCCATTGATGTTCCCGTGACAGCTTATTCCCACTTTCCACTCCTCTTACGTCTCTTCATTCCTACTCCTTCCATCATCTCTACCTCCTCTTTCTTCCTACCCTCTTTTCTACTTCATCCCTCACCCGACACACTATACCGACCTATCCCCTTTACCATATCTTTCAGCCTTTCTACTCTCTTGTTGCCCATCTTTGTCTGCTCGCTACACTCTACTAAAACTGAGTTTACCTCTTTTCCCTTTCTCATTCTATACTCTCCATTACTATCCCTTTACTTCACTCCCACATACATCTCTATCTTCTTCTTCTTCTATATCCTCATCATTTCTCTTCATCTTCATTCCCTTTATATTATCAAACATTCTATCTATTCTTACTACCTAACATACATACTGTCTGCTACATACCTTACTATACTGTACGTAAAATATCTTCCTTTCATTCTGTCATAGTCTATTTCTTTTTTTTCTTTAAATTACCCTACTTTACACATAATAAAAATACGTTTTATATATAAATGTTATTTTTTTCCAACGGTAATGATGGGTTATCATTTATTGTGATAGTAGTTTCTCGAAAATGTTAATTGAACTGTACTAAAAGATAAAGTTTAGCGGTGTACTAGCTGTACAAAAATTTAGTGGCGAAAAATCAAATTTCTCGTTTTGATAGCCTGTTGTGTAATTAAACGTAAGTAATTTTTTAATTTTACTTTTAATTTTTAAAAAATAAATTTTTATTTTATAAAAATTAATAAAATTTCGAATAATAATATTCAAAGGTCGCAAATTAATTATTATTATTAAGAAGAAAAAAATAAACAAAAATATGTAAATATAAAAAGTTACCTGTATTTTATGAAATATAATTAGTAAATTATAAATAATAGATTAACAAAAATATCCAAGCTAAACATAGTAACAATATTTAAAGATTTTTTCTACACAGAATTGTAAATCTATTAAGTGTATATATAAATATATATATATATATATAGATACATATACACACACACACATTTACAATTACTTACAGAATGTCTGGAAATTGTTACGAATGCAGTGATGGAACTTACCTGTAAAAGAAAAAAAAGTTACGAAAGAAATTAAAAAAATTATAATATATTGAGTAGTACACAAATAATCTAGAATTTTTTTAACACATAATTACAAGCGTAATTATGTGCTATATTTTTTTTTTTTAATTTGGCCGCAGGTAGATTTAATATGAATAAAATAAAATTAAAATGAAAATTTTTCCTCTTAGCGATCAAACTTTATGTTAAATATTATTTATAAACAATAATGGATTAATGTTTGATCATGACGAAATAAATTATATTTATAATTATTTTTTTAAATCTCCACTTGGGGACAAAATCGCGTTGTATTTTCGTATTTGATGAATAGTTTAATTTTTGTTTATTATTAATATTTTTTAATTATATTTATGTGAGTTGTATTAATGTAATGTTAGATAAAACAATAAATAATATCCATATAAAAAACACAGTATAAATTATTAATTTTAAAAATATTTATTTTTATATATCCTCGTATATCTTCGACTCCAAATGTAATACTTACAAATATAATGTAATTCAAAGCGATTTTCCGCTCGAAAATGATAAATTTATAGTTTCTTATTATTATTTTTTTAAAGACAAAATTTTACAGTTTTATTATCTAACGATCAGAATATTCTGTGTAAATAGTTTTGATGTGGTTGATCTATTTGAATCAATTAATTAATAGAAATATAAGCTAATAGAATGATTTTTCTTGTTTTACTGATAATGATGATGATGATGTTATAGCATCAAAAATATGTTAGTTGAATTTTTTAATTAAACAAAAAAACAAAATAAGCAAAATATTTCTGTCAGGGAATTTAAAGTAAAATGAGGTAAATCTACAATCATTAACACTTATCTAAAAATAATAATAATAAAAACACCCTCGATATCTCGATAATGTATATAAGTAATGTATCGAATAGGTATATCGTTATACTATCGTATAAACAGTCGATTTGGTATCAATGTGAAAAGAAGTTTAATTTTATATTTAAAATATACATTTTTGTTTCTTAATCTTCTTCTAATCTGATTTTTATAAGACGAGTGAAGTAAATGGAAATGGTAAAATAACTGAAAATCCATTTTTAATGTTATTCAGTGATATTTTAACTGAATTTTTTGGTTGTGTTTTTTCGTTTATGATTTTAAACATTTTAACTGATAACGTACCGATTCATTTCTTATTGTTATAAGTGTATTATAATTTTTTTTTTTTTAAAAACTACTTTCAAATTTTTTTACTCAAATATTGATCAGTGTATAAAATAAACAGATTGCTCATTTATTTCTAAATACCTCAATGAATTGATGTAGTAATAAAAATTTCCAGAGCCTCTCTTTCTCTCTCTCTAAAATATATATATATATATACATTAAGCATTCCCGTCGCACCTTCGTCCCGCTTTATGGTTACTTGCGTTTCCCGACGTGGTCAATTTTTTTTTTTTGTACTTTATGTTTTTTATTCAAGGTCCGGGATCTATAATTTAAAAAAAAAAATTGTAGACATTTCTTGATAGCTCTATTATATATGAAGTATAAACTTCAAAAATATCTGAGAATTTTAAACCGAAGAGAGTTAGAGAAAAATAATAAAAAAAACATATATTTCAATTTTAAGCGGTGGGGGTTGATTTTTTTAAAAAAAAACCTTTTTAGATTATTTATATATGTATATATAGTAGATAATAGATTTGCTTTAATATACTTTTCTCTAAAATGCCTATGAAGAAAATCGAAAATGGTTTTTACGATATATCCCCTCCACCACTTAAGAGAATTTTGCAAAAAAAAAAAAAAATATTGCTACATACGTAGAAGTATTTGAGCCGAATCTGAAGTAAATCGGTTTCGTCAATCCTGAAATATAAGGTCAACAGCAGTGCACGTATGTTATTTTGTTGTAGATAAATTATTTGTACCCTAAAACGAAATTATCTGGAAAAAAACCCCGATACCATCATTTTTGACATGATCACCGTGTAATAATATTCGCTGGGAAAGAAAAATCTGATAGTTTGAAGATTAATTAATTCTACAGATTTACGTATGTAATATTATAGATGTCTTAAAATTCTACTCTTCATAATATTCCTCTAAAGTGCCCTTTAACATTTTTTAAATATAGCATTACGCCAAATAATTTCAATAATTATAATCCAATTTCTTTTTATACTCGGTTTTAATATCTTACGAGTATTTTATAGGCTACACCGTAAAATTTTAGCTTGTTTAGTTGTACGCCAGATAAATAAATTACATTCTTTTAGTGCAATAAAATAATAAATTATTGTGGTATTTTCAAAGCGGTATTCCGCTCGAAAAGTATAAATTTATAGTTTCTTGTTATTATTTTTTTATAGAGCAGGTTGCATTTACTTACTTTTAGTATTTATTTTAACAGTTTATTTTTATAATATATTTACTTAATTTTTACATTAAAAAAGCAAAACTTGTGATTTACATGTATTTCGTTTACATTGAGCGAAACGCTAGAATATTAATTACTATTTTATATGTATACATTTATACAAATGTATACCAATACTGTACGTAATATCAACATTATATAAAAATATGAATCATAGTAATGTATAAAGAATTATTTTTAAAACATCATCCAAACGCAAGTTAAAACTTTTATAGAATAAAATATTCTAGATTGTGAGCAGCCAAAATCAACAACTATAAAATTTAATACTTATATTAAAAATAATAATACCTTAAAATCTTTTACAAATGTAATATAACATAAATTAAATAACCCAAAACGCACTAATTTTTATTTTAATATACAGAAAACTTCACTATTATAAAATATATGTCATACATTCCTCACATTAAACATTTTAATATTTTTGTTTCCGACATTTTGTGACATTATAAAACAAGTAATTCATTACAATTCTATATTTTTATATTTTACTGTCAACTTATCTTAGTGGGTGGTAAAGTTATAAATTACAAAAAAAAGAATACTATTAATAATTTATAAATTATTATTTTAGTAAAATTTTTTATTAAAACAGCTGTTGAAATAGTGTTTTCTTTTTTTAAGTTTTATTTTTGGATAAATTCTAACGTTTTTTGTTTATAAAAAGAAAACGAAAAACGTTAATTTTCTTTGGAATATATTATTCAATATAATAAAAAAACATTGCTACACCTATAAACCTATAAACAACACATACACACACACACACACACACACACACACACACATGCAGAGAGAGAGAAAGAGAGACAGAGAGAGAGGTCTGCTCTTAATTTTAATTTTAATCTGCTATTACTTTTATTGTATCATCTTTATTTTATCACTTTTATTGATATATATTAAAAGTGAAAATATGGTGATGTCAAAAACGGGGTAATGAGTTTTTGGCAAATCTTTACCTTTTAGGGTCCAACCAGTTCATTTAGATCAAAAACAATATCTCAAGATCGGCCTTATATCTAAATACTGACCAAACCGATTTTCTTCAAATTCGGCTCAAATATTTTTGTATATTTAGCATTGATCATATTAATTGTTTTTTTTTCTTGTTTTTTAAAAATAATTTTGAACTGCAGTTGCTGACTGCAAATCGTGAAACCAGAACATACAGCGAACACGTTCCGCACTAGTAAATGTATCCATTCTTAACAAAACTGGTGACAGCGCTGGTGGCCGAATTCGGTACTAATAATTTACGTGAGTCAGTACTTGATGTGTTTTACTATGAAATGAGACTCTGTAAGTTATTTAAATCAATTTTTAATGCTTTTAAAGTTGTGAATTCCTTTTTGAATCGCCCGGATATAAATACGAGAAGTTCAGAAAATCTTGTTCAAAAAATCAACTTCCACTTCCTCAAAGTGAAATGTATGTTTTTTATTCATTTGCTGTATCTCCTTTCGTTTTAATATTTTTCAAATATTTTTTTGATAGTTTATATTTCAAATATAGAGCTATCAATAAATGTCTACAATTTTATTAATTTATAGACCCCGGACCAAAATTGCAGAAAAGTTTTCTGTGAATCTTATTTTATATCTTATTTTATTTAGCCTCTATTGAAGGGAGTTAGATTTTGAAAAAACTTTACTTGATTAACGTTTGTAAGCTAAATTTAGTCGTGTATATATATATATATATATATATATATATATATATATAAATATTTTTAGAAATATTTTCTTAAAATTTATTGCCCACCTATAAAAAAATATTATTGTGTTCTTTGTTTTTGGCTCTAACTTTTAGTTATTATTAAAAAAAATAATAATAAAACGGATTTTTGTGTTTTTCTTTCACTTAAAAGGCTACTAAAATTAAATAAAGCTTTGGCATCTATATTATCTTCCAGATCCAAAATGAGGAGAAATTTTATTTCATTACTTTCATAAAACTTACATTATATTTTTTCAATATTTTTAAACAAATCTCTTCTATTTTTTTTTTTTTTTTTTTTTTTTTGTTAGGGAAAACTAATTTTTAATTTATTTTTTTGTTAGGGATAACTACTTTATAATTTATTTTTTTGCTAGATTTTCCCCACAGAGTAAGGAAGTCCCTAAAATCAAACATTTTTTTTATTCGAAATTTGGAAATTTTAATACTTAAATCCTATTTTGGTAATCATAACCTGATTGGAGTAGCCGGTAAATACTTTGTCAATTTTTATATATTTATGAATCACATTCGAAAATACAATCTTTAAAACCGGATAAATACTGAGTTCACTAATTTTATTGTGAATTATTATCCGCATTGTTTTGGATATATCGCAGCTTATTAGTTTAACGTAGAGATTATTACAAACCTATAGCATTGCAATTGAATTCTGAATACACAAAATACTCGTAAAAACACCCATTAATATTAATAATTAATTAATATTAGAAAATACTCTTTGTAAATCTTTACCGGAAAAAGGGATCAGAAGCAATAAATGCGTGTGAGAAATTCACATCACATTTTTTACGCAGTAATATGCTTATTTAAATGAAAATATTTTTTTTAAGTTTACTCCTGATTTATTTTTATTTTTTAATAAGAATAATTTTTTTAACGATTTATACCATAACTCATTTATTTGATATTTTAGCCTATAAATGAAATGTAATTTTATACAAAATAGAATTTTTATGATTTTAGCTTAAAACAAAAAAGATTTCCTTATGTACTTTTCAAAAAGAGGATATCGATTTAAAAAATAAATACCGAATATTATTAAAACATTAAATTTTTTTCTTGAACTATGATTTTTCTATTAAAAAAAAAAAAAATAAAAAAATAAACTTTGTCTTGGTGAACGATGCTTTTCCCGATGAGTGTTTGCAGGAAATATTTATTTAAGAAATCTACTTCAAAAGTTTTTTATCAATTTTTTTTTACACCTTACATTTTGAGCGAGAGGAAGAGGAAACAAAAAGCATAGTTTTGTACAAACAACTGATTTTGTACTCCCACCTCAGAGCTTTTCTGTCTTGAGTAAACGGAATGGATGCTATCCTCATATTATTTAGATCATATAGTAATTTAATTTTATTTCATTATAAAATATATTTTTTAAAATTGAAATATTAGAAAATTGTATGCATATTAGTGAGGGTAAAAATGATATTGAAAGTCACATTAAAATTTTGACCATTATTAAGTATCTGAATTTTCAGTTTATCCAAGTAAAATTGTGCCATTTAAGATGCATATAAACTATGTTACGAATATTGTTTTCTTCGTAGATTCCCTTACCAGAGATTTTAATGTATTTTGTTACTCCTCAATTTATCTATGTTAGAATTTTCCTTATTTTATTTTATTAGATTCTATTTAATATTTGTAACAGTTTAAATGCTAAGGTTTTTTTTTACCAGCATTACCAACATTCATTCTTCAGTACGTTTTTTTACTTATCCTTTTTTTTAGAAGGAAGGAAGGACAGGACTGCTTTAGGCGAAATAAATACAAAGGAAAAACATTATAACATTCTTTTTTTCATCTTAAGAACATTTCAAAAAAATAATAAATAAAAGAAGAAAATACATTTCTGATTCTTAATTTGGAATCATAATATCGTGTGTTTCTGTATAAATATTTGTTGTTTGTTGCGTTCTCCAGTAATGAGATTTCTTTGAATCTGGACATAACGTTCAGCTTCAGTAGTTGTAACATGGTGCATTGCTATTTGATAAAAAAATTCTTCTTTCATTCTGTATTATTAATATTGTAAAAAAGTATATTTTCTTTTAATTTTTAAAAAGGTTCTTGGTTTGTTATTGTCATAATTCAAATTGTATAATAATATTATGTAACCTATAAACAAGCATTTAATAATGTTCGGTAATATTGCCTGTCCAAAACATAAATTGTAATTTCATTATTATTATCTTTTCTTTTATATTCACAATTTTCTTTATAAAAGCATTATATATTTTTTATTTTAATAAATATATATATATATATAAATGATTCCACGAAGAAAATTGTTTGGATTTTGTTGGATTAAAATGATGAAATAATATATATATATATTTTATTTTAAGAATTAAAATAAAACTACACCTCAATTAAATTGTATATTACAACCGGAGGACAAATCCAACAAAATATAGCATAAGGTATTAATTTTTTGTTAAATTTAACTATGATTGTATTTGTAGGAAAAAAGTATATAATTACATTAGTTTTGGATCAAATGATGACATTAAAATTGCATTACTACATTTTATAAGCATACTTAGTTAATTCAATTTTTAATTTTTGCCATTATTCATATTTATTGGTTTTTAACAACAAAAAACATCCAACAGCTTTTTTATTATTTTTTTTATACCGTTATTATTTTTAAACTCATTGCCCTATATTTTTAAAAAAACGTTAATAGCTTTTTAGAACATTAAGTTAAGATGAAAAGATAGTGTCGCTTGAATAATTAAAAAAACCTATTTGGACAACACAAGACTTCCTTGTTCGCCTATTAAATTACATATACACATTTTTTTTTTTTTTTTTTTTTTTGTAATGAAAAGTACATAAAATTTTATTTCATTAATAACTTCTGATATTTTTTCATTATTTTTTTTTATTGTAATTTTTTTTACAATCAGAAGTTAATAATTATTATTAAATCAATATATTTACATAAAAAATAAAGTTAAAAAAAAAGAAAAAAGGAGTTGAAGTCTGATTCGAACCTATGTGCCGTCCCCTTGTAAGATCCAAATACTTCATTAATTCAAATTTTATTTTGCTATCACTCGGGAACCAATGAAAATAATTACCACTTATGGTATATCGTTGACAAGTTCTCAATGAGGGCTTATTACTGCAGCTAAGAAAAAGTTCAAAATCCATTTTTTTTTTAATTTTGAGCTTTTTTGACATTTTTGGTCCAGTCGAATGTAATCAAAAGGGGAAGTGCACAACTAGGTGTTATAAGAGTCTTAAATCCAAAATCTCAACATCCTACGGCTAATCGTTTTTTAGTTATGAGAGATAAATACGTACGTACGTCACGCCGAAACTAGTCAAAATGGATTCAGGAATGGTCAAAATGAATATTAACGTTGAAATCTGAAAACCAAAATTTTTTTGCGATCACAATACTTCCTTTACTTCGTACAAGGAAGTAAAAAGGATTTAAATTAATTTTAAAGAATTTTAAAATGTTATGAAACAACAAATAAGAGTTTTTTTTTTACTTTTTTAGGTAAAGTTACATATCTTTTAGTAATGACTTAAATAAGTAGTAGGTTTTACAAAGAGGTTTCCGTATTTGATTTGCTGTAATCATTTTATTTACCAACGGATATGGTTAAAATTTCAAATGGACAGCCAACATAAATAAATTTAAACGATGTATATATATATATATATATATAAAACATAAATTATAAATTTATGTTGACCATTTTTACTGTTGTTTGTTGATTTATATCAGATTTAAGATTTTACAGAGCATTTACTTAGAAATTAGTACTGGTCATAATTTCCGGAGTATGGATTTACTATTTTCTTTCTTTCAATATAGGTATCGATTGGAAAATTATTTTACGCCTTTAGTGATTTATTTATGTTCTTTTTACTTAATACAATGAATTTTCGGATTAATTATTGGCTTATCTATAATTAGCCTACACGCCTTAATTATATAAGGAAAACAAATATTACAGGAAAAAAGACTAGGGTAGATTACATAAGGTTTGTTGGGGTATTACTGGATCTGTTCCCTACAAGGGCGTCTCTTCTTCTTGGGATTATAGATCTATATCCTTTCTTGGGTTACTTACAAACATAATTCTGTGGATGTTATATAATTAACTTCTAGATTTCGAGATCGTCAGATTTAACTGTTTAAAACTTGTTCTAGAAGTGGATATCAATTTGAACAGGTATACTCGTAAATATGGATGTGAACTTGAAAAGGATCATTAAAAAAAATGTTTCAATCTCGAAGACAGTTTTCGACATATTTAATTTGCGAGTAGTTGTTTCAGTTTTTTTGTGAACAACCTTCCGCTTGATTAATCTCATCTTTATTATGAATTAATTTTTTTTTAGTGCTATTTTTACAATTACGGGGAAATTTCAGATTATTGAATCAACAATATAGATGTATAAAGCTACAAAATACATTTCATAAACCGTTGAATACTTTAATTTCCTTTTAAAATTATAACATTTTGTTTCTACGCAGGAAAATACCTGTAAATCCAAGTAAAAGTTCAGCCAAATTAGTCGCTAAATAAAAAACCTATAGCCCATCAAAAACTAACTGTGGAATAAATTAAGGATAGCTTTTTACTAAACTTAAAAAAAGTAATGGAACAAGTGTTGATACAATTGTACAAGCTTTGAAAAGCTTGTACGTAGGAATATGGAAATTAAATTTTTGTAGCGTATGAAAAATACCATGCCTGACCGAGATTAGAACCCGGGACTTCCTGATAAAAGACCGAGAGACTGACACTCCGCTATGGAGATCCTCAAATTTGTGCATACTTAAAAATAAATTAATTGAAAGAAATTTTAATAAAAAACAAAATTGATAAATTTTGTATAAATACTAGAACGCTATTCTGGTATTTACACAAAATTTATAATTACACTATAATATCATTATGATTGCAGTACAAAAGATATTGCCAAACTTTTGACCTTGGGTAATAACATTGGCAACTTAGCAACTACGACAATTATTCTCCTCTTGAAGATTTAAATTTATTTTCCCTCGACTTAAATTTTTATTAAGAAATAATTTTAGTAATTCAATCATTTTTGTATAAAAATCAGAATAGGTAATATTTTGAAACTAATTTATAAATTTCATATTATTATTAATGTTTTCCTTTTGTTAATTAATTAATTAAGTTTATCCATTCAGTGATTTGTTTCTCTCTACCTTCTTTTTTCCAGTAAAAACTAATTTTGCAACGTGTATGATAAAAGTAAGCCAAGCCAAGATTTGAACTTGGAACCACGCGTATGAATACATAATCACTTTCCCACGAAGAACGTTTGCTATTATAAATTATAAGTAGTTAATATTATGGAAGTAAATTAATATACTATATTAAATATAGGATTCTACTCTATACAATGTACAATTATTTTAATAATTATTTTTTTTATATTTTGTTGCATGTTAATTTAATTAAAAACAATTGAGTTACAAAGGGATAAAAGGCATAATCGAATAAAAAAGAATAAACACTTCACCATTTATACCGTAAAAAAGAAAAAAAATAGATCAAAGAGTAATCAAAATTAATAAAATAAACATTAATTAATCCGTGAAAACAAATTACATTATGAATAACGTTAAATTTATCAACATAAAATGGAATTTTCCATGATTTTTAATGTAGATGTTACTACAAAGATAAATATATAGATTGGTTTTGTGTAGTAGGATTTGTTAACAGAATTGAGAATATCAAGGATGACCCTCGCGATATGCTCGCGGGCAGATGATTTCATCAACCAAACAACAGTTCTGAAAGTGAGCTGAGCGGACGACGAGCAACGAGTGTATTCGACAGCCAACGTATTAGTATACGACTGCACTAAATTCTACTGTATATTGGTTGTCCTCTGTTTGTTGAAGCGTACATAACACATAAACACACATACACAAACATGTGTATGCGTTCATAGATATACAATAATAATGTACTGAATAAGGGTACAGTAAAAGCAACCAAAGGCTAGTCAATTTTACAGTAAACATAATAGAAATATAATGTAGAATAGTTAAAAAATTAAAATGAAACCAAAATTCATGGTTTAAAACAAATTCATTTATAATAAAATTAAACAATTGTTTATTATTTAGTCAACTGTTGTGATCCAAAAATCCTAGAGGCATTGCAAACCGTTGATTCGTTACCTCCTATGAGTCATATACAAAAAAAATCTAAATAGCTGTATATATAATAAATAATATACAATACACATTTATGCTGAATCCATTTAGTTCAATGATTTTTACTTTCCTGTCAACTCTTTATGCTCATTTTCTCATTCTATTTGTATAGGATTCTCTCATCCTCTCTCTCTCAAATTTTAAATGTTCAGTGATTCATAAATTAGTTTACTGATTGTGCGTTCATTAGTTAGCTTTTTAATTAAAATAATTGTAAGCTTTATCAAATTTGAATCTAAATTTAGTATGCGTATTCGGAAGCATTTGTGCATGTATAACCATTAACACAAACTTGGTCTAAGGGATCTCATTTCTGCAGCTCTGATTGGATCTTTTTTCTTTTACAGGATGTCCATGTTTCATTACCATACAGCAAAACCGGTACTGCCATCGCCTTATAGAACTTCAGTCTGGTTTCTTTCCTGGTTTTTTGCTTTAGGGTTTTGTGAATCGCTCCATAAATATGTGTAAATCTATTAAATTTAATTTGCACATTCTTGTCATGTAAAAAATACTGCATACCCTAAATAATGGAAGCTAAACGCTTGCTTCAACATATTCCATTTATCTGTATCTTTGAACTTCCTGGGAAATTTTCGTAGAAAGTGGACACTGTTTTCTGAGAAGATATCTTTTATCCTTCATTGCAACATTAAATAATATACTGTAACAGTAATAGGTTAATTTGATTTATCAATTTTTGTTATAAAAATAGTTTCATACAATTCTATGTTTTCCAATTTTTTTTTTTTAAATAAACAAAATAAAAAGAAGTGGTAAGTAAAAAAATGTACACAGTTATGTAGTAGTATAATAGATAGAAGAATAACGTAATAGGTTATATTTTTATGTGTAAAGCTTAGCCTATATATTATAGGATACAGTAAAGCAGTTTAATAATATTATTAATAAGGTTCAATGACAGTAGCCGATGTGGAACTGAAGTACTTCATAGAATAGAAATGGTCCGTCATGTATCATCATCAGCGTCGGATGATGCAGTATGGTTTGGTAATGCCTGCCTGGCAGCAGAGTAGTTCTGATTGATAGCCATGACTCACCGTACTGCTGCATTGTACAATATATATATATATATATATATAGTACATTGGCCCACTCTCTCAAAACACACATACAAATCCATACACACACACACACACACACTTGCAGCAACGTTCTGGTGAAGGACTGATTGAATACTATTCTTGATTGATGTCTGCCATTACCCGCTGACAGTGTCTCCCTCTACTTCGCCCATCTCTTTCCATCGTCCTTTTACGCATTTGTTTTCCTCACTCGCATCAATACGTCAACGTTGTCTCTTCTCTTTTCCTTCTCTTCTTGAAGGGGAAATGAATGCCCACTGTCTCCTCAATCCTCACTCACTCGCACATTCACTCAGTCACTCGATGTTCTGTGCTGTAGCTCACTTCTTCAATCCCTTTTATCATGTTTCTTCTTTTTCATCATCATCTTCTCCTTTCATTTAGCATCAACTACTAGTTTACTACTAGGCAGATACTTCTGCTACATTACTGCATCAATATTATTGACCTCCTACTGTTGTCCTCATGCGTTTTTTTTACTATATTTCTTCACCCTTAACACACACATATAAACATTATACTCTATATATATGCACACAGATATATATTGCTCACTACACCGATACAATAGTAATATATTTTATTCTTTTTCATTTCTTTCTTCCAGTTGAGGGGAAGACTGAAGACCGATGCAAAAAGAAATATCTTCAGTCTTCAATACTAGTAGCTTACCTTTTTCTTCCCTTCTTGTGTTTTTTTGGTTTTTTTTATTATTATTCTTTTACTCCGTTAACAGTAAATATATACATTTATCAATCATGGTCTCATTTTTGTTTTAAACGCAATACACACACACACATATATATATATATATACAAACACGCACGCACACATTTATATATATATATATATATATATATATATATATATATATATATATGAGCAGATATATGTATTTTGAATAATTGATCAAAATCTTTATTCTAAAACAGCGGATTTAGAATCATACGCAGTGCTTTTGAAGGACTGATATATCTGACTAAAATGACACCAAAAACGGCTTTCGTGCCTATATTTGAACACTAACATACATTTAAAATCCGTTTGAATTAAAATCGTATCTGAAACTCAAGTCTAAATATCTCAAAATTAAATTTAACCATTTTTAATGTCAAAAGTACGCCGAAGCTTGTTATCGATAAATCGATACCATTAAGTGATTTTATAAACCAGCTTTACTAAGTCCTCTTCAATCTTTCTTCTTTTCGTTGTTAACTTTTTAGCTATTAACCACTGGGTCTGTGCGGCGTAAATCCGACGACCTTTGCTTCAGATGTTGTAATCCATGTCACAGGGCCAAGTTCTGTTCTGGCGCAGACAGAAGCGGCCACTGTTTTATGTATGGTAAGGCTGGCCATTTACGCAAGGATGCCAGCAGGGTCCTAGGTGCTTATCCTGCAAGTCACATGTTCATGCGCCCTAGGATCGGGGATGTAAGATAGCTCCACCGGCATCTGGAATTGTAGGAACTTTGTAGGAATATCATGGTTTCTTTGAGGGCAACCTCAAAGATACCATGATCCCGGACCTATCCGGGAGGCCTCGGTTACGGTGATCGGGTGTGGACTCCCTTGCAGTACCGTTGGGGGGAAAGTAAGACCTAGTCCCGGTGGGGGATCCTTTGGGGGTTTCCCATTAGAGGCAAGACATAAAGACAGAATTCTGGTGAGGGGATCCTTTGGGGTCCCCTCATTAGAGAGGTATAGCGCCTAAAAGACCGAGTCCCATCTATTTGGTGGGAACTTTGTTACCCACAAGGTAGATAGAGGCTATGGCACCCCTTGGAGCCGAGTTTATGTTTAGTTGCGGATCCGGCTCCGGGGAGCGGAGAACAAACGCACTGGGTCAGTAGCTTCTTAATGATTATTCCAAATTTAGCTTATTTACTTATTGTTCAATTTTAATTCTGAACAGATTGTAAAGTTACTGTAACGTTAAACGTAAAAATGTATAACGTCCTTCTTGATGAGTTTTAAATAATATAAATGTTTTTTAGTTAAAATGTATTAAAAAGAAAGAAAGTGGCAAATTATTGCATGAATTTTCCGGCTATTAATAATATAGATTAAAGAGTTAGAACTAAAAACATAAAAAGATAGAATTTATATTTTTGGAGGTGGGAAATAAATTTTAAGAAAAGTTTTCTAACGATATTCATACATAGGTTAAGAAATTTACATAGTAAAGATTTCTCTAAATTTGACAGCCCTTCAAAAGAGACTAGAATAAGAAAAAAAAAATCAATAAAAACATTTGTGCATTTTAGGTCCGGATCTATAAAAAAATGTAGATAGCTCTACATATGAAGCACTATTGACAGCTCTATATATGAAGTATAAACTATCAAAAGATGTTTGAAAAATATTTAAACCGAAGGGTGGTCGAGCAAAAGAACAAACATACATAATTTTAAGAGGTGGGGGTTAATGTTTTGAAAAAAAATTTGGATTATTTATTTATGCATTGTAGGTAACAGATGTTTATTCTTACATTCGTTTGAAAAAAAAATCAAAATTGGTTTTTTCGCAAACCCCCATCTCTTGACGAATTTTGAAAAATTTTGGTTCAACTTTTGCTATAGTTGAGCCAAAAATTAATGAAAAATTAGTAAAATTTAATAAAAATTTATTTAATCAATCCTGATATATAAGGCCAAAAGAAGACGACACACATACGTAATAAAAACGTAAATATAATATTTGGTCTAAATGAACTAACTAGTTAGGCCCTTAAACGTAAAGATTTGCAAAATGTTTTGATAACCCATTTTTGTCATGATCACCAAACCTTTCCCTTTAACACAGCTATTTCAGCTATATAATCCGGGAAAATGAAATTATTACTATTATTGGAAAAATAGTACAATAGTTTGTTTTTTTTTTAACTAAATTAACCTTAGATTTATAAAATTACTAAATTTTAGTTTAATAAAGTTTAAAAACTTACAATTACCTCTTGTCTAAGTGAAATTTATGTTAATTTATTTCTTTCCTTATAAAAATACAGTTTTAATTTTTTTCCTCATTTAAAGGATTATTTTTATCTCAGTAAATTATTTAATTTTTTTTTTAATATTCATATTTTTTCTCATAGGTTTATCTAGCTATATATAAATTTATATATATATCATTAGTAGATAAAACAGTTTGCATGAAAGTTTAGGATTTTTAATTAATTTAATATTTTAACAATTAGATTACGTTAGGGGTTATATGAAATTAATGACTCCATTATATTAAAAATAAATTAAATGAAATTTTAAAACAGATCTTATACCTATAGCTTTTTAGTTTTAATAGATCCATTTGTTTTATCTATAAATCAATATAAAATACTATATATTATTGTTTAAAATCAATTATAACCGTTTAATACAATTTATTTCGAAACAAAATTACATTATTATTTTATATTTATACCGACATACCGGATACGCTATAATATTAAGAAATTGGATAGTTTGTATTAAAAAGAAAAAGAACACATTTTAACGTTTTTTTTTTTTTATGATAATAAATTTCAAATCATAAACCAAAATAAATTAATATATTATATTATTATGTAATAATATATTTTTAATTTTATTAATTAGCGCGCGCCCACACACGCGCGAGCGCGCTCGCACACATTTTAATTAATTATGTTAAGAATCTCACTTCACAGGATTTTTGTTTGCTAGTTCTTTATGTTGGGTTTTTTTACCGTACAGGTTTATATTCCACGAATAAATATAAAACTTTTATCATAATTTAAACAAAACATTTTTTATTTAAATAAAGAAAAAAACAGGTTTTTCTTTTATTTATTTTTAATTAAATAAATCCTTGATATCATTAATATATTTACTGTCTAAAGCCTGATGTATATATATATATATATATATATATATATAAAGTGGGAATCAAAAGTGTTACAACATTAAATTTTTTAATGTAAAGTTATATTAATACAATTCGTTGACGAATTAAGTTCCTGAACAACAGTTACTTTTAAAATAGGCAGGCACCTGTCAAGAAATGAAAGAATATCTTTTTGTGAGTTAACTAACCTTTCAATCTAAATCACTTTTTAAGATTCAAGACATAATTTAGTTCACTTATCATGTTGATGTTTTTATTTTTATTTTTTTAAATATATTAATACACATACCGGTTTGTCCTGCTTGACTTTTTTTTTCTTTACTTTTTAATTCACTTAGTTGATCTTGTCTCCCCGGTTATAGTATTATTTGAGTGGTTGAGTGACAGTTTTCTTATATATAAATGTAAATGCTAGATTGATAGATGGACAGATGGTCGGTTCGATAAAACGAATAATGGAGAGTAAAAAATATTAGATGAAGAGGACGAATGGTGGCAGTTGAGGGAGGTTAACAGCTTTTTATAACATATTTATTATGATGGCTTTAATAAACCGAATGGCAGTTTTAGCGGCAACAGTAGAGTTTTGATAGCCAACATTCCAATCGTTATATATGTTTGTTAACTATACTAAAATTTATAGAAAGCTATATAATTTGATTATTCGATAAATGATTTCTTTTTAATTAAGATGAATATTTGTAAACCCAAAGTATTTGTGTGTGTGTGTCAAATTTAAAAAAATATTTTTTTTAATTTGATTATACGTAACAGTTACACTTTGTCTTTACGGATAAGTTTGAAGCTTAATAACTTGCTTCAAAGTAACGCTAAAAGCTCGAGAGTGGTTTTATGTTATTTATCAATCATTATTCTCTTAAACGGTATAATTTTATTTTATAAAAAAATTTCTCTAAACAAAAAAAATAATAATGAAGTAAAACAAAAAAAGTGCTGCTGTTATTTTCTACTTTTTGACCGCACAGGATTTTAAGTAGAAAAATTTTTTTTAAATATGCTGTATTAATTTCTAATAATTTTATTTTTCTCGTTGCCCTTCATTTAAATTTGGATATTTATGGATCAAATATTTTCAAATAATAGTCATTTCCATCAGAAAAATTGATTTAAAAAAATTAAAATACCAGTATTAAATCACCGAATAGTATTGAACCATTGAGAGGAGATAAATTAAATAAGGTTTAATGACAAAAAGAAAACATTAAATAAATGATAGGAAATTAATATGTTTATATTTTAATAGGTTACATTACAATTTATTCAAAATACTTTGAATATTTTTAAAATGTAAATAATATTAACAACCAGTATCGTCTGTCGTAATGGCAATTTAATATCAATTAAAATTTTTAGCATATTAACAAGATAACGGTTCATGATTTATACTACAAAAATAAGAAGAAAAAAAAGCACAAGTAAAGGGATGAAAAACAAGACGAAAAAGAAAATCATGGAAATTGGTTCACCAATAGCCTTTAGCCTAAAATTCAGCATCATACCCATCAAGAAAGTTTGCAGCCAAACAATTCGGATGATAGTATAGTCGTTCTTAATACCTTCTGCTGTATTCAGTGATCTCCTGTTTGACTGTATAGAGCTCTAGGTCATAGTATATCGATTTATTGATGTTGACAAAAAAAAGCACAACATTTTCCTTATGATTCCTTCTTCATTTCTCAAAATATTCCGTAAGTTCATAAGAACCAACTAAATAATACAGATAGATTACGTTCATATGAAACTTATGAACGATACACGTTTTTGAACTATAGTAACCGATACACGTTTTTGAACTATATGTCCATTTGTGAATGCATAGGTAATACGAGAAGAAGTTGTCAAAAAAATTTACGGGAAAAGGTTAATTTTAATAAAAAGAAACGAATTTAAAAATTATCAGATGAGAAAAAGCTAATAATTTATTAAAAGAAATGATAGATCAAAGATTTAGGATCGAGTAATACGTTAACAATCATCCAGTGTAAAAAAGTGAATAAAGAAACTTTAAACCAGACGGACTGATTACAATATACGAGTATATACTTTTCTTTATAATTATAAAATATTGGCTTTATTAACAAAGATAATAATAATTTTCTCCAAGATAAGAAAAATTTATTGAGATTTTAACTTTTTCAGAATTCCATAGCTGAAATTAGCGGTTTACTCGACAAATAAATTTGTAATAAGCCGGTTTTATCAAATCATCTTAATAAAATTAATGTGGCAAACTAGTAGATTTTTTTTTTTAAAGTCGTATATTTGATATCTTGTCTTTGCTATAAAATATTTAAAAGATGAGGAATATGGAAACTGGTTTAATTCAAAGGCTATTCTTCTTAAAATAGTTAAATTTTACTATATTTTTCTTGTTTCAAAGGATTTTATTAAATATTAGTTTACGTATTTCTGGTTAATATATAAGAATTACTCTGAATAAAATAAAAAATGATTTTTCTTTATTTTGTAAGTAAAGAGTTCAACGAGAAACGCCATTATTTACATAAGGACTGAAGTGATTCTCTATCTCTGTTTCAAATTTCCATTAGATCTCCCAAGAGACCGGAAAGAAATGCAAGAAAAAGGTGATGACGGGCGCGGTTTCCATTCCCGAGTGTGATCTGCTCACCACTGTTACTAACCGCACATTTCTCTACGTTATACTTGATAGTTGAACAGAGAGAAGGATGGTCGATACGAAGCCGTATGTGTCTTGGTGAGACGCATGACAGGCAAGATGGATCCGTGGCAGAATCATCGATCATTCAGTCCGGGCACCGACGGTACCCGGTACTGTGCATTGTTTAAGCATTACACTGTCCAGGGGATATCAAATGTAACGTGACGCTTCACGACTTAACCCCTGCCTTACTACTCGTTCAACTGTGCGGAGACTATGCTTCCTTTTTTCCCACTTAATATTACATTTATCAACCTCTTTATCTTCTTCGATTATCAATAAAATTAATAATAATAACTTGTTCGTTTTATTTAATTAAGATCTATATTAATTAATTTTCAGTTCTTTTCCTCAAATGAATTGTTAACTGAAATAATTGACTCGTTCTGATGAATTCTATTTAAAGCATATTTCTTAAAAATTTGTAAAAGTGACCGTCGAAGAACAATCATATTAATTTCAAGCACAGTTCTTTTAGGATATTTAATTGAAAAGATCTTTTATTCAATAATTTCTGGCATTTTTTCTAATTGATTTTACCTTCCATATACACATTCGTAAACAATGGAACGCATACTTTCCACATGCAGTTTACTATAGTCTTCTTTTTCATCCCTGTATTGTTTTTTGTATTAAGTATATAATTAACGTGATCTATAGTATAAAATATCTAATTTCATAAATAAATTATTAATAAATAAAATAATTAGTAATTATTGATTCTCGACATTGATTATAATATGAACTAATTATTTAATAACATAGATGCAATTTGAAGACTTTTTAGTGACTTTCCAAATAAAATTACGATATTATTTTCGGTTGCATGGTGGACTGGGGGAGTAAAAATGAATTTTCTTTACGTTTTCAGGTATGTAAAGTACGAAAATACCATTCACTTAAATTGGGGTTTCCTTTATATATTTATAGATCTATGTATAAATATTCGGGACTCGAAAATCTTCAAAACTACCACAATTTCATTGAAATTTAGATATGCTGTAGTAATGTATCTGCAGTTGTGCATGTGGAAATCTGTTGAAGATTGTTTGAGTCGTTCTTGAATTACATTCAATTTAAGATCGAAAATATTTGAGCGGGACAAGTTAGAAGCGTGGTTCGTTATGATGCTGCAAATTGGAACGTAGAAGTTTCTTTATCTTCGGTATCTGTTGTTAGAAATATTAAACTAAATTTAAAAAAATATATTAAGATATTAAAACTAAATTAGATTAACGAAAAGTTGGTCTTGCGCAGAACTGCACAAGTGTTTCTTTTTTCAGATTGAGATCTTTAAAACGTATGATTAATTTTCATACGTATAAATCTTTAAAAAAAAACATACTTAAATAAAATATTGTGTATTCATGAATGAAGGAACAGATGTATTACATGTGATCTAAATGTTATAGTTTTTTATTCCTTTTCTTAAAGCAGATATAGTAATAGTATTCAATTATATTCTTAACAATGGATTTTTAAAAAGAAAGTTGTTGAATATTATGTTGCAATTTCCAACGAATAAGATTTTAATTATTTTTTTTTAAATCGTTTAATTATGTTTATATGCTAGTTCTATGATTGAGAAATTAAAAAAAAAATGTAAATGTTTAAATTATTTATTGCTTCTATAATGTTAATCGTCATTTGGATAATGATTAGCAATTATGAGAGAAAAAGCACTGGTTAATTACTCTATTTCTGTTTACGAAATCTATTTTACGAAACCTAGGCTTTGTGTAGCTAATTACACCATTATTAGATAAATTTAATTAGATGTTATACGGGGATGATGAACAAAATACAAAATATAGAAGTAATTTTTATTAAACAAGGGCTTGTCGATAAATTTCGTTTATTTCTGGAGGCTAACAGGGCTACATTCAATTTATAATGTAACAATAAGTTAGTGGATCCATTCGGTCTGTCAAATGTTCTAAGAAAATTTATTGCCCAAAATCACTATCTTCATAATTAAAAAGTATTTCCACCGTACAAAGATTTAGGGGTTGTTTTAGAAATATAAAAGCAAAGAAGTAGTCGTGTGATGAGGAGCGGGAGGGAAGTGAGGGTGGTTAGTTAGTGGGAAAGGCGGATTTTGGGTCGGATTGATAATTGTGTAGGGCGGTGGCGTAGTAGTGTAATCAAGAGTTTGATCTGTTAGTGGGTTTGAGAGAAGAGGATAAAGAAAGGGAGAGAGAGAGAACCTTTAGACTAGCTAGCATGTTATAAATCAGGAGAAAGGAGAATAGGAGGACGGAAAACGCGGTGAAGAGAGTTAGACCCGGAGACATTAGCAGCACTGGCTGAAGACAAAACAGAGACTTGGCCGTCAAGCTATGCATCACTATGTGACATTCGTCTGCCATACATCAACCACCCTCTTGCACTACCTTCTTCTACCCCCCTAATATCCTTTTCTCTCTCGTTCTCATTCCCTCCTTTCTCACTCTTCAATTCTCTTACCTTATCTCGTTCTCATGTCCTCCTTATCCTTTCTAGACCTCTCAACGACGCTTTACATGTCTCCCAGGTAGAACAAACGACCTTCTCATTATATTACACTGAACCAAGAGAATTGAGGGACAGGTTGAAAGGTTGACTGGGTTTCCTATTGGAAACAAAGAATATAATTTTAAGTTAAAGAAAGAATGAGAAGGGTCTTTTTAACGTGAACGTGTATAACAAATAAAATATACTAAGACGTAACACGATATAAAATTACATAAAATATTCCTTTTAGTTTTATATAAAAAGGAATTTAAAAAGATCCCAATTTTTTTATATAGATTACATTAAAAAAAAATTATTATAATTATTATTTGAATTTAGTTGTTAAAAGAAACATAGACTGTTTAGCAAATATTTAAATATTTTTCATAACCCCGTATTTTAAAAATAAATTATTTTATACAAAAAAATAAATAAAATAAAATAAATTTATTTCTATATCAAATATTAAAATGAAGCTAAATTATAATTTACGTAAATAAAGTGCAAAATAAAGCCTAATATACAGATATTACTCTATGATGTTTTAATTTTTTAATTCATTGTTTACCTTCTAGCTATATATACATATAATAAAATGATAACTAAAGTTGTACATGCGCGCGAATTATACAAAAACTACTGGATAGATATTTAAAAAATTTTGCAGCATATTATTATTGTAATTAGCTTAAATTAACATATTTAACGAATTTTTATGGGTTTTGATTGTTTATTTTGGCTGTCGATATTGGATTGTCTAAATTTAAAAAAAAAAAATTGCCTTCAGGAAAGAGAAGTAGCCTTTCTTATCATTCGAAGTTTCCTAAAAGAATGAGAGTATCTCGGTTTTCGGAAACAGCTGTATTGCGTGATGCTCGGTTAGCTGTTGACCGTGAGCGCTACGCCCAAACTAGAATTGTAGCTTTGTCGTCTACAGCTCGAGTAGACAAAACTACTTGAGCTTGTAAATATTCTACGCTCTTCTATGTTTGAATAGCGTAGAAGCTCTTATACGCGTAGGAGCGTATACGAGCTTCTATGTCAAGAACGAGGGAAGCGTTGCAGGAAAGAGAGCTTTTCAGGATTTAATCGTTATCAGTATTTTTCTTAGAACTTTGCGAGATAACGAACGAAGCGAGGATCCGCCTAGAGGAACTCACTGACCGGCTAGTATTACATAAATATATCATTTTATTAAACTATAGAAAAAAATAACCGTTTGTAATCATCAGTATGTGTTTTTAGTAACTCCAGATTCGATTTCTGGCGTGGGTCAAGAACGTTTTTCACTTATCATCTCGCTCATCAAGCTTTTCTCGTTAAAACAGCTCTGCTTATACAAAAACAGTTTTAAAGTCATAAATAACACAGTATTTTAAGAATGTAATCTAATACAGAAATAAAAATTTTTCATTTTTAGAAGATTAGTAGTGAATGTAATATGAAATTACTTTTGTATTCGTATTCTTTTTATTTAAAAAAAAAAAATTCAATCTAAAAGTAATTCTATGTATGTTTGATTTTCTAGAAATCATTATAATATTAGAAGATGAAATAGCATGAATCTGCATTAAACAGTTTTGCAAATAGGGGTTGATTTGAAAGTGGTTTGTGAAACTCCAGTTGAAAAAAGTGATTGCTTTACAATAAGCTGCAAATAATTAAATAATCATATATATATATATATATATAATCTCTATATTTCCATGGAAATAACCTGCCCAAGATAGTTTAAATTTAGAATTTATGTTTGTCATTTACTTATTTCGAAAATAGTAGTATAGCCTTTTCTTTATTCATGTGAAAGCCCTTGAACTCCTTTGATTTACATGTACATATAATAAACTCCTTTATTAATTTTTGTAATTTTTTGTATACTCATAAATTAAGTAATTTTTGTTTTAATTTAATTTGTATGCTTTAATTAACAATATATTTATTTACAATGAATAATACATCCTAATATTTTATTAAATGATCCGATTTCGTCCAGTATTTTTTGTTTCTTAATTATTTTCATCTTAAATCAGATATACTTTTAAAATATTATTAGTAAAATACTACTACATTGTACGAAACCAAGATAGTCTGCGTCAACAATCGTTATAAATATAGAAAACTTTATGAATAGATTGCTGTTTACCAGGGCGAAACAATTTATAATGTTTCATTGATAGTTTGATGTTCAAACTCCATAGATCATCATCATCGTAGTTAGAATCATTGTATTCATCAGTAATAACATCCCAGCAACAAGCAACAAGAGTTAACATCAACATGATGGGTCCGCATCATGGATGATTAGGTTGCTCCGTGATTCATGACAGAATTATTATTTTTACTGCCACTCTCTACCATCGTCTGTGAAATATGTTATAATTTTTGTCTTTGTTACAGTGTTCAATATATAGCTATAGGGCCCTAAAGAGTCAGGATATTATCTATCTGAACATTATAGTATTTATATAATGTCATGGGAAATTCATGTTTTGCAACAGTGAACCAATCACTTTTATTAAATTTAGTACATAGGAAATTATTCCCGATCGGATCTATTTTTTTTATTTTTTAGTTTTTATTCAACATATCTTATAAGTTTTGTCGGCTAAATATAAAAGAATTATAGTTTTTAAACATACTATATCAAATTGTACTTTTTTCTTCTTTTATTCAAAAGGATTGCATAAAACGTTCATCGAATATATAAAGAAAATACTCTTACTAACAGCATGCATCCCCTTAACATTTGTTTTTTATTTTGGCTTAAATATTTTGTACTAATATCTTATTTTACAACAGCGTAAATTTTTTTTATTAAAACTTGGTTATAAAAAGAGTTCGACTGGGCCAATTTTTATGTTGTTTTAAATCTTTTTCTAAATATATACATTTTAAAATTTATTTTTTAAAAGTAGTTTTTTTTTACTAGACCTATCTAATTTCTTAATTATTCAACATAAACTAAGATCTTTTTTAACCGATTCATTGATCTAAAACACTAGAGGCTTTATGAGTCAAAACAAGAAATCCATCATATTATCGAAAACTTTCTTAAATAGTGTCTTGAATTGGTAATGTCCGATGTGTTTTATGTTTATAAAAATAGAGGAATTAAATTCCTTTTATAATTTTATACATTTCTTCCCTCCGATATCAAATCAATCCCCACTATTCCAGATTACTATTCATCTAAGCCAATGTTTGCTTAGAATCCAAATTCTATAAAGGTTAGATCATTATTTCTACTTTAAATATCTTTAGATTATATACGATTGATTTTTTTTAACAATCGTATGATATGAATCCTGAAAGTAAGAATAAATAGAAACCAAGAAAAAAAATAGTTTAAAATTTACAGCGACAAAAAAATAAATTAAGCCACAAAACAAAACAAAAAAATAGAAAAGCGAAAGTGGATCCATGTCTCATTCCTTGGATAGATTATCGGCATACAAACAGATCTGCATTTTCCATTAAAAAAACAAATTCCAACAATAGTTTTGTAGGCTTGTTTTATTTTCTTTTCGTGCAATGGGGTTTATTATTATTATGTCAATATTTGTAAAATACAAACAGAAATGTTTCATTCTTTTTATAGACTATTAAAACTAAGAATTTTAAAACAAAATGAGAAAGTGTCTGGTACTTATTAAATTATGTTGAAGTATCTATAAAATATTTAATGTAAAATAACAGAGAAGTAATTTTATGATTTTCATATATCTTTTTTTGTTATGAAATTGCGGGTATCAACAGCTATTGTCATAAGCCTGGTGGTCATTTGCCGATCTTCATGGTGGAGTGGTAGTGTCTCGGGCTTTCATCGGGAGGTCCCGGGTTCGAATCCTGGATAGGCATGTCATTTTTCATACGCTAAAAATTTCCATTTGGGCTAATGACAATAGCAGTTGAATTCGTACTCGTAAAAAAATTAGCCCGGAGGAAATTATAACCTATGAAAAGATGCCTGATCCGGATTCGAACCCGACACCTCCGTACGAAATGCCGAGACGCATTCAATGCCGTACGAAATGCTACGTAATCAGCCGTGGAGGTTAACTTGTCGTAGCAAATCAGTTTTATTTTACTGCTGATTTCAAAGTCGAAGTCGAAATTCTAGTAAAAGTTAATTGCTTTTTTACATATTTGAAATTTGCTTTTTTTTCACATCTTAGGAATGGTCGGCCTGAGTCTGTACAAGAATACATCTCGTTTACATGTTATATATGTCATCGTCATCTCATTTGGGTCGTGGGGAGGGGTTGCTTATTCTTCACTAGTTTAACAGATTGCAATTTGCACATAATGAAAATAAAATTTAAAAAAAATCATAATTTACTTTTACATATTGCAATTAGAAATTAAATCTTCAGAATTATTAAATTAATAAACTTTTATATTTTTCATTAATAGGCATTGTTACTAAAATTATGTAAAATTTATAAATTTTTTTTTCAATAAGTCGGACATGGAATTGAACTACGGGGAACAACAACAAGCAAGAGCAACTCGAGAATTTGCAGTAGTTCCAGGATAAGCTAGTGAAGTGTATCACAGAGGCCGCGGTTTGTGAAAGATCCATGAATATTTGGGTCTACGCTTCGTCCGCGAAGAAGTAAAAGGCTTTAGTTCTGGTTATGGACTGCGCCTGAGTAACCACGTGAACCACTTGTCCATGAATCTCCTAGATAATGAACAGGGCATTTGAAGGCTTAAACGTCTCCATGACCCTGGTCCTTAGTGACTGCTGCTGGACCTTGGTGACTGTGTGGTTTATGGTAACGCATTCTCTGAGTACCCTATTTTTGTTTTTTTCGTTTACTTAATATTTAATTCCTTCTTTTACAGTATTCATCTCTTTCTTATTTTTTAACTTCTAATTATCCTTTGATTTCTTATGTTACATACTGATTGACCTATTTTTAGAGTTAATTGTGTATGAACTTTCTGCAAAAGTTATAATATTGGTTTATAATTATTGTGGAGTTTCGATGTGAAACTTCCTTTTAAGTGTTTGTGTATGATCAAATTTACTAAATAAAAACAGCTAAAAAAAAAATCCATTTCCCCATATTTTATTCATATTTTTTTTTTTTTTTTTTAAATTATGGTCTCTGTAGGATGTAATCATGAAAGATTTATAAATTTTATTAGTTTCTACTAATTTTTTTTTCCATTCCGTGGAAATGTTTACATTATTCTTTCACGGATTTTTTAATAAAAAATATATATACATAAAACATAAATTTTTTTTTTTTTTTTTTTTTTTTTTTTTTAATTTGTATGATAGATTCTACCTAAGCTGTATCGTATATAATGATCCATTAAAAAATATTCTTCCTCATTTTTTTTTTTCAATAAACAGCTTCTTAAAGTATTTGATTTGATTTATGTAGTTTACAATTATTTATTTTTCATTTTCTTTAAAACATCTGTGGTTAATGAATTTAAAAACAATACAATATGATAACTCTTAAAAAAACCGCGTACTTGTGGTTATAACCACATCGTTTTGTAATACTATTTATTTTCTTTACGTTTCATTGACATGTACATAAAAGTTCACATCTATTTTTGTTTTTATTTTTTTATAACTGAGCAATAGTTATTAAAAATATTTCTTAATTAGTTTAATGTATAAAGGGTAATATGAAGGAAAATAATAATTAATTTTAGTAAGTATACATAAACTGTAAATCTTTTATATATATGCTTAACTGGTATATATGCTATATGCTTAACATAAGTTGTTTATTGGGTAAGATGACGGGCAATATTCGTCATCTTATACGTGTAAGTTTTCATGTAAGATTATGTACAAAAATCGTAGTTGTCATTAACAAATGAATCAGTTTAAAATATTCTACTTTAAGATGCTTTGTATGTGTTTCATTGTAAGAGATAGCAAGATGAGAAGAAACCGTAACTATTAGCTTTCTGCATATATCGGCTAAAATACCAAGCATACTGGAAACATTTATTTTTTTTTGTGACTAGGTGACTATTACAATTAAATTGACTACTTTTAAAAATCTTTGTAGAGGATTTTTACGAGCAGATAATTATACAATAAAACGTATTTTAATTGATATTTTATTTTAGGTTATAAACCGGGTATTTAATGTTTGAACATTCTTTCTTTTTACTTATTTACTAATCTTCTCCGTTATTAAGGTTAAAAATACGGTGAGCATTTTTGAAATTACTGTTCGAGATGACAAACTAGAACTGCACCTAAACTACGGAAGACGTATCATCGTGTTGTTTACGCTACCATGACAATTCATCGTTCTCTAAAATTCCTTTTACCTTGAAGAATTTTTGTTTGAATAATAATAAGTTATAAATAAAATATCTCCGAATGTAATGTTATGCCCTAATTTATTCTTCTTTGTGTAATATATTCTTATTTGCTCCTCATACTTCATTTTTCATACTACTTTTATAATTCTATTCACCCATGACATTTTTAAATCTGTAGATCAAAGTTTTACCTGTAGATAAAAGAGTTCATTTTTACTTAAAACCAGTTAATTCAAAGTAATTAAAAATATGCGTATTTGACATTTTACTAAACGGGAAAGAATTTTTTAACCACGATTTTAGTGTTCTTTTGTTTTAGACTCGGGACCTTAAAAAGTCAAGAAGAACATCTACTGAACTCGTGTTTTTTTACAGGTTTGAATTTACAGATACGTAATATAAGGAATTTATTACATATTATAACAGACTGGAAACTAACTAACTAGTAATAGTCATCTAAACGTTTACGCCATTTCTATTATTTTTTTTAATATAAAACAATCGGACAGAAGTTACACAAAATAAACGATTTAAGATCTAACGTAATAGAATAAATATTAACGAAAAAAAATGTAACAAAAATAGATTTCAGCAAAAGAATACAAATAATTCAGCGGTGGAAAGAAAGGAATGGATTTAAGAATAAGGGTGTATAAAAGAGAATTTAATGTGTAATAAAATGAGATAGATTAATCAGATTTATAAGTGTGAGAGAGAGAGCGTAAGATAGAGAAGGTATGTAGAATAAGATTATATTGGTATCCCACAATGATAGCTGTCCATCCAACGATGCATCTTTACTATGTCAAGAGACGCATCTATCCAGTAGTAGTCAACTATAGTAACATTAGTTACTACAATGACATCAGACTGTCACTGTCAAACGTTAACGCCTAACTTGTCATCTGTCTTACTGTGACCACTAAGTTAGTCTTATTGAACAAGTTCGTATGTAAACGCATTACATATAATTATTTAGGTCTATGAACTGTACGTGTAATTCATGAATTTAAATCGTATATCCTGCATTAATATTATTGTTTACTTAATAACAATTTTATCATTATGTAAAAGATTTAATCCTAAAAGTAATAGGAATAATAATTAATTAAATAATTACTAATTAATCAAGGGAAGAAAAAATTATATTAATCCGATAATTTCAAAATAGAAAACAAAATCAAAATGAATTACGTACAAACAAAAACGATAATAAACATAGAGTTATTAGGTAATCTGTGTAGTAAAACTACTTCTGAAGGCGTTCAGTATTGACTAATCAATGTGACATTTATCAGAAGTAAATTAATGTAGTATATCTTAAGTTAAGTTACCTAGAATGAGAAATGGAAATGTATTATTGTAAATATATTTTTTTATTTTTATATCCTTTTAATTATTTATTAATGATATAAATATTTTTAAATGTTAAAGATGACAACAGTGTTCATATGAAAGAAATAAATCAAAATAATTTTGATAAGTCTAAAAAAACAGAAATAAATGGAATCGTTTGAGTTGTTGGTAAAGATCAAACTAGGTGAAAAAAGAAACCTTTACTCTCTATGCTGAAGCGAGTTGATGACGAAAGAAAATTGCTAAGTATGCCAATAGTGTAATAGAAATAAGAGATAAATAAAAACCAAAATACATAATATAATTTACAAATCTGATGAAAACATTTGTGCTTAAATTAGAATATTCTATAGAAAACTCAGTCGTGCCTAGAATTTCAGAACGTGGCTGAGAATGATTAAAATTCTGAATATGGTTGAGAATTTTCCTTAAAAATATCTCAACCTACTCTCGGATAATTCATTATCTAATAGCAAAGCAAAGTATATATATTTTAGTAGGTTTACAAAAAATAGTTAATTAGTAATATGCTACCCGATTACTCTGGACAAAGATATCCTCTAATTTATCAACAAATTGTGAGATTTCATTATACGGAAGGGATTTTATTACTTTTTTGGACGATTTGTTTGACTTATTTCACGGAATTCTTTTTTTGGTGGATCAACACTTTCTCCATATAAATATTTTATCATTTTTGTTAAACTGTTTTGTCTAAAGTATCCATTTGTGAGTTATTGATTCATAAAAACAAATGTTAATACGTGTTAGTTTTTTTTTTAGAATCCGGCTATAAAGTGGATATAACCATTCCTACACAATTACTGTACAAATATATAACTTGGGTGACATGTTTTTTGATTGTAGAATGTAGGAGATAATGAATAACATCAAGATGGAGAGAATAATAGAAAACAGTTGAGAATAGGATCAAAACGTAATAAAAGTACTGTGCTGTCGGGTTAGTATTATTAATAAAGAAGAGAAACAGTGAAACGATCAAGTGTCGTGCATTGCTTTTCGCAATCTCTTATTTCCGTTATAACCTTGACTGCATATCTTATTCTCTGCATTCCAAAGTATTTGTAGCTTAATTATGAATTATGAATAATTTTATATAAGAAATGTATTAGAAAATAGATCTTGTGAATAATTCTATTAAACTCACTTAACAGCAATTATAATAAAACGCATATAGAAAATTCAAACCCACCTAGGCCTTTAAAGAATGGAAGAAAAGATAATTAATAATCATTTAAAATTTTAAAATATACGGCATTATTTTATTTTGTCATACGGGAAATAGCTTATATAAGATATTAAAAATCAGATGGAAGAAGGAAAGAAGCAGTTAGATCACTTAAAAGATAAGATCACTTATTTAATTGCTGAAAAAAAAAAATGATTCAATATTCAAAATTTAGTGATAAAATTAAAGAAAAAACTATTGTGTTTAATTGATCAATACGCAATTAATTGTTAAATATACATCGCTGATATATGAAACAATCATGATAACAAATACAAGATATTTATAAAATAAATTATATATTCATTTATAGAACAATTTATTTTTTATTTTTTTTTTAATTTATCTTCAGTATTTAATTTCGTTTTACCACGTATTTTTTTAAATATCAAGTAGATTTTTTGGTTTGATTAAAAATTATATTTTTCTTTCCCGTTTGGGTCAGTGTTATTTTAAATACTGATTAATAATTGAATGAAATAAACAATACGTTTATACAGAGTGATTCACGAAGAATGTAAAAAACTTTCAGGACATGTTCTACTGGTGAAAATAAAGTTTAAAACGAAATGTTTGTTTCATTTAATGCACAGTTAAAATCTGCCACATTTTGATCTGTTTTATTTTTAATAAAGTTATAAATTCTTACGTTGGTATTTAGTTTTTGTAGACTTTATTCGATTAATTTTACTCTGGATCAAATTCACTAAAAGTTGTGTTTTAAACCTTTATGTGTTTATACTAATTAAAAAAAAAGTTATTTTAAGCCAAACATAAAATAATGTGATTTTTGAGGCCAATCTTTTGTCTTATATCCCATATTTCTTGAAAAACACTAAAAGTTCAGTTCTGAGACATATATATATATATTTTTTTTCTTTTTTAATATTTTAGGTCAGATTTCACATAAAACTCTTAATTCGGTTCCAAGAATTGCAGTCTAGATTAATTTTATTAAAGGAGAAGAAATCAGGGTTAAATTTTTCTCCAGCCAATACTCGCTAACAACTCGTTTCACATTTATAAAAGATTTTTCTGCAAATTCCTTCATTCTTTTCACCAGTAGAACATCTGAATATTTT
This sequence comes from Lycorma delicatula, assembly GCF_047948215.1. Lineage (NCBI taxonomy): Eukaryota > Metazoa > Arthropoda > Insecta > Hemiptera > Fulgoridae > Lycorma > Lycorma delicatula. The sequence goes on along the minus strand of NC_134458.1, from coordinate 136,169,685 downwards.
TTACATTTTTTGTGAATCACTCTGTATATGAATAAATTCTGTAAGTACAGTAAACAAACAATAAATAAGTTTTCTTAGAATTAAATTCTTTAAAATTTCTGTTATTAAGTTTTGTTTATTAATTATTAAACAGTTATCATTATTAAATACAGACAAAAAGGTAATAACACAAGACATAAGTAGATAAATTAAAAATAATAAATAAATAAAATAAATAGATAAATTTTTAAAAGAATTTTAAAAGGAGAATTTCAAATTTAAAAAGATGTAGGAAATGATAATAAAATATTAACTGATTAACACATTTTTTTTAGAATAATAGTAAAACGATAACTATTTTCGTTTTAGAAACCTTTAACTCTGATACACGCCACGATTTAATGCACGTCTCTCTTATTAACTTTTGTCAAATAATATTTTGTGATATTTTTTATTTATTTTATTTTATTTATTATTTATATTTTTATTTATTTTTATCTCTTGGATATGTTTATTTTCTCTAAGAATTTACAAATGGGGATTTTTTTTAACACTAGAAAGAAATGTTAAATAAAATATTTTTGTAGACTTCTTGAATTTAATCTTTTTTTTTCTAAAATAAATTTATAAATATATGAATATTTCTAAATATATGAATATAACATTTTAGATTTCAATTTTTTTATCTTTCACACAATTTTTTTCTGGAATGTACTGGTGATAATTAATTTTTTTAGGTCAATATCATACGAAATAATACATAATTTTATGTATAATATTTTACTGTGTAAATAAAATATTTCATTACCGTAACTTGAAAACAGAGAATTTTTCTACGACCCACATTCATATTAACATCTTACACATTTTAATCACAGGAATGCGCCAGTATAATATTATATAGCAGGAATATTCCTGTAGATTAATTTTTAAGTATTTTATTTGATAATGTACATAAATGGATGATAATAAAAAATGGTTCGATAAAAAAAAAGTTACTTTATTTTCTTTATATATATATATATATATATAATACATACTTAAATACAGTCTGATCTATAATGTATATAGATATATATTATTTTAGAATTAATTTTAAATTATAAATCGTTTATTTGTAAAACGGATGTACGTATTATATATAATAGATAATAAAAATAAATATATAAGAAAGGAGTTTATAATCTACAATAGATAGGAAGAAAAAGATAAAGACAAGATAGAGCAATAGAGTGACTGAATGACAATAAAACCAAATGGAGTATGGTATCTACCTAAACTTTATAATACATAAAGAATTAGAAGACAGTGTGCGCAATATAAGTACATTTAGCTCAGTTACTTATATTATACAAAAAGGTATTGTGCACATGATATGTTCTATTGTATTAAATGACATGGAGGCTAGCTCAAGTTTGACAGACAGGTCAAAAGAAGAGGGGTGACTTACCCGTCGGCAATAAGTAAGCTACACACAGGGTGGAAAAGGGGAGATGAGAGGACATACACACACACTAGTATATAGATAAAAGTAAAGTAATAAGGCAAGTTACGTTAGACTATAAAGTAAAAATAATAATAATAACAATAATAACAAACTAGAATTAAAATATGTAAAAAGGGTTAAGATAGATCAAGGGTAGTCAATACGAATGAACTCATATGTCTACCAGTAAATACTGTAAATAATAATAATAGAATAATGCTGTTGTAAAAGAAATACTAAAAATAATATAATGTATTTAAAAAACCCTCTTGTCAGTTCATTTCGATACAGTATACTTTTCTTTATAGATTACAATAAATGGCTATTATAAAAGTATGATATGTTTACCTTATAATACATCAGTCTACGTTGAAATGTAGATCACAACCCTTCCTATTAAAAAAAAATCTTCATTTTTTTTTTTTTTTTGAAGGGTGTACACAAGAGATAAGTTACGCAGTTATTAATACGTTATATGTATATGAACACGGTTTCAAAAATGACCCTGAAAATTTCTTATAATAACAAGAATAGATAATGTTGTTTTGGTTAAAGAGAATCCGGTTTTAAAATGATTTTTCACTCATAACGTTACTGTTTTCTTTTACTAAACAATATTTATGTAACAACAAACTTTTCTTAACGTAACTAACAAATCATTTTCTCCTTTTATACTTTTAAAGTTTCGTCAGGAATGAAAGTTATGCGATTTATGAGGAATTAAACTTATCATGACTTCTTATATTCTTTGTTAAAATATACTAAACGTTATTTTCAATAAGTTTTTCTAAGTTATTTGAAAAATATTTTGTGAATATAAACTGTTCATGAACATTTACCTATGAATCTACCTGTGATATCTTTTTTTTTAATCAAAAAAGTTAGATTTATAAAAATATTTTCAACTTTAAAATAAAAGGATGTGGTTTAATCTGAATCATATTTTATTTTATACTTCTTTCTTTACGTATGCTCAAGAATTACTCGACCAGATGGGTTGATTTTATTTTATTTTAACTTTTTTTTTTTTTTTTAGAAATAAACTTTTTTGCGATTCTATATAAGAATTTTTTTTTTAAATTACAAAAGCTGGAAAATGGTTGTTTTTCCGACTTCTCCGGTCAAACATTTTATGAGCAGTACTTTTATGAAATTGATGAAAAGAGTTGCTTCTCATTTTGGGTCCGGAATATAATATAGTTTCCAGAACTACTTTAATTTTAATAGTCCCTTAAATTTTAAAAGAAAAAAAATTTATATTAAAAATTGAGAGTTAGAGCCAAAAACAAAGAAAAAAAACAGAATGTATATTTTTTAGAGATGAGGTATAAATTTTAAGAAAGATTTTTGTAAAAATATTTATATAAAAGTTAAAGTGAACAATATTGCTTAGGTAAAGTTTTCTTGAATTCCTTCAATAAAGGCTAAAATAGGAAAAAGAACATTCCAAAATTGATTTTTTGCATTTTACATCCGGGGTCTATAATTTAAAAAATTTAATGAGATTTCTTAATAGCTCTATATATGAAGTATAAGCTTTAAAAAAAAAAATTAAAGATATTTAAACGAAGGAAGATAGAGCAAAAGAACAAAAAACATATATTTCAATTTTAAGAGGTGGGGGTTAATTTTTTGTAAAAAAAAAATCTGGATTTTTTATGTATCCATTGTAGGTAAAAATTTATTTTAATAAAGTATTTTTCTGAAATAAAGAAAAACGAAATTGGTTTTTCGCGATATCCTCCATCTAAGGAATTTTGAAAAAAAAATCAACATCCCATATACTCGTATATAAGTATTTGAGTCAGACCTGAAAAAAATCGGTTTAGTCAAACCTATGAAATAAGGTCAAAAGCAGTGTGACACATACGTACATACGTGACACATATGTGTATTTTTGGTCTATATGAACTAGTTTTACCCTAAAACGTAAAGATTTTGAAAAAAAACCCGATACGCCATTTTTTATATGATCATTATACTTTCCCCTTTAATATAGCTAGTTGGTTTCGTTTTATGAATATCGGGTATTTTTAAATAATAATAAAACTGGCTTAAAATATTATTTAAGTTAGAAAATAATACTTTTTTAAACCTTGTTTCTTACATTATTAATTTTGTACGGTGCCAAATTAAGGTTTAGAAAGTTTACGGGTCGACTGAATTGCTATGAGCGCTGGTCTGAGTATACACAACGCCCACATGTACCTCCGGACATACCATCTACAGTAGATTCATTGAGAAATACTTATAATAATAGCATTAGTTCGTGTGCATTTTTAAGCAGAAATTACATTATACAAACTTTTTTTACATGTTAAAAAAATTGTTTAATTTAGACATTTGTATTTTAAATTTCGAAATTATTTTTTGATGATTTAAATATTTTTATTATATGCTGCATTATTTTCATTTATTGTAATATATCACTTTTATAAATTTAAAATAATGGAATTCTAAAATTTATCAAACATCCCATTTCTACTTTCCCCGTATCATAACTCTAGAGCTATGCTGAAAAAGGAATGTATGGTAATCATTAAAAAAAGTTTCTTTTGCATTTCATGACCCAGTGACCCTAAAAAAAAAGAAAAAAAATATATATATAGAGTGAAGAATAATGTTCATATGTACGTGTATTGGCGTGTTTAGGCTTAATAATATTTGGCCGGATAAACTGATTTTGATGAAATTTGTACAGAGACTCGTCTATATGGAGCAATTTATCGGTAAAATGTTGAGGTCAAATCTCCAGGGGTTAGGGTAGACAACTTATTTAAGGTCAATTTTCTCAGAATTTTGCAAACATAACCCCACTTTATTTAACCTCAATATATACGTGTATGCTTATCTTTCCACTTTTTGAAAATTTTGTCCCCAATATATTCCCCCTTCTCCAAAAATCGAAAAAGCTATCTATTTATTTACTACATATTTTTTAATACATTTTTTGTCTTCCTTTTTGGATTTTAGGAGTAGTGCAAGTGATCTCAAAAAATTACTTTAGAACAATATTTTTGGTGGGGGAGCTGATCAAATATAAAAATATCAATTTTTTTTAAACTTTTTTAGTTTTTTTATAATAATATTTTTTCTCTTTCCTGTTTAGCCTCCGGTAACTACCGTTTAGATAATTCTTCAGAGGATGATATGTATGAGTGTAAATGAAGTGTAAGTCTTGTACATTCTCAGTTCGACCATTCCTGAGATGTGTGGTTAATTGAAACCCAACCACCAAAGAACATCGGTATCCACGATCTAGTATTCAAATCCGTGTAAAAATAATTGGCTTTACTAGGACTTCAACGCTATAACTCTCGACTTCCAAATCAGCTGATTTGGGAAGACGCGTTAACCACTAGACCAACCCGGTGGGTGTATAATAATAATATTGCAATAAAGTTTCACCACAATTCACTCCCATCCCCCAAAAAAGAAATCGTAGATAACCTTTTATTAGGTGTACATTTTTCAGTGGAATTTTCTTAGTAAAAAAATAAAAATATTTCTTGGAAGGCGATTTTGGAGGTGGAGAAGTAGAAAAAAATACTAATTTTTAAAATTACTTTTCGTTTATTTAAACATATAATGTTAATTTTACAATAAACTTTCATCATAAATTACTGCAACTCCAAAAAAGAAATCGTAGGTTATTATTTTATGTATATAGGTATTTTTCCGCCAATAAGAAAAATGAATGTAGTTTTATTTTGAAGATACGTTTTTATAGGTTAGGTTGTCAAAAAAAAATCTTATTGTTATAAAATGTTTGAAAAAATGCGAAAAGAAATGAATTTTTATTTAAAAATCTGATGAGGACATCACATGATTTCCTTGTACGCCTATTAAATTACGTATACAAATTTTTTTAAAAATAAATGTACATAAAATTTTATTTCATTAGTAACGTGTGATATTTTTTCATAATTTTTATTTTAATGTTATTGTTGAAGATTATTTATCCTAAATTTACTTTATAATCAGAGGTTAATAATTATTAATAAATCAATATATTTATATTAAAAAAAAAGTTAAAAAAAAGGAGATGAAGTCTGTTCCGAACCGATGTGCCTTCCCCTTATTAGATCCAAATATTTCATTAATTAAAAAGTTATTTGACTGTAACTCTGGAACCAATGAAAATAAGTACCACTCATGATATATCGTGGAAAAGCTTTCAATGAGGGCTTATTACTGCAGTTAAGAATAATTCTAATTTTTTTTTTTTGATTTTGGGCTTTTTTGGACACTTTTGGTTTTGTCAATTGCAATCAAAAAGAGAGGTGCACAATTAGATGTTACAACAGTCGTAAATCCAAAATTTCAACATCTTCCGGCTAATCGTTTTTGAGTTATGCTAGATACAGACGTACAGATGCCAGGCCGAAACTAGTCAAAATTGATTCAGGAATGGTCAAAATGGATAATTCCATTGAAATCTGAAAACCGAAATTTTTCGTTATCACAATAGTTCCTTTACTTCGTACAAGGAAGTAAAGATGGTGCACCGATTGCATCGACACAAGATTATACCTGCTTAATTCATCTGATAGATAAATTAGCTGTTTTTAATTTCGCATTGATTTCTGTTATAGATATTCCACAATTAGTTATAATTTTTAATGTTAAAGTTCAAGGAATAATTGGAAAATTTTTCAATTTTATTTACTACTTAAAAGAAAAAATTATTATTATTAATAAATAATTTAAAACAAAAAATATACACATAATTTTTTACTGTTTTAACTTGTTATTATTATCAAGCGTTATTATTTATTATTTTTCTGTTTATAAATAATTTAATTAAATGATTATAAATAAATATGAGTAATAATTATAATAAAACTAATACGTCGTTATCGCTAAATAATATTTTTTTATATATATTCTAATGAAATAGATTTAGAGAAAATATATTTTAACTCATTAAAAGGAATATATGTTAGAATTGTGTTTTTTTTCTCCATATCCGCTTTTCAATAATCGATCAAGCGTTTATATAAATGCAACTTTTTATTATTATAAAAAATAAAAAAAGGAAATAACAGCAGCTGTTTTAAAGTTCATATTTACGTGTGATCAGTTATAAAACTGCAATTATAAAGTAATTTCTGTTACGACGAAGTCATATTAATTTTAATATATTAATTGAGTTTATGTTTTTCTTTTTTTTATTTATAGCATTTACTTTCAAAGATATTATATACATTTACCAGAATTTCGATTGCAAATCAGTGAGTGTTTTAATTAGTATTGTTAGAAACCCATGTACGATTATTTTTAACGTGCAAGGTTTTCTTTTCAATGAAAGATTATACGCTTGTTGTACTTACACATATTCTATAAACATTATGTAAACATAAGCATATGAATACATTTTTAATGTATTAGAATTTCATGTGTATTTTACCTGTTGAAAACTCAACGGTACTGATCGCATACGTTTTTTATGTTATTAACGCAAAATAACTCTGCTATTTTCGTATGTAGATTTATTAATTGAAATGAAATTATTAAAAATATTTCTATAGATTTTGCAGCATTGAAATACGAAAAATAGGAAAGCAGAAACGAAAAGTATAAAATCCTTTTAAAATGTGTTGTTTCAGTAAATGTTTGGGTAAATAACATTGATAAAATACGAATGAAAAGATTTGAGTACAGATAGGCTTTTACCAGAATCGTATTTGTAAATTAGGTTATTGAGCCATTCCCGTTTAGATAATTATATAGAATAGTTTAAAACGTAAAAGCAATAAGAAATGACCAGCATTACTGTATATGAAACTGATAGATTCACAGTATAGATGTCGTAAGTAGTTTTAAAAATATAGAATATTAATAAACTGAAGTGAATGAATAACATCAGTCAACTCAATGGTGACCAAAAAAAGTTATGGAGTATTAATTTCAATAAATTTTACCCATATAAATACCCGTACTTAAACTTGGTAATTGGAAAATAGTTTTAACATTAAATATATTATACTTTATTTTATAAAACCCATATCTTTTGGTTACATAAAAATGTATTTGTATTAATATTTCCTTATAGATATACGATATTTCAGATAATATTAAAAAAATGATGAATTTATACCCAAATATAAATATATACAATATTTTCTAAAGTTTGAAGATTATTAGACAACATAAAAACTATCCTATTATTTTGTCTTCATAATTTCTATTGCCTAATGTTTTTTTATATTGTATAGCAATTAAAAGTACTATTAAAAAGGAAACCTTACATTTTTTTAATCATTTTGATTATGAAATGATCAAAATAATTATTTAAGTTTTTTGTAATGTAGAAATGTATAATTTTGATACGATATCCACTGTGATAAAATCCTATTTCTTTCCAATTTGGTGTTTGATTGTTATTTGACCAAAAGCATGATCTAATTCAAATTATTTAACTTCATCTACCAAATTTCAACTTTTTAAAACGTTTTTCTCTAAAAAAAAAAGTGTTGGAAATAAACAATAAAAAGCTTTTTTCGTTGGTGTACAAGGAAAAAATTACTAGTTTTGCATTGTATATATATATATATATATATATATATATATTGTGTATTTAATTGTTATTTCTAATAGATGAATTTGATGAATTTAAATTAAACATTTTATAACACCTTTCTTACTCCTTTCAGGTTTTCGTGAAAAAACAGCTGCATTAATAGTAAAAAAAATCAGTTTTTTCACTATATTTTCAAATTATCTCAGCATTTAGTAAAAAAATATTTAACATTATATTTGAAAGATTTATCGTCATAATTTTTATAGTATTAATAAAGTATGAGTTCAATGTTGGTAACAATGTTGTTATTGTGTAATTGTTTCTGCTATTCAAATGACAGATTATTGATGGCAGCGTTCATTTATTTATACGTAGTTATTTTTTACAGATTGCGTAGTTTCAAGTGTGTTATATTGATGCATTGTTATATACATTACTACCTAGATGGTAACACCAATTTGGAATTGACATTTTGAAACTTTCCATATACAGAAGGATTATGCAGATTTATATACTATCGGCGTGGGTACCGATCCCAACATTCCCTTATTTTATTTATAATTAACTAACTCAACTTCACCACGTTTTTCTACTCTATCTGCCATTTGACATTTGATTTGAATCAGCTGTTAACGATGATAGGATAACCGTTTTGTACTTTCGTTAGATCATTGTCAACCAGTCGAAAAAAAACTATCACTCTGTAACAAAAGGATTTTTTACTTTTGTCGAAATACAATACGGTTTTAAATGGTGAAGGGGTTATCTCCTAGTTCTTTTATTTCCTTTTTATTATTATGAGTATTAACTTCTTGGTAAACCTGTTCTACTTATGTATTCTTATAAAATGTATGCATACCCGATATATAGGCTTACTTACGTTAGATAAAGTCCCAGACTTTTGCCTACATAGCATACAGTGAATTCATCCCTTTCCGGTTTTACTGATTCTTCCCATCATTTTCAATTCCTTTTTTTCATCTTTTTTTATACTCGTTTTTTTATCTCGCTCTCTTTTACTCTCCCTCATTTTACAACAGACGTAAAGAGACGTAAAAAGCGAATGGAAAATAAAATGCAGTCATAGAAGGAAAACTTAATATTTAATTTCATTACAGAATAACCCAGTTTATTTAAAATTGTACTACATAAATGGAGTTAAAATCTAAATAACTTGTATTTATAAAACGAAAACTTAGGATGATTTTACTCAGGTAAGTTTTCTTAGCAAAATTATCAGTCAGGTTATTTGTACACTTGCATAAATGTACATTTTTTGCATTTAATCGGTCAGAAACCGTTAGTATAATTTTTTTTCTTCGATTAATAATAATTACGTTAAATTATAATATTATAATTATTAATATATTATTTAAGCTTAATTATAAATAGTTTGCAGACTACGACCCGTTTTCATTATCAATGACATTATACAATGTACCAACAGATTCGTGCTAAACTTTATAAGTCTGTTTAAAATAAAGAAAAAAATTCATACATTCATCGGTTCGGAAATCCTTTCGAGTTAACGTCAGTTAAAAGTTTATCTCCATTTTAACCTTAAAGGTACTACATTTACGCAAACGCATTTTATTTGGTTACATTTTATATTTTAGATGTCCCGGTTGATTCAAAAAGGACTTCACAATTTTAAAGCATATAAAAATTTACTTAGGTAACTTACAGATTCGGTTGAAGTCTCATTTCATAGCAAACCACATCAAGTTTTGAGTCATCACTAGTATCGAATTTGGCTATCAGCGCTATCACCAGTGTTGTTCAAAATGGATACATTTACTGGTGCGGAACGTGCTCGCTGTGTATTTTGGTTTCATGATTTGCAGTCAGCCACGCATTCCTGAAGCTGCTGTGGAACAACTCAGAGAAAGCATGTAGTCCGAAGAAATCAACTCGACGTGCATCGCGTGAGACTGGCATTCCACGAACGACTGTTTGGCGCGTATTACGTATACGTTAAAACACACTTGAAGCCATACAAACTAACCGTGGTTCAGAGTGCGACCAAGTTACTCGGTTGCAATTTTGTGTGGAAATGATTGATAGAATTCCAGACAACGATACACTTTTAACCGATGTAATTTTTAGTGATGAGTCAACGTTTCACATCAACGGCAAGGTTAACGCCCATAATTACGAATATGGGGTAGTGAAAATCCTCATGAAACTTTGCAGCACATTCGTGATAGCCCTAAGGTCAATGTTTTTTATGCCCTAACCAAACAAAGACCGAACGACCCGTTTTTCTTCCAGGAGGCAACCGTAAATGGTATCGTTTATCTGGACATGCTTCAAAATTTTCTAATTCCTTAGTTAGATGATGATGAACAAAATAGGTGCCATTACTATCAGAAATTCGGGGCTCTACTGCGTAGAAGTCGGAGATTTTCGTGAAACTTGATTCTCAGGTCGTGGATGGGTCGTAAAAGTCCAATCGCATGGCCATCTTGCTCCCCAGATTTGATCCCGCTAGAATTTGTCTTGTGATGTTTCATGATCGGGTTTATTACTGCCTTTGCTTGCTGATCTTGTGGAGCTAAGATTTCGAATTAACGCCGCAGCTGCAGAGGTAACGCCCGACCTGCTGACTACAATCTGGAATGTAATCGACTTAAGGTCGGATGTATGGTTCGATATGGAAACCATATCGAACCACAGTGAATATTGGGTGACAAACTTGATTTGTTTTAAAATGAAATAAGACCTTAACCGAATCTATAAGTTATCTCAATAAATTTTTATATACTTTTGAAATTGTGAAGTTCTTTTTTATTAACCCGGTATTTTGAGGTAAATAAAAGAAATTGTCTCAGTTTGTCCATTGAATTAATTTTAGAAATTTCCGTGAAACATATTAAAATTATCCAAAAGGATGTAACTTTTTTGCATTTTTTCTTTTGAAAAATTAAAATGTTTCGAAATTTTTCTAAAATATTCAATCCTTATAAATTTTTTCTAAAAAAAATTCAAGTAAAAATCCCACCAGAGTAAATATGTGTTGAATCTTCAACAGAAACATTAATAATTGTGATTTCAATTTTAATTCTATCATTAAATCTTTACATAAAAAGAAATTGCGCAAAAATAAAGTAAACTTTCCAAAAAAATCTTGTTAATTATTAAACTCTGACAAATTCGTGTAAAAAAAATGCCATCAACTACAAACACGTTAGAAGGAAATATCTGCTGGATTTGAATAAATAGAATAATACATAAAAATTACGCTGAAGATAGAGTTTGGTAAAAGTATTAATTGATATTTTATTAAAATAATTTCAGGAAAAAAACGTTATTAATGGCGACAGAAATAATTATGACTTATTCTTTTACTGTACCTAACCTATTATTTTCAATAATTTTGATAACAAGCAGCTACATAATTTACAGAAAAATAACTAATTGTGCATTTTTAAAATTATTTTTTTATACCCACTGAGGTATATAATGACAGTTAATTTTTCAGTAAACACTAATACGATATTATCAAAACAATAAATAATAATAGTAGCTCATTGTGAGCTATTGTAGAAGATAAGTCTACTAATACTATGTAGCATTTTAACGCCCCCAGCAGCACAGCAAAATAATCTATTAATAAATCGGTAATAGTTAATTTCTGTAGACTGACAAACTCAGCGTAATTTATCAGTATTATTTTTATTATTGAAACATAATTTTTTTATTCTTGTCACGTATTTATTTTTTTGAATTTGTTTAGATAGAATTAAGTACTTTATAAAAACTTTTGTATACCAGAATTATTTTTCGGCGATTTTTTTTTTCAGTAAAATGTGAAGTAATTTTTTTCTCTGATATTTCTGTAAATATATACAACTCACAACATTACGAACAATTTTTTTAAACTCGTTACGTAAAATTACATCTAATATCATAAATTTTGCTTTATAGATTGCCTTTTACCTTTGTGGCTCAAAAAAAAAGAGGAAAATTTTGACTGGCTTTAGCACAAATACAAGGCATTACAGAGCATATATTTATATGAGCTTTTATTAATATTTTAAGCATATAAAATACACGTGTAAAATTTAGAAATAACCTTCAGGAACACTCTGTATAATTATTTATTTATGTTAAAAACACAATTTGGTTATTAAGATATTTCAGCTTCATTCCGTTATTTCTCCCTACTAAATTAACAAAATAAGAATTATAAATTATATAAAAATATATATATTTGCATCAGTATTTTGGCGTTAACAAACATAAAACTTCCTTGATAGACTATTATTAAGTCAAAAGAATAATTAATATATTACAAAGGACTTTTATAATTTATGTTTTTTTCTTTTTAATTATTATTTTTTAAAAAATTGAATTGTCCATTTGTATACGTAATGTAACCTACTTCATTTATACATCTTTCTGTAATTTTAACTAACCAGTCCGTGAAACATGTTTTTATAAATATATTTTTTACTTCTTTGTACGAAGTAAAGGAAGTATTGAGATCGCGAAAAATGTTGATTTTCAGATATCAACGGAAATATCCATTTTGACTATCCCTGAATCCAATTTGATTAGTTTCGGCGTGACGTCTTTTCCTACATATGTATCTCGTGTAACTCAAAAACGATTACCCGTAGAGTGTTGAAATTTTGGATTTAGAATGTTCTTTGCAATTGACTGGACTAAAACCCAAAATACAAAAAACACTGGATTTTAGACTTTGTCTTAACTGCAGTAATAAACCCTCATTGAGAGCTTTTCAACGATATATCATAAGTGGTACTTATTTTCATTGGTTCTAGAGTTATAGCAAAATAAAATTCTAATTAATGAAATATTTGGATCTTACAAGGGGAAGGCACATCGGTTCGAATCCGACTTCATTTCCTTTTTTTTTAACTCTTTTTTTTATGTAAATTTATTTATATTTATTAATAATTTATTAACCACTGATTGTAAAAAAAGTTTTACAGTAACTAATAATTTAATAGGCGTACAAAGAAGTCATGTGGGGTCCACAACAAAATTTTTGATATTACATAATATTAAATCCCCATACATTCATGCAATCGGTAACACAGTTCATATTCTTAAAAAATTGATTTCAATTAACTTAATTAGTATATGTACATTGGCATTTGGAAGGGTATTCGATTTTAGGTGAAAATTCCACCATCTGCATAGATTAAGAAAAACCTGGAAAAATGAATTAAAATATATATATATATATATATATATATATATATACATATAAATATTAATATTGAACATTTTTGTATTACGATACATTATTTATTTATATTTGTAAACGTTCTAAAATTTCCATTTGTTAATCTAATTTTATGTACATTGTTAAAAAATATAGTATCACTACATTTTACAGTCTTTATTTTCATGTATAAATGAAAACTCATCCGTTTTTTTTTTGTGTGTGTTTTGGCCATATAAAAGAGGTTCTAAACATAGAAAGAGGTGGTTTTACTGACTTTATACTACATATGCATAACATATACTATTTAATATAATAAATAACACTGTATGATATTTCATCAAGCACTGAATGTTAACCATAAAACAGTTTAGTGAAATGACACCATGTGGTGAAGTTAGGCAATAAATTTAAACGACATATAGACGGACCACTGGACCACCTGCCTGCGAATAAAAGTATAATATATATAAAAGTTTGTATATGTGTTTTTGTGAGTATGTATTTGTGTCATGTTTTTAAGTGGAAAAAAAGAAGCTGAAAAAGTATTCTATAAAGCCGGTTTTTTACAGCGTAGATTGAGAAACATAAGACAAATTTATTATCTTAAAATAAACTATTTAGAACAAATAATAATAATATAATATACAACTACACTGATTAAAAATGCATTTAAACACAATTATCAGCTTCAGTTTTTGATTTTTACGTTAGTTTCGTTATGTGTGAAAGAAAGATCTTACATATTCAAGAAGTGTGTTGTTTTTTTTTTAATTTGTTATTTTTCATTCTGATGGAAGAGATTCCAATTTTAAGTGGTTTTTTTACGTTAGTTTCTTTCATTTAAAAAAAAGGAATATATTTTTTATAAAATTTTATTGTTTTTTAATAACTGTTATTTTGGTTGCTGTTTGAGTGCTTAAACTCGTTCATATCTTGACTGCCATCGATAAATCTAAAAGGAATTCAATTGGATCATCAGTTTTAATTTTTAATTAATGTTCCACTTTCCAGTTAATTAATTTGCTTTATCATTTATTAAAATAAAGCCTACCTGTTTTTGTTCTTGTGTATGTGTGTGTGTGTGTGTGTGTGTGTGTGTGTGTGTGTGTGCGTGTGCTCTCGCGCGTGTAGGATTTTATTTTTTTAATTTTATTGGGAAAAAAATTTATATGTGCTTTTTTTGTCAACTAGTTAATATTAAAAAAGTAATAATTTATTTAAAGATTATAAAATTCGAATGAACGTAAATTTCAGATGAATTTTTTTTATGTATGTGTTGCATATATTAACCTAAGGGTTATAACCGACCTTATGCTAAAATAGGATAGTTACTCCAAAGAATACAAAACAAAAACAAGTATCGAATACAGGCTTACTCGAAAAAAATTAACACGTTAAACGATTTACAATGTCTTCTTCATTACAGTTGCACATTTACATGTTAAGCACTAAAAGTACTACTACAAATGTTTCAATCTTAAATGGGATACCGTTTTATCACCATGTTCACTACAAGAAATTTCTGTACAACGAGTATTATCAATATTCATACATAGAATGACTCTGATTATTACCACTTGTGGCTTAGATGCTACATTTACATCACTCCTACAGGAGACAGTTACTATGAAGCGACAAATCCAGTTACCTTTTTCTGTTCAAATAATGGAAGGCACAAGTTGTTTTCATTCATTTTGCAAAATATTCATTTTACTCCAAATATTTTGCCATTAATAAGTAATTCTCATCCAGAGTAAAGATAAATTGATCTCCCACGGAGTTTGGGATGATTTAAAAAAAAATTAAATTAGCACTTGAAGTAATTACTTTAGATTGTAGTTTTTTACTTTGATTGATAATCCGTCCAAAGTATAGGCCAATGTCTCACGAACTATTCCTTACGGTTACTTTTTACTCATTTTTTACAGTATTATTCACTAAATTTTGGCCACTCATTCGTTAAATTTGTGCTTAAAAATTTGTCCGTGGGTACTTATTTTTTATCCGATGACTGTTACAAAACTTAGAACTGAAACGGTCTTCAGATAAACGGCTTTCTTATTGTTTCTAATGAATGTATACAACAATACGTAAAAGATTATCCACAATTCAGTATTTTTTGGAATTGTACTGGCAGCAATTTCATGCGCATCGTGCATAGTTATGCAAGAATGTCACATGATTACAACTAAAAATGTTAGATAAGGTTAGTTTAGTTGAATTATACCTTTTGTTAAACATGAACCGTCCAGATTTCTGTTTGTACTAAGAAAACAGGATTCTTTCTTAGGAATTTTATTTATTTTATGGTTTACAAGCCCCTAAAATTGATCACAAACTTTCAACTTAATGAAACGGAGTGTCTGTGAATAATTTAAAAATAAAAGTACTGTTACTCGTAAAGAAGTCAGTTACAATCCGTGACCACGGAAGTGACAACAGTATTAGGTTTAAATTTTACATTGTTTTATTGGATTCACAAATGATTATTGATGATGTTTGCTGATCTCATGAAATTAATTACTTATGAAATCATTTACCATAAAAATGGCTTTAATAAAATTTGCTTGATTGATTTCAAAACAATTTACATCGTTATATTAACAAACGCGTTTGGAAATCAGCAGTAAATATTTGAAAGCTATTGGACGTCTATTTATACATAATTATCACTGAAGTCAAAACGTGGGCTCACTTTATCGAACCAGAAAATTTATGGCAGAATATGATAAAGAAACACATAATTGTCTAACAAGAGAAAATTTAAAACTTAGTCATTAGGGAAATTGATGCTTGCAAATTTTCAGCTTCAAAAGGATAAATACTGGAGAATTATCAGGAGAGAGGTTTAATAATATACAGTAGGTATCATAATCAGATGGTTAATGACAGTTTAAAGTCTTCAAATTCAAGCAAACACCGAGAAAGATGTCACGTTTTTGCTTAAGAAATCATGTCCGCATACAGTATATTTCATTTAATTCCAAAAAATAATGTTAAGGCATTATTTCTTCCTATGTATAATCCCGACTTCATCCTTTAATCCCTATGAACAACCGTTTATTTGATTCATTCAAAAATATAATAAGAGGACTTTGATTTGCATTGGATTGAGAGCTGAAGAACAAACGTAGTACATGGTTCTTTGTCCGACCAAAAACGTTTTTTAGGGCATAAAGAAGAGGAGACTATATTGATAAATTACATATTTTTTTGAAGTTTTAGGGGCATCGACTGCTTTAGTCATTAGCCCCTTCCACATTAAAAAAAGAGAAATATATAATATCTTTTCCTCCTCTGAAAAGAACACAAGTTATAAAGTCAAGGACTAGTCATGTCAAAAAAAGCATCTAAAGATAGACGTGTCAATGATTATTCAAACCCCCGAAAACAAACATAACAAGGATGTAAAGGTCGTTGTTATTTTAAAACCTTTCTAGACAATTCTTTCGAAACTTTGTGAAAATTTCAAACACATAACTGTGATAAAAATTAAAACACACATTGAACACCCTTTTAAACACAAGATGACAATGGTGTAAAGGGTCCTTGACACTTAACATCACACAGATCACACAAATGTGTTTGACTACGTTTGCTAGGACTGGAGCTATTTTGGAGATTATATCCTTTGATGCTATAGGAGCTGCAGCAACCTGAGCATAATATGCAATCTTTGGCGTTCTGCTGATAATAATTTTCCTAGCTTCCAAATTGCTAACTTTTTGTATCGTCTTGACTTTCAGATTAGCTACGTCAGGACGTGCGACGCAGAGGGAATAACTTCTCGTGTTTCGGTGTGTATTCAATCATCGACACGCAATAACTCCTTAGGCATGTAACTCTTCGACGATTTGCTTTTCGGAACAATTCAATAAGTCTCTACTAACAACAGCGCCCTTTGAGGTATTTAATGTACCGTGCTGCGTAACCTCAACGTCTAATACTTCAATTTTTTAGCTTTGAGTTTTTTTTTAATGATTGTACGTCGTTCACGGTTTCTACAAACAGTCCAACTGCGGTTTTACTAACATACTTTATTGGACCTTTGGCGGCTTCCATGATGCCTCGAGCTATTATGAAAGGGCTATTCTTCGTAAAATTTCCTTCCTTTTTCTTGATCACAAGATTTCGGAATCGGTCTGCTACTCTTCGGTCGAAACATCATTCGATCCGACTTTTCCAGAACAATCAATTCTTCTTTGTCGCTAATCTCGACACTCTTTCTCCTCTTCGCCTGCGAAGACAGGAGAGGTTCTCCAGGACGAAGGATTTTACGTGGACTCTTTGCCACGGTAGTTGTGGATGTTGAGTTATCCATGAACCTATATTTATACCAGCCAATATGTCGTAAGGTTCGGGCGGAGAGACGGATAGGCGTGCCTCGGATCATTGATCCTGCCTGGTTTCACCCAGTCAGCCGACTCCCACAAATTTAACCCGGGCCGGGAAGTCAGGTACTGCCTGATCCACGATACCGAAATCCCAGGGTTCGCACGTAGCCGTAAGGGACTCCGATACCCTTACCCATGGGATAATTCCTGCCGAGAGCCGAAGTGACTGATACACACTGGGCGACGCAAGACTTCGGCAGAGCAAGCTCACAGCAGCCCACCCTCAACCCGGCTCCACAATCGAGAAAGGGGATGGCACTCCCCGTTCACACTCCACCCAGCGTATATTTTTATAATGTGTTCGTACGCATAGCAGTTGTGCAAGCTACAAAAAATATATATATATTGAGGCAATATAGGGGGATAGGGGTAACTTTAAAAATATCAATTTTTTTAATTTTTCAAAATATTTTTTGATTTACCCTAACTTTCAATATTATTAAAAGTTTAATAAACTTTTAACAATAATATTACAATAAAATTTTATCATAATCCACCCCCACCTTCAAAAAAGATATCTTACGAAACTTTTTATTGGCTATATAATTTTTTTTTGTAGAAAAATCAAACAATTTTTTGGAAGTTAATTTTAAGGTGGGGAACAGAAAAAATTAAAAAACCCGGTATTTTTAATTTAACAATTGTTTTTGGTTTATTTAAATATAAAATGGTAATTTTTTACAATAAAACTTCATCAGAAGAATTGTTTTTTTACTATATAAGAATAAATAACCAATACCACGTAACTATTACAACTTTTTGTCAATTTTTTCCTCTCTCTCATACAAACATTTAAATATTAAAATATTTTTTATGATACATATTTATATTCTGGAATAATTAAATAATAATTTTCATTTTTTCTTTATTTTATTATTCTTTGTACATCTGCATGTATTAATGGGCAGGCAAGATTAATTAATAATTACTTATTAAGATGGAAGGTGTAGTGTAATGTAGGGTGCTATGTGTATTGTATGTATAGAAACGTAGTAGGGTGATGGGGTTGATATCAAATACTCCATTGATGTTTTACATTACACGTTAGGGTTACGTTAGTGGCTGTAGTAGTACTAGATATTTAATAGTTTAGGTAGGTTTGGTGATGTATCTCTCTCTCATACGCTCTCCCTCACTCTTTCTACATACCCATACATAACTGTATGATACAAAACAGTAGCTATAGAAGGAGTAGCTTAGATTTCTTTTTTATATCATATAACGTGCATTCAAATTCAAAGGGTAGAAAATTGCTACCGTTTTGTCATGTCATGTCACTCATTTTAAGAATATATATATATATATGTAAGATATGACATAATGTCATATCTTGTCAACATATTATTCGAGTGTTGCTCTTATGTTAGATACGGTAGTTGTTGTAATACAGGGAGAGATGATAAAAGAGATCATCATTGTATGATGACCATTACCGTCATCAGGGTGATGACACTTACGTTGATTTTTGATGCTGATGATTTTGACATCGAACCACTATTGTACATCTTTTTGTTGTTATTATTATTATTCTAATATCATTATGTTTTCCTCACATAATATATATATTTTTTTTTATTTGTTCGATCTACCCATTATTATGTCTTACACAATTGGTTCGGTTAATGCGTTTAGTTATCCACTTGCACAATACATAAACATTCATCTTCTTTTTATAAATTATAAAATATATTACTTATTTAATATTAATAATATTACTGTAGCATTTCATGTTTTATATCTTAATATGTTACGCAATGAATTAAAATATTGTGAAAGTCAAATCACATCAATTTATTTTATATTTTTACGAATATTTAATTTATAATTTGTTAAAAAGTTCCTGTAAATCTTTTTATGGTCTTTTAATTCTACTGGCTGAAATATGTAAAAAACCAAAAATTGTGATATTGCATAATTTATTACGAAGATCTCTTTCGACTATTAAAACATAAACCGCTTAGGTAATAATTGCAGATATTTATTTGATACCATAACTCACATCCTAGGTATTTTGAGCTTGATCTCATCTTGTATTTTAAAAATAAAATAAAGGTAATTAGAAGAAGTGTAGGTAATAAATATCCACCATATCAGCAAATGGTTTAAGTAAAGCAAACACCGAACGGGTTGTATTTAAAGAATTACTTTTTGTGTTAGTTTTTTTGTTGATAAATATTTTCTTTTTTTATTTAATGAGATGAGCATCGACTGCTATGATCATATAGCCCGAATGGAAATTTGTAGCGTATGAAAAATGTCATGCCTGACCGGGATTCGAACCCTATCTCCGGGGTGAAAGGCTGAGACGCTACCACTCGCGCCACGGAGGCCGGCATAAGTCTTGTAAACAGAATTAAATATCGGTGAGTAAAATTTGAAATTAATTAATTTTACAATTAAATTATTAAACTTGTTTATTTCATCTATTATATTTAATCTTTATTTTTAATAAAACAATTCGTAATTTTCTTATCCCGCGAACAACAGTAAGTTAGTTATGCAAAAGGGTTAATTTTTAATTACACACATTTCAGTCTCTGCATATAGACAAAAGAGTGACTAAACAGTATAAATTAAAATAAATATATATAAAAATTAATTCAGTTTCGTTTTACATTAAAAATTAATACTTATGTTTTCAGTTTTTTAAATTTTATTTTGAAGTTTCATTTTAGATTTGTATAACAGTTAAGTAAATTTTAATTTTTGTTATTCGAATTGCCGTTTTAGGTTATAACTCCGTTACTTTCATAAACAACCAAAATATTTTGTAATGAATTTATGTTAATCAGAATTTTTTATTTTTACTTTCCCGGAAATATAGCTGTATTAAAGGGAAAATTATGGTGATCATGCCAAAAACGGGGTATATCGGGTTTCTTGTAAATCTTTAGGTTTTAGGATCCAACAAGTTAATCTAGACCAGAAAAACATATATATCTATGTACGAGATCTGTATGTGCGTATGTGTGTCGCACTGCATTTTGCCTTTATATCTCAGAATTGACTGAACCGGTTTTCTTCAAACTTGGCACAAATAGTTTTATATATGGGGCATTAATTATATATATTTTTTTTTTATTAAATTCGTTTTCGGGCGGGGGATATTGCGAAAAAACCTTTATTTTTTCAGTGACTTTTTAGAGAAAATTTTATAAAACCACAAATTTGTTACCTACAATTCGTATATAAATAATCCCAAAAATCTTTTTTAAAAAATCAACTCCCACTTCTTAAAAATGAAATATGTTTTTTGTTCGTTTGCTCTATCTCTCTTCGGTATAAGTATTTTTCAATTTTTTCATATTAGCAATCAAGAAATTTCTACAATTTAATTTAATTATAAACGGATCTGAAATGCAGAAAATATTTTGAAAATATTATTTTTCCTATTTTAACCTTTATTGAAGTGATGAAGGGTTAAATTTAGAGAACTTTACTTTAGTAAATTTGTTAAGCTTATCCTATACTTGAACATTTAAAAAACTATCTTTTTTAGAATGTATTCCCTACCTCTCAAAATATATTGATTCTTTTTCTTGCCAGCTTATTTTTTAAAAAAACGGATACATTTTATTTTTTGTCATCAGTCATATGACTGGTCTGATGCTATTCTCCAATCCTTTCTGTTCTATACTAATCTGAATGTTAACATAATTATTACAATATATATTTTTACTTTTTTTTTTTTTTTTTAATATAAATTCTAACCTTTGATTTTCCTTAAGTTTTTTTTATTTTTTTGTTCATCCTTCTGTCACTAAATTAAGTGAAACAGTATGTTTTAATATTGTAGGCTCACTGACCTATCTCATCTTTACAAGATTTTGTTATAAATTCTTTTTCTTTTCTATTCGTTTTAAAATCTTTTAATTTAAAATTTTCCTACCTAATTTTCAGTATCTTTCTGCAACACTACTTTTCAAAGGCCTCTATTTTTTTCCTTTTGTGTTTTTTTTCAGTACCATAAGGTGTTACATTCCGCAGAAATATTTTCAAGAATTTCTTTCTAACCCTTTGATTCATAGTTGATGTTACCTGTGAACTTCTTTCTGTAAAAATCTCAATTTGCTTATTCTAATCTGTTTGTATAATTTGTCCTTTGTAATTCAAACTTTACTCAACTTCCAGAATAATGAAAAGAAATTATCTTCCATTCATTAACATCTTTATCATTTTACTGCTTAACAACAAGCTTTGTTAGTTGTTGTTTGTTTGTTTGTCAGTTCATTCTGAAACTTTGTTTGTTCTAGTCGCAATTAAACGCTCAAAATATTTAAATTAACAATTGAAATCAATCGATAGTGTCTATTGGTTTTCTCATACGAATTAATGAAATATATAAAATTTAAATAAAATTAAGTAAGTTAGAATGGATATTTGTTCTAATTCCAAATAGATTTTAAACATTTAACTAAACACGTCTAAAGGATCTAAAGGATGAGATCAAGGTCTAAAGGTCTAAAGGCGTAACTTAGACGAAGATACAAAAGATAGATATACGAGAGTTAAATATTGGGTGGTGAGAACTGAGAAATTAATTTTGAATGTGAACTTTAAAAAATTTTACGGATCAGTGTACACGAGGAAAGAAGTATAATAGAGCGAGTTTACATACACTCTACAGAGAGAACAAGCAAACTATGACGGTATTATGTGAAGAAAAGCCAGTCAGTCAGTTCCTGTGTTGTATGCACGTTAAAACCATATCATATGCTACCAAAACCAGTCGTTCTAAACCTAACCCCGGTTATCAACATCTGGCTATACTAAGTGTATAGCATTTCTAGGCACAAGACATCAACATGCTAGGTATATAACAGATGATGATTGACAGAGGGCAACGAGTGAATGTGTATAGTAAGGGGTGAAAGACCCTTATACGGGTGAAGAAATTTCAATGTAAAGTGTAAAAGGGTCTTTTACTGAACGAAATATAAATGAGATACGATTTGTTCACATATATACGTCAATAAACTAAGCAATTCCTTTACTATTTAGACAAGACAACTCAAGTATTAATAATTCAGCCTATATTTTGTGTATACAAACGCATATAGTACATGCTCACCTATTGTGTATTTAAACGTATGGACTAGATAGCGAATAAAGTATATGAAAGGTTGTGAAATTATACAGGCTGACAGATCAACGCAATCATGCACACTTACATACACCGTTAAATAAATTGAGTTTTAAAGCTATCCTTTTAAAATTAAAATAAATTTATTTACATTATTCGTATTATGGAGAATAGAAGCGGAATTTTCTCTACGTAAAATCAGTATTTCATTTCTTATATTCCATAAATTTAAACGGTCACATGCATTTTACTTAATCGTTTCGTACAATAATATTAATATAGCTTCGATTTTTTTATTTTCCATTTTCTAATTGTTGAAGAAAGGATATATTTACAGGATATTTTGTAGCAAAAATACTGAAAAAATTTTATGAATATAGGAAAAATGTATTATATTTATATTAAGAAATGATCATTTGTTTGTTTTTTTTTTTTAGATAAAGATTTTAATTAAATTTATTTTTGTAATTACTGTCACAGACAAATAGCAACTTATCACTGTATTAGGTATTTTTTCAGTGATAAAAATATTTGTCTGAAAGAAAAACTGATTTTGGATAACAAGAGAAGTTTCAAGTTACAAGATAATATAAATTTTGTTATAAAAATGTTCTTAATATTTTAACCAATTTTAAAAAATATAGGATTTACTTAGTATATTTTATTAGTCTACTAATCAATGCTTATGCGTCATATATTTTTTCTACATTACCAAAATCTTTTGAATTAACTTTTTTTGCCTTTAAAAGCCGATATAAAAATCATCAATCAGTTTTTCAAAGTAATACCACTTTTTCATTCTATGAAATAACGTCAGTGCTCTTTATTTTTTTTACTGACTTTTCGAAGAAAAGTATGGTATTACTTTGAGTTGCACAAAGGGATTGGGGGTGAAAATGGATTTTCTTTACGTTTTATAAAAAGACATCCAAAAAGGTTGCAGCAATAAAAAAAATCATACCTTCCTATGTAATTGACATAAAATATTAAGTGGAACTGCAAACCAATCGGGTTATTATCAACTTCTTTTAGACGTGACCGCCCTTGATCTTGAGTCGATGCGCACAACGCATAATCCCTCTGCGTCACGTCAGTGTAATGGGGACAGTTAAACAGAAAGCACAGAGCGTTTTATGGTTAGCGGTGTGTAAATCAGTTATAACCGTTCAACGGACTTTCCGACGTGTTTATGGCAATGATAACCCTTATGCAAACAGCATTAGACGGTGGTACGAGCAGTTTAAGGAATCTGGCAACGTGGAAGTGAAAAAGTATTCCGGACGCCAAAACGAGTAACAAAGTAGTTGAGCGTATACGCTAAAGTTAAGAAGCCCTAAAAAATCAATTTCTAAGCAAAGTTTACGGTTATGAATTCCAAAGAAAACTATCCAGAATGTGTTTCCAAGCGTTTACGCCTTCACACCTACAAAATTAAGCTTAAACCCACAAATCGTCCTAAACGTGTTGAATTTGCAATTAAAACACTTAATAATTGACGATGACGAAATATCTTTAAAACGTGTTATGATTACGGACGAAGTGACTTAGATCAACCGACATAATTGTAGGATTTAGCTGGTTCTCAGCAACCCAGTAAAATAATTATTGAGTATGTCAGATGAAACATTCAGAAATGTAAGAAAAGTTTTTAAGTTTGTGAATTTTTAAAAAAATACTCGTTTAATTATCTGGAGTAGTTTCTGAGATACGATTTTTTTTTAATTTCTCCAACCTTTCTCGATGGCTTTGTATATAGAAGCCTATGTATAAATATTTTGGCTCGAAAATCTTCAAAACTACTAGATAAATTTCATTGAAATCTAGATATGCTGTAGTAGTGTATCTGAAGAAATTATGCATGTGAACATTTTACGAAGGTTGGTTGAGCCGTTCCTGAGTTACGCTTAATAGGTTAACAACGGACGATGTAAGCTCAGTTTCTTTTTTTTTTTGCATGATGGGATTGGGGAATGAAAATTACTTTTTTTTACGTTTTCTGGTACGATAATTACAAAATACATTCATGTGTAAAATTTTGTGACTAGAAAATCTAAAAAATAACAACTCGTATAAATGTTGGTGGTTCGAAAATACCAAAAGTACTACATCAATTTCTCTGAAATTTAGATATGCTCTAGTAGTATATCTGAAGTTGTGCATGTGAAAATTTTATGAAGATTGATTGACTATATCTTCAGTTACTGTTAATTTAATGTCAAACAAACAACCAAACCTCAAATTGAGGTTATGTTGATTGTGTATTGATGTATTTTTCATACGATTACGCAGTGAGTCACAGTGGTGAGTGAGTTTAAACTTGGTGCTTGTGTTTAGGGTCTAATCTTTAATCGAACGTATGTAGTGCGTTGCACTCTGAAAATTGGTGCGTTTCTGACTGCGAAGTAGTAAGGGCCTGAGAAACGAAAAGTTGGTCTTCTTCTGCAGAATTGCGCAAAAGTTATGTTTTTTTTTAAATTAATAACAGATTTCAGTAAATATTTCTTTTATACAATTTTTTAATTAGTTTAAAATTTTTATTTTGTAGAATTCAAACACATCCATGAAGATTAAAAACAGTTTATTATTCTCTAAGTAGAAACATATAGCTGAAAAACTAAATTATAATTTTCTATTTACATTTTTAAATGCTGTTTTTGCTTGTAAATGTGATTAAAAAATACGGTAAGAGACATTAACCTACCGGGTTTTTTAAAAGTAAATTCATCGTCGTAAATCACCTGTTTAATAGCTGATTTTTTGTAGTTGAAGGATCTGAGGTTGAAGGGCCATGGGATTGCTTATTGTTTATAAATTGTACAGATTGGAACGTAACGTACTCATTAGGAATAATACATTTAAAAAAAAAGAACGTAACTTTAACACGTTCATTTAAAAATCCTACTTCTAGGTTGTTTTTTAAATTATTCAAGTTAATAATTTTATGAAATTTTAGCCTTGTATTTTCTATCAACTTCATTTTTTAAAGTTACATGTTTTTAGAAAAAAAATCATACGTCAATATAAATAACAGCACTGTCATTTCTTGGCACGTTTAAATTTCTTTGATTATTAACTAAAGTTAAAACAGAAACATGACATAATAAAAATTAACACATATAACTAATATTTCATCATTAAAAACCTTCATTTTTATTATAATAAATTAAATACATTTGTAAGTAAAGGTTTCATTCCTTTTTATAGTCTAATGATATATTTATTATTAAATTTACATAATGTCTTTTAACTATTTATAACTATATAGTATTTTCTTATATTTATTATCTTTGTTTTATATAATATAAAATAAAATGCCCTACGGGAGATGTGAAAAACTGGCTACATGATTTTTTTTTAATGTATTTATATATATGTGTGTTCTTTGAATTCATATAGGCTTCGTAAATATGACGTGAAAGTTTTTGAATGATAAGTTAGTATTTTATAGATATACATGTACGAGTATGTATATATACATATATGTGAGTATAGTATGATAGAATATAAAATAAAATATGTGTATTTGTATATACATGTATATAGTTACACACTCACAAAACCAAGATGAACAACTGTTTGTGAGACAAGTGTTAATTATTGTCGGGTAAAATAATGTGATAATTGCTATAGCACAAAAGCTATAAATCAAGTTTACCATCTCTCTTTCATATACATACATAGTTCTCTCTTAAACTCCCTCTCTTTCTCTCTTTGCCCCTCCACCTATTCCCGTATATGTGATCGAAACCTACGCGGCATCTAATTACCAATATCTCTTCTTTTTTTTTTAATAAACATTCTATCCATCGTCCATCGGTCTTAACCGTTTGTTCTATAGAAGAAGATTTACTAAAAGAAGGAGGAGACAAGAACGATGAAGATGATGTTGATGAAGAGACGAAGAAGGCGGAGAAATATAGGAGGCTGTGCCATCCATCTCTAAAACATCGGCGGACCAGACCGGATGGATGTAGCAATACAATTTATATATCATTCTATGATAGATATATAGCTGATTTGTGGAACCAGATTCAATGAGATACTATACAGGCATTTATTAATGGTTTCTTTTCATTTTTTTTTTTATTTAGCTTTTTTTGCTAAGCTAAGCATATATATATATATATATATATATATATACGTACAGTTTATATGATTTATACTTTATTGCATTGTTGCGTGATGTATTTTTCTTTAACGGGCGTGGTAGTTTTCATATATAACAACCCAAAGAGAATAAGTGAGAGAAAGATATGAGTTTGAGTAAGAGGGAAGTACTACGATGGCCGCGCGCGCTTAGGATATTTGATGTTAATAAATTAAAATCAATACGTTTAACAGCTTTAAACTAATCTAGCATTAATAATCTCTTACATTATAAAACGTTAACATCTCCTTATTCGTTCGATGCTTTTTACCTTTTTGATATTTATATATAATATATCGATATATCGACCTGTTTTATAGATCTATCGATATTTAGATTATATTTATTTCGATATGGTTGTTGTTTAATAATGGCGGGAATATTATTTTATAATTCACCCATATTTCAATCATGATTCATACATATTTATGTATATACAAATACATTTATTACAACTATTAGATTCTCAAATAGATTATAATCAGTTATTTTATTATTTACTTTTTTGAAAAAGCATAATAGAAAATTTTTCAATAATGATAACTGTAATTAGGAGGTTTTTTCATTAAAAAAAAAACCATAATACAACAAACACGCGATTATTTAATTAATATGTTGTGTGTGTGTGTGTTTTATTTATTAAAAAATAATTATTTAGAAAAAGTAATTTTATTGATTACTTTCTTTGAACTTAGTTACTTAACTACTATGAATTTAAAGTTACATAATAGGTTTTTCGTTAATATTTTAATAAATATTTAAAAAGGAACTATTTTACCTTTACCGCAGTTAAACAATAAACTTCAAATAAATCAATTAGATATTTATAAAGAAATCAAAATCAATATATATATAAAATTCTTAAAATTATTACAAATTTTAATATAATTACTTTTTTAAAATACATTTTAATTGATTCTAAAGTGTAAGGAATTGTATTATTTAATCACTATTAATAGCGTAATCGTTTGAAATTTTTTGTCATATGTATCGTCATACAACCAAATGTCAGTAGCTATTATAAAAAATAAAGTAATTTAAAAATAAACAATTACGAATAATAGGATGTGCAGTACTAATCATTATTTTCAGTAACCACAATATTACAGCATATCTGTAAAACGGTAGAGTGTTTATTTACATAAGTTGAAATTGTTATTTACAAAACGTAATGAAATGAATTGTATAAATATTTTTGAATATAAAAAAATCCCTTTCGCCACGCCGAAAGGCGGAGGTAGATTTCACAGGTGCTAAGTAGCTGATAAAAATTATTTCCACCTTAAAGTTAAGAAAAACTTCAAATTTACTCAATAAGACAATGGTTGCATGTGAAAAAAAGTTTCACGTGTTTGGGATACGACAAGCCCTATCTTCTTACAATTCCAGCATTATTTTGGCCATCTCTTGCCGTAAGGGTTGGTCATATCAAAAATAGTTTCAGACAAAAGTTTTAGGTAATGTTTAGAGGACTAACGGCCATTGTAAACCGATTCGATACTGTGACTATTAAGGGAGGTATGATTTTTTTTGTCTTCAAAACCTCTTTTTTCCACCCCCTGGGCCAGTGATTGGTGATATCAAAAAAACCTTAATTACACAAGTTTTACGCCCTTATCCAAAGAATAGTAGCAACTTAAAATAAATTCGATATTTTACTTAATAAGAAAGTTACAGCGATGTTTTGTTTTTTTCGAAAAAGCCCCTCATTTCCACCTCCAGGGTCCGATTTTTCCCATTAACGAACGCGACCGTGATTATTTTTCGTTTTTTTCTTCTGCCGTATTTTTTGTATCAAGTTGACAGTGATTAGCGCAAAATTACAGCAGTTATCGTCTCCACAAGAAAGTGAAATATAAACCTATGAACTGACGTTGGTTTTGGGGTCTGGGGATGTCAAACGCGAAGATATGTTGAAATTTTCCGGAAGTCGAATCATGGTAACCATTACAATAAGTAGCTTTCTTATGAAATCTACCTAAAATTTCAGGAAGATTAATCTATTTAAGTTCAATTAACTTCTTTTGTATAACAAAAACGGCTAGCATATTGTAAAATGAGGTAGTTAAATAATAAATCTATTTCTGTTCTAACCTTTTTAGGTTAGCATGAAGTATAGATACTGAAATTAATAAATAATAATATTAAAAAAAAAATCCAAGTAAGTAGACCATATTATATAAGGCTTCATATTTAATTTTTCATTTCTTTTACTTAGTTTTTTAATTAAAAGGACAACAATGGTTTAAAAATGTTAGGGAAGAAAAGGTTATTCAAGTTATTTTTTAAACATTTTTCTCTACACTTTCTCATTTCTAGACGAAATTAATATGAATTTCTTTTAATTAAATCTGTTTATTAATTAATTAAGCAGTATAGTACTCTACCCTGAATTTACTTTTATACTGTATTGATGTTTGTTTCCTTTGTACTGCATGGATGTTTTAATATAGGCTGTGGCTCAATGTCAAAATTGGGGTACCTGTTTTTTTTTGCAAATCTTTACGTTGTAGATCCAACAAGTTCATCTAGACTGAAAAAAACATGTATGTATGTACGCGTGTACGAATGTGCGTGACATCGCTTTTGCCCTTATACCTCAGGAATTGAACAGATTTTCTTCAAATTTCGCGCAAATAATTCTATATATGGGGAATTGATCATATTAAGGTTTTTTAAAATTCGTTTAGAGGGTAAGGGGAAATCGCGATAACACGAATTTCGATTTTTTTTCAGAGGCATTTTAGAGAAATTAAAGCCCTACCTACACCCCATATATAAATAATCGAAAAAACAATTTTTAAAAATCAGTCCCTACCTCTTCAAATTGGAATATAAATATAAATCATAATTTTGTTCTTTTTCTCTATTTCCATTCGGTTTAAATATCTTTCAAAAAAAATTTAAAGGTATTTCATATAGATAGCTATTATAGAGCTATCAAGAAATGTCTATAATTAAGAAAAAAAAATGTAAATTACAACCCCGGACCTAAAATGTAGAAAATTCTTTTTCGTATTTTAGCCTTTATTGAAGGGGTATTTAGATTTAGAGAAAATCTTACTTTGACAAATTTCTTAACCCTAACCTAAATATGAATATTCTTAGAAAAATGTTACTTAGAATTTATTCCCCACCTCTAAAGAATACAAATTCTGGTTTTTCTTTTTCTTTTTTCTCTAACTGTTTAATTTTTATTATTAACAGCCGAGAAAGTAATGAAATACTTTACCAGCTTTTTTTAAATATATTTAATCATTTTATTTTTTATTGATACATAATATTTTTTAATAGAAGTAAAACTGAGTTTTATTTTATACGATAATAATCGTTCAGTACACCCATACATCAACACATTTTCATAAATATTATTATTTTTTTAACAAATAAGATTTTTCATAAACCGATTTATAATATTTTCTTACATTCAAATCTATGCGAAAATATTACACTAATTGCTATATCAATTTTCATTTAGATTTTTAATTTTATTATATTTTTATTAATATTATGTCTTAGTTACTTAAATTCTGATCGTTTTTTTATCATTAAAAATGTTTACATTTGTTTCTCTTTTCTTTGTTCGTGTTTTAAAAATAATAGATAATTCAGTACGACATAAATTTAATAGATACTATAATATTTTAATGTTATTTATTGTAGAGTACATTTAATGTCTTGCTTTATGATTATAATAGCAAGAATATTAACTCATTTCTTAATGCCTTACTGTACGTTGTCAGTATAAATTGCAGTAGCCCGACTCGCAATCACTGAAAATATATTATTATGTAAAATATAGCAAAACTATCTTCATCGTTTCTTGAATATATATGTTATACTACACTTCTACCACGAACCATTACGTATGAAATACCATACACTACTACTAAACCTAACTGAAAGAATCTGATGCCCGTAATTTATAACAATAATAATAGTAATTTATTGGACCATTATTGTTATTATAAGTATTATTTTTGAATTACACTATATGATATATACACACACATACACTCATTAGTATAATAACGAATAAAAGGACTGTAATATGATTAATGATGAATGTGGAAAAAATAGGTTAATAAATTTTTGAACAAATTACCAGGAATAGATGAAAATTATGAATTTAGAGTGAAATTATTATACCACACTTATCAAATGAGTATATATTCTACAAAAATATTCTTATAACTTTTAAAATCCTTTTTTTAGATATCTCATGAATTTTTAAATCATCCTCGGAAAAATAATTTAAAACTATAATATATTGACAACGGATAGATTAAGATTTAAAGTTTTAAGTAAAACTTTAAATTAATTGGCAGAAGGTAGGTTTAAAGTTTTAAGTATGGCGTGTAAATAAAAAATTAAAATATCAGAAATTAATTTTTTTTTTTTTAGGTAGCAAATGAACATAAAGGAAAAAAGAGATTTAACACATAACTGTTAAACATTAAAATCAGAATATCTCAAATTTTTTTTGAAGTATAGAAATTTAAATGGCAAAAATTTCACATCCAAATTTGAAAAACGACCTGTTTTCTTTGGAAGTTGATGTTACGCTAAAATAATAAAAATAAAACTTTCAAAATAATTTTTCTGCACTTTAGGTCCGGGATTAATTATTTAAAAAAATGTATAACAGTTCTGATAGCTCAATATAGATTCTTGAAATATATTTAAACCGAATAATAATAATAATAATAATAATGTTATTTAAACCGAAGAACAAAAACATATATTTCAATTTTAAGAAGTGGTTCTACCACTTCTTAAAAAAAATTAGGATTATTTATTTATTTATGGATTGTAGGTAAAAAATTTGCTTTAATAAAGTTTTCTCTGAAATACCTATGAAGAAAATCGAAATTGGTCTTTCGCGATATCCCCCAACTCCCTTAACGAATTAAAAAAAAAATGTATATGCCCAATATATAGAAATATTTCAGCAAAATTTGAAGAAAATCGCTTAGACCAATGGTGCGATATCAGGCCAAATGTGACACGTACACATACATATGTTCGCATATTCATAATTTTTTATGGTGTAGATGAACTAGCTGGAAAACATAAAAATTTTCAAAAAACCCGATATCCCATTTTTGAGTTGATCACCATACTTTCCCATTTAATATAGATATTCTAACTATAATCGCCGGGAAAGTAAAAGAGAAATAAATTAATGAAATTAATGTTAGGTAATGTAGTATTAGAAAGTAGTTCAAAGCGTAAAATATTCATGGAATATTAACAGATAATAAAATATTTTATACTTAGATAACGAATAATATATTAGTTAATAAAATTAAAAAAATCAATCCGAATAGAAATTAATTGAAAATTCATACATACAAACACGCACACACACACACACACACACACACATCGAAACATGCATAAAAAGAATTAGTTGTGGTGGTGTACGGATGTATGCACGTAAAAAAAGAGAGAGTGTGATATCATTAGACAAAGAAAATGATGAACTATTTAAGAAGAAAGAGAAGACTAAAATGAAGCAGAAAAAGAAGATATAGAATTAGAAGAAGTTTGTTAAAAAGAGAAGATGAAGAAGGGAACAGGCCTCAATATTATTTATCTGACACGTGCAGATCGAAGCAATGAAATAAAGAAAACGAAGATAATCGATGCGATAAATCAGAATTAGGCAATAAATTGGTGCTGAGATAAAGTCAATAGTTGGGAGAATAAGGGTGATGAGGTATGTAAGAAGAAGAGAAAGAAGGGCAAAAGACAGTATGAGTAGGTAGATGGAGGGGGATGGAAGAAAGATAAAGAAAACTGTCAGGAAGAATGCAACGAACGTGTAGTATAGTTTATATATATATATATATATATATATATAGAGTGTAGTGCTGCAAGTCAGTGTAGTGTTTGGATTTATACCGCAGCTCAGTTTAATTAATGTGAGGTCTCCACTGGATAAAGGATATACACAGAGTAGATAGGATGGACTTGTGGAGAAGTGGTTAAGAACGTTGAGTTAGTCTATAACTACAGCGTCTGCGGTTGTCCAGTAAGCCAAAGAAGAAAACTTAAATAGAATTAGCCTACATTATCACAATAATCAACAAATATACGTTACGTTATTAGCAAATTCTTTTACAGAAAGAACCTTTGTTGGGTTTTTTTTTATTTAGATAAGAAAAACAAATTATAAAATTAAAAAAAAAATTGTTTTAAAGTTTCTGCAAAATACTTTTTAAAAGATTAAGAGATATGCCCATATAAAGAAATAAAAATATAAGATTTAATTTTGCTATTATTTATCATTTAGCATGTTAAAGAATTATAGAAAATGTACTACTATTATTTTTTTTAAATTATCCTGATAAAATCATTTAAGTTAATTTAACTTTCATTTAATCCGAATTTTTTAATTAATTAGTTTTCTTACAATTTTGTTAATTTTTTTTTTTTTTTTTTAACTGGAATAAAAAGAAATAAATTTTAACGAATTAGAAAATATTATTAATATTTTTTTTTTTTTTTTTTTTATATTTGGGGACAGAAAAAGTGTGTTCGTTTTTATTTCACAAAAAAAGCAAAAATCCAACATCTTTCAAATGACACCACATTTGTCTAATTTTGTATGGAATATGTATATTTTATATAATATTTCTCACTTTCATAAAAAATAATTGGTTGTGTTTTACACAAACATTAACAATAGAGGCATCTTATTTATTATACTACATTTTTGTATTTTTATATTACATTGAATTTTAGCATACAGAATAATTTTAAAAAATAAATAAATTCAGTTCAGCACTTTTATCAGCTGGTGTGCATTAGTAATACTGAATGGTGGGATTTTATTTTGTTATAATATCAAGTTAATTAAATAATATAAAGAAAAAATAATCAACGTAAAGCGAGTTTTAAAAATTTTATTTTCATATTAGCTACGACCACATTTTTTTAAAATAACAAATTATAAATATAAGCTTCTCAAAATTAGTCATAGGCTGACGGTTTTTAGAAATTTTTAAAATTTGGATTATTGAATATTTTTTAACATTTTTAATAATTCTTATCCTAAAGATTTTGATTAAGGAACTAATCGGTCATAAGTTTTATTATCGTTATAATGTTGAATTCTTATTACAACAACTTTGAAAAGAATTACTCAAATGGATACATACAGTCAAACACAGGACATATATTTATTTATACATATGGGCTCTAATAGAGTACCTAAAAAAAGCTTTAGATCATCCAAAAATATTTTTTTTAAAAATTCATAATTTTCAAGTTGCAGAAAAAGTCCTATGCTAAATGATTATTTAAATTTACAGGAAAACATTAGAAAAACCGTTAACAAAAAAAGAAATTACTTAACTAAAAATTGACGAGCATTAGATTGTTAAACAAACTTTCTCTTATCGTAGTGAAGAAAAAATCTAATAAATGAAAAAAATTTTTAATTCAAAAATAATAAATAAATAAATTAGCATATAAACAATATTTAAAAAATAATATAAAAAGAATATTTCCTAAATTTTTATAGATCAATGTTAAAAATAACTATTAAACAAAAAAAAGTAAAAAGTATTGATTTAGGTTTCATTTTCCCAATATTATAATAAAGTTCATATAGTAATTAACGAATTAATAATACTTAAATAAATGTAATAAAAAAAGAGAAGAAAACAATCCCACGAAAGTATTAAACAAAAAAGAATGAATTTATTTTCAATGTAAAATAATTAATGGATATGTATGTTATAGTCGAAAAGGGGAAAAAGAGAAGAAAAGTATGAATTTAAAAAGAGATAGTGTGATGTCGGAAAAGAGGAAGCGTGGAAGATTGTGTGTGTTAATGGGTAGTAAAGAGAGCTGGCTAGTTTGTCAACCGAGCGGCAATAAAGAAGTCAATCAGCTTAAGAGGTTGGGTAGGCTAGAATAAAAGAAGATGAAGAGTGAGGAAGAGAGAAGTGGTTGCAAGACTCTCGCGAGCGAAAGGAGGTGAAGTGTCGGGAGGGGTTGACTGATGCGCAGAGTTGTGGTCTGGTGACGGATTTATGAACGCAAGGTGGTGAGACCCAAGCGCAACTAAAATGATGACGGTAACGTATTGTACAATGTAGAATTATAGGAACGAACACTTGCGAGAATTACTCTTCAGTCAGGTCTCTATCTTAACTCGTATATCTACCCCGTCACCATAATGTTAAAAAGTAAAACACACAAATAGAACCAACAGAACAGAACAGCGGGACAGACAGCGTCAACATGCCACATCATGAAGACTTAAGATTATGTTGACGTTGAAGAACAGTCATCTAACAACGATAGATGTTAGCGATGAGGGTAAAAAAGTGCTTTCTATCCGCCCTCTGAGAACACATTTAACACTTGTCATCTAATTATTCACTGAATCAAGAATTTAGTCGCTATCGTATACAAAAAAAAAAAAAAATGAAACATAAAATGTTTGTAACTTTAACATGTGATCTATAAATATTTTGGTGGCGGTATGATGGACACAGTTAAAAGTGGGATGTAATGAGGACAATGTAATGTAAAGAGACTTAGATAAATTGATAAACAAATATCATTCGAATTGAACTGGACCGTGTATTCCACCACATATAGAATTTAATTGGGCGTACGCATGAGGCCAGTAGTGTATTTTGAACTATAACACATCGACTATATACGAGAACAAGTACGCGTGCACATACATTCTTCAAATAAAAGACTACCGAATATTCAAACCACATGAATCATTCGCATTCAATCTAAGGCAAAATCTATAAAGACTAAACTATAGGGATTTTACTCTTAAAATTAATAAAATATTAACCATTAAAAAGATTGAAAAGGTAAAACAATTGAATTAAGAAAATATTTTTATGATTGTTGAAATTATTTTTATTTTTCAAGTTTAAATAAATTTAATTTTTTATTTTGTAATTCTTATCTTTCTACAGAATGGAACACAAACGTTTCATAAAATTTAATAAAATACTTATTTTTTTATGTATTGTTTTGTTTTATAATATATAACAGATTTCTTTAATTTATAGATGGAAATTTAAATTATAAAAAACTTATAATAAATATTATTGTTACAAAATTTAGGATTCTCGATTAAAATACTTTTTGAATCATCCTGATCCTTTTGGATTTTCTACTGTCTCTTACTGAGAAATACTTTTATAATTTCCTATAGCTTTTAATTATCCGCATACCTATTTTAGTAAAGTCATTTAGTATATTATACTATAAAAAAGGAGATTCATTTAAATAATTAAACAAATAATTTGACCAACTATTTCAATCGATTCATGATTGCAACAGTGTTTTGTAAATTTTGTTGTTAGCAAAATTAATCTTTCCATACAAATATTGTTTTTTTTCTTTTATAAAATAATTTGTTCTCAAATTTTATTTATATTATTATTAACTATGTTTTTACCATAATTATTAAAAAAAATTCTACCAGGAGTGTCAGAACTGATCAAATTTAGGTCAAATTATCCTTATAATTTCAATAGACATTTACTTCTACTTACTTTAAAAAAATAAATAAATTCATTTTATTTAATTTTCAAAAATAACATTTTTAAAGATGGATATACACGTAATTAAATTTATGTAATTTTTTTCTTCAAAAAATTGATATCCATTTGAAAAGGTATGAGTAAATCACAAAACAATTGGCTCTCAAATGAAACTAGATAATACGAAGCACTAGATGTAATAAAAATTTTACAAAACGTAATACTATATTGTAGATGAGTATTAAAATATTATTATTACTATTATTATTTATCCAATATACCAAAAAAATTACGTATTGTTGCCTAACCAGTCGTAACGACGGTATTATTTAATAAAATTGACTAATTTAATTGTTAAGTAGGTTTTTTCGCCCTTTACACACACAAACCTCACTCTCTCTCTCTCTCTCTCTCGCTCTCTCTCTCTCTCTCTCTCTCTCTCTCTCTCTCTCACACACACACACACACACATTCATTCATTCATTCATTTATACATACATACTAAGAGAAATTATACGCATACATGCAATCAATGCGAACAGACACATACACATAGTAATAACTCTATAAAATGAAATACTGATTTTATAAGCATACGTCATACAAACATGAACTTAGCATACACAGACACACTAACACATAAGCAAACACATCGAGATTACATTGTAACAAACATTACATCATTTTGGTATAATAGTATTTGCAATATGAATGATGGTGGTGCCCTCTATTAAGCTACTTATTAAAACACTAATTGCAAAACGAAGTTAGGTCCGGGACCTGACCGGGACATAACACACCGCTCGGCCTGCCCTCATCATACAAATCAAAATTACCATAGAATTTACATTCTAATCACACAACAAGACAGTAAATCATGCATGACTCCACATATATTCGTATAAATACGTACATAAATACATACATTCAAACGTACACACTCCTAACATGAAACATAATAACTTACAACAAGAATTCATCCATTGACATAAAATTAATGACAGAAATAAATTCATATACATGTAGCCTGCTAATAGTAAAGATGTTTAAGTATTTAATATGCGCTTGCTCGCGCGCGCGCGCGCGCGTGCACGTACACACAAACACATTCATACATACACTAGTGCATTAATATATAGATCTATTTTTATTTTGTAGATGCCGAAAGAATTCTTTTCTCCCTCCACTACGCTACCGCATCCTTTCTTCGTCTTCCCCGACTTAACCGGTACCGCCTTACCGATGGTTAAATTTTGACACACTGGTTGAATTATATGACGTTTAGTTTATGGGTTTTTTTTAAATATGTAATACCTTAGTGTAGGTACGTACTTATGCGTTAAGACGACTTAGTACGTCATTAATTTTTATAATTTCGTTTGAAATATATCAAATACTGAAGGCTAGTACAAGTTGTCAAATTATTTTTATGTTTTATACAGCTGATTTAACTACATGGAAAAAGCTACATATTACATTAGGCTGTATATATATATATTTTTTTTTTTATACCGATGTAACTGATCAACTGGTACTACCAGCTTCATCATTATAAAAAAAAATAATACAAACACCGCACATACATACAAACACTTAATACACACACACTACAATGCGAATTTTTTGGTTAAATATCTAAATATGAATTACGATGAAAGTAAATACCTTATTAAAACTCTTGTAACAGATTTACGTACTATCTACAATTTAATTTCTTTCATCACATGATATCTAACAACGTTTAAATTTTTTTTAAATATAAATTAAGACATTTGTATACAATATTATCTTTAATTTTATTCTGTAAGTAACCTTGTTAAATACAAGTACAATATAAAAAAATACACAATCGCAAAGAAAATTTTTTATTACCAGTAAATAAAAAGGATTAAGGCAAAGAAAAATTTATCAAGTTTACATGACATTTTACCTAAAAAGATAGGTTGTTTTCTAGTAAAAAACCAAATCTACGATCAAAAAACTGGATTGATTTGATTTGATATGTATTTTTTTTTTTAAATAATAATTTTTTGTTAGATTTTATCGTAACCCTTTTTCATAATTATTATGTTTTACACCAAAAACATAAAAATATTTACTATTGTGAAATCAGATAACAGAACTATTTTCAAATTACAAACTATAATACTACGCCCTAATCAAAGATTTCTTTATTCTTCAATTGCAATTTCCTCATTGTTTTTTTATAAATTACCAAAACATTAAAAAATTGTCCGCTAACTTATCAAAAGATTTAAATTTCAAAAAAGTTTTTAACTTTTTGATGAATATTTAAAATAATATTAATTTAAAGAAATTTCTAATTAATATTTTGTCGTTAAATTTTTATTTAAATATTATGTAAGGTGCAAAATTTTTTTTTATTTTACGCCTTCAAAATTTATTATTATTATTTTACTTACTATTATTTTTCTTTATTTATTATTATCCATTATTCATATTACTTTTACTATATGTAGCTGTTATTCAGAATTTTTTTTATTTTATTTTTTTAATAATGATTTAATAAAGATTTACTAATGGTTTTCCTTGATCCCTCCAGCTAAAAAAGTCTTTTCAACTTTTGAACCCAATGTATGGCATAATAAATAGTCCTGATTATTGAATTAATTTATATAAAATTATATATTGATTAAAATAAAATATTTATTTACATTTTATTTAAGTTGATAAGGAGTATATAAGCATTATTAATGTAATATTTTGTACACATTTTTTGCCTAGTAAAGAACATACTTTTTCTCTTTTAATTTTATTTCATCTCATCTTTCTTGTTAAAATAAATTTAAAATCATCCGTATACTGAACATAAAAAAATTAAAGAAAAAATTTGTGATTATACGTAGTAAGCAAATCATTATTTATTTGAAAACGTACTTTTTTTATTTTATAATATTTTATAAATAAGTTTTCATGGTTATATAACTAAATGTGTTGTTAAAAAAAAAAAATTATATCTTATCCTGAAAGGTTAAACAAATCTGGTAGTGCATTATCATACGTAAAGAGATCATGAGGAGAACTACTTTTAACAGGATTTTTTGGGTAGAAATTTGCCTAATCATGGTTTACTTTAGCTTAATAGCATGTGATTATTTTTTATTTTATTTTATTTTTTATTTTTTTGTTTAACGGTTAAAACATTTTTTTAAAGTATTCATAAAAATTTTTATTAGGGGAAAGAATTCATTTTTAAAAGTGTTTACTTACGAAAGAGTAATTAATTTTTTAGATTGATTTCTTCTTTTATTTATCAAATGTCTTATTTTTATTATTATTATTTTACTTACAAAAAAATAAATAAGCAGGCAAACAGGCATCTATCTATATATTATTAAAAGAATTTATCAGGAAATTATATACGTGCATATTTCGTTTAGCGATCACTTTTGTATCTTATTTGAGGGGATATAGTTAAACGCTGATAATTTTATACAAAAAAAAATTACGAAATAATAATTACAATAAAAGTAATGGTGATCTGATGTGGTACCCTGCAATAAATAGACCATCAAATATATATATATATTTAAATAAATAAACAAATGATAAAAATGGTGAGATAAATGAAAGATAAATGATATATAGTAGCTTTACTGCAGTATGTTTCTGTTCCTGTTTACTTGCAGATAATATTGGTAGTGTTTTAAAACAACAGACAGTGTAGGACTAGTCAAGTCTAGGAGGTGGCGCGGCGTTACTTATTACATACTGGTATCGGGGCGGACATGGAGCAGATGCCATCTCGTCAAGAGGACGCCGGCGTACCAGTAAATCAAAGTCGGTCTGGGATCAACAGTGAATTATGTCCTGCACTTTTGACGCCCTCTGATCGCGTCTCACCATGTCGTACAGCCGCGCTGTTACTTCTGCTCTGCGTTATATTTTTACAGAAAATATAAATATTTAAACCGTATATTTTCCTTCTTAGAAAATAAGGTTTTTTTTTCTTTTTAGGAACTATGGGAAAATAAAGTTAAAAAAAAATTAATAATAAGTAAAAGCTATAAAACACGAAACAAAATTTAAATTCAAATTTTAAATTAAATTACTAAATAAATTACAATAACGAAGAGCTATAGATGATTAAAAAAAAAAACACCCACACAATTATAACGTAATAAAACAAAATACTTAAGGGCAGAGTAATTAATGATATTATCATCACCTATTAGCAAGTGACCTTTTTGTGGTCAAAATTTGACCTTTGAAAAACATTCTTTCTAATAATGGTTTACTTAATAGTGCTTTCCTATCTAAATACCAAAACAATTTTAGAAAAGTTAAAGATCAATTCTAGTACAGTTTATCATTTTAGAATCCTTTTTATTACTTTTTTTGTTGAGAATCTGCCAAAATAGCTTTAAGTTACTTTATTGTATAAAATAAAAGTTATTCTTAATTATTATTATTATTATACATTAATAAGAAATGATTTAACAAATAAAAGATAGAGATTAATGATTACTTCTTTTTTTGCGTACAAGACCGTTCTGTTCTATTATCTTTGCACATCAACAGTAATCACAAGGAATGTAATGTAACAAAATAATTTACGCACTAATACACCAAAAAACTCACAACAATATGTATGTACAAAAACAAACTATTATAACTTTTTCGTTGGTAAACGTGCATCTTCTTTTTAATTATTTGCATATAATTTGATCAGTTCAAAAAACGGAAAATATATCTATATAAAAAAAAATAGTAAATATTTATCAAATAAATATTTAATAAAATTTAATTACCTATAAAATTAGTGGAATTTATATTAATTTCCTTCCTTTCAGTGAAGTGGCTAGTGTGTAGGCCAATATTATAAAAATCATTATCTAGTACACATCTTCAGTGATAACTACGCTTTATATAAGCAAAGAGTTCATGTGAATTGATGATGATGAAACCTGTCCAGTATTATAAATTATAATAAAAAAATTCAAGGAAAAATTTTGGAAAATGTTATATTCTCTTAAGAGATTATTAGTAATTTTTATTGTTAAAGATTTTAACAATAAATGTTTTTGTATTAAGTAATACCTATCTTTCTAAAAATATACACCGACATCCTGTAGGAAGTTTAAAGTTGTAAACACCCACTTCTTTTTC
Organism: Lycorma delicatula; assembly: GCF_047948215.1. Classification (NCBI taxonomy): domain Eukaryota; kingdom Metazoa; phylum Arthropoda; class Insecta; order Hemiptera; family Fulgoridae; genus Lycorma; species Lycorma delicatula. The sequence continues at coordinate 136,128,216 of NC_134458.1, read as the reverse complement.
ACGCATTCATAGGATTCACTGGATACTTACCTGTAAAAAAATACAAAACAATTATTAATATTTAGTTTTAGATAAAAAATTAAGCACTTATATACAAAAACATATAATCCATAAATAATTTATCAAAATCTAGCAGAATGATAATACATTTTTTTTCATTATCCTATGTCTTAGATTTCCTTTTAATTTTATGCACACTTACTTATCGTATTCTTTTCGGTGTTTTACATAGCTTCTTCAGATAATGGTTACAGATAATTTTTTGTTTAAAACTTTAAATTTTAAACAATAGATGTTCTCTTTCTAGTCTTTTTAACAACACACTGATGAAGTAGCATTCACTTCGGAAGTACTCACAACACTAGAAGATATATACTAAATGAAACTGTTTATTTTTAAAGCTTTATTAAATTACTAAATATAGATTACTGATTATAAATCAAATATAACCCACTATTTACTTGATTTACTCCGTTACTATATCGTTTAAATATTCTGAGACGTCAAAAATACAATAAATAAATAAATAAAATAAATATATATTACGGGTTTAATTATGTAATTTTTTACGTAATTAATCTGTGCTTGAAATAAGATATACAATTTTGAAGTATACTAAATCACAGCTACATTGGGATTTTTTTGAAAAGATAATAGTCGCAACTACTATCTTATTATAATATCTTATTATAATAATTATTATATCTTATTATATTTATTATCTTACTATTATTTTATTATATCTGCGACTATTACCTTAAAAGATAATAGTCGCAAACATCTTACAAACATGACGTTACTGTCTTATTGACGTACGAATTAATTTTATTCTTACGACCGACTATTATAAACATGAACAGTTTAATTTTAAAAACGATTATTGATTTGAATTTAAATTAACACCTCTGAAATGCCCTGAAGATGGAGTAACAACTCCGAAAGTACTAGGATTTACATTTTTTAAATTGTTGGTAAGTGGAAATTTATACAATTTCGATACTTATCTAATAGTTTAATAAATAAATAAATTATTATCAGTGTAATTCATAAAAAAATAAATAAACAAAAAAATAGACACATTATTGTTAAAGTGTAGATTATTATTAAAATCTCTAAGATATAAATCTCCTTGATATCAATAACAGTAAGTAAACTGAAATGACTAAAACTTGCAAACTATTTTAAAGATTATAACTATAACTTAAACGTTAGCGGTACATCAATCAATAGGTTTCCACAGGATTAAAATATTTATCTATTGTTGAATAAACAGACTGTAGATTCAGTAATAAAAATATGTTTAACTTGAATACCGTATTTTTTTATTTGTGATTATATCTATTAATACACATATTTTCCCTCTATAATAATAGTATCTTTAATAGAATTATACTTTTAAGCAAAAATTATTATAATATTGTATAAGAAACATAAATAAATACAAATAAATATTTCAGAAGCATTTTTAACAAAAACCCAGTTTCCAGTTTTAAACAATGTACAGCATCAGTCTCAACTAGTAAATATATGGTACTGATTATTACTCCTTTATAACTTCAATCAAAAATACGGAAATAAATATATTTTCCACATTTTAATTGAAAAAGACTATACTATGCCTTCTCCCACCGCAAACGTGACGTAGACACTCAATTATACTGGTATTACTGATACTGTTTAAATGTTCAGTCGGGTCGGATATGTTCATTTTATTCTGTATTTGCGTTACTTGTTTTCATTCATTTTTGTTAGTTATTTAGTTGCGAAAACAAGTAGCGCTTTCTATTTTTATATAGTAATAATAATAATTAAATAAAATTAATGTTATATTGTTATTGTTGTATATTGACCTCACATATAAATTCAGGTTATTGTATGATTGCTGCCAATAACTATTCTTATGCACGCAGTTCGGTTTGATTTCCAGTAGCATTATTCTTAACTTGGACCCACTCTATTCTGCTAACACAGTTAAAGCTACCGAGTTCCGCGCCTAGTGAGCCGAACGACTCAAACTGTTATTCCCCATAGCGGTATGTGATTGATGGAACTTTGTCAAACTGTGTGCAGGCCCTACCGTATATATGTATGTCATTTATCTTATCGGAAATCGTTCATTTTCTTGTCAACAGAGTGCATTGTGTCTGGTAACAGCGAGTTTAGCGCGAGAGGGGTATAACCTCCCTTCATCTTCACTACCTCACCACGACTTCCTCCTTTCAAATAACTACATCATACACATTCTTTCTCTCTTTCTCACACTCCTTTTGACAATTCTAGAAACACGATACACGCCCAAGAAATAACCGAGTCTCATTTTTTAAAAATGAAACATATTGATCACTTTTAGGTTATTTTTTGTCTTTTTTTCTCACTCTTCTCAAATTTTGTTACCGTTTCATTTCACTCAAACAAATGATACATATACACAAAAAATGTGTTTGTTAGTGCGTGTACGTAGATGTAAAGTATATGTGTAAATATATTTTGTGAATTTTTAGGACAGAAAGTTATGTTGTCATATCACTTTTCTAAGTCATCATAGTTTTAACTTATATGTATTTCATTTTTTTTTTTTTTTTTTTTTTTTTTTATTTTGAAATGTAGTAAAGTATGTGCTGATTGATAACAAGTGATTTTTTTTTGATTGATCGAGAACTTTTTTTTAGAGGTAGCTTCAATATATCAGTTTGTTATATATGCTTGATAAATTCTATTGTTTTATTGTACGTACGTGAACGTCTTACACACACACACACACACACAAAGTTGTAAATACCAGAAAGGTATATTAAAAATGTAAAAATAATTGATTAATTTACTCTCTCTATTACAAATTAATATCATTCTAATATGTATAGTAAATTTACTTATTATTGTTACCTTCACGCTCACGCATTCCTCTAAAAATACTTTCACTTTTCTTTTGTTTGATGAATTAATTCATCACAGAAGCTTGAGTGTGGGATATGGATAAGGAATTTTATAGCGTATAAAAAATGTCATTCCTGTCCGGGATTCGAAACCGGAACCCCTGGATGAAAGACCGAGACACCACCACTCCGCCACGGAGATCGGCGCAAATAATAAATAACCCTACTCATATCCCAAAGTGTTTATAATGGAAAATAATTTTGTACTAAAAACATAATTATATTTCTGGTTTTTTTTTTAGTTTTTTTCAGTAAAGGAATAAAATTAATAAATATAATTGTTTTCTTGATTATAATTCTGTTTTTTTTCTTAACTTTTTAAAAATTAAATAAATATTGTAATTTACTAATTACGCGGATCGCGGATTAGATGTATACATTTATAATAATAATGTATGATGTGCGCGCGCGCGCGTGTGTATGTGTGTGTTTTTGTATTATACGTTACTTACGTGTGTTTCTTACTAGTTTTCTTACTTTTTTTTTTTATTTAACATAAATCCATGTTTTTTCTTCTTTTTCTATTAATAAGAAAAGCAACAAGTTTATTTCAAGGTTCAATGCATTTTATCATAAGAAATATGAAAAAATAAAAAATGTGCATTCTTCTCCTAACACAGAAAAAAAATTCTTGGCAATCGTTTACTTTTGTTAATTGTTTTCCAGTATTAAACAATTGAAAGTGTTTCTTTCATTGATTATGAACATGAATATCACATGATTTTGTCATGTTATCACATAATTTAAACATTATGTGAACTCTTAAGATAACGTAATTTGAGAGGGGAAAATAATGTGATTATATACATTATTTTTACTGTGAAATTGTTTCCCTTAAAGTTGATGTGTTTAACGAAATAGTATTCAAAATGTAATTTTTTTTTAATAATTAACCTAAAATTTTATAGTATTTTATACATGATTTCAATTTTTTTTTATGTTGTTTCAAAACATATCGAAGTTATAAATGTGTCATTCTAATACAAAAATAATATTGAAAGATTTAAAATTATTTATAAAGATTTTTCGCCACCATGCAAATTAAATTAACATTTGTATTTGTTTTTTAATATGGACACCAGATTTTTAAAAAAACAAACTTTCTTGTAGAAATAAAATTCATAAAAAAATAAATAATTGCAAGATTTTGGTACATTGAAGTACCAGGAAAAAGTCAATATCAATAATTTACTGACAGTTAACATCACTTCAGTGGAATTGAGAAGATTTTATTTAATTTCATGTTTCTTTTATTTTGATTGCATAATCTCTTTCTAGTTGTAGTAATATTCAAATAAAAGTTTTTATTCTATCATCATAGTTTAAATGACATTTAGTAACTGTTTAAATTGAATAAAATAGAAAGTTTTTATATAATTTTTTTTTGTTTTTGAATTATTTTTAATGGCCAATGAAATTACGCTATTTTGACTTTTACATTAAATTTTATATGTAATGACCTTTTATTAATGAATTATTGTCACCTTTTACCTATTTATTTTCCTTAATAAATTTGTGTTTAATTTTTACGTGTTATACGCATATAAATGTTCGTTATATTTATTAGTTAAACAAAAAACATAAAATGTTCTGTTTTTATCAAACAAATTCTTTGTTTTATTCAATGGGATCTTCATATACATAGGAAAATAAAAAATCAACATAAGTTAAAATCTTTCGTTAATAATATTTACTCTCTAGGGAGTCAATCACACAAAACATTTAACATTTTAAAATGTACACAAACCTTTTCCAAAATGTTTTTTTGTATTTTATTCCTATCCCCACTTTATACTGTCATATAAAAATGTCACCTGCATAAAAATAGCAAAATACATGTTATTTACAAATAAATTTCACTATTCTTTTACTGAAGCATCATCAGGAAGACATAAATAGGATTGTAAGATGAACATATACAGTCCAAATGACTGAAAAAAAAGTATATATATATATATATATATATGTTCTCAGTGTATGCAAAACATTAAATTTTATTAATTAGAAAGTCATGCCAGAAAATTATTATTAATTGTTTGACTTTTCTTAGTAAATACTGTTTTTTATACTTTAAGGCATAATGTTTATATTGCAAATTATCATATATGAATAAAGTAAGGACGAATTTAGCTTTAAAATTAAATATTTTTATCTTAAAAATAAACATAATAAATAAAATAATAGGTAGTCTAAAAAGTAGTGAACCTTTTGCGCACGAGGTAGCTTTAGCGTATTCTGGCAAAAGTCGAAGAAAATCGGCATTTAAGCAGTCAATGACCTAATCATTCATCACCAAACAGTGTTAAACCATTTATAGAAAGCTGTCTACAAAAAGAAGATCGACATTTGGATGCCGCATCATCCGATTCACAAAAATTTAATTGATTGAGTTTCTATCTGCGAATCTCTACTGAAACGTAACAAAATCAAGGCTTTTCTGAAGCGGTTGATCACGACTGGTAAAAAGTGGATAACCTACAACAAAAATTTACGGGAAAAATCGTGGCCGAAACGAAGAGAAACTACCCAGCCTTTCAATTACTGTGTAGCATCCGGGACCACCGTAAGGTATTACTTCAGAGGATGAATGAGGATGATACACGTATGAATATAAATGAAGTGTTGAAGTCTTGTACGGTTTCAGGTCGACCATTCCTGAAATGTGTATTTAATTGAAACCCAACCACTAAAGAACATCGGAATAGTATTCAAAGTCCACGGAATATTATTCAAATCCGTATAAAAGTAAGTAAGTAGTTTAAAGCTACACAGCCTGTGACAAAGCCCACACTGACGCCCAGGAAGGTTATGCTATGCGCTGCTGGGATTGGAAGGGCATCGTGAAACACGAGCTGCTGCTGCCAGGTAGAACGATAGACTCAGACGTACTGTCGATAATTAGTGCGATTAAACCTAGCAATTCAAAGGAAACGGCCTGAACTGGTCAACATAAAAGTTGTCGTATACCACGTTGGCAATGCCTGACCGCATGCATCTTTAACGGCGAGAAATTGAGATTGACCGGTAGGTTTTAATGCATCCACCGTATAGCCTGGACCTGGCACCGTCAGAGGGTCATTTATTTCGGTCTCTGCAGAACTCCCTGAATGGCGTTAATTTAGTTTCAAAAGAGGCCTGTAAAAATGTCGTGTCATAATTTTTTGGCCAGAAATCATAGAAGTTTAATAGTGACAGGATTATGGTATTGCCGAAAAATGGCAGAAGGTGATAATAATAAAAAAAGTGGTGCACATGTGGTCTCAAAATTTTATTTTCCAATAACATTAAATGCATTCTCAATTTTGGCTTCCAAACGCTCAACACCTTTTAGACATTCTGATACTTTTATATGAAATGTAACATTATTCATCTTTATCTATGAAACCTGTAAACAAGCAAAACGTTTTTTGTAATTTTTCAATTTGACTACATATAGTCAAATTAAAAAAAAAAAAAAAAAAATGTAATTATGATATAATTGTTATATTATCATAGTAAGTCGATTCGTGGTGGAGTGGTAATGTCTCGGTCTTTTATTTGGAGGTCCCGGATTCTAATCCCGGTCAGACATGACATATTTCATACGCTACACCAACGAGATGTATGTGGTGAATTACTCATTAAAAAAAGAAAAAGAAAAAAATTATTTATCGTGTAATATAAGCTACATATTTTAAATATGTAGAAAAATAATTTGTATACATTATAAAATAATTAAAGCCGGTGAATGAATTCTCATAATATTTTCCATCGGCTTCTTTCCCTTCTCCTAGACTACGTTGTTTTATTATCCTTTTTCACCGGTAAATTATTCATCATAATTATTAATTTACACACGAACGTTTTCCTCTAATTTAAAGTACCTATTTTCTTGTATTTGATTCAAATACATTTACAGGAAGATGTTCTAATAAGTAAATAAATAAATTGTGTTTGTAGAAAAAATTAAATAAATATGAAATTAATATTCATCGGTTATTTAAATAAAGTTTTTTCTAGTAATAAAATGATAGTGAGGTTACAATAAAAAAATTTCAGAAAAATTAAATGAGACTAAACACCTTTTTCCCCCTGTACCCTTCACATATATATAATTCAACCAGTATTTTTAACCCCTGAAATTAAAATTCTTGAATTTAGTGAAAAAGAGTTTATCTAATTCTCAAAAAGTTAAAGTTTATTTATTGTGGAATATAATTTAATCTTTACCGCTGAAATTTTACAAAAATTTTTTCGCGACTAATGATATTGGATAAATCGTTTTTTATAATTTGGAATATCATTTTTTTTTTTTTAATTTAATAGAGAACGCTGATAGTTATTCTTTAATAATAGGCTTTTTTTTTTTTTTAGTTATTTCGTTTTAATATTTAAATTAATAGGTTGTAAAATACGTCCGTAGGATACTGTAACTAATAAATAATAGTATTCAATTTATTTAATGTTTTGTATCCATGTTTGTGGTTTTGTATACATATTGTCGTACATTGTTATATTATAGGCCTACTACATGTTGTACTTGTGTACGGTACATTACTTGTTTAATGTAGGAAGTAAAGAGTTAAACCCCTATTATTAAACTCTTTTTTTCTCACCTGTTGGAACCGAAAACGGTTAGTAATACGTATATATGAGTGGCAGCGCATCAGCTATGACGACGATGCTTTGTGGTAACAGCGGAAGAGAGGTGGCGACAGACATGTGTTGTATAGGTACACACAAGTTCTTCTGTGCAGCACAATATTATATACATACACATACACACACACACATTAATACATAGATAAATGAATAAACGTCAGAACTAGCATTACTGTTGCTAGCAGGGTGGCATGTTTACTTTGTCTTCAATACTTTTGTTCCGATTCTTTGTGCTCCGGTGGTCTATATACCAATATTTACACTAAATGCAAACAGCTCGTCATAGAAAGACTTCTTTTCTTATGCCTCTTCACTCGTTCACACACATATATTTCCATCCGGGATTGCACAGAAGATATGTAGACTCTCAACCGACGACGAATCTAAATTATACTAGTTTGTTCTGTATATCACTCAACAAATTGGCGTCAATATGTTTAGTATACAAATGCGGGTTACTGTAGATTAAAAATAAATCTTTGTGCATACATAATAATATTAATTATTTATCTCGTAAACTTCCGTACGAAAATCACGCCACTAAAATCATTTAGTAAATAACCGATACAATAGCAGATTATTTTATAAAATAAGAAATTCAGTTTCTTAATCCAGTTTCAGTTTCTCAAAAATAACATTTTTGATATCCATTAAAAAATTATATTTTATTTTAACTATGTCTAATATCATATATTTTTAACCGGTTCTGAACTATTTTAAGACTGTATGATATAGAGTAATAAACATAAAAGTAGGCTGATGCCGGTTTAAAGTTTGCACCAAGCGAAGGGCATCTCTGTCTCTTTATTTTAACAATTCAGTGTGTTGATTAGATCTTGCTAAATAGTACTTCACAGCTTAAAATTAAAACACTAACGAATCTTCGCTGTAGAAGAGATTATGCTGGAACACTTGACTACGCAAATGGCTTATTGTGATTAGCTACTTCAGAAAGTCGTAGAAGGAAAACTGGATCGTTTCCTTTTTTCTCTTATCGTGATCAAGCACGTTTTTACTTTTTTGAAGCACATTAATTCTCAAAAATGGAGAAATCGGTAAACTGTTTATACTCATGTTTTAGAACGAATCGTTGAGATTGTCGTTGTTTTATTTTGGAGGCTACAGTAAGCACTGAAAAAATATTACAGTATGAATTGGGGTTTTCATTTATCTTACAGTATAATGTAACGTATTACAACTGTCGGATATCATAAGTTCTTCTTTTTAGCTTTTTTAGCGTAAGAGAACTGTCCAGGTTACGATCGTCTCTATCATCTGACTTACCATCTTGTGATTATTATGTCTGAGGAAATTTGAAACAATAAAGTATTCACAACCAATACAAAAACTCTCAACGAACTGTAAGAAACCATTACTAACATCATACTTAATATTGCCGTGTTAACAAAATTCCAGTCCGTTTTTTATGAACATGCTTCACCATTAAATTTAAGACAAGACATTCTTCAGATAATAAAATAATAAATATATTATTTTAAATCAATTGGATTGGTTCAGTATCGGGGCTGTTATTAAATCTTCACTCTGTTTTATAAGCCTATTTATAATAATTTCCTTTAATTTTCATTTTCCTGGTTCATTAACGTCTCTTCTCTACGTTATAAAACTGCATAAAATTAATCGTTAATAGTTTTTTTTGTTTTTAATGTGGTTCTGGCTTTAAGAAACGTTTTTTTTAATGATTGAAAAATATTGATTTTAATTTAATAATAACGAAGCATATTCTATTTTTTTTTTTTACGTTTTATTTTTACTTTGACGGAATATAATGAAATATGGTTATAAAAATAAACACTAATTTCTAATTTTACTGAAATCTTTTTACGTGTATCATTTAATTAAGTCGCAATAATTTCAGACAGTGCATTGATATTTCAGACAAATTTAACAAAATATAAGAAGAAAAAAAACAGTCACTTATTCTTGTTTGAATTTTTTTTAAATTTAATTTGGTTTCAAATTTAAAAATAATGTGTTATTAATTTTTTTTTTTCTAATTCAGCACTGATTTCTAAATATTTAAATTTAGAGAACAACTGTAAAAAACTTTTTTTTTTAATTTCTAATGAATTTCAAAATTCGTATTATTTTTTTGCAGGAATACATTTTATTTTTATCTTTAATTGATACATGGACGTTTATATAAAATATAATATCAAATTAGTTTTCTCGAATCTGTTTTTAATCTGTCTTCTGCACTAGGGCAAGTTATATAAATGAAAATTTTCCATTCAGTTTTCTTGATGTTTCAACCAAACTTTCACTATAATAATGAATATTAAGCAATGATGATTATATAAAAATAATAATAATAAGCAAATAAATATTTTCAAACCATCTCTGTAGATCATATAATTTTTTAATTAAAACTTTTCCTTTTATATCATCTGGAATAAATCTATTACGGAACGGAATAATTTTTTTTTGGAAAAATAAAAGTTAATCAAAATCAGTAAATTTTATAAAAAATCTACTGTATAAAAAGAAAATATATAAATTGAATTATGAACTTACTTTTTTTTGGTTAAACGCTATGTTTGATTTTAACTTAAATTACCAAACGAAAATGGGAAAACGAGATTAATTATAATAAAAAAAAATAAGAAACTCTAATTATTAACTTCATTAAATACAGTTACCTTAAGTAGACTATTGATTCATCAGTTTATTTACTTAAAAGTTCTTTAGGTGTTGACATAATTTTTTTTGTTGAATTGAGACATTGAAATATTATAATACTTTTGATTATTAAAATTAAAAAAATCCCTTTCAGCACACCGTAAGGCGGAGGTTGATTTCACGTTTGCTAAGTAGGGGATAAAAAAGATTTCCATCTTAAAGTTAAGAAAATCTTCAAATTTACTCAATACGACAATGGTTGCATATGAAAAAGGTTTCACATATTTAACATAATCCCCATCTTCTTACAATTCCAGCAATATTTTTGTAATGCCGTAAGGGTTGGTCATATGAAAAATAGCTTCAGACAAATGTTTTAGGTAATTTTTACAGAACTAACTATCACTTTAAACCGATTCGATGCTGTGCCTATTAAGGGAGGTATGATTTTTTTTGTCTTCGAAAGTTCACTTTTTTCACTTGCCGAACCAATGGATGGTGATATAAAAAACCTCTACTTAGATAAGTTTTAGGCTCTTATCCAAAGAATAGAAGGAACTTTAAACGAATTCGATATTTTAATTAATGAGAAAGTTATAGCGATATATTGTTTTTTCGAAAAAGCCCCTAACTTCCATCCCCATGGTCCGATTTTGCCCGTTAACGAACGCCACCAAAAGTTTTTGTCGATATATTTTATGTATCAATTTGAAAGTGATTGGCGCAAAATTACGGCAGTCATCGTATTTAAAAGAAAGGGAAAGTTTATATATATATATATATATATAGATGTATATATATATATATATATAGATGTATATATATAAACTTTTGAACTGACGGTGGTTTTTGGGGTCTGAGGGATGTGAAACGCGAAGATATGTCGAAATTTTCCGGAACTCGAATCATGGTACCCATTACAATAGATAGCTTTCTTGTGGAATCTACCTAAAAAAAAAGAAGACTCATTAATCGTTTCTTGTGGGTGTGTATATGTATATTTATTTAGATAATTATTTTGGAGAGGCATAAAAAAAAGAGATTTGTTAATCAGTTTTTGAAATACTGTAAACTTAAATAGAAAAACTTAATTTTTACAGTTGGCTTAATACATTAATTATGTATTATAATCTTTTAATAAAAAGAGGGAAATATAAACGTTGCCACGTATACCGAACGTGACAAAGAAAATATTAAAAAAAAAAGAAGAAAACAAAAGAAGATACAAAGGTGGTGGAAGTACAGGAAACTAAACAATAAAGAATGGAGATATTTATTAGTTATTGTAAAAATAAAAGAATATTTGTTGAAATTCCGATTCCAGTATATTGTCTTTTATATTTATGTTTTTTTGTACGAATGTGTGAAGGTAATGCATATACAAAAGAATATTAAAATAAAATATTCATCATGGTAAAGAAAATATTTTTATTATTTTAATAATTTTGGAAATGTTCAAATCATAATTGTTTATACTCATCAATACATTTTTTTAAAAATTTCTTTAAAAATAAAATTAAAATCATAAGTATTTCCATCATTATAATAGATGAAACCAATTTATATGTCTGTACCTATAAAGCAACTTGTCCTGACTGATTGACTGATTCATCAATTGATGAAAATTTGTTTATATGTTCTTCTTACGGTAAGTGCACACTAAGAAACGATTTTAAAATGGAGTAACAATGAAATTTACTATTTTTTAAACTTATGGGTAAAAAATTAAGATGATACAATTTGATTTTTTGAGTGTGTAGTCTTTGTGTTAATACCTAAAAAGAAGTTTCTTGATTTTTTGAAATTCTGAGTTTAAAGGATTGAATTTTTTTGAAGCCCGGATATTTTTATTTGTAATATTTCGGTGACATTGAAGAAATCAACTTGATTCTTGGTCTGTATAATTTTAATATAAATATCTAAAAACGAATTTCTAGACTTTCGAGATTCGAACTTGAAAAGAGTGAAGAAAGGTAAAAAAATTTGAAGAATAATTGCAAATTTTCCTTATTTCCGACTATGCTAAGTGAGATATTTACACGATTTGGGCTTGAAAATATTCTTCGATAAATATCTAAAAGCCATTTTCCGTTCAATTTTTAATTTCAATTTTTTAATGGGTGCGACGGTGTACGGCGTGGCGACTCAACCAACATAGCCACTGCCTCTGTTACTGTTACATAGCCATTACTCTGTTACTGTTTCACTAAGTGTAACACGACTGGCTGCAGCTGCCTCCGGTTACTTGACTAAAAGACATAAAATTTAAATTTAAAAATAAACAGAAAGTACGGTCAACTCCACTGGTGTTTTCGGGTAACGCTAAGAACCTAACAAAATACATGTTTACCCGTACTTCGTAAGGGTAACCATTATAAGCATAAGTAAGGAGTAACATAAGTAATATTTTTAAGATAGGGGCAGACTATTTGAACCCCGCATTCTTCAGATTACTCAGAGTTTCGGATCCTGTACACTTATGCTCTGAAGAAATTACAATATACTGATATTTTATTATAAAGTGAACGGGTTATAATTATTATTTATCATTATTATTCTCACAAGAATGAATTTAATGAACACAGAAGGGTCCAGGAGGCAGAGCCCTGACCGCGACGGGAAACGCAAGTAACCATATAGCGCGGGCGAAGTCGCGACGAGGAATGCTAGCATTCATATGTGAACTAAATAAGTTTTCTATTAAAAAAATATTGCGGGTGAAGCCTAATTGATACCGCAGGCGAAGCCGCAAAGGGGGAACGCTATTTTATATATATATATATATTACATAGCTAATATGTGAGTTCACCTCATCCAGGATTATCTACAATAAAAGACAAATCTAAAGACGTCTAGTCATAGACCAATGCGGAGTGAGCGCACTGTTGACAAATGTTGTCAGCACACAGTAGAATGTGTGTACATCACACAGCCCTCTCCATTCAGTAGGTCTCCATATTAAGTTCATTATTATGAAATATAGAGTAAAATCAGTAATGACACATAAATTAATGTTAACTCCTTGACTATTATGTAAACATTTATCAAAACTAACGACGCATATGTGTAACAAATTTGTAAATATTTTTACACTTTAACGGTATAAATCTTAAATTTAATCATATTTACCTCTCATTTTGTTCACGTATTTTGCAGAAGAAAAGGATTATGTACAACAACATAGAAATACAAACGATAGAAATATTATTTTTATACGGATAAATCCAATTTTCTTCATTGTTGTGAAATAATGTAAAGTGAGGATTAAAAATAATATAATTTTATAAGCTTCAAACCGCACTACTTTACAAAAATATAATTATTAATAATTGTGCGTTTTTTTATTTATCGAAGTAATGCCTTGTTGGTAGAGAATTAAGTAGAAATTATTGTACAAAACTATGATTTGTGTTAATTAACTCTTGATTTGTCGAATTGTTATTTAAAAATGTAATAAATAACTAATTATTTTTTTTAAATTCTCTTCTAAACAAAGGTTTAAAAAAATTGTTTAAAATATTATTGAATTTATCAACTGCTACCATAACATTTTATTGAAAATTGATGTTTAGAGTTTGGTAGTTTCCAATAACGTCCTTTGTGTTAAAGTCTTACATAAATTTATATTATTTATATAGTAATAATGAACTGAGAAAAAGGAGAAAGTATAAGTACAAATTCAATTATATAAATTCAAAAATGTAATAAAATAAAAGTATATTAACCTACATTATATATATATATATATGTAGATAAATAAATTATTTATCTGCTTATGAGGAGTGTAATTAATTATATTATTGGCATTTTTTAATGAAATTACTTCCTATTAATTTAATTACTTTTTAGATATTAATTTTTAAATAATAACATAACAATATTAGACCAATAATTTTTGTAGGATTAAGTTTAAAAAACATAAAGTAGAAAATTAGATAGAATTATTAACAATAAAGATTAGAAATATTTATAAACGATGGTGAGTATATTTATTTTATTTAAAATTTCATAAAAATAAACAAAAATAATTTTTTTCCCGTTATACAGGTGATTCCTTATAATGTCTGTCGTACTACTTATTATTATTGTTGTTATTTAATATTATTGTTTAATACAAAATCAATTATTTGTTACATTTTAATAAAAACCAATAAGACTGATGGATCAATTATTTATACGTTATGCAACATTCAAATAATTTGGCAACGTCGCGCGATGCTGATTGGCGCTCTCACAACTGTTTTTGAATAAGCCCCGCCTACATCGATCGTTAGCTTTGATACTGAGTATAAATATGATATTTCTAAAAAAATATTTTTTTCCTCATTACTTTAATTTGATAATTATGTTATGGGCATTTAGAATGCAATGAAATAAATTATATTATTTTGCTTAACGTTTCTAAAGTAGTATGTATTAAACAATATATCTCCCGTATTAATTTGTGACTCATAAGCCTTTAAATTATTCTCAAAAGATCCTTTAGATTCTGAGCAAGGAAATAAAATAGCGATTTCATTATGATGTTTTTTAACAATATTACATACATTTCAGTCTTGTATGGTTACTTTTCTTATTTTGTTATCGTCAGCTTGCTTGTTTTCTTTTTAAAAGGAAATATATATGTGTTAAAATTATAAATTAAAGAGAGTGACTAATTTATTATCTGAACAGACTTTTTAAATCTGTTCTTACAAATTAAATGAAATTTAATTTGCTACAGAATAAATACTTTTTGAAAATTTTAGAAACTAATTGAATTATTCTACGGGGGAAAATTTTGATTTACAAAATCTTTATTTTAGTTGTGTATTAAATAAAATGTACACGGGTTTGTTTATAAATCTAATTCGGTATGCCGCGCCAGTGGGCTTTGGTGATCTCATGAGATATTCCGATGTTACAAGACGGATCAATTTAATATAATTATGAATAATAATCAACGATGGTAACCACCTCATCATCATCATCATTCCATCTAAACTACGTCCATTTATGTGTTGGTTTTGGTCTTCTTTCATGGGTGATGAGACAGACGGCTTACCTTGCCTGACCTTCAGATCTACGGTACCTATCTTAGGTTTAGTGTCTACCTAACCTAATATCTGTAATTTCATCTCCATATCTAACTCCCACCTTTTTTTATAGAAATATTATAAATTATATAAATAAAGGATGTATCAATATAGACTAACCTTTGCTAAAATTAATAATTTTAAATAATATCGGATTATACTTTTTCTTAACCTTTTCTTAATTATTATAATATATAATTCTTCATGATTTATTACTACTTTAAAAAAAAATATTATGATGACTTTAAACCTCCAGCCTGTTTTTTTTTTACTGAAAATTAATCATCGGTTTCACATTTAATTTTTAAATATAAATTTTAAAATACCACATTCACTAAAATTTATAACTTTAATTTTCAAGCAGAAAAAAAATTTTAATGACATCCTGTCTATTATAAATTGTTATTTATGTTGTTTTTTTTCACCTGTGTATAATAAACAGTCGTCATTTTATGTAATTAAATCACATGGGTGTCTCGTTACCGGTATAATAGGTATAAGGAAAGAGACGAGTTACTGAGAATGTCAAGTTTTACGAAAGTGATTCACGTTGAATAGTCAGAGGTAGGGATAAAAACTTTTAACCTATATTAATTTTAACTAGAAAACTTTATAACAAGAATAAACGTGAAATACATATTTTAATTACCTTATCCATTGAAAATAGTAATAATAATGTGTTACTAGCTTATGCGCTAACTTTCTGAAGATACACTGTTGTGGGTTCCATCCTTTTAAAATTTAATTATTGTTGATGAGTTTATATAAAATTTTATAAAATATAAGGCAGGCCTAATTAATAGTTATGTTTATGAGGGCTACGATTTAGATTCAAACAGATTTAGTTTCAAATTTTCAAATTTTAATCCGTTGTAATATTTTTTAAAAATCTGTAATTTATATTGTACTTGTATCATTCAACTGTTTATTTCTTTACAAAGATATTATTTACACCAGATTACGTACCGGTAGAAATATTTTTGGTGGCGATTTTCATTTGTAAAAAAAACTATGTATCCTTTTACATTATTATAGATAATCAAAGAGTAAATATAAAATTGGATAGTAGATAACAGAAATTAATATCTACTGCCCACCACATTATTTTGGTGGGCAAAATTTAATTGTAAAATACAGTTTTATTCAATACCTTTAAAACAATTTAAAAATTATAGTCAAAAATATGGTAAACAACCTAAGTGGATCTATCTAGTTTGTAATTAATAAATCAAACGCCTTAGTTTTATTTAAAACACGAATAACTTGGTGAATTAAATTGATTATAATTATCCTGATATATATATATATATAGTCGTAAAATCACAAAGGATATATTGCTATAAAGTGACGCTAAAAACGCCCCCAACTCGTACACAAAAAAAACTTGTGGGAAAATGTTTAGGCTTACATACTAATTACCAATGCGAAACACTTGAATATTGATTAGGTTATTACCTAAAAAAAAATTACTTATATTTATCTAACAAGTAGACTATAAACAAAAAAAATATCAAAACAGAGATTTCCAGAACACTTAACATATTATCAATGAAAAGTCGATGACGTTTTATATATAAATTATTATTTAATCATAAGTTTTATATGTATGTTCTATCTTGTAATAATAAATTATAATAATTTCTTTTAATGTCATTAAATTTAGTGTAGATAAGTCTTAAACATAATAGCAGTTAGATGTTTATAGACGGCATTAACAGTTGCGTGAATAGTTAAATATAACCTAAATGTTTACGGCTGCAGTTTAATGTCCCGTTTCGTTGTACTAGATTAATCATATACCATTTTAATTAATATGATTAATCATATACGTATGATGAATTAATATATATATTTTTTTAACCTCTTATAATAATACTTAACTATAGTTAATAATTTATTTTTATTGATCGATATTAATAAATGATTTATTATAGTTTTATCGATTAATATCGATAGTAGACCTAGTATTATGTCGACCGATCGATCATGTAAATTGAATGATTTATTATCTTATTGACCGACAGACAATACCCGTTAGGCTTTATTTATGTTGAATTATTATAATAAATTAATAATGATTGGTGTTTACAAATCAAGTAAAACAAATATATGGCAGTGAAAAATAATTATTTTATAGATAAACAGTAATTGTCTACAATAGTGAATGTCATTTTATTATGAAAAAAATTATCCAAGTGTAATTGTAATTCACTAGATTCTATGGTTCTAATAACAAAGAAGTTATTTTTGTTAATGTAACCTTTTACGTCATTTTATTAATAATATGTTTTTTAAGATTATTAAAAAAAGTAATAATAATATTTTGAAAGTAATAATATTTTAAAAAAGGAACATATCATAGTAAAATAGAAATTATTAAATAGCATGTGGCAAATAATTTTATTAAAATCCAAATAAAAATAATTTTTTTTTTTAGTAAATTTATCTAATCTTATCTAACACATAAATGCGAAAATTTGTGGCGGGTTCTGTTTCTCTGTCCGTTTGCGACAGCATCACGCGAGCACCAATTGCTTTCAACTGTTCATGATATATTGTATATACTGAGCCTGGATCCTGAATATATCAGATATATTGCGCCTAGATCCCTTGCGAGTAACGTTCTGAAGTTTCCTCGTCAAAATTCTCCGTACTTTAGTTGCTATTATTCTGTTTTTTTTTTTGTAATTTAGCTTCTTTTTTAGGTATACCTTAATTGCTATTTATCATTATTATTCTCACAACCATGAGGATAACGAATACAGCAGGGGTTTGAAGGGCGGAGACTCCTGACTTAACAGGAGGATGAGTAAAGCCAGCCTTGAGCGGCTAGTTTCAATATAAATTTAATCAATTTTAGTTTTAATTTTACCAAAAAAGAAAATATTTTCTATACTGTACACAATGTGGAAATTGTAAAAATATTTTTAAATACTGCATATTATTATAACATTTCGGTCAGTTTTTGTCTCTAACGAAATTATTATTTTATATAAATTATATTAAAAAAATATATCGTTTGGTAAAAACATTTTCACATAATCATGGATAATTCAATATATATATATATATTTTTTTTTTTTTTTACATTCTCGTTTTGCATAACCAAGAAAAATGATAATTTTACCATTTTATTGTAAATGATGAATGCAAAAATAATAACTGCAGAAAGGAACTTCATAATATTACAGGATCCTTATTTTAATTTTTAAATTTTGAAGCATTTTGTTTTTATTATCCGATTATAACATTTTCTTCTGGGTTTACTTGTATCATTTTCAGACTATTATTTACAGTTATGGTAGTATACCGATTTAGAAAGCTCCCAAAATCTAATGTAGTAATAATTATCCAATTTTTTTATGCTAGAGCAAACAGTTTATTTTAATGATTATAGGTTTTTTCTTTGTTAATTTACATAAAAATTAAAACATTACATTTTAAGATTAAACTAATTTTTTTTTCATATACATATGAATGAATTTAATTTTTTTTCGGACATATTTCGATTCTCAGGATTTTATAATTTAAGTAACATATAGCCTTTGTCATTTAAATATCTTAGAATTATATTAAGGTAAAAGGGAAATATAATATGTTAATTTAAAGGGAATTAAATGGTAAACCAGTGCAGGATGAAAAAAATGTCAAGGCTCAGGTATTTATACTATGCAACCGTAGTATTTTTAAAAAAACATAATCAACAAAATCATAATTGCCACGATGACCACCGTCCTTTGGCAGAAGATAGAAAAGAAGTCTTTGTTGGTGTACCTTAACCCTCCCCGAAAAAAAAGCATATTATGATTTGATAGATTCAAAAAAGAATGTTCTAGAAAAACTGAACTACTTTAAAATGAGCTGTATTTTTTGATAGACATGTTTAATATTTCGATCAAAGTTTAATTTTACAGCTCATAATTAATATTTCTTTGACTTTCGCGGCGAAATTGCAGCATCAAGTATTTTCTTTATAAGGTCACGATAAAAATGGCCTTGCTATATATCCGCAAGGAAAAAATAGTTTAAAAGAAAATATGAAATAATAAATATTTCTATATAATTTCGTAAAAAATCAATTTTATGAGTCATTTTTTTCTCAAAATTCAAAAACTATCGTTTTAAAATTACATATTGTATCTATATATTAAATAGATTATAAATATACTTAGTAAATAAATTAAGGATTATCATTTATCACGAATTTTCCTTGATTTAAAAAAAAAGAATGTAAGTGATGCTATTATGTTCGATTTATTTTCTATAGAATATGAAGTACATTAATTTTGGATGGGTCGCGCTAAGTAATATTACACATAACAGAACACACTTGTCTGTCAATGCACATCAATCAAGTGGAGCGGTGATTGAAGGCTGCCAGGATCACGAGGGTGGGCGGTGCCCTCCCGTCTTGGATTCAAGGTCGGTCCCACGGACCTCGCCAACGCCCCATCCCACCACAAATCACAGTAACACAGTTATCGTGGTGTGCACTATTTTAACTCACATTATCTTTTTTCTCTTTTTTTATCTTCACTATAAAGCACTTAAAATAGTGTGACAATAAGTGTCTTATTTCAAACTGATATGTTATGCAAGAGAAACTAATAGAAAGAATGATTAATAATTTAGTACATTCACTTAAAATTAAAAATAAATAATTAAATATTAATTTTAAAATCCATCATTTTAAAATTTCAGCAGTAGTTTTTAATACCTTTAGTAATTAAAAAAAATAAAATAAAATGATTATAATTCGAGTAATTATTTAATTTTAGAATTAAATTAATTATAAAGTTTATTTAATATAAATGTAAAAAACTACTTTCAAAATAAATAATAGTAAGTAGTTATGGTAAAAAATCACAGAAAATCACTGTGGTAGGTCTAAGTGATTGATGTGTATACGTTTACAAAATAAAAAACGTATACTAAAATGTTCTTACTAATGTATAGCGATTGTTTTAGAACAGGAAATTAACATCCTGTAAGCCGTGTTATATAGCTTATTTGAATTGCATCTGCAAAATTAAAACAAAGACTACATCAATAACCTGAAATTAATGTATTAACTTAAAATTAAAAATAAAAAAGTATTTGTCAACTTTAAATTATTATTAAAAAAATAGATTGTTAATGTTGATCTGATTTAGAAATTTAGTTCATGAAAAATATTTTTATACATCCATTTGAAATAGAAAAATAGTTGTTTTAAGAAAGCAATAGAGGTAGCATTCTTAAATAATTTACATGAAAAAAAAATGTACAAATAAGAAATAAAATGTAGACGTTTTCCCGTGCCATAAGTTCAGGCTTATATGATCAATAAATTACGTAAAAAAAGAAATTCAATTTGCTTATTGATTTATATTAGTTATGCTGTTGTATTCTAATTTTAATTTTTACTCGCTGTTTTTACTTTCTTCATTTCCTGGTAATATGTAATATTAACCAATCAACCAGTCGAGAGTTACAGCGTTCAAGTCCTAGTAAAGCCAGTTATTTTTGCACGGATTTGAATACTAGATCGTGGATACCGGTGTTCTTTGGTGGTTGGGTTTCAATTAACCACACATCTCAGGAATGGTCGAACTGAGAATGTACAAGATTACAATTTATTTACACTCATACATATCATCCTCATTCATCCTCTGAAGAATTATCTAAACGGTAGTTACCGGAGGCTAAACAGAAAAAAAGAGAGATTAAGATTTGACCTAATATATCTCTTATAATTTATTAATTTCTACTAAAATTTCAAACCTTTTCTTTTTAAATTTTTTGTATACGAATAAATCTCAGGATTATCTACAATATTTTTGAAACCTGATTTCTTTTTAATTGTTTTATTATATATTCTAATTGTAATAAACCAGTAGCATAAATACAGTTATTTAGATTATAAATTAAGCAATCTAATCGTCGATATTATTAACATTCATAAACACAGAAAAATTGGTGAAAAAAATATTACCAAAATTAGCGTTATTGATAATTAATTTTTACTATTAAACTTTTCGAAAAATTGATACTAACTTTGAGTCATTTTAAAATTCTATAATGACAGATTAAATCTCAGAAAAAATGTATATTACATAAAATATTATTGTAAGGATAAGCAATTCAAAAATAATGTATAATAGATTGCAAAATACGCCCATGTCAAGTCTGATCGCAGCGCTCTGGGTCAGCAGCTAACCAAGAATCACCCACTTCAGCTATTTCAGAGGACCGAGATATTCTAATTCTCTTAGCAGATTTTGAATAATAAGAAAGGTTACTACATCTCTTTCTTGAAGGCATATTTTTTTTAACTTTTAACAATTCAACATTGTAGGCATAAACAAACAATCAAAACCCATAAATGTTCAGTAAATATGCTGATTTTAAGATAATTACAATAATAATAATAAAAGAGTAATAAATTATTAAAATATTAAATGTTTTACAGGTTATGTTAGATGATTAATTTATAAGTTGTTGTTTATTATTAAGAGTTGTTTTTTATTACCATGGTAACAGAAACATAATGAAACAAAAGGATTATTTTTTTTCTTTTTTAGTATCTTAACGCTACTAGGAATATCGTGATAATTCTAATTGGAGATAATGATTAAACCTCTAAGGCTTAATCATTATCTCCAAAGTTTTATTAAAATTTGTTCAGTAATTTTTGCGTAATACGTTCACAGGGACGACCTTATATGTAATATAGATTTAACGTGGCATTTACTTTCAAAAATGTTTTTAGAAATCATTTTGTTGCTAGGTTTTCCATGAAATATTTTCGGACGGCACTTTTCATTAAATATAAAAATTTACTTCAAAATAAATCAATTCGAATTTTAAATTTTACGATCGTAATTTCAATCAGTAAGATAACATATATCTTAAATATACATCTGCATTTCTTTAAATCCACTTTTTCGATAAACCAATGGTTTTCTTTACATCACATTAATAAAATTTTTAAATAAATAATTATTATCAGTAAAAATAAACATAGTATATACAATGACATAATTATTTTTGTACACATCACGATTTGGATATGTAGGTTAATAATAAAAAAAATAATAATAAATAAGTGCTGATCAGTTTCAACTTACACCAGATTATAATAATTTAAAAATCAGTGCCGTAAGTTATTGTACTACACCACAGTTTAATAGTTAAATATTCCCTAGAAATTTGTATAATATGATCTTAATTAATATGGTATTATTTATCCGAAAAAATTTCATTTATTTTCTAAATTTATCATTTATTATTATACCTGCTCTTCTCTGTTATTCGTAAATCTTTCATACTATGTAAAATATTTAACTAGATGTATGCTATATATATATATGTGTGTGTGTATGTGTATTTTTTTCTAGTTTCTGTGACGGATTCGGAATTTATAATAAAACAGGATCGTAAATAACTATGAAGTGAGGAGATAATTCCGTTTTTTTTCTTTACCTTTTCCTAATAAAGTTGAATTCTTTATACAGCATTATAATTATATGATACCGAATATGATATTTTATGAGTTTTGTATGTCATATAAAAGAGACCGACAGTTTTTTTTCTGCTGTAAATTTAAGAGAAAAAAAAGGATAGTAATAACAATAAATAAAAGAAAAGAATCAAGGTTATAGTTGATGATGAGGTGGGTAAACGGAGAATTCAAACAAAGAGGAAAGGAAAATAGTGAAAGATAAAAATGAAATACGAAAGAAATATAGTAAAGAATAGAGATTAGAATTATTAATGAGAAGTATAGGTTGCGGTGTTCTGGGTAAAAGCGTACAAGGAACGAAGGATGAAGGAAGGTTCTAACAAAAACTCAGCAAACCCTATGCAGATGTCAGTAGATGGCCCAAAATGACTGATTTATGTATCCGTGTTTGGCGAAGTACAAAAGGTGGGGGGGGAGGTGGCAGGTAATATATGAGCTAGTTCGGTCAACGCTGAACTCCAGTCGATTGATGGGGCTGTTGTTTGCTGTGGTAATGCACCACTGAAAAGATGATTTCTCCTCGGTTGTCCCCCCCACTTCATGCCGACTATTGCTCTCTCTCTTTCTGTATATTATCTCACTCTTTTGGGTTCACATGTCCCGATGAAAGATGTACACTTTTCATCCAATCTGGACAATCACAATTCATATGTCCTGTCTACTGTAATATAGTGTGGTGTAATGTGCCGGATAGCGGGCACTCAGAAAAATATAGGAAACCCTGCAACGCTATTGTCCCCCACTGACGGTCGATCTACTTGTAGCATTGAATTCGTCATGACAAACTGTTGCACTGCATTACATGACATAACGCTGTTAACATTCCATATAACAGATTCTCTACTTGACCAAAATAACCTCCATTATATTACGTTAGATTGCTTAGAAAACGATTTATTGCATTAAACAAATTTTAATTAATACGGTCGTAAATGAATTAAAAAATAAAACGTATTAATAAAAAATTAAATAAAAGAAGTTTTTTATATATCGTATATATAAGTGCGAAAGTTTGTCTGTTTGCAATAGCATCACTCGAAAACCAAAATACCGATTGCTTTCAAATTTTCAGGATACATTCCTGTTATTCCAGTGAAGGTTTTAAGGCATAGTTCTAGGCCCTAGCCCCCTTGGATGTGAATTAAAGTTATTCTTCAAAGAAACAAAAATTAATCCTTTTACTTTATTGTATTTTTATCACCAAGGCAACAGATATATAATGAAGTAAAATAACTAATTATTTCTTCTTTAATGAGTATCTGTAAATAATTAAAATTCACATTATTATAGTTACTACTACTTTGTCTTATGTAATTTTTTTTTCAAGTATTTTTAGGCTGTATACTTCCTTCTACTTCGATTCCTAATCTCTCTTCTTTTTTACAAATTTAGTGATAGTACTAAGCATAGTAAAGCTCTGATAAAATTGTTATCATTGAATATTAAATTTACATTACAGTCCGTATTGACATGTATTATCTGTTAAATGAAAAATTATTTGAGTCAAAATATACATTGCAGTCCGCTGTTTATTACAATAAACACATTGTAAATATATATATAAATTAAAAGGTTTCTCTCACAACTAATGCGTCGGAGTACAGGGAGTGGAAACACCTGGCTAGACGGTTGGGCGAGCGAAGCGACCCCTGACGGTTTACGTGAAAGATGTTATTACGATTATGTCTTTAAACGAAAGCTAGCAATATTGAAAAAATATAGTCATTAAATTTCTAGGGGCTTTATTTAAAAAAATTAAACAAAGACTTCTAATGAAATATCATTCATATTAAATAAATGAAATCACATTTTTTAGGGTATTACCATTCTTTTGGTGATAAATACACTTTAGGATAAAAAATATTACTTTAATAGGTATTATTATTATTATTATTATTATTACTAGGGTAAAATCGGATTTAAAAAAAAAACTGCCGCAGTAAGTGCATCAAAACAGCTGATTTCCGGTTTTAGTTAAAAAAGAAAGGATGTTGCATTGCTGCAATGTTTTTTGGAAATAATATTGCTTGTATTTCCTTTTTTTTATAATACATGAGAAACTGTTTATTGTTCCTCCTATAAATCCATTATACTTGTATATTTGTGTTTTTTCTTCTTCATCCTTTTCCCAAGTTGTTAAGTTGTGACTGCATAAATTGCTTAGCAGTGCTACATGCTAACAGCTCACTTTGTAATGTTAGCCACAATTTGTAGGTTTGGGAACCGTGCTCGTAATAAATGAATAAGTTAAAATTGATCCAAAACGATTAAGCCATCAGAACTAACATTTTTTCATACCAGATCCTATTTTGAATTATTGCGAAACTAAAGCACTATAGCGAAACTAGCTTGCACTCGTCGATGCTCGCAAAAATCTGACTTGGGTTACGAACTTGATGTTTTAGGACCATTCGGAAACAACTCGCACTTGGTGGTAATCGCAAAAATTTTAATTTGGCTTTCTAACATGTCACCCTTCAAGTTACAACATGTAAGTCTGGTTCCTGTGAACCGATTCGCTTAAAAATCAGTAGGATTCTATTATTAATAAGTACCAAATTTCATTAAGGTTGGTTAAAAATTGCGCCCAGTAAAAAGAAAAACTGAAACTGTGCCTAAAAACCCGGTTTTTTTTTTAACGGATCCTGTGAACGTATTCGCTTGAAAGCCTCTAGTCGCAATTGGTTTATGGTTTACGTCATTCCACAAAGTTTCATCAAAATCGATTAAGATTTTCATCCGGCAGAGCGGAAAAATATATCTTATGCTTACATAAGCATTGCCGAATTGTGTTCACAGACTCCAAAACTAAAGAAAAGTTGGTCACACATCCCTCCGACATCCTCTTAGAAAATATGACCGGGCACAGCAGCAGTTTCTATAAATTATTTGGAAATCCGCTAAAAAAAAGGTCTGATGGTTTTATATAAAAAATTGCAAATGAATATATTGACAAAATCTTTTGATTTTATGCTAAACATAAACGAACATATACTTTATGTTTTAAGTGTTTCATGTATTGTGAAACCCGTTATAACAAAATAGAAGTAATTTTAATATTTTTTCATCGTTAATCTTTCTTAAGGGAGGTTTTTGTAGCGTTAAATAATCTGGGTCTGAAGACTAGAGTTGAAATAATATTGGCATGTTTCTGATCTGCAAAGAACAGGGAGAGGAGACAGTTCAAAAAACTAAAGGCGTTTAAAATTTATTGAAAGCTGATATATAAATAAATTATGAAAAAAAATATATATTAAAAAAAAAAACAATAGGAGGGGAAACAAATCTGAAATTGAGGTTCGATATGCGGGGGACAGGTATTAAATTATTATCATATAATATATAGAATTAACATTACGTTGTATTTTGAGGGGAAGGTTTTTCAACGCCACATTTCAGTACAACAGGCACCAGACTACAGGATTTACTGCAAGTCCGGTTCAACCCCTTGGCATTCAGCCTTGTCCAGTATGCCAAGGACTCACCCTAACTAACTGATTCTGACCGAACAAACCTCCACCCTTTCTACCTCCTATTCCGTACTCTTTATATCTGATACTCCCTTTTTAACCACCCACTGCTGCCACGCGGTGACCTGAACGAGGTTCCCTCTTCAATTTATAACATTTCTTTGCTGCCATCTGTAAATCAATCTTATTGTATTCGTTATTTTATAAAAGAAATTAAATCTGTTAATTAATGAATAATTTTTAAAAGTAAGTAACCCAGAGTAAACAATTCTTTGCCTCTTCCCTGTATCTAATTAATCTAAAACAGAAATCTATGACCATTAAAAATTTTAAAGAAAATATTATTTATATCTATTTCAAAATTGCCCATTCCTTTTTTGTAAATTGATATAATATTTAAGGATATCATAAAATATCCTTAATTTTTTATTAGTCAAATAATTTATTTTTATTCCTCCATTTAACATAATTTATATTATTATTCGTTACATTAATAAGAGAACTAATAATTAACCGTGTTTAAATTCAAACGCTTTTAAAACAAGTGTCGAAATGTATTAAATACCTGTGTTGAACATGATCGTCTGGTGTTGAAATATACTGATCGGCAGCCACTTTGATTGACAGAAATAGAATTTACATTCTAAAAAGCTCTCACTTTTGTAACGTTTATCTATTAATTTTTTTTTTCTTTTAATAAAGATATGTTTTTATTGATGTAAAAATAATTTAACTCAGTCTTTTAAAATTTAAGGAAGATATAGGTACTTAAAATAGTTTAATTTACAAATAATTTTTAAAAATTTAATTTTTCTCAAGGTTAAATCTTACATAGTATAGTTTTATTATAATAATTTTAAATTTATCAGTGCTTAACTCATCTTCTTAGCACTTCAATTTAAATAATTTGATTTTATGTAATAATTAAAATTTTACCATGCGAACTAACGCTTGGAATTAATCATCATCACTAACTAAAAAAAAAAGACTGCTCAGGGAAGATATTTTTTTTCTAACTGTATACTACTGTTGTCCTTTGACGTAATTTTCTGTCCTTTATTTGTAAAATTACAGAGAAATAATTCTTTTAAAAGGTTATTCTCAACGTAATTTAGAATTATAAATATATCTAAAGTCTTCTTGGAATCGCTAAGAAATTTTTGGGAATGTTTACAAAGATAAATATTCAGCTGCTTTATACATTCGACCTCTTATTATTACATTAAAAAAAATCTATCAAAGAATTTCACTCGTGGAAATAAAAAAAATCCATAATCATAGTGTTTAATATACGATAACTATTTTAATACATATTTGTGACAAAAACTTTCATTTATTTTTGATAACCCAAAGAAAAACGGTTTACAAATGTACGGAAGTTCTCCCGCACTGCTATAATAATCTTATATTTTATCCAGCAGGAAATATAATTCTTATATAACACAATTCAAGATAATATTAGGGTTCAGTCTATATTTAAAAAAATTTTTTTTTTTTTGAAAGATTAGTAATAAGAAAAAAGAAAATGTTTTAAATTTGTACATCACAACTACAGCTGAGTCAGTCGCAGATTACATCATAAATATCAAATGATTTTAATAGTTTAATACTGCAGTTATAAGAATCCGGTGTGTGTGTGTGTGTGTGTGTGTGTGTGTGTGTGTTCTGGTAATATACCTGTAATATCGGTTGTCCAGTTGAGCTTGTTTATTCCATTATAATGTTCCATTGAATCTCATCGTCGGGCGTCCTCATTTGACTATGTCTGGTTTTCTTGGATTACCTACTTCTTATTTAAACATTATTAATTTTTTCGTGTTATTAACATAAAAATAAACCATCAATCTTAATCGTTTATTATTCATTTCATTTTTTTAATGAATTTTATAAGTACCATAAACCATTTTATAAATTATATTTATGTAAAATGTTAGGGAGGGAATTTTTATATCCAGTGCCAATATCCTTCAGGCAAGGTAAGCTACGTTTAAACAACGGTTAATTTTTATAATGATAAGCAGCGGCTTAAAGTGACAAAAGTATCAATTGTCGTGACAAAAGCAACTGTTTTAACTACCAACAAGTTTTTTCTTTTAGTATAATTATTTTATTCAAATCAACCTTCGATTTAAAATAAATAACTAACGGTTTTTAGGTGACATAAAATGAAGTATAAAATTACAGCTGACATTGACGTTCTAAAAAGTAGTAAGCATTTCACACCAGGGGTATGAGGAATAATATTTAGAAAAATGTTTTTTTTTTTTTTTTTTTTTTTTAACTATGCCAGTTCACAGAAAACAAAACTTTTTAAATTTATTTTTAATATATTATTATATATTCCCCTACTGAGTTAAAGCATTGCACATATATATATGTATAAATAAAACTCATTGTTTCGCTATACTATTTCAATCTTTTTTATGACTATGACACATATAAAGCATTTGAAATACAAGACGTACCATCCAGAGTAGCTTTCTCTAAGAGTAATGTTGTTCATTATACAACCACTTCATGCAGTGAATAAATTCGAGATGTAATTAATATGGCTGATGAATGAAACGGGCTAATCTGTGATGGTGTATTTAATTTAGTGAAGAAAACATTAAGAAACCACTTCACTCATTAATAACTTACCTTAATAATTGGGGCATGGAATGCTTATTATTCTTAGAAATGATTATATAATTTTTGAGAATAACTAGTGATTCATGTCAGATCATCTACAACGTTATAGTGATGGTATTTATTGTAATGTACGTACATTTAATTTTATTAGTTTTTCTGTGATAGCAGCTTTTTCTGTAGTTAATTTTGTTTCAAGCTAAAGTTCATTTTGTTCCATAAATTTTAGTCTTACTAGTTTTTATACGAAAAAATAAATAAGAAAAAATTGTATAGAGTATTTAAAATAAAAAGTAACGAATGTTATTTGTAAAAGTATCCTTTGAATTTATTACGTCTTTGCAGTAAAGAATATTCGAATGCAATAGTTAAAAGTATAATTTTCCACTGGCTGAATATCAATAATATATACTTAAAGGATCTTTGTTTGATTTATTTAAATTGTCAAAATCTCTTAATCTAATCTCAAGTTATTTAATACATTAATTTTACTACAGCGCTATTTAGTAATAATATATTTTTTTTTTAATTTAACATTTAGTCACGGCATTTAGAATTTCATTCATGTGATAGGCAGATTCATTTAACCAAGAGATCAAACCGTTGTAGATTAAATGTTTTTGTCTGTAATAAGTATCTATGTACTCCAGCAAAATATAATATTAGAAGCGTAAAAGTTAATATTTGAAACAAATAATTTAATTAAGAATTTTAATTATGTAATTTTTATATTTATTTTAATTTTTTTTAATTTTAAATCACAATAACTGATGAAAAAAAACGAACTTTTTTATGTTTAAATTTTTAATACCCAATCTTGATACGATGTCTGTCTACAATGATACAGAACTTTTCCTTCCAATTAAAAAGCTAATACATCAGTCGATACGTTAGAGTGAATTATTAGTTAACATTTTGACACGTGTTATCGTTATAGATATTTCCCATAAATATCGAATTAAGAATTATGGTGGAAAAAACGGTTCTGGTTAAGAGAAAACGACTATGGAATATAGCTTGGTAATATAGTAGGGATGAAGTTTTATACCGAGACGAAGAGTAGATTTATCTGGGTTAGTTTAGTTTATAAACGGGGCATCGTGGGTGGGTGCTGACAGAACAGGCGAAAAAGACTCGCTCGCCAGCAACAACAGGAGCCAGTAACCAGCATATACTATCCCAACGGCAGCTAACCTTCATTCGCTTCTGTATTATACTCGATACGTACTCTCTTATATGTAGTAATGCTCCTTATTGTTTCGCAAAACCTTTTTTTTCTTTACTGGAATGAACGAAGGGTTAAAACCGATATACATCTGATTTTAAAGTCCTCGACGTTACGTAGCCAGAAAACCAGCAGCAACAATTTACTACGAAACGATACGACACACACACATATACACTCTTACACAATATCCAGATATTCTTTGTACCATTCTAGTGATGTATTCTGTGCCATCGAGCCAGCCAACCAGACTCTACTGTGACAGCAAGGCTAGCTACTGATTTTAAAATGCAACTTTACCATTCTTTGCCAATCTTACTTTCTCTTTTCCTCTTTGTCTACGTGTCTGTCCGTCTCGTTCTATCTTAAACAATCTCACATACACACCAGCAGGGTCGCATACACACATCAATAGGTATTTCATATAAAATGTTAGTACGACTGAGGGTTAAAGAGAAGGATTTAAATGCCCTTTGTTCTGTCGTGTTTAGTGCGAGATCTTTTCCTATAGACTTACAGTATATAACATCACCACCTCCTATAAAAGCAACAAAGGAAGATCTAGAACTTATCCTGTGCATTTTCTGTGTTTGAAAGTTCTTTTTATTTATTTATTTTTCAAATAGATTTTAATATTTATTTAGCTCTACCAAATTTACATAAAACATTATGTATAAATTTAAAAATCATATTCATGTCAATAAGTATTATTTTTAAATAAATTTATATTTCTGGTAATCAAACAAATCTAGTTTTAATTTTAAATATAAGTACGCTACAAAAATAAAATAAAATATATTATGTCATTTTAAACTAATATTATAAAATATACTTCTTATCTAAAATAAAAAGATGAATAAAATGCGCTATGATTAATTATGTTTTTTGTATGTCAGGGTAACTATGGAAGTTGTTGAGTTGGAAAAACAAACGTAATAATAATGTTAAATATTTTGTGATACACTTAGGCTTATATATAACTTGTTATTTTTAATATTAAATATTTAATTTTATTTATTTATCTGTAGAAACGACAACAGATTAATTTTGTAGCGTAAAATTCCAAGCCTGACCGGAATTCAAACTTTGAACCTTCTGCATGAAAGATACAAACTACATTATTCCGTCACGGAAATCCACTATTGAATAAAACGGAATATATAATATTAATTATATTTTTAATTATAGTTTATTCCAAAAAAAAAGTTAATTATTTTATGTTTTAATAAATATATTAGTTGTATTTGTAATAATTATTTTAATATTAACTAGTACTAATTAAATCAATTAAGATAAACAATAAAAATTATGTATACAGCTTAATTAAATAAAAATTTAAAATAAAATCTAAAAAATAAAATATAAATTCCTTGTGAAGTAATGAGAGGTAAATGAACTTAAAAGAATCGAAAAAACCAAGCCTATATATATATATATAACGGTTTATCCGTGTTTAATTTATTGTAACACAAGTCGATATATCGATTGAAATATCGATATCCATATTTTCACCTGAAAAAACCTTTTCGGTTGATCTTTTTTTTTTGATAAAAATTTATATATATATATATTACTTTCACGTACAGAGTATTTTCGTGTATTTTAAGGAGAAAGATAAGATGATTAAAAAATTATTGTGGAAAAAATGCCAGACCCCTATCAAGAATCAAAGCCGAGACCAAACGATCTAGATGTCAGCATGCTGCTAACCACTACATCATTTTGCCGTCAAATATTAAACAATATTATTTGGTAATATTGTTATTTTGCTTATTAAATGTATTATTTTACAAAATGATCATAACGGAAAAATTAATAAAATGAATAAAAACTTGACCATATTCCACGAATTACAGCACATTTACCTAATATTATTTTTTTTTTGTTTCATTAAAGGATATGATTTCGTGTAATGATAATGAAGAAAAAAATTATGTTACATTTTCATACAACCCAAAAAAAGAAAATTTGAACAATTTATTTTAATTACAAGTAAAACTGTATTATTTAAAAAGGTCATAAAAAATTTTGTAGCGTCTATGATCTTAATGATAAAAATAAAAATAAAAGGAAAGAAACCGAAAGCAATAACATCTTATGATGAGATTACCAGTACACTTATAGTCTGTTAACAACAAGAAAAAGACGATAGACATGCTTCCTGTTTTACTTGTGTTGTTATAACAGACGGACAAACCAATTATATTTTCAATATTCTAGTGTAATAAAACACTCACACACATGCGCACATTATATACATATATATATATATATATATATATAAAGTTAAATGCAGTTGATGGTAATGGACCGCACATTGCAATTCCTTCAATCAGCTAGCGATAAATGAACGCCATTCAAAGTAGATTTCTTGCTTAAATGTTGAGGTATTAATTTCTTTCGATTCGTTCTTCCTAAGTGTCATTATTAATGGAAAATAAATCTAAAGTTCTATTATTATTATTATTTCATTTTATTTAATAGCTAATATAATAGTATAAATTATTAATTTAAGGGAACTAAATAAAAAAAATTTTGTTTTTGGCCTTTTCAATTTAATTCGTTATTGATTTCATCATCTTTTTAAATTTTAAATATATATTTATGCTTTATATATGTTTATATATGATGTTCATTTTTTTTTTTTTTTTTTGTTAATTTACATTAATAATGAAGATTCTTGTCTTATTAAATTTAAATAATTAAATATATGATTAAAAATTATAAATTTTCGTTTTGTTTATATGTTTTTTATAATTTTTTTTTTTTTTAAAAAGCAATTCCTCTCACGGCCCAATGAGATGAGGATGATAAGTAAATGAGGTGTAGTCTTATACAGGCTCAGGCCGACTATTCCTGAGACGTCAAATTAACTGAACCCCAACCACCAAAATCTACTGTCTAGTAGTCAAATTCGAATAAAAGCAACTAATTTTTACTAGGACTTGAACCTCAGAACCTTCGACTTTGAAAGTCAGTTGTTAAATAACTGATTTGTGACGAGTCTACAACTTTACCAGCCAGGAGGGTAAAAAAAAATAATAATGGCGAATTTTTTATGGAAATAAAAAAATTATTTTAATTAAATTTTTATTATTACCTCAGTAAGTAATAAAAATATAATCGGCCATGTGTTTAGTAGCATAGCTTATGGATGAACTGATGAGCTGTACCAGACATTTTTTATGAACGAAGAAGTAATTTTGTTATCGATGTAATAAAATCCGAACCATTTTTTTTTGAGTATCAAAAGAAATAATAATTTTGGGTAATGTTTCATGATTACTGGAATCAATGTAACGGTAATTTTTTTTAAACTAACCTTATTTCGTTTCATTTTCCTAAATTTTTTTAAATTCATTATTATTATTTTTTTATAACTAATGGATCTACTTATCCGTAAATCACAAACACTGTCTTCACAATCTTTGTACATCTTTACTTCAAGCAATCTTAATTTATTTTTTTCACCTTACAGCTTCGTATATTCACTATTTTTGATTTTACACTTTCTACGTATATTTATACACCGGTTGGAATAGCTCTTATTATTCATAGGTTTCAAATAGCTTTCCCTTTCTTTTTGAAGTACATAACTTTGTTAGGCTTAAATACTTCTTATTACTAATGTTAGGGCTACTTCTAGGCTTAATCATGTGGCTTAGTCAAATTTTAAACTTCTTTCTTTTTTTTACAAGTGATCTACAAATGATATAAGTAATTATTTAAGCACAATAAAACACTACTTTTAATCATTCACTTATATATTAAAAAGATTGGACTGAAAACCTATTTCCAGTCTAAGTGGGCGTTCTACTGGACGAATCGAGCTGATTTTTTTTTATTATTCTGCTCAGAATGACCTACAGATAACGTCATCAAGCATCATCGGACTTCAAATTTGAATCTCTTATGAGAATTTATTCCTGAATTGAGGAAATCTCCGTGGCTATGACTTACAGGAAAATCACTTTGAAGTTCTGTCAACGCTTGTTGACATATCTCTGGGCATTTCGAGCAGAATAAAAAATAAATCATCCCGATCCGTCCAATATAATGTCTAGACGGGCTGGAAATAGGTTTAGAGCACGCATTATACCTCTTAAAAAACAAGAGTGCTGGGAGTAAAACGTGTTGTAAATGAAATAGGTTTTTAGCCGATTTGTTTTAAATTTACAACATTTCTTTATAAAAATAACTCTGGAGCAGCAAGGGGCCACTAGCTGTTTGTTGAATTAAATTCAGCTATCTAAAATGATGAACAGTTTATTACAAGTAATAGAAATATTATTTTATAAATACAAACTATGAAAAATAAATTAATCGTTAACACAGTAAGCTAAATTAATAATTTATTTTGTTTAAAACTTTATTATTTTCTTTCATGCAGCAGTTATTCTGAAGAAAAATATATAAATAATTTTTTTTTAAATACAATAAATTATATATAAATTTCTATACAATGAAATAAAAAAAAAAAAATAAAGATTCAAATAAAAGCAAAGCGAGTGGAACAATATCTATCTACAAATAATATAATGAAAGAGGGTTGTGTTTTCTTCATAACCTGGTAAAACAATGGGTCCCATATTAGATAGAGGTTAGAAAAAGATGAGTATTTTTTTGGCCCTACAACCAGGTGTGTGTCGTCTGCATATATATATGTATATGCGTATATGTGTTTGTGTGATTTGATGCTATGGATTCAATCTGGTCGGTTGGTTGAACATGGCAGCCAGTTTAAATAGCACCACTTAAGGGTGCTCATTCCTCTGCAAAGGGTCGGTCTTTACTTTCTTTTACTCTTTCTCTCTCTCTCTCTCCCTTCCCCCTTGCGCTTATGTGTGTATTGATTCCATGGCATTTGATTGGTTTTGAATGCATCTACAGTATGGTGCATATTACGAAAAATAAATGACAATAGTCTATCCCAGAACAGCCATACGTGTGTGTATATATATATATATATATATATATATATATATTTACAATGTGGAGTTTGGTACCTACCATTTATAAAATTTGATACGTTACACTCATAATACATGTAAAAAAAAAATAATATATAAAATTCGGATGCTAATCCTAACTCTATATATACTACAATAATCTACATACATACTATATAAACATCTCACAGACATGGAAATCAAAAACACATGTTCTATTTTTTACTATCTCCCTTTTTTATCATATTGGATAGCGTAATATTATTCTAGGTTTCTCTTTAACTTATTTTCGTATTCTCTTGTAAAATTTAAATATTTAAAAAAATAATAATTCACAGAAAGTCAACGTAGCATAAATAATGGTTTTGTATTTTTTCAGAGAAAGTAATATTGTAATAGTGTTAGAAATTTGGAACTAAAATGATATTATATCCAAAAATTTCACCAAAATTAAAATAAGTATGCTTTACAGCCTTATATTAGTAAATTTTTTCAAGCTTACCCAAAAAAAATACGAATCTTAATAAACAAAGATGTTTACAATAGTACCTTTAAACAACACACACACACACACACACACACACACACACACACACACACACACACACACACACACATATATATATATATATATATATATATATATGCACAAAGGGCATTAGGAAAGTTATGTAATACGACGGAACGGATCATCACAGGCGACTACAGGATAAGGCGTGTTTAGATAGATTTTAACTTGCACTTAGCCGCTCTAGTCACTGTCAGTGTCATTTGCTTTTTATCTCTGTAAAGTGAAGCAGTGATGTTGTGGTCGAAAATTGAATACTGAGTAACTTTGCACGTGGTTTAAGTGTTGATCGGTGTTTAAAAGAAACGACGCTTCTGCTTCATGAGGATTGTTCTCTTCGTACAACAATGTTTAGGCAGTACCGAGTGTTTGAAACATGAAATTCTGGTCTTGAGTACGCTCCAAGTTCAGGCCGACCGTCTTCGTCTGTGACTGAGGAAGCGATTGCAGCAGTATGAAAACGCTTGAAACAATACAGACTTATCAACAAATAGAGGTGTTGTTGGGCATTAATGCACCAGAAATTCGTTCAATTCTGCGAGATCACCTTCAAATTAGAAAGATTTGTACCCTTTATAACTTAACCTACAATCAAATAGCATGTTGTCTTTGATGGTGTCATGAAATGCTGAAAAAGTCTGATAATGGGAAATCTCCCAATGTGAACAGTATTTTGATAGATGACGAAACTTAGCTGTACTATTATGATGTCCCGACCAAGGCACAGAACAAAATGTGGGTGTTCGAAGAGAAAGACTCCCACTTCGACAATCCAGATCAGGGAAGAAGAGAATGGTGGCCGTATTTTTCAGTGTGAGGATAGTTTTAAAGCGAGTTGAGTTGGAAACTCAGAAGACAGTTATTGTGGTATACCGAGGAATGCCAGCTTAGTGTTATCGAAGCTCTCAAGAAGGTGCCCTGAAACTTAAGATGGCTTCTTCACCACGATAACGCTCCAGCGCAACTGCTCCAAAATTTTCCCCGAGTATTTGAGGAGCAGTGGAATAAAACTGTTTGAGTACCATCTCTACAGTTCTGATCTCGTTCTACGTGACCGTACCATCCTCCAGGTGAAGAACATACTGAAAGGGAGACGTTTTACAAGCCATGATGATCTCCTATGGGATGATTATTGTGCCTAGATCACTGATGAAACACGGCAGATTTTGTTTGAGGACTGGTTTCAAACGTTGAAGAAGAGTATAATGTGTGGTGGAAATTATTTTTAAAAATTGTACAAAAGAAAGTTGAAAAATTATAAAATAAGTCGTATTGCAAAACTTTCCAAATGCCCTTTGTAATTTAGGTTAAAAAACTGCAGTATGTAACCTAGCAAAATACAACTATCATTTTTGAAAATGGTATAGCTAATCCCATATAATACCTGTTCGATTCTGGGATTACTTATTAACATAAGTAATAAAGTGGTCTCCCACTTGCTTTCTTTAACGAGTTGAATGTACACTTTAATATACCATCATTTTAAGATCATTTATATGTTTCTGATATTCAGTCATACCAGCGATAACATCACTTTGTTTACAACAGCAATAGGTTGTATGATTAATCATTACTGTCAGAGAGAGCAGATCACACTAGTTCCGTTTGATGCTCAAATATTTTACTTATCCTATCATAGTGGGGTAATAACAGCAACAAGTGGACTAGGATAAACCTTATTAATTAATAAAATAATGTTTCTTTTTATGGAAAAGTAAAAATTAATCTTATAATAACGGTCTCTATTCCGTATTGGAAACAGTTTTTATGAGTTAATAACAATACACAAGTAGAATACGTTATTTTATTATATTGGTCAGTTAAATTTAAACTATTTCATCAGTTTTTTTAGACTTTCAAGAAATTACTTAATGAATAAGGAAATAAATCAAAACAATCAGGAAAAATTAACCGAACAGTTTTTTTTCCATAGGAAACGACTATGTTTTTCGACCAATATTTGCGGTGTTTGTGAAATTTGAATAGAAATGCTTGAAAAAATTTTATTTTATTTATAAATACATATATATATATATATAATTTTTTTTTATTAAAAAAAAAGAAAATCCGTGATAAGAATTTTTTTATTTTTCGTTTAATGTAACTAATATTACTTTTACAGGATTTCCATTAAGGAGTAGTACAATAAAAATCTTCTGTAAATTAAACGAATATTTCAACTTATCGGTAAGTTAAGATTAATTTTTTCATTGCTTATTATTTGTAAAATAACCAATTTAATTTTCTGCTATCCATAGGTTGATCAATATTTAATTTTTTCCTAGTTTATTTAGTTCTATTACCACCGTCTTTCAAAATAGCCAAAATTAAAAGAAAAAAAATTACCGTTTTTTTTTGTATACATTTTTTTTATCTACGAATTTTGACGAACAGTATCTTTTTATATAATTATATGACAAACTAGTTTCTGTTTAATAGCAAAACGTTAGTTAAAATTTGCATAATGTAAATGCATAGTACATGTTAAGCAGTCAAGGATGTGACAAGTTAATGAGTTGAAGACATTATTTTCGGGTAAAAGAGTATGCTGCAAAGATTTATCTTTTTTTTTTTGGGGGGGGTCAGCATTGATCTTTGTTGTGTTTTCAATCGTTTCTTCGCTTTCCCTACTCACCTCCATCCTTTTGGGAAAAATTCAACAATTTTTCGTAATCTATTATCATCCGTTCAGTCATGATTTTTTGACCATGAATATAGTTTCCTCTCTTACTTTTCAATCTTAATCGTTTACCGGTACACATAATTTTAATTAAAATAACTAATTGTGTGTCATTTAGTATAATATTACGTACAGTGAGTTTTTCATTTTTGCAAAATGGAATTATTATATTTAATTTTTCCTAAGTACCCATGTTTATTTCATTTTTTTTTTTTCATTTTTAAAGCATAATTAAAAACTTGTACCGTAAATAGAAATAAAATATTTTTAAAAACTTAATTCTATTAACTTATTTTCTGTTACATCTAAACTAAATTAAAACAATACATTTCACAACTCGTAAAATATATTTAAAAAAATACATTCAAGAAATTTTTATATAACTATAATCTGTGTGTTTGTGTGTGTGTTTATGTGTGTGGTGCATTAGTGTCATCATAATGTACTGTGATATATAACAGTAGGATGTGTATATGTAGCCTAATAAGAACAACCTAGTCATAAATAAAAGGAAACTTTCAGATAGTAAAATTGATATACAGTACTATACTTAAGTGTTATGTTACAAAATACATTGTATTTACTGTAGTCTGTGTCATCTTATATCATATATTTATAAAATTTATAAATACCATTGTATTTCATTTCAGCACATAAACTCGTCATTTGGGATAAAAAATATTTTTTTAGACTATAATAATTTTAAAAACTATATTTAAAAAATGTTAAATGTAGGCAATCATATTATTACTTTTACCTGAAAAGAAAAACCTATTTTCTTAATCAGAGATTTATTTTAAGCCGATTAATGGTATTCGATTTCATGGATGACATCTAAATCGTCGGCTTGTGTGGAAAAAGAATCATATTAAATCGAAGTTCAAGCAGTTTCATATTAAAATCCAGCTGTTAATGAAAAGTCTCCTCCTATTTCCTGTTTAGCCTCCGGGAATTGCCGTCAGGCATTACTTCAAAGGATGATATGTATGAGTGTAAATGAAGTGTAGTCCTATACAGTCTCAGGTCGACCATTTCCGAGATGTGTGGTTAATTTAAATTCAACCACCAAAGAACATCGGTATCCATGATCCTAGTATTCAAATCCATATAAAAATAACTGCTTTTACTAGGAGTTGAATGCTGGAACTGTCGACTTCCAAATCAGCTGATTTGAGAAGACGCGTTCCCCACTAGATCAATCCGGTGTGTTATTAATGAAAAGTCTAGTAAGACTTTCCCAAACAAACATTCTTATTATTACTGTTCTCTCAATTATTAATTCGTTTGCAACAAAGTTATGATCTCTAACTTCTACTTAACTTATTTGAGTAGTTATTAACTTATTTTTTACTTGAGTATTAATGTTTGATTTAATGCAGTTGCTATTTATAAAGTTTTTTTTTTGGTGTATGAATTTTTATGTTTTAAAGTTCCGTTAGATCACGTGACCTTATTTGTCGACCAAACAGATCAGTACTCACGTATTATATTAATCATAATTTATAGTCTTTTATGACGTTGGTTCCTTTTCAGTATCTGTTAAAATTAAAAATTAACACATTTCTCAAATTTTAAATTTAAAACGTTTTTTATATCTGCAGGTGACGCAAATGAGTTTGTTATCTTTTTAATATATCTTTTTTGGGATGTTTCATACGCTTAGTTAATGAAATTTATTTATCTGTATTTTGGAGCTTTTATGACCTTTTAATTTATTATTTCTTTTACTTATTAAAAAGTTAATCGTTTCACCTTTTCACCTCGTTTGGAGTCTTACACTTCATTTACAAAATTAATATATTTTATGCATTTTAGTATACCTTAACATTAGTAAGTTTGAATCAGCTTGTCTGCTACAACGTTGCTGAGTAATGATTATTACAAAATTTATATTTTTGTGGCAATTTTTAGATGAACCCCGCTGAACAGCCGCTGATCACGGCTATTCGTGTGTTTTTGTAATCCTCTAACGATGCTTAATACGAATTCGAAATAAAAATCGATTTTTGTCGATTCCGGGGGGAAATATCGCTTATCCAGTAATTAGAACATGACCATTCATAAATGGTCTATAGGAATCCAGTTCTAGAAAGAAACATGATTATACTAAAATATTTCTAATCTGAGATCATAGAAATATTTTCAGAAAATCTGCGTTTTACCAATAAAAAATATGTATTTTCAGAGCTCAATACATAATAAATATAGCATCATATAACAAGATTCAGCAGGAGTACCATAGGAGTCTCTAAAATTAAAAAAAAATAATACACAAACTAGTACAGCAGAAAAAAGTGATGGATGTAAAAAACATATTACTTATCACATTTCTATTAATTAAATGTATGTATATATGTGTATTATGTTTTATAAAATAACTTAATAAAAACAATTTTGGTTCGGTTAGTAATCGATAAAATAATCAATTTTGGATGTATATTTTTTTTAAATTTTTATTCTTATTATCTACTCAATTAGTTTTTATTCAAATAAAATTTTAAAGGATTGCATTTTAGCAGATTAGAGAAAAAAAGGTAAATAGGAGGGGTATTTTAATAGAAGGGAGTTATTACCGAGTAAGATTACGCCTATATAACAATTACATTTTTAATTTAGAAGCTCTCTGAACCAAAACAGGGTTTTCTTAACAATTTAGCTGAACTCGTTTTTTACAATGCAAAAAAAAAAGTTTAAAATTATGAATATTGAATGACTTTTATATTTTTGCAATACTGTAAAGCAATTCAAAATATGTATTCTGTGTAAATTGATAATGGGAATATTTTTATTGAAAATGTTTGACAAAATAATTTATTAAAAACTCGGTTTTTCAATAATGGTTCATAACTAATATAATTATAATAAATGTAGTTGTTGGAATATATTGTCTACCAAATTGTGTGTGTTAGCGCACGCAAACTCACACATACAATACACACACACTCATACATTTATATATATATATATATATATATATATATATATATATATATATATAAAACTATATTCTTCCTTGTACGAAGTAAAGGAACTATTGTGATTGCGAAAAATTTCGGTTTTCAGATTGCAACGGAAGTATGCATTTTGACCATCCCTGAATCCATTTGGCGTGACGTCTGTACGTACGTATGTATCTCGCATAACTCAAAAACGACTAGCCGTAGGATGTTGAAATTTTGGATTTACGACTGTTGTAACACCTAGTTGCGCACATCCCCTTTTGATTGCAATCGACTGAAACAAAAGTGTCCTAAAAAACCCAAAAATAAAAAAAATTGGAGTTTTGATTTTTTATTAACTGAACTAACAAGCCCTCATTGAAAGCGTTTTAACGACATATAATAAGTGGTATTAATTCTCATTGGTTCCAAAGTTATAACCAAGTAAACTTTTCACTAGTCAAATATTTGGATCTTACAAGGGGAAGGCACATCAGTTCGAATCAGACTTTTTTTTAATTTAAATATATTGATTTAGTAATAACTATTAGCCTCTGATTGTAAAAAAAAAACTTCCAATAAATATAATAATTCAATAATAATAAAGAAAAAGAATAACAAAAAATATCAGAATTTATTTATGAAATAGCATTTTATGTACTTTTTATTTAAAAAAAAGTATATATGTAATTTAATAAGCGTACAAGGAAGTCATGTGGTGTCCACATCAAATTTTTTTAATATTCGATCAATGAGAAGGTTTTTTTACATGTTATAAATCCATTTTTAGTCTCACCTTCCTTTTTTTCCTTTTCCTTTCTCCAATTTTCCTATTTTCCTTCTCTCCTTTCTTCATTGTCTCCTCTTTCTTTTTTCTTTTTTCTTCAATTTTAATCAAATGAAGTTAAAACCAATCGTTGTTTACTTTTCCCTTTCATTACATCGAATTCTACTTTTCAATATAATAAGTTTTAAGGAAAATTTGGAATACATGAAATCTATTCTTTGCAAGGAAAGAATTAAGAAAATTTACGAGGAAAAAAATAAGTTTGAAAAATTAATAATTATTATTGTTGTTCATTAAAAAGAACAAACACTGCACGTGAAGGGAAGTGATTGATGTAATTGCCACAATTCCAATTCCAAGGTCAAGCGTCGTACAAAATATTATGTAGTTTGTTGTGCAGAATATTAAAAATACCGTGTTTTACGTAGGTGTAAAACATTTTTTAATGAAATAATTAAATACTTTTTATTTTGTTTTGAATAATTGTACGACCGAAAGAAAGTTGTGACACTTTCGATAGATTATTTTATTACATCCTGGAAACATGATGGATATAATAGAGTATAATACTAACTTGCTTACGGTATCTTTTATAGCACCATTAATAATTATAATAACAACACTAAAAGCTTAAACGAAGTAACTGTCTCTTAATTTTGTATTCCAATCATTTTTGTACGGTTAAAATATAATGGCTTAATGCATCTTGAAACTAAACAAAATGATTGAAAATAATGTCAGATTGTTAGTTAGATTCAAATGTTAAGTCATTATAGAAATCGTCAATAAATCTTAAACATATAAGAATAACCAACCACCAGTAAAGTCTTTCAAATGACCAATACTGGCAGTTCATTATAACAGCTTAAAAATCGTGACGTGATGTGACCGGGTCTAAGTAGCCATCTAGTCGGCCAGCTTGCTAGGTTGCTAGAGAGGTAGTGAACAGGCTAGTCTGTGTGATGACCCTATCCTACTTAATGTTAAAAAAAGTTGAAAATGTTAGTACTACTATTACTAACTACATTGTGTATTCTATCCTTTTACATATCTCCATATATTATAAAATAAATATTTTATTTGACATTTTTAATTTTATTTATAAAAATTACAAGATTAATTGATGTCTATACAAGTGTAAATTATCGATAAAACAAACAAATCATATAATATAATGACAGATATCTGCTTGAAAAACCCAATAAAACCGTTATTATTATTTAGAACAATTAACTAATAGAAATATATTTAGCTATAATCTGAAATAGATTTTCCTTTAAGTTCCTCTTATAAAGTTTCTCCAAAAAAATTCAGCGATAGTTTTGTTGAATTCCTCCGACAAATGACCCTGGAACACCGATCCAAATTTTTTAGTATCACTATCATAGAGGTCATCATACTAAATATGAAGAGTTCGTTCGACTGAACCAAATTCAACCGAGGTAAACGGCAATTAACACCATGTACATTCACACAAAAGCCTACTTTCAAACAAACAGAACTTATTTCACCTTACTGCTTCATTTTTCGGTGTTTCATGAACGTCTGAGTCAGAAAAAACCAAACACGGGGAAAAAAAGTTTTGGCAAGATTACCATTGTTTTCTTGTTTTACAGTTATACAAGGAAAATATAAAAGAAAATTTGTAAAAAATCTGGTGTAAAGACCACATGACTTCCTTATCCACCTGTTAAATTACATATACTCATTTTTTTAAAATTAAAAGTACATAAAATTTTATTTCACTAATACCTTCTGATCATTTTTTCATATTTTTTTTTTTTATTGTTGTTATTGAATTATTATTTATCGTAAAGAATTTTTTACTGTCGGAAGTAAATAATTATTAATAAATCAATATATTTAAATTAAAAATAAAAGTTAAAAAATAAAAATGGAGATGAAGTCTGATTCGAACCGATGTGCCCTTGTAAGATCCAAATATTTCATTAATTAAAGTTTCATTTGACTATAACTCTGGAACCATTGAATATAAGTACCACTTATGATACATCCTTGAAAAGCTTTCAATGAGAGCTTATTATTGCAGATATCAAACTTTTTGAATTTTGGGCTTTTTTGAACATTTTTGGTTCAGTCGATTGCAATCAAAAGGGAAGGTGCACAATTAGATGTTACAAAAGTCCTAAATCCAAAATTTCAACATCCTACGACTAATCGTTTTTGAATTATACAAAATACATACGTACGTACGTACGTACATACATGCATACACACACACATACGTACTTAAAGACGTCACGCCGAAACTAGTCAAAATGGATTCAGGGATGGTGAAAATGGATATTTCCGTTGAAATTTGGAAACCGAAATTTTTCGCGATCATAATACTTCCTTTACTTCGTACAAGGAAATAAAAATGGGGAAAAATATGTATATTTATTAAAATACTATAGAAAAATTAATTTTCCTATAGAAAATTATTATTACAAAGGAATTTTTACATCATGGTATAATTAACTGTACTCCATTTCAGGAGGACAAATACACCTGTGTTTCCTTTTCTTTATTAAACGTTTAATGAATACGTTGATCAAGCTCTGAATTCTACAACTTACCATTTTCTCAAATATACTTAACATACAATATTGAAACTTATTTAAATTAATTTTTCGGATTAAGTACCATATAAATCCATTAATTT
The DNA here is from genome assembly GCF_047948215.1 of Lycorma delicatula. Taxonomy (NCBI): domain Eukaryota; kingdom Metazoa; phylum Arthropoda; class Insecta; order Hemiptera; family Fulgoridae; genus Lycorma; species Lycorma delicatula. Next base: position 136,083,512 of record NC_134458.1, on the reverse strand, counting down.
TTCCTCATACTCTTTGTCCAAGAGCATTGATGTAATGTTATTTTATATTCACAGCTAAATCGGAGTGAAATTTGTTGTTAGATGTGGATCTCTAAATTTTAGCAGTTCTGGATTCTTGCTTAGCTCTACAAATAAGCAACTTGGGACAAATTTGTCTTGTATTTAGTGCATTTACTTCATGTTCCATTATTTTTTCTTTCAAGTAACCGAATAAATTATTTGAATTAATAATAAAAATAAATAAATAAACTTTCATATCTTACTGCAGTACATTCTTTTTTTTGTAGTGAATTAAAATATAAGAATACAAATGAATTGAATAATTAATTTTTAATCATAACCTACCGCAGGTATTTGAAAGGTTGAAATTTTTTATAAGGTATTGGGTTTTTTTATTATTATTTTATTTATTTATTATACTTATATGAAGTAAATTGAAAATAAAATTATATATTTTTCTGTCGGTTATTTTTGTTTCTTTTAATTTATATTAAATATTATATACCTACGGGAAAAATAATAAATATGTATAAAGTTTAAATTATTTAATTTATACAAAAGTAATTAAAAGTATAAAAATAATAACAATTTTACACTTTATTATGAATCCAATTAATAAAGTCATAAATAAAATGTATAAATTGCCAGTATACATTTTACACCTACAATAATACTAATGTTATTATTACTCAATGAATTTATTTATAATTAGTATACCGTTACGTTAGAAATAAGAGTAATTTAATACATTCATATTAAATGAAATACTGTGTATTAAAGCAAAAATTACATTTATATATATATATACTTAATTATTAAAAAGCATTACAACCAAAAGTAAAATTTCAGAAAAAAAATTTTTGTGTCTTTATTTAACTATAGGACGAAATTAACTAAAAAAAAAAAAAAAAAAAATGTTAACAAAAAGGTAACCTTAGATAAAAATACAATTTTTAAACAAAGCATTTGTCATTGATAGCAATATGATTTATAAATACAATTGTAAACCATAAACCTTTTCTAGAAATGTAGTTACTTATTGGGCAGAAATGTGTGATAAAAAAAAAAATTGGTAAATAGTACTTTTAATTATTCAAAATATATTATTGCATTTATTATTTCCTTTAAGGCCATTTAAACTTAATAGTAAATAAGTTTGTTAAATTATCACCAGTAAACATATATAAAAAATGTATTCATTGATAAACGCAGTTTTTGACCATTTGATTACATATTTAATTATACGCCAATTTCACAAAAAAATTGTTATTATGGCTTTTTTTAAATGGAATACATAAATAAAAATTAATTATACAATGTATAATTAAGTTTTTACAGTTTGAAATTGATGCAAAAACCTCAATTTTAAAATGTTGTATTTTGCGTCAATTACAAGAGTGATAAGAAAGAAGCACTATATAAAAATATTTCATTGTAGAAATACTTTACGTTTATTTTATCCAAGGAAATCGTACCTTTGATCTATTTATTTTTAAAAAAACAGTTCTTATTTTTAACATTTTTGGTTTTTATGCAACAAATCTGATAGAAATGAATAATAAAAATTTGATTACAAATAAAAAATATTTCACTAAATTATCAATAAACAGGTTATTTAATAAATAAAATAGATTCTTATGTTGTAAAAGTATTCCAAATGAAAAGATGCACCAAAGTTTATAAACATTTAATTTATAATATTTAAATAATAATGATAGAAATAGAAATAATACTTACTACAATGAATATTTATTACCAAAGATGCCATTATAGTCACAAATTTTTCCTTCTGATATGCTTAAACACGTTTCAACTTGTTTAAAATACTCTCTGATGGACCAAAGGAATGATTAAATTTATTAATTCAATTATATTATTTCTCAATTCATCCGTGGAAAGGAATGTTTTTTAAACGGATCTTTTCATTGCTTCCCGTATAAAAAATCTGTAGGTATAAGACCTGGGGATCTCGGTGGTTGGATGTGCTTGAAATGGGCTTATTCCCATCTTATAAACCATCACGCAGAAAATTTAAAAAAAAACAATGGCGGTATGGGCCGTTGCTCCATCTTTTTGGAAGTATGCTCCACCAATTTCTTTCTCATGTAATTGGCCAATGGAATGGAATGCAAAGTTGGCGGGAGTTTACAGATTCTCCCTACGGATCGCAGAACCTGGACAGTGTCCCTTGCTGCTGGATGATTCTATCGGGCGTGTTTTTAAAGGTTTATTTTATGACGGGTCTAATTTTTCAATTTTTGTCTTATTTAATATTTTGTATTTTTAAGGACGGATTTAATTGCATTCCAATCCGTTGTTAAACCAGCGTTATCAAACCCATTTTATGGGCCGACCGCGGAAGGCTAGGCTTATGAAACCTGTCCTTCCAACGTAATTCCCCTTCAGACCGTCCACTGAAGTCCTTTCGGTGCTAACGCTTCATAGGCTAGCAGGAATACGCCACAACGGGGCACTAGCTGTATGGAGGGAGCAATGCGCCCCCTTCTCCGGAGGGGTCGCAGTTGCTGATTTAATTTAATTAGTTGGCCAATGAAAAGGTAAATGATTTCATTGCAATATCTTTCCGAGTTTACTGTGTTCTAAAATAAAGTTGAATGATTATCACCGTACGTAATAGAGCACATCTCTGTAAATCACCCCATTGGTGTTTCAGCGTGTATTTTTAAATATATTGGGCAAATTTTACCCGTATTGAAAATTTTCCTGTAAATAAAAACTCATTGTAATAATTCCTGTTTCCAACATTGTTATTCAGTTATAATAAATTTAACCGTTAGTAAACAGTGATGCACAGTTTCATGTGGGACATCCTATATTATTCTTCAAGTTTTAAAAAGCGGAAACATATAGGTGCACAATAGTTCTAACTGAGATATTTGAAATAGTATTAGCATTACTCACAGTACAATAAAGGGATAACAGTGTACAGTGAAATATTGCAATGAAAGATACATAATATTGCAGTAAAACACAGTAAATAAAAGGACTTCGTAGGTACAAGAATTCATTCTGACCCCGTAGAGGAAGACACCCGCCTTGTGACGATTCCGGTCGCCACACCATCCTCTCCGTTCCTATTCCTGGAGGGCTGAAAATACCGTTCTAAACCTGACAACACATCATAGTCATCAGTTTGGCCTATTCAGGACGCCACTGATGCAAATGCCTCGGCAGACATTTAAACCAGTGTATTTACACAAATTCAACTTCGTTTGACTTCCTCTAACCATGACCATCTACTATAACTTACAAACCTCAACTATCAAATTAACCGCTCACCTTCCTCTAACACCAAAGGTTTTACACAAAAACTCTTCCTATATATAACGTCAGTTAGACTGCACTCAGATCATTACTTGCTTAAGTCTTTAAAACATCAAAAATATTATTCTCATACCAACAAAACAAGTGTTGATCGCAACAATGACAATTTTGTCCTACAATTCAATTCATTCAAAGTCCTCTTGAATTACTCAAAAATCAAGAAATAAATTCAGAAAATTTATTAAGCTTCTAATCTCTTTCTGCTCTGGTCCGCTTTGGAACTGAGGTCAGTGCCTACATCCTCTCATACTGCAGCTTCTTCACAGATTTTTCAACACATCCAATTTCATCCTAACAGCAAATATCTCAGCTAACCGAGGCTTGATGCCAAAACGCCTGTTTTGGCAAGTAAGCACTCAGGCGGGCTCCAAGCCACCCGGATTGCTATTCTATCTATTCATCCGTAACAGCATTAAACCTCCTCAGCCATCCTCCTCAGAGCTTAGAATCTCAAGAAGCCAGCAGCTATGTTCCATTCCCTTACGGTTTTCCAATTAACTTACAGATTAAAACCAGAATTGATCCTTGCAAGCTCTTTAGCTATTTTGGTGCGTTCAGCTTCGTGCCTAGGGCAGACATGTAAGATATGTCGCATATCATCAATACTCCGGAAACAAGTCTGAGTTAATGAAACCAATTCTTGCCAACTTATCTCGAAAAGCACCGTGTTTAGAAAGAAACTGTGTAATATGCCGATTGGGGAAAATCCACCTAACTGCCTGCATACTTCTCGCATTAGCAAAAATTCTATATGCGTGATGGCCATCGAACGATTCACTCCACATTACCTGCCACCATAAATAAAAACCTTCGTCGTCTTTTTCTTTTCTTTTATGCGTCCCGAGGTAAGTTGTCTTACGTCTTGGCATCAAACGTAATTTGTGCTCAATCGCAAGGTTATCAGTGGTTGGTTACAAGGATTCAATCCCTGGTTCAACAATCCATTCTCTCCCTACCCGTCAATGAGCTTTATAAACTTTGACAAGTAATATATATACTTAAAAAAAAGCCAGTATAGGTTTTCTTTGGACTCTTAGTTCTTATTATTAATTTTTTAGAATTATTAATAAAATTTATTTCCTTTCTAAAAAAAAAAATCTGGATTGATTTTTAGTTTAGTCATTACCAAAATTGTTAAAGATATTCGGTACTAATTTTTTTTTACCAATTAATAATTTAACAGTTCAGGAGATATTTCAAGTTTTTATTTTTATTTATTGTTTACTGTTCATTTGATACTATTTTCTAATCATTTCTATTGTATATTGGCTTTAATCTTAACACAAAACTTTATTAAATCAAACATCATAAATTATTTCTTTCATACAAATATACGTCGTTCGTTATACTGTTTTTTTTTTACCTTTTTATAAAACACTCAATTACTAAATTAGCTAAACCTTGATATTTTAATACATGGACCACAAAACTCATTTATTTATCTTTTTTTCATAAAACTCTACTACAAGATTTTCTCTTCTAAATGTTTTTTTTTTTTTTTAACATCATCAACCCACCTAATTTCAATTTAATTTATATGTATAATAAACTTCATGAAAAATGTAACATGTTTTGTATAAAAAAAAAATAATAAAATAAAAATAAAACAACAACAGAAAATTATAGAAGTTTTATTTTTGCTCGGTTTATTTTTTATTTTGTAGTTAGTTTTTAGGTTGAAAAAGAAGAATGAAAGAAACAACGAAATGTTTTAAAAAAATAATTTCTTTTGTTACCTGAATGAATGTTTTTTATGTAATTAATTTATTTAAACAAGATTAAACAATAACAAATTTGTTTAAAGGTAAATATATGAAATTATAAAATTAAACATTTTCTTATTATACAGACGAACAAAATTCCTTAACTACTCTTTTTTTATAGTTCATTTGTTACGGTGTACACACGTGAACGAGCGGGCATATATATACAGATGTAGGGCGTAAATCTTTGTATGTATCTTCATGTATATAGGGGTTATACATTACGTATATATAAGTAAATATAAATATTTATCTAAAAATAGCAAACATAATGTCCAGTGAGTAAGTTAGTACGGTGGAATGTTATCTCTACAGATGTGTTTTATTTACAAATATATATTCTACATAAACACAAAAATATAAACAAAAAGAAAAGCACACTTGAGTGAATCTTTAATTTAAAGCTGTTGCCAAATCAGGTGACGTTTTTATTTTTATAAAACATAAAATGAGATAATTGTATGTAGTCTCTGGAAGAAACTAAAGGGGGTATATTTAGTTTGTTAAACTAAGAGTAAGAAATTTCACACGATATAATTATACTTAGTTGTAAATTATAAAATATTATGATTTATACGTCCTATAGTTTTACTCATTTTTTTTTTTACTTTTTCTGTTTTTTAATCTTTAATAAACCGTTAAATAATCCGAAGTCTTATTAACAGCGTCATCATAAATCATAACACATTTAAGTAAGCATATAATTGTTGCTTATGTAATGTTGTTCATATTAACTTTTTTTATTAGAATACTTAATATATATATATATATATATATATATATATATATATATATACATATATTTATAATTATTCGTGTGATTAGACGAATATGTTATGTATATTTCTTTCTTTTATGTTCATTAAACTTAAGAACACTTTTAATTAAAGGGCGTTAAGAGTTTTAATAAAGATTTTAAAAGCAATAAAAAAATCTAATGCTGTTGTATTTAAATTTTTCAATAGATTAAAAAGTCGTTAATTTCACGTACCGTTATTTTAATATTAAGGTCTTCACCATTTTTCATAAATTAATCAATTTTGATTTTAAAATTAAAACATACAAAATAATTTAAAAGAAGGGATGAAGGAAACTGGAGAATATACCCCGGTGACGAAATACAAACACCTGTCTTCAAATAATAAATGTAATTTGATATTTTCTACAGCCGATAGAATTAAATATATCTTCAAGAAACATAATTATTTTATTTTATAAACTCTTTGCAGCCATATTAATGATTAATGATATTTGATATTACTATTAGTGATTTATTAAACGCGATCACTTTAAATCTAAACCGTCATTCTCCAAAAAAACATACACTATATAAAGTGGATGATTAAATAAATTTGAACGATTGATATCACCTTTTACGTACATACTTTATTCCAACATTGAAATATTAGCAGTTCTAGAAAAGTACTAAAATATTTAAAATTCCATGATAGGTTTAAAAAATGTATATTTATAAAATCCTAAAATAAATAGGTCATATTCAGTTCAAATTATTAACAAGAGTTTAAGGAATAATTTTTTCTTCTTTTTTTTTTAAGTACTTATTTTTAAAGACTAAAGATAACCGATTTTTAGATCTAATATCGATTTCTTGGGCATAATTTAGAGTACTTATTGTACATAATTTGAAATTTGTTATTAACCGTTAAAGTTAGTTAATATGTGTAATCTATTAGGGTTAATTATAAAAAACCATTGACAAGATAAATTCTTCTTAATTTCACCAGTAATGTAGCCCTATTATTGCAATTAGATATTTTCTATTAATAAAGTGATTTAAATCAATGAAAATTTGAGAAACCTTGTATTTTAAGTTAAATCTTGATTACTGTTATTTTGTTATAATATCATATGTAGTAATTATTATTACTATTAATTTTTTATCTTAAATCATAAATTACTAGACGTCTGATAGTACAAGATTATAATCATACTTACTTATTGTTCATTATTAATACACTTAACATTATTTAGATTTATTTTCGTGCATCATGTTTTGCCTGTATTAAAAAGCGTTAATATCGGTAAAGAAATAATAAAACTTTTGCGAGTTTTATTGTACAGTTTACATAGATTAATGGGTGATTTAATGTGAAAATAGTAATAATTACAAGGAAAATATGGAACAGTATGCAATTTGTTCATCCCATTAACTGTACTTGATTCAAACATGGAAATTTTCACTATACCTAAGGAATATTACGCAAAAATTAGAACTATTTTTTCTCTTTATTTTGTTAACTATTCGATTATCAGTAATATAATTTAATGAGATAAAGGTTTTTATTACTCATTGGCAAGATTTGATGTCATTTTTTTTTGTTGTCATTTTCTATACAAGAAATATAAATAGTTATTTTAATTAGCAATTACCTTGTTTTGAAAACAAAATATAAATTATATACTGATGAATACTATCGGACAGCTGAAGTCAAGTCTAAGTATTATATTATTATTTATTTACTGTACGGTTTCTTTCATAAAAGATACACTTTTATTTGAAAGAATAAAAAAAAAACTTATAAGAAAGGTGAGAAAGATCTGCGTCCGCGTCTTAGGACATATGGCAATCGGTAAATTTCCACTGGATTTTTGCTAATATAATAACGTATTGATTTAGAAATTTAAATTACTAAATCAGCGTTTGAAATTATTTCCTGAACTTAAAAAAAATTGTTCATTTAAAAGTACCGGAACAGACTGAAAGCGATTAATAGAAATAATAGCAAACGATAGAACATGAATTTAATTTGTCTTTCAGAACTCGAGTTTTTCGGAGAACTATACAAAATTCGTTTATTTCCGTTAATTTAAAAAAATGAATGCTTGCATTTTAGTCGTCTTAATTCGTATGATAAGAAACTTTAAACTTTAATTCTACTATAAATAAATAAAATTAGCCTTAAAGATGTTATTCAAAAACCACATCGTATATTTTAAACGAATTTTTGTTAAATTTATCCTGAAAAAACAATTAGTTTATCGTAATTTAATTTTATTTATATTTATTAATTTATCCTTCTGGGTTGAGCCAATGTTTCTGTGTTTTGGCTGTAATAGAAGCATAGCACCTCAAGATGTAAGAGATACAATTTAAGTATTCTACTCAGAATAACCATTTTCATTATAAAACTAAATTATATAGTAACAGAATTTCAGTAGCAGTTATATTTACGTTTCGACAGGTTTGGCATATAATGCTATATATTTTGGCTCAATGAAGAAAACTGTTGTAAATCGCTTAACCTTCATGTTCATTAATACACCCTTGTGCAAATTAATCAAGTAAGATTTCTTTATAGTAACAAAACAAATGAAATAATTTACATTAAAATGATTTTTAGTAATTAGCATGTTCCCCTTTACCTTTAATTAACATTTTATTTCTCTTAGGCATCAAGTTAATCAATAATTTATAGTTTTTGTAAATATTCTGTGTAATGAAACCTCACCCGTACAACTGATGAAATCATCTTCTCTTTAGTTGTACAATTTATTTTCCTGAACTTTTTCGTGCAAATGGCATTCATATCTGGTAAATTCTCGAGTCGGTCGTGTACTTTTGTCTCTTTGTTATGGCACTTAACGTATATATTAAATACTAGTACATACGGTAAAATATAATCGTTTTTAACATAAATTAGTGTTCAGTATACACCTGTAAAAGAGCTGACAACAAAGTTGTTATACTTTCTTGGCGTTGGTTATTTATTCTTACACGGTGGAAAAATAATGATACGTGAAAAAAATTTTTAAAACTAAAAAATAGATATTTTCTACTTTCTTCGGCTCTCCCACTCCCAAAATCACTCACCTCCGAAGAAGGTTTTTGATTCGTCTACGTTTACTATGTTAGATGGAAGAAACTAAAAAAAATTCGACAGAAAAATGTACAATCAATAAAAAGTTAACTAAAATTTATTTTTTGAGGATGGAGATGAATTATAATGAAATTTAATTGTAAATAAAAGTTTAAGTAGACTAAAAAAGTTAAAAAAAATCGATATTTTTAAAGTTTGATCAGTTCCCCCATCCCCAATATTGCACCCAAAGTATTTTTTGGGACCATTTGCAGTACTTAGAAAGACTTAGGAAGATAAAAAAAAAATCGGTTAAAAAATATACAATATATGAAAATATAGTTTTTTTAGAATTTTGGGGAAGGGAAGATCTACTGAACTTAATATAAAGTGGGATTATGTTACGAAATTTTGAAAAATTTGACCCCAATGAAACTATCTATCCCACTCCCCTGTCAATATCTCTGGGAAGAGATATTGACCCCAAATGTTTACCAAAAAATTGCCTTATACAGACTAGTCTCTGTGCCAAACTGCATCAAATCGTTTATCCAGTCAAAAGTTATTAAGCTTCAAATACGCCAACATATATGTACGAACATTACCTCTCACTTTTTTTTTTCTTTTTTTGGGGTCCCTGAGTCATAAAACGTTGAGAAATTCAACAAAACCAATACCTAATTTTTTTACTGCTTACCATACTTTGCAGCATAGCTCTAGCGCTAAATGACAAGAAAGTGAAATAACTGAGCGTTTTCAGATCGATTAACTACCGTTTCAAAATATTTAACAAAATTATTATTATTCAACTGATCATTGGAAGCAAACAATTGAAAACAGGTTGAACAATAGAAAAATAAAATGCAAAAAAATTGCACTTGTTTCAATTAATTTACACAAGGTGTGGAATTTTTCCAGTGTTCTAGAGAATAGATAAACCTTTTTTTAGAAGTAATTTGTTTACGCCAGTCATGCTTATAAAAGAATCTTGCTGTCAAAAATTTATTTATTTTTTTAAATCTTACAATAAAAAATAAGGAGAATATATATATATATAAATCGTATTTGCTTGAGTTATAATTATATTACTTCGGATGTAGACAAGTTTTTAACGGTAAAATGTATTCCACGTATCAAACAGATTTAGGTAAAGAAGTTTTCATGTATCAACGTGTGATAACATTTGTTTTGGAATAGTTTATTGTTACCCGGTATGGTATTCAGATTTACTAACTGAAAGCACTGTAAGCGAAGTGTACTTCAATGTTTTAGTGTTGTCCTTTAAAACACTGTTATACAATGTATATCCCCAGTACGCACACACCGAAAACTGTATATACTAGTGTGTGTGATAATGTTTTGTGTTTTAAGGTGAAGAGTCCATCCATCAGTCACTGCCGCCCTACAAGTTTGCAGTAGTGTATGTTAGTATATTTATGTATGCGAATGTACTTATCACGTGTCCAGAATATTAAATATTTGAACGTCACAAAAAATTAATATACGGATACTCCTGTTCTTTGCATAAAGTTATATCTTTAAAATTTCATTATAAAATATTTTAATACACCGATTTTTAATTAAAATATTTTAATTTACAGTTCTGAAAACTTATCAGTATTAAATAATTACTAAAAATAAGAAGAAAAAATAATAGAACAAAAAGGAGTTTAATTTACAAAACAATTATAACAATTACAAAATAAAAAATACAGCTATACTTAAATGCTTATTAAACGAAATTGGAAAACAAGAAAATTTTAAGAATTCGTAATAAGAAAATTTACTTAAAATCTAAAACTAAAACGTTTTGTTTTCGATTGGAATTGCCTAAAACAACACTTGTTATATGTTTTATTATTATTCTAAAAATCTTTACTTTTAATATTATTTCTTCGCGGTTACATTTATGTGAATAAATATATTTTTATATATATATCATGAAGTTCTCCCGGGACTTTCATAACCTATTCTGATCGTGAAAATAATGGAAAAAGTGTATGTAAACATATGTCCTAAAATGCTTCGTTTCTGAGTTACGGATAGTGAAAGATTTCGCTCGGATTTCAGCTACTCCTGTGAAATGAGGTCGTACTAATATTTTTAACACGTTTTAATTAAGCGCAGAATTAGTGAATTCTAATAGTTTTTGCCCTGAAAATCTAATAAAATAGGTCCCAGCATCATACCTGCAGTAGATTTTTGAGAAATCTAGGTTGAAAATCAATAGATTGGGGTGAAAATAAATAAATAAAATAAAAACAGGATGTTTTTATTTTTACCGTACTATTACAACATTGTTAAACGGGCAATAAACACATAACCTTTTAAACAAAACATGTAGAGAATTTAAGTCTAAACAAAAAAGTATAAGTTGAATAAAATAAAGAAAGGTTAGAAAAATTCGAATTTTATTCAGAATCCAATCGGATTTTCGAGTATGTTCTTTTCCAGTTTAATTTTAATGATCTTAAGTTTTTAAAATCGCTTTTTAAAACTATAAAGGCAGCAAAATAATCTCTTTATAGCTGATAAATTTTAATTTATATAAAAATATATATATATATATATATTCACTTATTAAGAAAAAATGACCCGGAATGATTCAGTAAGTATTTATTTTACGTCTTGAATTTAAAACGTTACTTCTGAGTTAAAATAATTTTTTTTGTTTGATTTAACTTAGTAGTAATAGTAATAAATAAAATCGGACAAATAAATCATCGTAATTTCAATTAATAAATTACTTATTTCCAATTAGCATGAATTTGAATAATTATTATTTTTAAATTTATGAAAAATATTTAACAGAATTTTTTTTATAAATCAATTTTACTAAACATTTCCTACAGTTTTAATAATTATTTTCAAGCTGCGGTAAGCCGGTATATTTAAGCTAATTAGTTTTCATAAAAGAATTAACAAAATAAATAAACTACTATTGTGTATATGTATATATATAAAACAGTAACCAATATTAGTGGAACTTTTTTAAATTAATAATCTCTAGGAAAAAAACTTACTGACTTAGTTTACATGTAAGATTGTGACAAAGATTTCATTGCTGGAATGTACTAATATAGTTTAATGTATTTCTATGGTGTGTGTATTTTATCAATAATTTAGATCACCAATGTAAATTATTGAAAAATGTGTGTTCGTAGCAGAAGCATTTGTTAGAAAAACGCCCCAGTATAACTCATCGGATTCACCATTTTCTGTACATTTTGCGTAATACTAAGCCTTAAGAAAATACTTTAGTTCATATTAACGTTACTATTACATATGTTTCAATGAAACTTAATTTATTATTTATTCGGATAGTAGGACAATTAGAAGTGGAAAAATAATTATGTTGGAAAATTAATAATTTTGAAATTTTGCATTGGAACTTTAAGATTGAAACTTTTGACTCCGTATCTATCAAAATGCCACCCAAGAAAAAAAATAGTATTAGTCAGATAACTCCTGCAGGCAAAAAAAAAAAATCCATCCGTACGTCGGATACATCTGAACGACGGGAGCTTCGTCTTTTTTTTAGTAGGAGAGTATCAAAGCTTCTACGTCAAGAACGAGGGAAATGTTGGAGGAAAGAGAGCTTCGCCTGCACCAGAATCGTGTCAGAGCTTCTGCATCAAGGGTAAGCGAAACTTCACAACAACGAGAGTTTTCGTCAACAAAATATTCAACTCAGTACGGTGGAAGGGGTAAATCAAAGCACAGGGGCAGTCACTTTGTGTGGCAGGCATTAACTTGGAAGTTCATGTTTTTCGCACGGCAAATAATATGTAGTTTGCTGAAGAGTCGACACGAAAAATAATTTATTTGTATGTACCCCACAGACAAAACGAAAAATGTAGTTTACCGTCAAGCTTTACAGTAAACGCTTTGGTATAAATAAAACTGTTGTCAGTATGCCATCTACTAATCACATCTTCTCCTCTTATATATACACAAGAAATAAAAATATTTAAATAAAGCCTCAGTACTGCATTTTGCGCCCAGACAACGCCGGATAACCGAACTAATTAATATTAAGGGTTAATTAACTAATATTATAGTATTATATATATATATATATATATATTTATATACAATACTAATATTATAGTATTATATATATCTTTATATACAACCCCATAATATTTATTAAATGTTTATACATAAATTACGTAATGTTGTATGATACGTTTTTTTTTTCATGTCACATTTGGAATAACGCAGCTCTGTTAATAACGATAAACATTCTATGATACTGTATACATGTTCAGCTGTCAAAGCAAAAATATTTTCAGTATAAATCTTTGTTAAAATATCAAGGGAAAAAATAGTTTACTGTTTAAAAATGGTGATCTAGTTGTATCAGTATAAGACTATTTCTATATCTGTTTATTAGACAAACGTTCCGGTGTATCATTAACCAATATTATTCAAAAATCGTATGTGTACACCACATAACTTCCTTGTACACCTGTTAAATTACATATACACATTTTGTTAAAATGAAAAGTACATAAAATTTTATTGGATTAATAACTTCTGATATTTTTTCATATTTACTTCTTTTTACGAAGTAAAGGAAGTATTGTGATCGCCAAAAATTTCTGATTTCAACAGAAATATCCTCTTTTACAATCCCTGAATCCATTTTGACTAGTTTAGGCGTGATGTCTATATGTACGTATGTATCTCGCATTACTCAAAAACGATAAGCCGTAGGATGTTGAAATTTTGGATCTAGGACTGGTGTAACATCTACTTGTGCACCTACCCTTTTTATTGTATTCGACTGGAACAAAAGTGTCCAAGAAAGATAAAATCAAAAAGAAAATTGGATTTTAGACTTTTTTTTAGATGCAGTAATATTCCTTCATTGACAGCTATTCAAGATATATCATAAATGGTACTTATTTTCATCGCTTCCAGAGTTATAGCCAAATAAAATTTTAATTAATAAAATATTTGGAACTTAGGGTAAGGCGTATCGGTTCGACTCCCACTTCATCTCATCTAATTTTTTAACTTTTTTTTTTTAATTTAAATATATTGATTTATTAATCATTTTTAACCTCTCATTGTAAAAAGGTTTTGCGATGAATAATAATTCATATCAACAAAGAAAAATATAAAAAAATATCAGAAGTTTTTAATGAAATAAAATTTTATGTACTTTTCATTTAAAAAAAAAAATGTACTCGTATATATATAATTTAAAAAGCGTACAAGGAAGTCATGTGATGTTCAATTCATATTTTTTCTTTATTATTGAATTTTTATTTATCGTAAAAAAGGTTTTGCAATCAGAGGTTAATAATTATTAATAAATCTATATATTTAAATTTATAAAAAAGGAGATGAAGTGATTCAAACCGATGTACCTTGTAAAATACAAATATTTCATTAAATAAAATTTTATTTGGCTGTAACTGTGGATCCAATGAAAATAAGTACCACTTATGATATATAGTTGAAAAGCTCTCGTAAGGGCTGATTTTTGCAATTAAGAAAAAGTCCAAAATGCAATGTTTTGGATTTGGGGTTTTTTGGACACTTTTGGTTCAGTCGATTGCAATCAAAAGGGGAGCTGCACAGCTAGATGTTACCACAAAAAATCCAAAATTTCAACATTCTACAGATAATCGTTTTTTATTTATGCGAGATACATACGTACGTACAGAAGTTACGCCGAAACTAGTCAAAATGAATTCAGGGATGGTCAAAATGCATATTTCCTAATAATAATGTATTTTCAAAATGGTTTTCTTTTTCCAAAATGGTTCAGCCCATTTAAAAAAAAACCCAGCATTATAAACGTAATCAAAAGTAAATAATAATGTGCGATCTATTTTTATAAATTTAAATATATTAACGTGTACAGAGATAAAATAACCTTTGGTGTACACATTTTTAAAAATATTTGATAACGCTGAAATTAATGGAGAAATAATTGATATAAAACACGTGGTAAATGCCCAGTAGATGAAAACGTTGATTACAACTTTTATGTGCACCTATAAACTATATAAATAATAATAATAAAAACAAAATATCATCTGTAAATAAAAAATTAAGGTAAAGAAAAAAAACATCTTATGACAAGATTACATCGTCATATTAAAAGATGGACTATCCTTTGTTTTACACTTACCCGCACGGTAAAAAAAATGAGCTGAAAATCAAGCCTGTTTGTTTTAAATATTTTTGATGTTATAATAAAATAAATTTAAAATAAAATAGGATAGAATAAAAATGTATTCTCCTTTTAAAGGTATAAGATGAGAGAGAGCCACCCAAGAAGGAAAGTTTAACTGTTGTTAACTGAAGATTAGGTAGAAGCAAAAGCTGTCTTATAAGTTAAGCTTTAGTTCCTGTTAAACATTGTTATTTTCATTGGCCGTTCAAAAGTTAAATTTCTCCATATTTCTTGGCCTATCTTTATATCTAAATGATGATCGGTAAAAGAGACCTGAAGCCATCAACAAGTCATCATCATCATCGTCATAGTCATAATCATGAAAGAACATCAAACATGAGACAAGCGCGTGTCGTGACCTGTTCATTAACTGCCCATATCAAATCACCCAACTCCATCCGTTTTTTTTATTTTTTTTATTTTACTCCTTCCTCCTTCCCAATTTTTTAAATCTTTTTACTTGTTATATAGTATCCATACGATTATTTCTATCTTTGATACTAATTGGAATATGACACCAGTATATATAAATAAAAATAAGATTATTTTTTAATCAAGAAATTTTTGCGTATCATCCTCAGAATACAACTTTGCAGGAAACCTCAATTGATATATGAAGATACAGAGTTTAACGTGAGTAAAATATTAAGAAAAATACTTATTTAAAAAAAATTTAGCAAATTTTGCATTATATACGATAAAAAAGTAATTTATTTTATTGTAATTGTATCGCATACGAATGTATAGCGTAAAATTCAAGTATTGTTATTAGGAAGGTTTTTTATCTTCTTTTTTTTTTAATTTGTATGTTCTTGATCATTTATACTAAATTGTTGTTACGTAAATCTACATTACTTACATTTTTTTAAATTTCTTTTAAAGGATATGAATTTAATTCTATACTTGATTACTTAGTTTTTTTAACTTACTATTTTATATTTTTAACGTACAAAAGCGTTGTTTAAAACGTTGTTTTAAAATGAATGAGGTATTTAATTCGTTGCTACTATGATGTATGTTCCAATCCTTTTTACTCTTTAATTCATGTAAGATTTAAGGTATGATATACAAGAGAATTTTATCGAGGCTTGTTTCTCTGAGAGTTCACTATGTTCGTTCTACAGTAACTCCTTCAGTTGAATAATGTAAAAGGAGTCATTTTTAAGTTTAAATACCTTTGCATTTCGATTTCTTCCGTGTGCTGTTGTACAATAGTAAATTCAGCAGTGAAAGAAAATTGTTTCTTACTGATAGACAACGCGTTATTCTTCTTTCTAGATAAAACTATTAAATTTTGCATTCTTTATTTTCATAGCTGATTTCTGATTCAGGTAAAATGTTTTATTAAATCTTTATAATAAATGTTTAGCCTGTCCCATTTCGCCCTATTTAATGATTTTTGTATAACTGTAAAACATTCTTAGGGTATATCCTAGGGTTAAAAAAAAAACGACAGAATATAATTAAATATATTTATGTTTTATTTCGCATAAAGAAAGATGAATATACTTTATATAAAGTAAATTTCCTGGAAAATATACTCTACTTATCGCTTTTATTCGCACATATTATTTTTTTAAGCTTCGAATATATCATGTAAAAATAATGTCCCTTTATTACACATATATAAATAGTTTCGTCGTTAAAAACATTTACTATGTTTTTTATTCCGGTATTTTTATTTTTGTTTTTTATTTTATTTAGAAAGAATATATTATATGTAAACCTTTCAAATTTATTTACGTAAAGTTCGGCGAGGTATGACGATGATATAAGATACCCTGTACTGTTGTAAAAGAAGACAAAAAACAAAGAACAATGACAACAGATAGGTAGACAGAGGAGTGACATACCTGGAGTAGTCATTAGCTTAGACAATTTGTGACCAGTGTCAGGAAAAGCCCTTGAGTCCTAGTTAGATGGTAGTAGGGAGTTACCGGCAAGTTACGGCAGACACAGATACTAAACTTACGGAACATAAGAAACTTTTCCTAGCCTTTTCATTATCTCTTCTTCTTACATAAGAAAGAGAAAGAGGTATATATGAAAGAAGAAAGATATAATAAAAAAAGGGAGAGAGAGAGAGAGTATAAATAGAAGACAGACACAAGACAAGGAACGCGTAAAGCAAGGTAAAAGCAAGACGACATGGACATCCTCTGCCACCCATAAACACTATTGACAAATAGCATCACCTCATCCTATTTTCTGTAACCCCACCTTCAACAGAAACACACGATTGTCAATTGTCAATTTATATCAAACATTTTATTCGCCTGTCTATGACCACATTGCGTCGTTTACCCTTTATTCTTTTTTCCGTAGTTTAAGACGATTTGACACCACAGTGTATATTATAGCACTTTGAAAATGATATCGTCTAGTTATGGAGATAACGAGTATGTTTAATTTTATAAATTAAATAAAATAAAATAGTCGATTTATTCACGAAAAAAAGAAACAAATTAAAAGAAACATACATATATAATCAAGATGATTGCAGATGAAGTCGAAAAAATGGCAAGATAGAATTTCGTTACCATGAAAAGATTAAACGGTATTGATAAAGTACGTTCAAATTACTTCTGTTATAAATCAGATTACGGTCTTAATGTTAGTGATCTAGTCATGAAAAAAACCTTTAACTTACAATTGAAGCGTTATAAATATGGAAACTTCAGACTTAGCTTGAATGTTACTTTTAAAATAAGAAATGAAGGTACATTTTTAATCAATAGTTGATTATTTAAATAAAATAATTGGTTATTAATTAAAGATATATTTTTAAAAAAATAAGGGATATTATTCTCAGAAAACCAAGCTACGATCACCAACCTTGAATTCAACGATGTAAAATGGGAATACTCAGAATTCCAAACTTACTAAAGAGAAAGAAATACTTTATTACTTCCTTGAATAAAATAAAAGAAGTATTGTGATCACAAAAAATTTCGAACTTCAGATTTCAAGGGAAAAATCAATTTTGACCATCCCTGAATCCATTTTGACTAGTTTCACCATGACGTCTGTATCTATGTATCTCACATAACTCAAAAACGATTAGCGGTAGAATGTTGAAATTATGGATTTAGGATTGTTGTAACATATACTTGTGCACCTCCCCTTTTGATTGCAATCGACTGAACCAAAAGTGTCCAAAAAATCCCCAAATCAAAAAAAAAAATGCATTTTGGACTTTTTCTTAACTGCAGTAATCAGACCTCATTGAGAGCTTTTCAACTATATATAATAAGTGGTACTTTTATTTTCATTGGTTCCAGAGTTATAGCCAAATAAAACTGTAATTAATGAAATTTTTGGATCTTACAAGGGGAAGGAACATCGGTTCGAATTCGACTTCATTTCCTTTTTTTTAACTTTTTTTTTCTAATTAAAATATATTGATTTATTAATAATTATTAAATTCTGATTGTAAAAAAAATGTATATATGTGATTTAATAGGTGTACAAGGAAGTCATGTGGTGTCCACATCAGATTTTTTTTAATAATTGTAAATTAAATTTGCAAGTAACGGTTGTAGGTGATCTGATAATAGATAAATAGATAGCGCTTGAAAAGGTCATAAACATTCTTAAGAATAACAAGCATCCCATGAATATCTTACTAATGTGTAATAAAATTTAAAATAATTTTCCATTGATTTGACATTGACTGAAATATTGTCGCAGATTAACATGTCAAATTCATCAAAACGCAGCAGATGTTGATTCTTCAACAAAAGATATTTTAATCCTGTTAAATATAGGGATTGATTGTATAATAAACATTTTTACTCTCAGAGAAAGCTGCTTTGATTGTTATTAATCTATGTAAAATCAACTTCTGAAAAAATATATTGGAAATAAAAATCATAATTTCATGAAAATTATTTAAAAAATTTAGCACGTTAAGTTTTGCTTTTTATGAATATCTTTCAAGAATATTTTTTATAATGGTAAAAGTCTGTAATTATTTTTATTAGAACTATTTATGTTAATTTTAATTACATTTCCGGTTATTATAAATAAAATGTGGAAGTAATAGAATAATTGCAATTATTTATAATGGTACTGATTTTCTACTAGAAATAACAATGTACGTGTAATAATTTCATTGCTATCTATAAAAAATACTTTATTGTTACTATTAATTAATTGATAATAAACTTAATTTTCTATTTCAAAATATTCAGTTTAAAATTTTTTTAATCTTGAAAAAAGTTGTTTACAAATCAAGTTTTGTAATTTTATTTTTTCCACTAAACATACAAGTAATTTAGATTAAAATGCAATCTCGTTTCATTATTTTTTATACATGCCATTTATTGTAAATTATATTCAGTTATGTATGCGGGTGTAGGATTATATGTAGCTATTGAAGTAACCTAACTACGTCTAGAATGTTTTAGAAGACATGGAGGTCATACAGTTTTTATTGTTCTATTTAATATTAATTAATTTTATTACTATTATAATTATTTTTACTGGTATCGCTATACGCCCTCAAATTATAATTTATATTCAGTGTTAATAAAATGTATTATTTTATTATGTCTGTTCTATATTTATACATTTAAAAAATAAATGCAGATAGCTAATATGAGAGGAAAATAATCATATCATTCGATAACTAGATATATATTGGTCTAATATAGAGTTGTAATAATGTTGTAAGTAACATGTAATAAATAATAAAAATATGTAGAACAACAAATACATTATTTTTTATTCGAGGTAAACAAGTACATTTAGATTAGATATACAGTATAAAAAATCTACACCCTGTAATACATCCTCTATCTAAAATTATAGCCTACTTATAATATTGCATATTTCAAATATTTATAAAATAATATGATTTAAAATAGTTCGTAATAACTTATATCACCAACTATTGACCTTTTCATATACTCATAAAAAAATTATTGTAATTAATTGTAATTTTTAACAGTATTACTATTATTTTGCAGTATCCTATTTCTTAATAACTTAATAAGCATTCAATAATGCAAACCCCAAACGTATAACCTACAATAAATATTTCCGAAACTGATTTAATTTTTTTTTTTTAATTTATAATATTCAATACGAATAACGTTCAGAACTGAACAATTAAAAATTTTGTGGGAAGGAATACCAATCCGTATCAGTTACTTTATTGTCATTGGTTGTAGTCATGGCAACAAGCCACATCCTCCACCTTTTATCCGAACGCAATGTTGCCAAATAAGTTACTCATCGTCTTTTTACATGCCAGTCGCTAGAAAATTAATACTACTGATTTTTTTTTAATGGTAAATAAATGTTACGAAATTATCAATTATATATCATTAAAAAAACCTCGTAACGGTAGATAATTTGTCTACAGCAATTTTTAAATACTGTTAAATTTTACAGTTATAAATTTTATTTTTTTAAATTGCATATCTATTCTTGCTGTGTATCAAATTGTTAAAGATACATATAAACCGTAGCTTATTTGTTGTTTAATTTAACTAGATTTAAAAAATTAATTTTGTAAAGATACCGTTCTTCCAGCGTATTGAAGAGAAAATTACTAAATCAGTAGGCTAATTGAAATAATCTTAGGTATTAGTATCATAACTCATATAAACATTGACCGCATTGCAGTGATAATGGCTAAATTATTAAGAATTATTATGAATTATATTATTTAAAATAATTTCCATTAATCCTATAAAAGTATCATAAAATGAGATTCTTTTTTGGTAATTGCGAGCCTGAACCTACTCGATAATTAATATTTTTCAAATTGAAATATATCGAAAAATATGTTATATAATTAATAAAAATACAAGTTTCAAAAGTCGGAAGAGTGAAATTACCTTATTATTTTTCCTCAGAATAATGGCAGTAACGTTGTTATCAGCTGTTTTTGGCAACTCCCATCCTATAGTCAAGATACAGTGAAGCAAGACTGTACCATAAATGATGTACTCGGGTCTTGTGTCGCGGTATTTTCTTTTGAAAAAAAATTCTGCGAGAGGCCCATGCAAGTGGTGCTTACAATTTCCTACCGAGGAACCTTTGAACGCACTTCTCGCCACGCACGCTCGATTATCTGTGTATGAGCTCCCGTGTCCGGATGTATGAAGTTATATTTGTGGTTCATCGCCAAATGTCGGTAGCCCTCTTTTTGCAAACAATTATATGTCTTCCAGCAATCGCTAACTATTATTGTACCGGGAACTTTTTGTATGATAGGCAATAAGGTGGCGTGTATGATAGCGGGTGTAGCTAACTCTACAAGGTATTGTATTGTTAAAAGTAAAAATTATTAAAATTGATTTGAGAAAAAAGATCTGGAACAGTAATTTGGATTTACAGGATGTACAGAAAAAAGAATACCGTTTATACGGGACCCCTACTGAAATCCAATTGTTTGCATATATAAAAATAATATCTCCTTTATGTATAACTTATTGTATATAATTTTTAACTTAGCGAGCTAAGCGAGCGTAGGTTATGTATAATTACATTATGTTGATTCCGTGTAATGACGTATTGCGCACTATATCAGTATAACCTTCTTCTTTTCTTCTTTTTCCTGTTTAGCCTCCGGTAATTACCTTTCAGATAATAGTTCAGAGGATGATATTTATGAGTGTAAATGAAGTGTAGTCTTGTACAGTCTCAGTTCGACCATTCCTGAGATATCAATATAACCTAACCAAACATAACCTTCGCTTGCTAACTTCGTCTAATTAACGTTAAGTATACAAATTATATATATTTTTTACCTATTTAGGTGGCCGGTAGACAGCGCTTTAATGATTTTTAATGATGAGCGCTTTATCAGTTATTAAGTCTATACAGATAAAGACTACCTTCTGGCGACTACTATATGTTTTTCTATTTTGTACCACTTCGATTGTCCATCATATTCCAGTATAAGATATATTTAAGTTTAGGACGTTCAGGTTCACAATTACCTATTTTTTTAAACATCTTACAATTTTTTAACTACTAACAAAAACACATTATTTTGTTTGAAATGTAGGAGACAAAATATTGAAAGCACACTTTCTACATCTCAGAATAAAATATAAATTTATAATGTAAACAATAATATCAGTATTAAAATTATTATCATTGGGTGTAATTGTGTACCGTATAAGTTACTGAGCGTTACAGAACCTTTCTTTTATCAATAAGTGTTACTCATTTTAATTATTTTTTTTTATTATTAAAATTAGCTATTTTAATAATAATCTTTCTTTGTATATTAAACCAGAGTAGTTTTTCTAACAGTTTATTTAGCTAGTGAAATTTTCCGTTCAATAAATTTTCTTGAACAATCTAAAGTTTACCTTTTAACTATTATAAAATAACCTTTAAAGTATTTTATAATAGACTAATTGGTGAACAGCCTGTAGATTTATTTTTTTGTAAACACAATAAGAAATTTTGTTAAATATGCCATATAATTCATGAGGATAAAACCGGTGAAACCGCCTCCATCATAATAAATCTTTTAATATGTTTATAGTACATTATGATTATTTTTAGTCTTTTGTTAAAATATCCATTACGTCATATGAAATAATGATGTAACTCTTATAATAATTGTATGGAAACATTTAAATCATTCATTAGTTGATGTTTAGGTTTAATTACATCATTGTTTTATATAGGTTTAATAGAATAATTATTAATATTTTCATTTAAAAATTACATTATGAATGATTCTTATGTTTTATGTAAAATAGTGTTACGGTTGTACTTAGATAAATATTTCATTTTAAATCAGTTTACATACACAAACAAATAAAACCAAAAGAAAAAATTCATTGGCTTAATGTAATTATAAAAAAAGCAATTACTACAATTATGTATATTTAATTTTCATAATACTAACGTTTCTTTTTGTAAATTAACGATTTTATTTCTTCTAGAATATTGTTAGTGTAAAATTGAATTGTGGAGCTTCGAAATTTGAAATCGGAATTGAAAATAAAGATTCATGAACGGACATTTATTCTTTGGATGAGTAAATGAATTAATTATCACTTATAAAAACTTCTATAAATTAACAGGATAGATTTATATCCAATTAAGAGCGTAGTTTATTTTTAAATCACCGAATATGAATATCTGTGTCACTGTCGTAGATTATTTAGTTTGTCTTGGTTTAATTAACAGCAGTGTCTCAGAATTAGTTAACCTAAAATTTAATTAAGGCCAATGAAATGTAATTTTAGGCTCATAATTTATTAATCTTATAAAAAATATTTTGTGAATTTTTTTTTTAATTCAGATTTTCATTATTTATATTTTCATTTTGTTTATGTTTATCAATGAATAACATATTTTTTTACTTACCTTTTTTCTAATGATAACGCGAGATTTTGAGATGCAACCACAAATAAGTTAGTTTATAATCTTGAGATCACTAATAATGAAAATTTGTTGAAGATAATTAAAAATTATTTTTTTGGAGACCCGGAGCTTCCATTGAGTAAATATTTTTACGGACGATTGCCGAAATACTTACAGTTCAACTTATATAGTTTTGAATAAATTATTCTAAAAAAAAAAAAGTCCTAGGAAAAATTAAATGAAATTGTAGCTGATAATAAGTATTTATAACAGAAAGAATTTATATTTAACAAATTTTAGTAAAAGAAGGAGTTTTCATTTTGACTCATTTTTTATGCTTGTATATGCAAGTTTTACTGTCCACCAAATTACCCATCTCCATCGTTCTTTTTATTTTATTATAAATTTCACAGATGATGAGTTATCAACACCTTCCAGGTAATTCAAATGTAAAATATTTTTTTTAATGCAAAATTACATTCCCTCCTTAAAATTATCAGAAGATATCTATCATTTATGATATGATTGCTTAGTATATGATTGTTGCAGTGTAATGTATGAATCTAGTATCAATCAAACATTCGAATTAGTGGAGTTGGTAAGAAAGTAATTTTGGTTTTCACGAGTAGATAGTTTTACGTTTATTTTGAAGTACTTCTGTCAGCATTATGATATTTTTCTTTATGCATTTGATAGTTGTCATTTTTAGCATATGTAAGGAGTAAGTTGCGCCTAATTTTATTTTTATCTGTTAGTTTATGGAGTGCAAAAACGAAAATTTTCGACATGATTTACTTTTTTACTTCCGTAAAGGAAAAAAATCTGTTGAGACTTACACAGAGATATCTGAAGTTTATGGTGTTGATTGCCTAACAGAATGCACGTGTCAGAATTAGTTTAAAAAATTCCGTTTTGGGTTTTTTTTCTCTCAAAGTTGATCAACGTTCTCGTCGACTACTGAAGTCGATGAAGACCAAATCAAAGCCATAATTAGGTCGGATCGTCATATAATTACGCAAGACATTTCAAAGAGATTAAATGTATCACTTTTAACAAGCGAAAATCATATCAAATGTCTTGGACACGTTAAGAAGCTCGGTATATGAATTGAAAGATATTCACTAAACATAACGAATCAGTATTTCGATATGCGATTCAAACGCAATGAAGTCCGTTTTTGAAACAAATCATCACCGGTGATGAAGACATCAATCGAAAACGATCATGGTCCAAGCGTGATGAACCAGCACAAACCAACACCATCAAAGCTGAATTTCATAAAAAAAACCATCATGCTGTCAATTTGGTAGAATTACAAAAACTTTGTCTATTTTGAGCTACTTCCAAGGAACTAAACTATCAGTTCACACGTTTATTGTTAACAACTAATAAAATTGGAGAAATAAATCAAAGAAAAACGGCCAGAATTGGCAAATCACAAAAGAATCTTGTTCCAAGACAATTCAAGTCCTCACACATTTTTGGTAACTGGTAGAAAATTATCGGGGCTTGGTTGGGAAGTGATGTCTCATTCCCCATATAGCCTTAATCATCATCATTAGATTACCATTTATTTGGAAGTTCTCAGAACGCTTTGAGTCGTAAAACTTTCACGAATGATGATGATATTCTGAAGTTACAAAAATGGTTCAGTTTTTTTGTTAAGTTCTATAGCCGCGGAATGATGAAGTTGCCAGAAAGATGGCAAAATGTTATCGGACAAACTGGAAAATATATAATTGATTAAATTTCATCTTTATATTAAAAATATTGTGCTGAAAACCTATTTCCAGTCCGTCTGGGCGTTCTACTAGATGGATCAGGCCGATTTGTTTTATTCTGCTCGGAATGACCCACAGACATGTCGTCAAACCTCATCGGACTCCAAACTTGTCTCCTTTGAGGAATCCTTATTTATTCCTTAATTGAGGAACTTTCCTAGGTTATTACTCACAGGAAAATCACTCTGAAGAGTCGTCAATGGTTGATGGTATATCTAACGGCCATTTCGAGCAGGATAACAAAAAAATCAGTCTTATCCGACCAGTAGAACGTCTGGACTGGAAATAGGTTTTGAGCACGCATTTCAACTGTGGTAGGAAAGGAAAGATAAAAACAAGGGGGTTGAGGTTGAGACGTGTTGTAAATGAAATAGGATTTTTTTAAATATGAGTTTACTTGTGTAACACTATTTTGTAATAATAACGCCGCGGAACAGCAAGTAGCCACTTGCTCTTTGTATAAAAAGTTTGAGTTTTATTTCAACTACAAAACCGAAATTAAAATTTTTCTTGTCATTATTTTAATGCGAAAGTATAGGAAGATTTAGGTAGAAAATAATACTTATCCTACGTGCCAAGTAGCACAAATTGGTTGACACTTTGTGTGGTTTGTTCATTACTTTCCGTATATTTTAAACAAAGGTTTTTCGTGTTTGCATTTCTTGCAAACTGCTTTGTTTTCTAAAGGCAGTATTCTTTTATAAGCCTGAACACAAATTTAAAATAAAATAAATCTAAAAAAATTATTTAAAAAAATTACAAATTATGTATAAAAAAACCGTTTAAAAAAAAATTTTCAATTATTTTTTAATTTCCTTTTTTTGAAATTAACTCAAAATGGTAGTTGCTGGTAGTTATTTGTTTTAAATTTCTGACTGATTTTTAAAGGTCACAGTTTTAAGAATTAAAACTTATTGTTTTTTAATTATTAATCCATTTTTTAAGACAGTATTATATGTACATATATATTTTAGGTAATATATTTTTCAGCAATGTAAAAATTTCCTTAGGCGCTAAAATGCACGTAAAAAGTTTACATATTTTTTTTTTTTATAAAAGTAATAAAGAATTATAGCGAAATTTAGTTTAGCTTTTGGATATTATTTAAACGAGTTATAGCAACGTTTTAATTGTAAATTGAGTTATTATATAGAGCTAGTTAAAATGTTTTCAAAATCGTTAAAAAACAAATTTAACAGCTGATATTATTATTTATATGTTACAAATTTTTCATGTAGTACTAATTAAGAATGGAGCGGTCAGCTATTAAATAAGCTAACTTAATTACAATATTTCTTTTTTTAACAAAAAATACAGGGTATGAATCTTTAGTTTCCCTTTCCTGAAAAAAAGTTTATGTGTAGAAAGAGTCACGTGTATGTGTGCGTTTTACACAAATTAATACGTATGATGATGGATCCACTTTTGTTTGTACCACATGTTCAAAAAAATTTCAACTACCATGAATAATTTTAAACTTTATTAACATATTAGAAGCATTAAGTTAAACGGTTCAACAAGTTGTTTGCCTTCTTATAAAAACAAATCTTTTACGAAGAATTCATTTAAGTCAGAACTTTACCCATGCTTACTTGATAGCTTAGTGATTCGGACTCATTATGTTGAAGCACCGGCTGTGCGATTCATTATATAATGATGACGTGAAAGTGTTCAAAACATCAGTCAGCTTCTCCCGTATTTTCTCTCTCACACTCTCTTCTCTTTCCGTCTACCCTTTTTTCCTCTTCCTCTTTTTATTTTCTCTCAAACTGTTTACTTTTTTTTTGGTTATTCAGAAATTATGCGGTAAAAAGTAAAACAAATTTTTACACTTTTATCAAGTTCTTAGTTTATAAATGACTACTTTACTGAAAAATTAAAAAAAAAAAAAACTGTAGCATTTAATCTTGAATTTTTCTTTGATAATCTATAACCCTTTATAAAAGTAACTGCTTTCATCATTCTTTTACACTAAATTTAAAAATTCTGAAAACTTTTCATCTTTGTATTTATAAAGCAAAACTAACAAAAAATTGTAGAATTTCGTTACCCGAAATTTATTTATTTTTGAAGTTTTTTTTTTCTTCTTTCGATTAGACCTTTATAGATCTCGTTACACTTTCTTTCTTCTTTTTCTCTTCTTTACGTTCTTTATAGTACTTTTTCATTCTTTATAAAAGTGATTTTTTTGCTCTTCTGTAAATTTTTTGAGCTGTTGTTTGGTTTTTCCTTTTCATTTAGTTTCGAATCCTCAATTGTTTTTCGAAACTCTATTCTGTTATTATTTTTTGCAATATTTTTTACTTCTTCTAGGTCATGGTTTACTTCCCGGTGCCTCCCTGGTTTTGTTTTTCTTTCTTTGTAAAAGTGAAATAATTTAGTAAATCTATTGTCCCTCATTCTATAAATATGGCCAAAAAATCTCATTCTTCTTTTCTCCATTTCCGTGTCTAAATGTTTTATTTCTTGAAAAGTTTCTGTACTAGAATTTAGCCTATAACCTTCTTCTGTTTTTTTGGGACCAAAAATCTTCCTGAAATTTTTTAAGTTTTTAAATTAAAAAAAAATCCTCTATAAAATATAAGTTATATACTATATACTTATGCTTACATTCTTTATAGTTAACGAATATATTTATAATAGTTCTTTATGTTTACACTGACGGTTGATTATTTTATTATCTAATGGAGAAAATAAATAAATTTCCGATTATGTACACTTTAAAAGACGAATTCATAGTTTTTATCTTTTATAGCTGCGAGTCATATAAAGCTTCAGAAATAAAACTTATTCAATATTAATTACTTTCTATGAGAGTAATTATGTTTATAATGAATGTAATCAATTTCTCGCTTATAGGATTAAATATTACTTCCATCTTGTAGGGCCTACCATGTGTCACCACTAAATTCGTCTCTGAAGAAAAAGGAAGCAAATATTTAATTATTTTAATCCTCATGTTTCCCAGTAAGCGTAAAGTAGATCGCTTTATATTCTTCTCAGTCTCATTATCTCATTAAAATATAGTTCAGGTTACTTGTGACACTTTGCAGGTTATCTACAACTGCAACGTAAGTCTATTGCTTCTAACGCACGATTATTAATTTGATCTAAAACCTATAAATATTGTTGTATCTCTATTATTTTCAGTTCAGTTCCTCTCAAAAATTTACAAAATTTTAAAATTACTTGTTAATATTAATTATTTGGAAATAAAACTTGTACATAATTTTAAAGTTTAATTATTTTTGTAATATTTTATAATTGTTTAAAATTATTATATTTATGAAAACCTAGTGATTCTACTAAATTAGAAATACAAAGTTTTATTTTGCCCTAAATTTATAAAAAAAGGTTTCTGGAGATACTTCCATTTTTTTTATAACAGGATTATAACAAACTGATGGAATATCAACGACCGTTTAAACTAACAGCAATCTTAAAATATTAAAACCTAAAATATAAGTTTAAAATATATATATATGTATAATAATCACTTTAAACTGAAGATTGTGGTATTTCACGAAATTTAAGGTAAAAAAAATTTAATGTTGATTTGAAAAATACGTACAATCATATTGACTTGATATTTTTAATCTGCTTTTAAGTATTTTCATTTGATATCCTACTTTATTAGTTTTAAACAGCTTTTAATTTCAATCCTGAAAAAAAAATGTCCTCTAACAACGACCACTTCTTTTTATTTTTTATGTTTTTACGTACTTGTAGGTATATCAGTCGCCTGATCGAACCAATGGTTTGACATTTACTTCTTGAAAATTAGTTTTTTGTGGCATTACAACAGAAAGTAAATAATAAATTAAATAGATTTTTAAAGCAAAGTCCTTTATTTGAGAGTTATGTAACGTGCTTAAATGAATAACATAGTCGTAGTTTTATTTATTCCCATTAATATGAAAAAAAAACTAAAATCTTGCTTATAGATATAATCTTATACGAATAGTATACTTTTTGTTATGTATACTATTCGTATAAGAAGAAATATATATTCGTAAAAAAAAATTAAAACAGTATTAAACCAATCAAATGACCGATGACTCAAAAAAAAAAAAAAAAAATATATATATATAAGATATTACAGTGGCAGTAATTTCAATTTAATTATTCATGGTAGATTTATAATTTAAAAATATACCTAAGTTTAATATAAATAGTAAAGAAATTTTTGAAATAGAATTTTTTTTTTTAAACGTAATAAAAATTTTACTTTTGGGTTTTTAAACCATCATACAATTAAAAAAGTACACAAAAACAAAGTAATAAAAAATTATTTTATTATGATTAAAAGCAAATAATAATAATGTTAAGGTCAATAAAATTTAATGAAAATTTTACGTAAAATTTTCGTTAAGACATTTTTTTATTTTTATAAAGAATGTATGATAAAATATTTTCAGTAAAAATGAAGAGAAATAAAAGTTTAGTGTAATAGAAAGGGTTTAGAAAAGAGAAGTTAAATTAAATGAGCAAACAAGTTGCGTATACTTAAGGGGTCAATAAAAATGATACTTTTTTTTTTAGTGCTGAGCAAAGAATCCTGGCGGTCCGGTTTCAGTCAATTAAATAAGTTAGGATAAAATTAGGGAGATAAAATGAAGGATTAAATGAGGTTGTATATATAGGGTGGGGGGAAAATATATGCATGTGTTATGAGGTTGTTCTTTGTACGTGCGTGTATGTGTGTAGATGTGTTTGTGTGAGTGTGTGTGTGTGTGTGTGTGTGTTTGTATGTGTGCGCGTGTGTTTTGTAAGAAATGATAGAGAACAGACGGAGGCAACATTTTCAACATTATTACATCCATCTCAGGCAATCCTTATTTGAATAAGTGCACATTTATGACACGTTCAACGTCATTTGATGGCGGTCCATAAAATAAAATAAACAACACAGTCTTTTTAAGAGTTGCTGCGGCTCTTCTGTAAATTTACCGACCATTCGACTAACGTTGGTTGGTTATTAAGAATCAAAGCCGACCACCAGTATTTCGGCGGTAAAATCAACCACCAGGAGCTTTTTATGGAAAAAAGTAATAAAAATCTTAAATCGTTTAAAATTCTAAGATTGTCTACATGTATCTCTTTATTATGCAGGATAAAGGACGAAATGTATATTATTATTTCTATTTGTACATTTAATGGAAAATATATTGATTAAATTTAATATAAATTGCTATCTCATGCTTATTATTATGATGCTTAATACTTTAAAAAACTTCCGGAAAGAAAAGTTACAAACATTAGACCTTAGAAATTTATTAATATATATTTCTGGGATTTTCCAGGGAATTGTTTTTTTTTAAAACGTTGATGTAATTCAATCCATCCAAATAAATAAATTATATGCGGTCAAGTTTAAAAGTAAATATCTCGGAAATAAATTGTTAAATTTTCGTAAAATTTACAAACATTTATCCTGTTCAGTTTTACATTTGTTGACTGCCTTTAAAAGTGTTTAATTAATTAATTTGAGAAGTTTTTTTTCTGAGAGGGGGAAATAAAAATAAATCCATGACGAGTATAATAATATGCTAATAAAAAATCGAAAAATATAGAAGTTATAGTATGAGATTGGACATATCTATTTAAAATATAAATTTAAAATCTTGTAAAGAGACGAACAGGGTTCGTGGGCCATTTGCTAAGACATCTACGTTTAGTTATGATGTTATAGATAGGTGTAAAAGGTTAAAATCTGAAGAAAAGGACAGAGAATGGAATATATGAAACATATAATTGAAGATGTAGTTAATATGCCGGGATTAAAAAATCGGTACAGAACGGAAAGGAATGGGAAATTGTATAAAATCAGTCAATTGACAAGAAAAAAATTAGCTGAAGTAATGCCCTCAAAGTTAGATTAATAAAAAAAATAAAAATTTTTTTGCACTTATCTTAAATAAATATATAATATTACAAACATTTTTTAAAACTTGCTTTATTTATATGTTTTAATCATACTTTAATCAAATTATTATCATACATTGCATAACTTTAATTAGTAGCTTAATTTGGATTTCGAAAGATAACATCAGATATTGAAATTTCTTATATATTTATAAAATATCAAACAGATTTTCAATCATACATTTATTATACAAAGTAACGAAATAGTGAAGTTTTTTATGAATGAAATAAAATTGTAAATTAACAAAACGTTTTTTTCTCGTTTATATACATTTTAAAAAATTACCCCCCATACCCACGGTAGGGGTAATATTTGCAAAAGAAATCAATAATCCACCATTTCTTTTGCAAACATCTTATGTCACCCGACCTTAGTAACTGGGTAAAATTTCATCAATAAGCAATGTGAGAAAGTATGTTAAATTATTATTACGCCTGTCCCTTAATTTACCGCTGTAAGGGGGGATAATTGCAAAGGTAATGGTGGAATATTGTATTGTTACCCGACCTTAGTAACTGTGAAAAATATCATCAATAGGAAATTTCAGGAAGTATATTAATTTAAGGGTGCAAGATCTGAGGACAAATATGAAAAAGAAAACTGAAAAATATTGAAAAAACATTGTGAGTAATAAAGCAAGTAAATGCTCAATAAAACGTATGAAAATTTAAAGGTAATTAAAAAGAGAGTGTAAAACTATACAAATGAAATAAACTTTTACCCATAAAGAATGTGACATCCCATTTTCAATATCTTTATCCCCAAATTCCATTAAACAAAATTTTTAAGTGGAAGTAGGATTCCAATTTAGTATCTTTTATGATAGAAAAGTATACGAAACCGAGATATAAATGTTGTAGATGTAAGTGAATGAAAAGTTATGAAAACTTGGTGCAACTTTGGAATAAAATGAGTGGGAAAGAAAATTTAATAATAAAGGCTGTTCTATAAAACAATGTAATCGAGAAGACATTAGCATCAGAATCAGTTAACATAAAATCCATTGATTATTCAATTATTGAATATCCAGTAGCCAATTAATGATGATAGGCGTCAATAAAGGCGAAGTAGGTAACAAAACAATATCAAGAATATATAACTCATCTCATTTGGGCACTGACCTAGATGAATAGAAAATTAAAATAAGAATAAAGGAGTATTAAAAATAAAATCCTTTGGTTGAGAAAAAAAGAAAACGAATCTTTTATTCTGGCGAGAATTATGCTTTGTAATTGTGGTACAAGTGTTATATATCAATGAAAAGCAAAGTTCATGTCAGGATGAAAAATTTACTCATTATTTATTATAAGTAATTTCATTTATTTCAAAATTTTTGTTGCCTACGCTATGATCTACATTAAGCATATTTTTCTGAGTACTTTCTTTAATAAAACATACTTGCTTTCAACTGATTATGTAAGTAATTTTTATGACGTATCTTTTTCTGAGTTTTGTGAACTTTATTCATAAAGTTAATCGATTCACTACATTAAATGATTGGAAATCTGTAAAATTATGAAATTATTTTACAGATTTCAACAAAACTTTACATTATATTTGTTTAATGGTAAAATAACTTAATTTAGTGGACACGTAGAAAGAATCTTCCAAAACGGCCAAAATTTAGAGAATTACTCAATTAAACCTTTTATAGGTATTCGACTTTTTCTAATGTAAACTTATGTGTTAATTTTTTTAGTAAAAAAAGTGAAATTTATTTGAAGTTTAATGATTGATTTACAAAAAAAAAATATATTAATTGTTTTAATTAAGCATGTTTGTCACATAATAAATGATTTAGAATTTATGTGAACTAAATACTGAAATTACGTGTGCAAGTTGTCAGTAAAACTCGAATCTGCTTCATGTTTATGGTTCTACGATTACATGTGAGGTCGGTCGTAATTAAATGCCCACGGTGTTTCTTAAAAAAAAAGTAATAATAACAATAATAATAAAAGAATATGAGACTACATGTATATAAAGCGAAATGATTAAATAACGTAATTAAGTCATAAAATAATACTTTTAAATGACCAAATCCTATAATAATTATTGATATTTTATGTTATCCAATTAAAGTAAAACAGTCATAACGTTTTTTGTTTGTTATTATTAATTAAAATAACTAAACTATATCTTAAAAGGATGTTAATTTAAAATTACTATATGGAATTAATTTAAAATAATAATAAAACGATTAAGAAGGAGTCTGCTTTTTAATATTCTAATTAACAAGGTCTATGCCGTCTTGGAATTAATTTTCTTTATTATATAATTTAGGATGTTTTCTACTTACATATCTTAATTTTTTATCTATATTTTGATGTGTAATTAATAAATTGGTTTTCCAAAAATATATCTGATGTATTATATCAATACAAGTATTTTAATTTTAATGATTAATTTGTTTTAATGTGTCTTTTTTATGTGTATGTAAATATGAAAAGTAAAAATAGCAGGTGTATAGAGAGAGAGAGAGAGCGAGAGAATTTTGTGTGTCTGTGTGTGTGTGTGTGTGTGTGTTGTATGATAATTCAAAGTTCTCCGGGTGCACCTGTTTTAGCAGTGAAACTTAGGTAGATGACTAATGCAAATTTATATAATATTTTACTATTATTTTTATTAATACTTGATTAAATATTTTATCTTGATTTTTTGTACCTACTTATTTTATTATTATTATTTTAAAATGTTTCGGAGATGTTTCACATCCGGAATTTCAGTATGAGGAGCCATTGGGGTATATCTCATTTAATGCTGGGGTGCATTTAACACAGTTCGTACAATCTGCATGTCTCCAGAATCACTGATTTTTGGGCTTTTGGAATTATTATTTTAGGATCTAGGCCAATCTTTTCTATGTATTTCTTTAAATTGTTTTTAATTACTCTATTTGCTGTTATCACAATGGGAATAACTTCTTTTGAGTTCAGTATGTTTATATTCTATTGTCAGAGGGTTGTACTTGGTTATTTTAACTGTTTTAGCCTTATTAATATTGTGATCAGTTGGGTGAGTGACATAAATGAGAACAGCAGTTTTTTCTTTAATGTTGTGTAGAACAACGTCTGGCTTATTTGCAGCAATAAATTTGTCAGTATGTATGGGGAGATAATAATAGTCTATAACGCTCATTTTCTAATGTAGCTTTGGCCTTATATTCATAATAAGGACAATACTCCCTGTCATCTACAAGTCCTAATTTTAATGCCAATGCTTGATGAACAATGTTTACTGTAAGATTGCGACGATGCAGATATTCCGTGTTAACCAAATTGGAGCATTCAGTTATCAAATGATCAATTATTCTGATGACTGATGGCATATTCTGCACTCATCACTGATGTCCTGATTTTCTATGAACTTTTGTAATTGCTTGTTGCAATCACCTAGTCCGGAATGGCACGGATAAACCGTTCAATTTTCTCCAAATAAAGACCCATCCCTTATCCAACGCATAGATGCGTCCTTATCGGCATTTTTGAGAGAATGGGAAAATCTACCGCGGACTGCCTTAGATTTCCATGCTTGGATCCTATCATTGGTTGTAATGACACTGGGGTACAAAGTGTCATTATTCAGTCTTAGAGGGGAGTAGCCGTCGTCAGATGTAACTAATGATTTGTGCAATGATGATGTTTCAGACTTTGAGAGAAAATCTCTTCATTGACGCAATCTGTCTGTTACAAAGTGACTTCAGGTTAAGGAGGCCTCTACCACCTTCTTTTCGAGAGATATACAAACATTCTACTGCGAATTTAGGGTAATGCATCCTGTATTTTCTTAATGTTGCGCGTACCAAGATATTCAGGTTTTCAAGATTCAATGAAACAACAACTGAGGAACCAATGATCAACTCCAAATGAGTATGTGAGAACTGGCACACACCAAGAGTTAATGGCTTTGATTTTATTTTTTGAGTTGAGTTCTGTCTCCAGGATTATTATTATTATTATTATTATTATTATTATTCAGGTAGGTAGCCCGTCAAGTAACCAGTACGGTTTCCGGCAGCAGTGGTCAACTCTAGACGCAGTTGAAGAGGTTGTTGAGGTAGTGCGGCGAGCAGAGGAACACATTCATATTTCGCGACGTGAGGTCCTTCTCGTTACGTTGGACGTTAAAAATGCTTTCAACTCTGCACGGTAGACCGATATGATTCTAGTCCTGAAGAATTCGTTTCATGTGCCTCAAAATCTCCTCAGAGTGATGGACGCATACCTGAGGAACCGAGGTCTTATCTACGAAACCGCGGCAGGCTGGCGTAGGACTGCGATCACATCAAGGGCGGCGCAGGGTCGATTTTCGGCCCCGACCTTTGGAACGCCGTATATGACGGCTTGCTGAGGCTGAAGATTCGTGAATAATCTGTCTTGGTTGGGTAGTTGTCGCAGACCGTGACGTGGAGCGTGCCAAACTGAGGCTCAGCCGAGCCATGCACAGAGTCAGTGCCTGTCTGGGCGACCATTGGTTGTCTCTAACCGTCATCCCAACCCCGTAGAAGAAGACATCCGCCTAGTGACGTTCCGGTCAACACCCCCCTCCCCAGCATCATTGCCCTGTTGGGCTTTAATGGGGGTTCTCTAGCCCTCAGTAAAACGAAGATCGTGATTCTAACGAAGAAGCATATCGATACGCTCGTGTCTATGCGGGTCGGGACCAAGCCGGCCGCAAAATACCTAGGTAAACTCAGCTTTTCTGAGCAGCTTTGGAGGGCCGCCGACAAAGCTGCGAGAGCCATAACTGCTCTCAGCCGGCTCATGGCGAATGTCGGCGGACCGAAGGCCAGCAGACGGCGATTGCTGATGTCCACGTGCATTCCGTCCTCTTATACGGGGCGAAAGTGTGGGCCAAGGCACTAAGAGTCGAAAGAAACCGGAAGCGGCTCGCAAGGCCGCGGCAACGCACCGCGGATTTGCGAGTCGCTTCCGCATATCGGACTGCTTCCGAGCCTGCAGAACCGGTGGTCGCCGGCGTCATACCCATTGCTATTTTGGCAAGGCAGCGCCAGACGACAACGGGCAGGCGAAGATCGGGAGATCATTGCCAATGAGGAACGCACTCGCACGTTTCTCGCATGGCAAGAGACCTGGGATCACGATACTAGTCTTCTCAGGCTAGTATAGGAGGACTCGGCCGGAAGTAATGTGTTAAACGGTTCCGGGTCGAGTCCTGGTAGAAGAAAGGGGGGTGGTTTTAGTCGGAAGTCTGCTGATGGTGATTCGACACAATCAGTGGGAGCCCGACGCTCCGTGAATATATGCATTTCCACCTCCCTCCGCAAAAAAAAAAAAAAATAATAATAATAAAATATTATTACTGTTACTATTATTTTTTTAATATTAAATAGTTGAAGTGTTTAATGTATTTGAAATCTTTAGAAATCACTTTATAAATATGTTGAGTTTATGTTATCCATCAACATTAAATCTCACATTCCAATCGATCTTTACGTAATTATTTATATCAGTCCGCCTAATGAAAGATTAAATAAATTATTTTTATTATAAAAAAGAGAAAATATATGATTTCTTATGGCGGCATTTTAATTTTTTTTTTTTTTTTTTTAATTCCCATCTAATTTGTTCTTTCATGAAACATAACAAAAGTTTGTAGCCTTTTTCAGAAAATTACATTTGTTTTTTAGTATCACATTAGGCTTTTTTTTTATCTGTTGGATGTTAATTTTGAAGTATTTCTCTCAAAAATTTAAATTAATTTTAATTTTCTTTAACAATATTTATTGATTAGTTATTAAATTATATACTCAAATATAGTTTAAATATTTAAATGATTATATTAATAAATATTTTATTATGGTTATTTTACATAAATTGATTCAAAATTGCACAGTAAATATACTTTAGGAGGAGATTTGAAACATAAGTATAAGCAAATTTATTCCTATAAATTTATATTTCTTTATATTCCGTATAAATTTATTAAATTATATTTATTTAACTAAAAATTTATTGATATTCGTGTTATATGTGCGGTTACTTTTTTTTATTTTTGAGTTACGACTAGCGAAATATTTTGCCCTGATTTCTACTCCAAAAGTAAAATAAAACCATTCTGAATTTCTACTGAACCAAAATTTGTCATTTTATATGTTTATGTCAGTTAATATGGTTTTCAGCTTTGTTTTAAAATTAACTTTATTAGATATTGTTAGTTAACATTAATCCAAAAAGAAATTTATAATAGAATTTGTAGAAAATTAACTCTTAGAAATTCACGTAAATAAAATCAAGAAAAAAATTAGAACCACTTCATAGTACATAAGTAAACTCATAAAATCTTTGTTTCAAGTCCTTTTACATCAAATTCCATGGCAAGAAAAATTTGGATACACTAGCAACCTATTCGGTTTATTTTTAAACAGTTCCCAGAAAAGTCACTCCACGGTAGTTGTGATGAATGATTTGATTTTCTATTTCTAAAATTCATTACATTTTTTTCGGTTACAATGGTACAAATAAATCTACGATCACACAGAAAATCCTTACGGACTAATTGAAAAATAACAATGTAATTAAAATAAAAAATTACTACTTTTGATAATACCATTTTCTCGGGTGTTATATAAATGATTGATTAGTAATTGTGTAGCGAATATTTAAATTATTTAAAACACAAGGTAGTCTTTAATTTAATGAATTAAGAATTCTGAAAATATTTCTAAATCTTATTTTGGAAAGCTTTCTATTTTATGTCAAATATATTTACGAGAAAGGATTGTTACTAATTAATATCTTTATAAAATTCCTCTACGATTTCAATTTGAAGAAAATACAATATTAATTTGCTTTATAACACGAATGATATACGGCTAAACGTACCATAAATTAGTCATAAATTTCCTACTATTCATTGTACAGTATATCGCAGACACCATGTTTAGAATGTCTATCATAATCATAGTCTATCACGTGTTGACACGTTATGACATGACCGGGACGAGTTTTGCCGACTGATTACTGCTTAATGAAGGTCCTGGCGTCAATATGATGATGCTATGTTCATAATGCCTCTGTTCTCTATCCCGAATGGTCTCTTTCTCTCTCTCAGTCTCTCTCAACTACCCCCTTCCGACCTTAACTCCGTTGTCCATTTCATCCACCCCTCTGTATAATTCTACGTGTACAACTGCCCCCTTCAAACCCTCAACAATGAGGATCTCTATATGCAGAACTCGTCTCATCCCAATAATTTATACTGCATCTCTTCCTTCCTCATCTATTCTATCTATATACGTATATTCCTCTTACTTCCTCTTATTCATATTTTTCACTCCCTCATTTTCTTGATTCTACGTTTTACTCATCTTATTTCATATTGCATCTTCATGTAATTCCTCGATAACTAAGGTTACTTAAAATGCTGTTCAATTATTTCATTTCTAAATAATTAAAACTATGATAATTAATTTAAATTAATAATAATATAATTAATTATTTAATTAATATTTTTTTTAAATATCTTTTTTTATTTATTTTTTCATTCGTGCATCCAAAATTTATTTTTTTAAAAATTTACAAGTATAGGGGACTAAATGTTTTTATAAATAACATTTACTTAACTGGAGTGATACTAGCTCTAGAGCAGCGATCTGCAAACGTTTTTGTTTACGTAACCCTATGACGAAAATATTATAAATTGAACCTCATGATATACGAACCTCGTATATTTATATATGTGTGTGTGTGTGTTTGGATGCGCACGCACGCCAAAAATTCAAATTATTTATACTAATTCTTTGGTGCACCCAAAATATCGTTTTTCGATATCCCCCGGGGTACCCGCACCCCACTCATGCGTATGTATGTACGTACATGCGTTGTGTGTTTGAAGCCTAATAACTTTTTACTGAATTATCCAACTTTTTAAGAAATTTTGTAAAGAAACTCATGCATGTATATGAGGCAATGCATTGCTAAGGAATTTTTTGGGATCAATATTTCCTGTGTTTGGGGAGGTTTTTTTGGTGGTCAATTTTATCAAAAATTTACAAACATAACATCGCTTTATATTAAGCTCAGTACAAAAATATTTTGCCCTAAAATTCCTCCTTCCCCAAAAATTGAAAAAGATAGCTTTTTATTTTTTAAATGTTTTTCTAGACATATTAGGAGTGCAAGCGACCCAAAAAATCTTTGGGGTAGAGCAGCCGAAGAAAGTTAAAATTTTTTAACTTTTAAAATTTTTTTAATTTTTCAAAACATTTTTGGGGATATTAAACTTTTAACAGTCTCAAAAGTTTAAATAATAAACTTTTAGTAGTAATTACTATAAAATTTCATCATAATTCACCCCCCACCACCAAAAAATAAATCTGAGGTAATTGTTTCTTGGTTGTATGTTTTTTAGTAGATCTTTTTTTAATTTCTTCGATTTAATATAGTAAACGTAGAAAAATAAAAAAATTTTCTTGGAAGGTGATTTTTGAAATGGGGAAGCAGAAAGAATAAAAAAATGCCGGTTTTTTTTTAAGTTTAAACATTTTTTGTTTATTAAACTATTATAAATGATAATTACATATTATAGTATTAAACATTATATTATAATGATAATTTTACAATAAAGTTTAATAAAAAATTACCCCCATTTCAAAAAGAGATCTTTTGTATCTTTTTTCATGTATAATTATTTTTCCACTGTATAAGAATAAATAACCAATACCAGGAAAGTATTAAAACTGCGTTGTCACCTTTTTTTTAAATGAAATGAATAAAGTAAAATTATTGTTGTATTTTTCATTTTAATGTTAGTATGATTGTAGATTAATAGGTGTTAACAGTAATACGTATCATTAATAACTTGGTCACCTCGAAATTTTATACCTGAAAGCATGTGTGTTAATTATTTCAAATGTAACTTTCAATTCAGTAATTCATAACCTGATTTTTCCTTGAAACTTAAATGGATACAATTTACTTTTATTATAAAATTATCCTTAGGGTTCATTAGGTTATTACGGTTGTTTAATATTGTACAAATCCTTGATCTCATCTTTAATCTCGATATAATTCCCTGTTTAGTTTATTATATACTAATACGTAATCCTTATTAATATTAATTAATAATACTAAATACTATATCAATATTAATACGATTTTCTGTTCTATTTTTCGTCTGTTTCTTCAATAAAAAAAACATTTTTAAAAGTTTTTATTTAAATTTTATAGACTGTATATACATTAGTTTCTCAAAATTAAATTCTCTAAAATTTTGTTATTATTCGTAAATCTTTTGTATTTATTGGTCATTTAACAAAGCTATTGTACTACAAACCGAAAAAAAATTGTTTTTCGACATCGAATTTTGTGTTTCAAGTCGGATGTCTTAAAAACTATTGGTCACAGTTCTGGTACCTGTTTTTATCCTATTTCCCGACTCAAATTAAGTAAGACACCACCAATTTTACTACTTAATTTGGGTCCCAAAAATTTCAGTAGGGCTTCATTTTATTAGAACAGCTGACATCCGAGCGAAATCTTTCGCTGGCCGTTACTCGGAAACAAAGCATTTCCAGACCTATGTTTATATCAACTTTTTTTTTTATTTTCATCAGTAGAACATGTCCTGGAAAGTTTCTATGTTTCGTGGAACACTCTGTATATTTTTTTAAAGTTATAAAATTATACTTTGTAACGTATGGTTTAGAATTAATTACAATGAAATATCAATACAACTAAACAATCGTCAGAGGTAATTGAAAATATCTCAAATATTAATACTTTCCAGTTACTGCTAGAAAAATTTATAGACACTCTTAATAAAAAAATGAAATTTTAATGATATATACACTCGTCTATAATAACTGCAGCAAAGACAAAATAAAACAATTTTTTTTGTAACAGATTCAAAATAAAATCAGGATTTCCATTTTAAAAAAAATCAACATAACTTATGTTCTGTACTGTAACAGCAAACCTTTTATTTTTTAAAAGGTAATAAACAATCTTATATTTAAAGATTTCTATATTATTTTTTATAAGGATTTTTGATTTAGGATCATAATAATTCAATGATCTTTTAAATTAAATTTTTTTTTTTTTAATACGGGTGCAACAATTTTTTTAAAGAAATAACGGTATTAATAAGGATTTGTTTTTTCTTTAAACTAATAGAAAAAAGTGGTATATTCTTTTTATAAAAAAAACATTTCCGGCCAATAACCGGAAAACCATTACTAAAATAATTACCCAAATTGGATTAAGCGAGTATGAAAAAGTTATTTATTAGCCATGTTATTAGGGCATATTTTTATAATTTTATTTTGCATGTTTCACACGGGTATAAATTCTAAGTAGAAAATGATGAAATCAAATATTTCTTCTGTGCACGCGCGTGTGTGTGTTTGTTTTAAGAAAAATGTTAGTACTGAAATACAATTCCGTTTGTAAAATAGAAAAAAAAATTGTGAACAAAATGAAATCAACTTTCAAATTTTTTAAATTATTATCAAACGCTTTATTATGTTTTACATTAAAGGGGAAAAATATGTATTTATTATTAATACATTTTTTTTGTATGAAATTATAAAATCATTTTCGAATTTCTTTTCAATTTTTTTTTAATTTAAATAAATTATAATAATTAAATAAATAATAAAACCTATCATTTTTTAATAAAATAAAATAACTTAAATTCGATTTTCTTTTTTTAATGAAATTGTTTTATCACAAAACTAGTGGACCCGGCAATGCTTAACTATTACTAAATTTGAATGTATGAATTAAATAAAATGTACGATATCAACTCAATATTAAATAAATCGTTACAATGCTCTGAGATATACGATGTTTTTCGTGATTCCATTTGGCACATGTATAAACAAATCGCTAGGTTTTTTCCTACACGGAGCACATAAATATTAATATTATTACTTACGTTTAAATAAATAAGTTACCTAAAACTTCTTTTACTAAATTTAATATCGTTGTATATATATATCGAGAGATATCGTCTATATCGATCGTTGTCTATGTCAATATCTAATTCCTCAAACAGTTATTATGTTATTAAATATTATAATATTATGGAACTAATAACATGTAAACACTTCCGAGACAAATAATAATAAACTGTGAAATTTTCAGCGAAGTAGTTTTTATCAATCGGTTAGGATGTCAAAGTATTAATTGTAACGTATCAGAGTTTGACTTACTTCAATTTTTAAACAGATTTAATATTTTTTTATTAAATGTCTTTATTTTCAGAATTTACTATTGAATATTTAATTAAGGAATTATAACTTTAAAACTTATGTTTAAAATGTTCATATTTTTTAAAAACACGATGTAATGTTATATCGCTTAACTAAAACATATAAATAATCTTTAAATATCGATGACATTGATTTTTCATGGAGGAAAAAAGTGGTATTGTAGAATTAATTTTACTAATGATTCTGCGGAATATGGAAAGAAAAATGAGTACTGTACAAAATTTATACTGCTTGAATTTATTTTCTTAATTAGATCATAAATCAATTTATGTTAAGACATTATATAAATTTCACAGAATGAAATAATGCAACCAACATAGGACATGCAACATTCATTCTTACTTGTCTGATCAATCAGTTTAGATCTCTCTCTCTCTCTCTCTCTCTTTCGTGAGAGATTTGTGTGTATGTGTGTGTGTGTGTGTTTTGTATTTAGTATCAGAATC
This sequence comes from Lycorma delicatula, assembly GCF_047948215.1. Taxonomy (NCBI): domain Eukaryota; kingdom Metazoa; phylum Arthropoda; class Insecta; order Hemiptera; family Fulgoridae; genus Lycorma; species Lycorma delicatula. The sequence continues at coordinate 136,040,664 of NC_134458.1, read as the reverse complement.
AGTAACAAAATGTGCACTGAAACATATATTACAGACACATCCCCCACAATCAACATTTTATATACACACTCACACATATATATATATATGACACACTTGCATGGTTGCATGCGCGCGCATATAATAATACAAACAAAATGTAATAAATTCTAATTAGCGTAGTGTAATGTGTTGTACATGAAGGGAAGGACTGAACAAAGAACTTACTTGAAGTCACAGTAAAATACTGCTTGTTCACAATACTATATAGTAATATCTGTCAGTTACATATCTTTTGTTGGTTTCTTTTTGTTGGTCGTCAGAATGTTAAAACAAAATTTAATTAATTATTTAAATGTACAGATAATTTTTTGTTATATTTTCATACATCTATATATATGTAATATTATTATAAAATAATGATTGTCAATATTTTCCGATAATTTAAGGGAATAAGTAATATTTTTTTAATAATTATTTACAATTAAATACAACAATCGATTTTAATTTTACATTACATTAAGTGATAAAAGGGACAATTTTAATAGAAACAATTATAACAAAAATAAGTTAAAATTTAAAAAAAAAAAAAGAAGAAAAATTCAAAAACAGCTCATAAAAAGGAAAAAAATATATATATACGGTTTTATTTTAGTAATCATTTAGCTCAGATCTTTTATATATATATACAATAAAAACATACCGGTAATGTAAAAGTATTGTTTATAAATACTTTACTTTACAAATACTCTACTTTACAAAATATTTTGTAAACAATTTTTTGAAAGGATTATTTAATATATTCTTTTAATCTGTTCGTTTTAATACTTTCATTATTGTATTATCAAGACATAAAATAGTAACTTATTTCTGCTTTTTAAAATGAATGGAAAATTAATTCTAAAGACAGACCTACTGTAATATAAAAATAGTAATAAACATTAATACATTACTTAATAATGACAGAATTGCATAGAAAACAAAAAAAAAATTATTTTATCCATTCAGACCGCTACATAAAGTTATTTGAAAAATCTTTTTTTAAGTTAAGTTTGTCTGTTTTTGGTTTAGAAAAATATCGGTATAACATTTTAAAATTTTAAGACAGGGTCTTTTGATATATAATAAAGTCCAATGAAAACCAGTTACATATCTTATGGTACTATTTTTACCTAATTTAACTCTACTTTTTTTTATAAAAATGTAACATTTGGATAATTATTTTTCCGATAAAGTGCGCATCTGCAGAAAAAAGGGATATTTTATTTCTACATTTAACTGGATTTGAATTTTTCATACTATAAGAATAGTTTTATTTTTGGAGGGGGGATTTAATTAATGGTACTGCCTGTTGAGTAACAATAGTTTTATTTGTATTGTAAAAAAAATAGATAATATTGAGATTAGAAAAAGGATACTGGTTACAATTTTAAATTGTTATAAGAATCTGTTTATCCGGCAGTCATGTTTAAATAATAATTCTTAGTGGTAATTCATCACATTTTCTCATTTCTTCAGTTGTTTTCTCATCAATATCACGGTCAAGTTTAAGGTAAGGAGAATTTTCTGATAATTACGTTGTTATTCCACTCCATCGAAGCTTTTTAGTGGCCTACAAATAATGGCGTTCTCCTAATAAATCTTCACAATTTTAGTCTACTATAATTCCGCTTTTTATTTCTTTTTTAAAGTATTTATAGACCCTGTAAAATTATTTTCAATTAAAAACAATTTTTTTAATTGCTTTCCAACTGTATATTATGAAAAATAGCTAATCACAACACTTGTCTTAGATAAAAAATTTCTAAATTTATTTTTTTTTTTTTTTTTTTTATCAAAACCTGCCAGACTTCAATTTTTTTACAATATTTTAACATAAAGTAGTTATTAAGTTACATTACAATGTAAACCAAAGTACAAACCCACATTATTTCAGCCGGTTTTTTTTTTGTTTATATACATTTTGTATATATATATATATATATATATATATATATATATATAATTATTATTAAATAGAACTATTCGTAGTGCATTTTATTTATTACTTTTTTAATATATAATTTATTTTTGACAGGTTTTATCAATTTTTAGTAGGCTAAAATACACTGTAATATGATAGACGTAATGCAACAACTGTCGTTTATTATTGCTTTTTTAGCCATCATTTTTTTTTTTGCATATCCGTTTGTTTTTGTCCTACCTTTCGTTCACATAAATATATTAAACCACCATCATCATAAACATGTTGTTAAAAAAAAAGAAAAGATAATAATTTTTTTTAAGTAATAGCAGTTAATTTATGACACTTTTATCTGAAATAATCATCTGCTCTTTAAATATATTTTACGAGTTTTGTATTAATATATATATATATATATATATATATATATATATATATATATATGTATGTATGTATGTATATGTATATTACACATTCAGTTTAAGTAAAGAAAATTTAAGATTTAGTGTATTTTTTGTTTTCTATGAATAGTTATTTCATAATTACATAGATTTCATATGATAAACAAAATGTAAAGAAAATGAATTCTGTAGACTATATAATAAAATTAATCTAACCTCCGTGACGGAATGGCAGTGTGGAAGGTTTCACAACCCTGTGGAAGGTTCTAACTTTGAATTACGGTTAGTCTTGCCATTTTTCAAACGCTACAAATTTAATTTTTCATAATTAATTGTAATTAGGCAGTTATCTGTAGTTCCCGTGCCCCGGAGCCGGACACGCAATTAAACATAAACTCAGCTCCGGCGGTGCCTTCGCCTCAAACTACCTCGGAAGGACCTAAGGCTCCGCCCAAGCAGCCGGGACTCGGTCATTTTGCATGCCATGCCTCAAATGAGGAATTCCCGAAAGGGAACTCTTCACCGGGACTCCGGTCTTGACGCCTCGCTACCGGGACTACGGTCTCACATTCCCCCCATCGGGTTTCAACTCTCAATAATCCAAGCGGATCGAACACCTTCCTCCAATTCCGTAGCATCTTCTACTATGGCTGAAGATATCTTCAGACCAGCCCTTCAAAAGCAGCCGTTCGAGGTCTGCGTCGGTGGTCCCATCATCGATCGCCCACGTAGATCTTTACCTATCCAAGCCATGTTCTGCCGCAGTCACCCGTCTGGTGTCTGTGAGGTCACATCCGTGATGATGAAGTAAGTCTGTGTGGCCTCATCCACCATATCCATTTGTGCAGGACGCCTCGCCTGAGGCCTCACAGTTGTATCGTCAAGCAAGTCTTTAAACATTTCCACCGTATGGGGTAATACCTTTCATACTGCGGGAGCACTCCTTTATTTCTAGTTTAGTGTTCGCGTTTTGGCAGACAAGTAAGCTCAATTCTTTGACATTCTCATCTCGGTTCATCGTCCTCAATGTCGTCACCCAACTTCATTGGTAGAGGCGGGAAATCTCTCAAGGGTCCCACTACCCGAGGCACCCGCAGAGGCCAGAACCGGTGGGTCGACAGCTCTCTGTCGTCGCCGATCCGACGCTTCTCTCTTCTTCTACTTTTTTCGCCTGGTCACCAGCCGATCTGCACGTCGAATCTCTTCTATTACCATCTTCGCTAGGCTTTCACAGCCCCTACTGCCGGAGAGGACTTCCCACACCTGGACACGAGAAGCTCCCCTCCTGGGGAACGTTGTCCAACTACCGGAAAAAATCTTCCTCATCGCGTAGAATCGCACCCTCTGACCGTTCTGGGTCGGTTATGATTCCAACAACAAAATCAAATTAAAAGAAACCAAAAATAAAAACGAAAATCAACAGTAATAATCCGACATACGTCCATGTAGAGTAAAAAAAAAATCAAACAGCTGGGTAACTAGGTTAACAAGCCCTAGTTACCGTAGCCTGGTTTATTAAAAATCAATTTCTAAACAATTAATATTATAAAATAACACAACAAAAACTGAAAATTAACTGTTTTCATTTATTTAGAAAATAATACTAATTCTTCCAGATTTTATTCAGTTAAAAAGCGGAGATTTTATATTTTGATTTATCTTCATTAACTTAATATTTAGTCAGCAGACTTTTATCATTAAACTTATCTACATTTCAGTGTAACAACTTTTTATTTCTAAATTTTGCAGTTAAATAAATGTTAAAATTTGGTAATATCTCCTATATTTTTCTAATTTACTATCAAATTCCAGAACCAGAAACTATAAGATATGTAAAATTTAGGGATTTATCTTTGAATCCAGATTTGAAAAAAACAAAAATGATTTGTTTAAGTATTGATAATACTTTAAATATGAATATATAACGCAATATACTTTATTCGTTAATTATTGTTATGATTAATTTTAAAAAAATTATTTTTAGTTAAAAATATTATTATAAAATAAACATAAAAACAAATTTATTACTACTCATAATAAATAATCGGCTAAAAGATTAAGAAAAAAAATTGAAATCTTATATTTTATTAAAATATTAAACGTTAATAAAAAAATAAGATATCTGAAGCGGATAAATGTTTAGCCACTTATTTATAATAAACTAAGAGGATAAAGAACTATAAATTTATAGAAAGAAACAGAGAATGTTCACCAAATAGGGTAAACTAGGAAGCTTGTACTGTATCAGAAAATGAGCAAACTAAAAAACGTTTACAGTCAAGCAAAAACAGTTGTGTAGTGATTTGATTCAACAGTATTGAGAACGTATGGTTTTACTGAACGTATTCGAACGGTGACATTTCACGGAGACCTAATAAATACGGTGACTTAATGCAATCTAACTCAGCGAGATCAGAAAGTTATATCCACAAACTAACACACATATATACGAATACAAACCATATACTAAACGTTGTTCGTTTGTTGCGTTGTTGTTATTTGCTTACGGGTAAAGGTGAGGAGAAATAGTAGAGGTTGTGTGACAGTGAGAAAGGCTAAGATTAAACTGAGATAGAATTATTTAAGAAGTGTGTGTGTGTGTGTGTGTGTGTGTGTGTGTGTGTGTGTGTGTGTGTGTCAGCGCAACTTGACTAAGGAAGAAATACTAAGACGTGATTCTGTTTGGAATGTGATTGTAGGTGATGTAAGTTAAAACAAAAAAGAAAGGAAAATAAAAATGACCCATCGTTTTCTGACTCCAATAAACGTAAAATAATAGAAAATATTTGAAAGATAACGAATTCTTTACAAAGGAGAATTTTTAACATTAATAAAATAATAATTTAAATATCAAAATAATAAAAATAAATGAAGATTTATTTTAAGGAAAAAAGAATTTCAGAATTCAAATTATTTTTCCATTGTTACGGCAGGCAATAAAAATCATTAAGAAAAAAAACAATGTTAAATTTCGACTAGATTTCTGCAACTGAATTAAGAAATGTAATAAGTGTCCTTTTAAATTATATTACCGGAAATTAATTACAACGTAATGTCCCTGAAATAAAACAATACAAACAGAAGTTTATATATGATTCACCAAAGAAAAAGACTGCTTGTCAAAAAAAATCCATGAACTTTTAAATTATATATATTTATGTGGATAATTTCTTATAATCCTGAAAAAGTGACAAAAGAAAAATTTTAAGTTTTTTAATTATCAAAACATAAGTAAGATTAATACATTAATAAGTACATTAATACAATAATACGAAGATAAATAATGGATTCCAGACGACCCAAATGGGCTGTGTTATTATTGGAATGTAGAAATGATTATATCTTATTTACACATCGACTAAAAGTGGATTGGATACCTAAACTGGCTAATTTTTTTCTATATTTATGAAACAAACGTTCTTACAGAATAAAAATGAATAATATATAACATAAATAAAATATCAGATTTGAGATATAACAGTACAAAGTACATTATTTCGAGATAATAGTTTTTTAAATTTATTAAAAAATAATTTTTTGTTTCTTTTTACATGAATCACGTTACTTATTCGACTTTGTTTTGTACAATTCTTTATAATATATTAATATTCTAATCCTCTATATTCTACATTGTACGTGTAATTATTTTTCGTTAAGATACTAACAAGTTGAAAAAAAAAAAAATTGTTCTGAATTGTTAATTTAATATATACACAAAGGTTGTTTCAATAAGTAACGGTATTTTTATGGAACTGCCATATTTGATACCTAACGGAGTGAAACTTAGAGATTACTAGAAATACCACGTTACACGTTATTTATTCCAGTTTTATTTATTGTAAAAACCCATTTCAAAATGGAATTTTGGTAGAAGCAATGAGAAAATTACGTATTGGTTTCCGTAGGAACAATGCCCCATCTCATTCAACTATTGAAGAATTGATTAAAAATTTGAACTTACAAAGGTACTTAGATACACCGTGTGTGCGTCTAAGTTCCGGTCCATCTCCTCAAAACATCGCTGCAGTGGTTGAGAGCGTAACAATTAATACGCTATCTTCAAACTTCAATACGCCAAAGTTCAAACGCCATCGAGCACAATTAAACATTTCACGATCTACAGTACAACGAATCTTGAACAAAAGATCTTCTCCTTCGTGCATAAAAATTTGAACTGATGCAAGATTTGCTTCCTGGAAATCATCGACTACAAAGAAACTTAGTCAATTGGATGTTGGATCATAAGGATGTGGATAATAAACTTCAACGGAAAATAAACTTTAGTGACAAGGCTCATTGCACCTTTACGGCTTCATGAATAAACAGAATTTTCAAATATGGTGCAGTGAAAACCTAAGGTGTAGGTCACACGCATTCATGCACCCACAAAAAGTGACGGTCTGGTGCGCAATTTCGGTTAGGGGAGTGACTAAGCCCTAGCTTTTACGAGAAAGACGCTGGTGTTACTGTTGCGGGTAATGCTGTTGCCCGAAAATTTATTTTTATCAGAACCGGAAGATATTTGGACGTGGAGGACATATGGTTCCAAAAGGACAGTGTGACTTGCCACAAACAGTATGTGAAATCATCTTATTACAGTCCAGGTCGTATAATCTCTTGTTTATTAGATGACATCTGGCCAGCAAGGTCGTACGATCTAACACTTTTCAATTGCTTTCTGAAGGGTTATTTGAAGAATAACGTGTATGCTAATAACTCACAGACATTCCACGAATTGAAGAATGAAATTCAATGTTGTATTGAAGAAATTAAATTATAGACATGTGAATATGTATTTGAAAATGTTATTAAGAAAGTGGACGACTGCGATTGAGCCGTGGCGGTCATTCAGCTGACATATTATTCAACATTTAACCTACTATATATACTTTTTTTTTACAGTAAAAATATTAAATATCGTTGACAAAAAAGGTGAGTTTTTTCTTAATTAAAATACCAGTTCTTATGGAGATACCTTTATAATGTTCGTATGTATGTGTTGTATGCTCGCACGAGCGCGCATTGTATGTTCAATTTGTTCCATTTTTTACTATAACTCACTATAGTTGCAATCTTTAAAGTTCTAACAGGAAATCGTCACCACCATTTATTTTAACTCAAACGTTCAACTTCTCTTTGTTTTTCTTCTTCACTTGTTGAAAAAAAAGTCTAGCATAGCTTGCCTTGAAATATTTCTAATATTCATATGAACATAATTTTCCCGGGTAAATTTAAATGGGGATTTATTTTTCCTCTTTTATTGTGGTGGCGAAATATTTCGGTTTTCAGATTTCAACGGAAATATCTTTTTTGACTAGTTTCGGCGTGATGTCTGTACGTACGTGTGTCTCTCTTGCATAACTCAAAAACGATTAGCCGTAAGATGTTGAAATTTTGGATTTAGGACAACATGTAGTTGTGTACCTCCCCTTTTGATTGCAATTGACTGAATCAAACTGTCCAAAATCCCCAAAAATTGAATTTTGGACTTTTTCTTAACTGCAGTAATAAACCCTCAATAAGAGCTTTTCAACAATATACCATAAGTGGAACTTATTTTCACTGGTTCCAGAGTTATAGTCAAATACAATTTTAATTAATGAAATATTTGGATCTTATAAGGAAAAGGCACATCGGTTCGAATCACACTTCATCTCCTTTTTTTTGTTAACTTTTTTATTTAATTTAAATACATTTATTTATTAATATTATTAATCTCTGATTGTACAAAAAAAATACGATAAATAATAATTCAATAATAACCATTAAAAAATGAAAAAATATCAGAATATCATTAATGAAATAAAATTTTATGTACTTTTCATTTAAAAAAATTAGTATATGTAATTTAATAGACATACAAGGAAGTCATGTGATGTCAATATCAGACTTAAAAAAGAAAAGAAAACTGTATTAGCACTAATTGTTTTATTCAACGCGTTGTTACAAATTCATATCATTTCTAAGATAAGTTATGTTCTGTTTTTAATAATATATTTTTTTTTTTGTTTTTTAAGGATTTTATTACATAAATTTTCTCACAATTAGATTCTGTACAAGTTTTAATAATAAAATTTACGCTTTTATTAGTCATTTAACAAAATTATTGTACTTCAAACCTAAAAAAAACTTATTTTCCTCACCGAAATTTTTCTTTCGATGACGTTCGATATCATGAAAACTACGAGAGATACAATTCTGGAATCTAATTTATTCGATTTTTCAGGTTAAAAAACGAGAAACATGATATAAGAGGGTATACTTGATAGTTTACCCCCTTATATAACGCTTTAATAATTTCAGTATTACCTTATTTCACCGATGGAACTGAAATCTAGACGAAATTTGGCTAGCCCTAACTCGATAACAAGTCGTTTTCGGACTTAAGTTTATTTGAACATTTTTCCTTATTTCAAGTTCTAGAATCAGTTCCCAAATTATTTTCCTTTCTTCCTATTTGAATTAGCCTGTTCAGACATAATTTTTCTACAATATTTTTCATCTAAACTTCTTTCTTTCTTTCTTGTAAAGACTTTTTCAAATAATATTTTCAGTTATGGAACTCCGCCATTATTAGTTTAGTTTTTATACTTGCCGTCCTACATCCACAGAAAAAACCCATCCAATTAACCCAGAAAAAGTGAATTAAAATGTAATTTTCAGACGGCAGTATCATTTCTAGATCTATTCAAAATATTCACAGATTAAAGGTACAATCTATTATAGTTTTATATTAAAATTTGGTCTTAGATTTTTATTTTTAAATATATACCAGAGGCTATAAAAAGAAAATTTTTAATTTATTGACCTTGAAAATATAATTATGTAGTTTATTGTTTGATAATTCACCTAATTTTAAAGGCTATTAAAATAAAATACATTCCGCTATCTGAAATGGATTCAGTTATTTGTATTTCCCAAGGCAATTAAGTTAATTAGATACAATAAGCTTCAATGTTTCAGATCAAAATTCTCGATTTTAAATGTATACTACGTTACGCTAAACGTACAAATAATATCTTCGGTTTGTATTATTTTTATTATAATATTTTCTAATTAACAGTTTAAATTTGACTAAATTTTAGATCATTTGGAAGTTTTCCCCAATTTGAATTATATAAAATAACTATGATTTCATTTATTTATTGAAATAAAACAGTTTGATTAAATGATTTATACCGATACGACTGTCACTACAAATTATTAAGATTTGTTACTAACCTTGATTCACAAATAATTAAAAAATAATAATAATAAAAATAAAAACAAATGAGATGCCGTAACTTATTCTATATAAATTTAACAAGGACAAATTGTAATGTGTGGTCTTAATTTTGTCTTTATTCTAAAATTACTTTATTATTTTTTTTTTATTGTATTTTTGTTATTATTAATGTGCTTAGATTTATCTTAGCAGAATTTTTAAAATTTTATTCTTTATTATAATATAATAATTTGCTTTATTTTTCTTTGTTAGCAAAAAATAATACCACACACACACACACACACACACACACACACACACACACACACACACATTTATTTATACATATAAATATTTATAAAAATATAATGAATAATATAAAAAAGAAGACAACTTGGACGGGTTCTTTAAAATTCAAGTGAATTTCTTTAAATACTGTGTTAGTTTAACACGATGATTCTGTGTAACCACATCCTGATGAACACCTCTAATCTCGCACGCGCATACACAATACGCATACACTGACAAACACACTCACAATTACGTTGCATATATACAAATAAACACATGGACACGAACACACATGGCTTAGATCAGATCTGAGATGGTTTTAAGTGTAGCGCGGCTGATGAAGTTTATATTCTTTCGTCTTTCAATCCCTCCCCCTTCGATTCTCTTTCTCATATTCTCTCCTTTACATTCACACGCAGGCACATATTCAAACATAGGATTTGTATGTAAAACAGATGTCATTAAAGCGGGCAATTTACAAGCTGGTAGCTAAATATCAAGACCGGCTGTTAGTTCCATAAACAAACTTGCAAAAATTCCCATAGTTTCTTAAATTACTCACTTGTCTATTCATTATTTCTTTTTTTCTGTGTGGTCTAACAGTACGGGTAATTTGATCAACTGATGAAATATAATGTCGAAATTTATAAACATAAAAAAAATTATAAATGAAAGAATGTAAATATGTCTATTTTTTTCTTCCATCATATATACATTATATGTAAATTTAAAATTACCATAAACAAATTTAAAAAACTTTTTATCGTATTGTATCTTTTTTTTTATCTTTCTTTGTTCTTTTTTCTCTACTATTTAATAATAAAAACAACTATATAAATTGTTTTATTTCATTAATCTATGCCTGTACAGATAAAATTAAAACTTTTTAGTCCCTATTTCGTAATTAGCAAAAATTTAAATAAGTAAGTAAAATTAAATATATACATTTATTGTAAAAACAATGTGAATTGTAAAAGTAAAGTAAAGATTCGTAAAAGTCAAAATTATGTTCCAAACAGAAAAAAAAAATTACACTTAAGGTATTACAGATAACTTGATTCATTATCCTTTCTATACGTAACCTCTACCGACTTGGTTTTTTTATTATTTATTAAATTTCTATAAGCCTTTTCATGAATGTAATTTCTTCTTTTTTTCATTTTATCCAATTTTGTTGTTACTCTATTTTTTTATATAAATATGATTTGAAGACTTTTTTCCATTGATAAAAACTTTTTATTTATAATATTAATATCCTTTAGTATTAAAAATCTATTTTAAAAGTATTTGAAAAGTATTTTTGGAAAATTCAAACCAAATTTTTTAATGTAAAAACAAACTATTATAAGTTTTATATAGTAGTTTCATGACAAAAAAGTTGGTAAACTAAATAGTTCGTTTACAATATCTTTCCTTTTATCTTATTAACAAGATGCATGGAAAATATTTAAATTAATAAATAATCTAGCAGCAGGATATAATTATTTATAGAAATTACTTTTTAAACATAGCGTTTTATTTTTTCTTCTATGTTTACTATTTTTACAAAGATATCTACGAAAATAATAATAAAGTTTTATATTTAAAAAATTAATTTTTACAAATAAAACATCTATGGTGCAATATAAACACTACGTGGAAATTTTATTTTTCGCCAACAGCTGATGATGTGTAAGTTCCTTTGATGAATGGAGTGTAAATGCAATTTTTAGTAATGAAAGTTACCCGAATTTCCTTAGATTTGTTATTAATACAATACATCTCTTTTCTCAAAAAATCTGATGTGGGCACCACATGACTTCCTTCTACGCCTATTAAATTACATATACACATTTTTTTAAATGAAAAGTACATAATTTTTTTCTTTTTTGTTATTTTTGAATTATTATTTATCGTAATTTTTTAAGAGGTTAAATTAAAAAAAGGGAGATGAAGTCGGATTCGAACCAATGTACCTTCCCCCTTCTAAGATCAAAATATTTCATTAATTAAAATTTTATTTGGCTATAACTCTGACACCGATGAAAATAAGTACCACTCAAGATATATCACTGAAAAGCTCACGATGACATAATACAGTTAAAAGTCCAAAATCCAACTTTTTTTTAATTTTGGGCGTTTTTGGACACTTTTGGTTCAGTCGATTGCAATCAAAAGGGGAGATGCACAACTAGTAGATGTGAACAGTGCTAAATCCAAAATTTCAACATCCTACGGCTAATTGTTTTTGAGTTATGCGAGATACATACGTACAGACGTTACGCCGAAACTAATCAAAATGGATTCAGGCACGGTCAAAGTGGATATTTCCGTTGAAATCTGAAAACCGAAATTTTTCGTGATCACAATACTTCCTTTACTTCGTACAAGGAAGTAAAAAGGCAATTAATAAAATAGTAATTACTAATGTTTCTTATTGCAATGCCATATATTACAAGAAATTTGTTGCTGATAAGGATGACTAATGCCATTTTTTTGGGTGCATTTTGGTATCATGTCAGATAACATAAAACTATAGTAATATAACTGCAATTGAGAAATAATTTAAATATTTTCTTTTTTGTCATAATGTTTTTATATCGTTTGACGAAAATTTTATCTTTTTATTTTAATTTTATTTTAATTTTATTTTATTTTAATTTTTTTAAATTTTTTAAATCTTTACATAATTCCAGTAACTGATCGAGCGAAATGAGGTCCACTTATAACTACGTTTGTTTATTTGTGACGTAGTTATTGCCGCCAAATTTTATGAAACGGAGTGACGTACGTGAAACGGGTTTTTTTTAAAAATATAATTTCCCGTTTTAAAATGACGTTTGCTATATTTCTTAGATACGTGATGATGGGTAAATGCAGTGGAGGCAAGTTTCTTACCACCGAAAATACTATGTATCTTTCCTCCAGTCCTGATGTAACACACTTTTCAGCCAGTTTCTTTAGTGGCTGTGTGTTAGATACTTATATTTTTCAAGTATTATTCTTCCTTTAAACCAAAAGTTTGTTTATGTAACCATTCCTGTAGTATTTTACATTACTGTACCTTTCTTTGAAGAAACATTACTTTTAACCTTTACGTTGTTTTTTAATAAACGTATTTTTTCCCGATATCCCTCTAAAAGGTACCTATAATATTGTTAATACAGTAAAATTAGTTAAAAAACCCCGGAAATATAGAAAATAATTCAAAACAGGAAATAAAGAAAATAATTAAGATAAAATATTCAGCTTCATACTTAATTTTAATCTTCAACTTATTAATTAAATTTTATTTTAGAGGCGAATTTACAAAAAGTAGAACAATATGAATTTCTTGGAAATAATATTAATTAAATTACAATGGATTTGTGTCTGGATTCAAACTAGTTTTTTTTTTTAATTTTCCACCAAAGCAGCTACAGAATGATGCCCAATTGCATTCATTTTCTTTATGATGAAATATTTAGAGAAAGTAAATATTAAAACTTAACCAGGATTCGAACCGAGAACATTGTAGATAAAAAGGTCACTCTACCAGTTCAATTTTACCTAGAAAACGGTTCTTTTTCTTTATTAAAGTTTTATTAGATAAAGCCAATAGATTATTTTTATGTATAACGTTGAAGAAAATTTATATGATATTTTTAGTCCCTGACTTATAATGCTTTATTTTTAATGTTATAAATAATTAATTAATGATAATACAATTAATTATATTTATAAGCAAAGTTTAATAAATATGTTGATGACGTGAAATAAAAGAAAATACAAGATGATGTGTATTCAACGTAGAAAGAAAATGACTGCCGTGCCTTTCTTTTGTAGTGTATAATCAAGCAATGAGCAGAGGAATAGGAAATTTCCTGAAAAACACAGTTATCAGCAGACGAAGAATATTGGATATACTTTCAGATTTGGAGTCTTATGAGGGTTCATAAATTTTTGAATTGTTGCCATACGTACAATATATTCTATATATACTACTGCATTCAACGACCAAAACTCCTACACCCTCCAAATTTTTTTTCACCCTTTTTTTTTTATTTACCCCTTTCAATCTGATTTACAAAATTATCATCGGTTACCTCTTTGCTCGTTTAGTGTAATATCCTCCAGAACAGATTTCATAAAGTAAATGTAAATTTCGAACGATGTGTTTTTAAAATGTATTAAATAATATAGATTATTTAAAAATATTATTAATTTTACATATTATTTTAATTTTTTTAATACTTTTATTTACAGTCGCATCAACAATTAAATTTATTAGCAGTTTATCCTGTAATATAACAGTACTAGTAAATGGGTAGTCTTGAACAAACTCAGGCCGATCATTCTTGTAACGTGTGGTTAATTGAAACCCAACTACCGAAGAACACCGGTATGCACGATCTATTATTCAAATTTGAATAAAAGCAATTGCCTTTATTAGGATCTGAACGTGAGAACTTCTATTTTGAAATCAGCTGATTTACGACGGCGAGTTTACCACTATACCAACACGGTAGAATGCATAGGTTTTTAAAGGTTTGATGTGAATAAAAACAAAATTACCATTAAACTAATTTAAATGTTAAAATATCCCTAATTTTTGTTTTGCTTTATTCTTTAAGAGAGTTTCTTGAAATAAAAAGTTTATTTAATAAATAAATTTAAAAAAATTCACTTGGTTATTTTTTTTATTAACACGATTCACATTAAAAAACTTACATAAGTAAAAAAATATTGTTACTATTCCTTTTTTTACTGAACTTACTGTTAACTAGTCATGGTTTTTATTATATTAATTTCTTGAAGATGTGTAAATTGTGAATTATAACAATAAAAGACATAGTAAAATGCTGATGTTAGTTTAGCCCCCTCCTTTATTTAATTTACCTGATAATATCTGTACATATTTTTTAATATTACATTTATGATAATGGTTATTTTATATTCCATTATCATGTAATTACTATTAAAAAAAAATAATAATAATAATAGTAGACATCGTATTATATTATTAATAATATCCAGTTGTTTCCACCATGTTCTTTTTTTTTAATTTTTAAGTATACCTCCATGTTATATTATATTTTATGATATTGTTTTCTGTCACGGATGTCCAGTAACAGTCTGACTTTAAAACTGTAGGTGTGGTTTAACTTTTTTAAAAAGTACAATATTTAATGTGTTGATATTATGGAAGTCGCACATCATTCTGACGTAGTGTCACGTAAAACTCATCATAAATTACCAAGCGTCCTCTTCATCTTTTGACACTTTATTTTTAACATTAAATTTAAGTAGGAAATTATTTGTTTATCTATTTATTTATTATTATTTCCTTCCATTCTGTATTTTATTATTATTAAACTTTTTTTTAAATTTAATTTTATATTTATTTATTCTTTTAAATGTAATCCTATGTCATCATATTTTAACACTTCCTTCCCATTAAATTTCGTATAATTATTATTTATTTTAATTTTTAAGAAATAAAAATAATGTATTATTCATATGAATTTAAATTTACATAGCTTTTTTTTATGATAATTTATTATAAAATCACAAATTTTACAAGCCTAAAATCTACTTATAAATTTATAAATTCGAAATACCTTCCTCTTATTCATTCATAATTTTATTAAAAATTGTAGTTATTAAATTAAAAGTTAAATTTTTCGTAGATATCTTTACTTAGTGATTAAGCATCCCTAATGAAACTTTCAAAAAGACTCCATCCTTTAGTTGTGAATTCTTTTTATGGTGTAATATCTTATATAATTAACCCAATAAAGTTACCAGGATCTTAAAATTAAAGAAATTCTTTAAATAACATTTTTTTTTGAAATAAATTATACCACGATTAGAAGTAATACACCAAAAAATAATTAAATGTAGATCATGATCTACCTAGAAAATTCAGAATATTGGTAGTGGGTTAGATCCTAGAGCCAACAGTGAGTTAGCTACTGGTAAGGCCTTCTAAGCCGAACATATCGAAAATTAGAATTTACGGAAGAAATTCTATTCTCGTATTAGAAACTGATCTAGAATCAGAAAGCAATTGAATACTACCCTAATGATTTTTCAAGTTATATAATCGTGACAACAGCATACTTTTGTTATATGTCTCATAGATAAAATCATTTCCCCATACATTTCCGGTGGAAGGAACATGAAAAGTTGTGGAAATCAGTTGCTAGAAAGGGGTCAGTAATAAATAGAAAGACGATACGCAAATAGCTAAATGAAATATAAACATTGCAAAAGGATCAGTAGAAGATGTAACAAAAAATAAAAATTATAAACGATCTAGAAGTAAATGGGAATAACTAGAAACTGAAATGAAAACAACTAGGAACAATGAAAACAGAAAAAAATACAAACGGATACTGCAAATGACCTGCCATAGGACTAATAAAGATAGTTTAGTCCATTTAGATGATATTAAACTAAAAAAGTAAAATGTAATTTTGGTTTGTATTTTTTCGCATTTTTTTTATTTTTTATAAAGATATAACAAATCTTAAATTTGTTTCTAAATTTAATTGATTTTAATATTCGTATTTAAAACATTTTTTTGTGGAAAGTCAGTATTTATATTCTATAATTATGATTACGCAATTATCATACAAGTTACAAAAATTTATATATTATTTTTGTAAATTTATTTATTTACGTATTTATTACTAGTGGTAGTATATTAAGATTTGAAATATAGTAAATTTTCGATGTAGTGAAGCAAATTGTGAAACCTTTTGGCATCATACTGTGTTATAGGCCTATTTGAGTAAATTTATTTGACGCTAAATGGTCATAGATAATTATCAATTCGCTTCAATATTAAATCCAGTGAAAAATAACTCTCCTTATAACGAATAAATTTACAATAAACTTTAGAAAAAAAAGCTGTCTAATCACTTCAAAAAAAAAAGACGTATTTTCTGTTAGAAATATTCAAAATGGTATGTATACAGAAACGGTATAGTGATAGAATTGTGTAATTATTATAAATTACGATGTTTAATTTATTTATTTACTGCTTTTTTGTATTTTAAATAAAAATATTAATAAATTCAGTTAAGTAGCGTAAAAGTTTAACATAAAGATATTTGGAATATCGTATTATATATTTATATATACATAAAAAAAAAATTATTCGGTGTCCTTTAATCAGAATGTATCAGGAAGTGAAATCTTAAGGATTTGAAGTGTTTTCCTGTATAGTGATCAGCCTGTAAAACATTTATTTATTTTCTATTTTTAAGTAGAAACTCCGTCCATGTTTGAATGAAAGACTTCAATTTAAATTTTATTGCAAGAACATAAAAAATCAAATATTTTTTTATCCGTAAATCCTTTATTCCACCTTGTTTTCAAAGACTATCATAGCTAAATTTATATTATATTACATTTAACCTAAAACTATTATTAAAACTCTTTTCTAAAAATTAGAACATGATAAACGAAAATTTATAATTTTTTTTCCATATTTATACTTTTCCTTATACAATCATTTTTTCTGAAGCAAAACCTTTATGATTTCCATGTAAAAAAAAAATTACAACGTTTTGTACTGAATGTTAAACAATTACGAAATGTCACGGATGGTTCTAGATGCATCCTATGCCAAATTTTGTGGAATTGAAAAGTGATGTGTTAAGTAACTGCTTCCAGTTTACTTTTTATTGATCTAAATAAATTGTTAAATATCAGTATTCCAAGCTCTCATAAACGTAAACGATATTCAGCACAGTAACAATTGTCACTTTTACTCTGCTTATTAAAGTTATAAATAAATTATCATCATTCTCAGAGAAAGCAACTCTTACCACTTATAAGAGTACTTTTGTTACATCTCTGGTGCTATATATTCGTTACAATGATAAGAAAATGTGTTTAAGTAAAATTAATTATTTAAATAATCTTATGACTTATTTAATGATAGTCTCACTGGATCCATTTTAATTTCCCTTTTATTGAAATAAACAAGAAAATTGTTATTTTTTCAAAGTAGAAAAGGTAATTATGATGCTAATAACAATAACCGAATGTTAAAATTATATAGAAAAAAATGTTTTGTGCGTGTGCGCGCGTGTGTGAGTGTGTAATTTTACCGGTCACACAGCATTATGAATTCGAAGATAGTTTTTTCTGTTATCGGAAAGAAGCCATATGACATGAAGGGGTCGCAGTACGAGTACGGTAGGGGTGGACGTAGGAGGGAAGAGCAGGTGGAAACGTCTCTCGAGGGGTTGAGAGTTTAAGTGAGAGACAAAATGAGCGAGTGAGATAGAAGTCTGAAGCGTGCCAGACAGCCCCACGCTCTTTCTTGCTAGAGGCTATGCTATCCACTCTTTGTGTGTGCATGCTTCTCTCTCTGTATATATATATATATATATATATATATATATATATATATATATATTTCTCATTTTCCTTCCCTAGCCTCTCTCCTAAATCCGTTCTTCTTTTACACTCTCTCTCTCTCTTCCTTTTCCCCCAAACTTCTCTTAACGTAAACGTAACTTTCAAGTTCAGAGAAACATCAGTCACACACACGCGCGCGCGCCCACACACACACACGAACACATATTTGTATATAACAAACAAGTTGGCCAGCTGCATATTGATTTACTTTGAAGTAAGGGACGATTTATTCCGTAAAAACCGTTTGATATCACTTCCTTCAAAATAAAAAAGTAGACTTCTCTGATTAATTATTATAAACATATATTTACCAGGTGGGGTAAAAGTTTAACCAGCTACTAATAAGAAAAATGTTAAAAATAAAAACAAAAGTTTATTATTATTATTTATTTATTTACATCAGAGGGACTGTTCAAAAAGATGTTGTCATTTGTCCATATCGATTCACAGTATCGATTAATCAATGAATTAGACATTTTTCTAATAAGTTTTTCTGTTTCAGAAAAAAAATCAATCGAATTTTCAGCTTGAGGCGGTTCAGATCACTTAGATTTGAAGAAAATACTACGTCTTCGATGTCTCTCCGTAATGAAAACTTTTAAGTTGTTAAATCTTATATTTAATCGTTCCTAGGTCTTTCCATTCAGGAAAAGTTTGATCGAGGTGTCTAACTTCAGGAGGAAATTGAGGAGATATCCCATCTCAACGTCTATGGTATTACCAGGAGTACCAACATTTCAAGATGTACATCTCCAACGCCTGTTATATTTCCTAAAAAAATTAGGTCTCAACACCCATTCTTATATAATCCACACTATAAAATAATGCTTAGTATATTAAGTTCCATTTCTTTGATTACGCGAGAATTCTCTTTAGATCAATAAATACATTTATGACGATTTATTAGGTCATTTTATTTGAAGCTTGCTCAATATACTGTAATTCAAACGTAATTTAGCTCAGTGAAGAAGGAAAAAGAAAACCATCTCGCTCTTTACTTTTCATAATAAGCATGGTATAGCGAGCTTGTTATTCTTGGAAATGGTTATACCATTTTTATGAGTGCTAAATTATTAGGTCGCCTAAATTATTAGATTATAGTAACCATAAAAAAATGCAACAAAGGGTACCAATATTTGTTTTTCTTTTAAGAAAAAATAGTTTTCATCGTTTACTTTAACATTTAATTAACTGTATTATACCAATAATAGTCATTTTAAGACTAAATAGACTTTTTTACTAATTTAAACTGGCCTTAAATCATCTGGTGAGGCAATATAATCAATTAAATTATTAAATATTTCCATGTTTTATTATTTTATAGTTAAAAAAAAATTAGTATGAAATGAAACTTTGTTATTTTATTTTAAATTAATGTTTTTTATTCACTTATTTTGAAAAGAAAGATAAATATTATACTGAACAGATCAATTAAAAGATATATATATATAGGCTTCCATTGGAAATATTTTTTACTGATATTAATTATTTTGTGTTTAAACAATAAACAAACTTTAATTACGACAATAAAATTTATCCCCTTAACCGATCATTCAAATTAATTATAATTTTATTTTAAATAGAATTTAATATTAGTCTAAAAATTAATGCGTAAAAATTTAGAATGTGTGTTAAATCGTTTTAAGACTTATACAGTCTTAAAACATAATTTAAGATAAGTAAACATGCTGATAAATAACAACAAAAGCATATTATTTTAGAAATAAGTAACTTACTCATTATTATTATATCCTCTTTTTTTACTCTCATAATTGTTTTGACTTTACTTACCTGGAAAAAAACAATAAAACAAATTATAAACAGAATAACAAAATAAAAATATGATTTACAGTCATATTTAACTAATTTATGAAAATAATGATCAATACTAATTACCACCATAAAAATAGGTAATAAAAAAAAGAAATGAACACCTGAAAATTGATAATAATTGGTTACAATCTCAAAGTGTCAAGATAATATTCATGGATATGTCAAATTAATTTCAGATAGTCAGTTGATGGATGTTTAACAATAACTTGTACTGTAAATAACTTACTGTTAATAACAAGTATTAAACAAAGATTTCTAAAATTTGGGAATTCTTTTAACTACGTATAATATATAAAAAGCTTCTTGAATTTTCTCATATGATAAACCTTTAAATCATTTTAAAAATCCCAAAAACACCAGACTATATATATTATTGTTCCATAAGAATCCAAAATTAATCAGTGATGATAGTAAAAATAAAAATTAAAAATAACTTTAATCGGCTCTATGGACAGTTTATTTTTTTTTTAATGGTCTCCCTTTAAAATAGATGGAAAATCGTACAACGTAACCACCAGAGGAGCTTCTTCAACACATTTATAAAGTATAATAAATAATCATAAATAGTTTTTTTTTTTTAATTAAAATAAAATGTGAAAATATAATAAATGGGTAACTGTATAAATATAATTTATATAATTTAATCGAGTGATCTGGTTGTTTTTAATAATTTAAAAGTGGATTGAACTAATGTTTAAACAATTGTCCGATTGATTTTTGGTCATACAAAAAAAATTAAACACATTAACAAGTTGATCACTATATAGCACATTTAAGTGCCACACCTTTTCGTGTCGATTCGATTTGCTGAGGCACGCATGTAGTACTTACCCTTTCGTAGTTTTGATCCTACGTAAAACTAAAATTCCCCAATTGTTGCTCTTTTCCAATTTTTTATAATTATTACGTAGTTCTTAATGCTACAATTTTTTTTTCTCACTCAATTTTTATCATTTATCTAGTAAACGTCCCCTGTTTGTCTCAAAAAAATGATAAAGTTTATGTAGGTAATAAAATGAATTAAATTATGATATGTATTCTTTAGTCTTCCAATATAGTCAAAAATATTGACTTCCAGTAACCGATTGGTAATAATTTTCTTAAAATATATGTTGTTGTGAATCTGTAAAATGTATACGCACGTATTATATACATGGTATTGATAATTCACTATTTAACTGTTTAAGTTACACATACGTGTATCAGTATTTGGTATATGTTGTAAAAAAAAAGTCATGACAATGTAATTTTCATGGATACGTCAAATTTAATTCATGTAGTCACTTGACGGATGTTAAACAATAACTTAAAAAGAAGTTAAAAAAGATTGTCACTAGAAACCAAAACGTTTTCCATAGTTTTGGCGAAAAAATAAAACAAAAAATTAATGCCCACCTCTGTAGATAAAGCGTCTCGGCATTTCGTGCGGAGGTCCCTGGTTCGAATCCCGTTCAGGCATGGCATCTTTTCATATGCTACCAATTTTCACCGGGCTAACGAACATAGCTGCTGATACCCACTCTTTCATTAAAAAAACTTACAAACCCTTTTAGAAGTGGATTTTTGTACCATCGTACATTTATTTACCTATAATTTTATTGAAATATATACATAATATGTATATGTGTATTAAAATATGTATAGAAACATAAACAAGATTGTAATAATGTAAATTTAAGTTATTAAAAATGAACGCGTACCATAATAAGAAATATTGAGACAACGTTTTATGAAAACCATAAAATTAAATGAAAAGGATAATGTAATTTATATAATATTTTTAATACGCTATCAGCTTGTCTAATAAAGATGAAGAATTCCATTTTATTCAATGATATAGTAATAATATTATAACAGAGCTGCCCAGCATATGTTGAATGTTGCCGGAGTTGGCCGGCGAACTAGAATTATAAGTTATATCTTAAAGTGAACAACAAAACAAGAGAACAGACTATAAACTGATTGATGATGATGGATGATATTATGAAACGTCACGTGGTACGTATTATCTAGCGTCAATCATTGATCAGTCTGACAGAAAGACAGCCAGACGTACAGACATATAGACGAGATGCCCCAATGTCTTTAGATTATTATAAGTTATGTTAAAACATCGCTGATAGCCATTTCAATCTATCTACTTTACTGTAACTAATCTAAAACTCTTACATATTACTTTTTTCAACAATTTTTATTTATTTTTTATCCAGAATTTGTATCATGTAATCGCACAAATTTCTTTACATGTGATGGTTCACAGTAAAAGTTTTACAAAAAAAAGGCAAACTTTATGTAAAGTATAAAATTACTATGAAATTGAATGAAACTTTATTTTTTATAAATAGATACTCAATTTAAAACAAGAACTTAACTTTTAAAATAATTATGGTAACCGTAACTGCAAGATAAAACTCAAACTTGTTACGATGTCAACTTTGAGGTGACATCGTAAACTTATTTGGCATAAGGAGGTCTTTCCTTAATTTAATTAAGCTCTAAATCTAACTGAAATGAGTTCAGTGACTTATCATCAAGAGTAGGTCAAGGAAGTTGTACAGTCATTGGGAACAAAATTTTATAACTGCTTTCTTCAGATTTTAAAGTTTCCTGAATGATGCTTTTGCAATGGAATATTAGTTAATACTTTTAAAAAAAAAAAATATATATATATAATAGGCCTACCACAAGAAGTTTAATATGCGATACGTGGTAAAAATTTCAAATTTCCAAAGCTGTAGGTAAGAGATATAGCATAACATTCAAAGTTTAAATGCTTAAATAATGCCTAAAAAACACATTCGTAGAGATATCTTTATAAAACCATCTAAGAAATTCTCTGAAACAGAGAAATCTTAGAAATAAAATAGAAAACAGTTAATCCCTTAATAACAATTATAAATAAGAATCCCCATATTTTTTTTTAGCACTTACCATTAAATGCGACTGCTTTTAAAAGCTACCATAACCGATTAATTAGCAGTTAGCAAATTTGAAAGAATTAGAGGTTATAGACTACGATATAAACATGTTGATACTTTAAACAAATGCAGAACGCATAATGACGTAGAGATAGCTGCAGAGAATACAGTCTAGCCTACCAGGACTTAAAATTGTAGACCATGAAACCTTCTTTTATTTAAACCTATGTTTTTCTTTAGGTTTTTAAACCTTTTATTTTGATATCAATAACTAAACTGTAATTTTTTTAAGTTTTTGTTTCTTTTAGAAACCTGAAAAGTTTTTAATTTAACAAAGATTTTTATTTAATACGTACAATGTTTACTTGGTGGTTTTTTTTTATCTAAATGTGAAGATTACTTCTGAAATTTAATTCCAAATAGTTAAAAAAAGTAATTTATTTGTTTATTATTTTTTTTTTAAAGAAATTAACCAAAACTGTAATATTATTCAAGATATAAATGCTGAAAACATTAATTTTTATACTATTTTAACTGTAGTTCATTGACTTCAAAAATATTTGTAAATTAGCCTGGAGAATCTTTTTTTTTGAGAGAGAGAGAGAACTGCTTTTAAAATTTGGGTTATTTAAGATTGTTTAATATTGATGTGATAGAATTATTCAACGTCTATCAAATCCTGTTGAAAGAGATGGACCAATATGAATAGTATTTTTCCTTAAATCAAATTTTTCTTTCTTAGCAAAAAAAAAACACAAAATTAAAACCTTAAAATCAAATGTTTGCTCGCGCACAAAACAACTTTTTTTGTAAATTTTTTGTAATTATAAAATATATATATATTTTTTTTTTATAAAGTAAAAATATGGCAACAGCTGATATTACTTTCAACTATTTTTATTTGTTCTATTTTATGATGTAAACTAAAATAAAAATTAACAAAAGTGATTTAGTAAAAATCTATCGGTTTATTTCACCATTGTTGTTCAATCTCAAAGAAGGCTGGATCGTTTTATTTTTTCAAGTTAATCATTTTTGTTTGATCGTCAGTGTAAAAAAAACTGGAGAAGTATTGAATGACTTTCCCGGTTATTAATAATAAAAATTAAAACTGTAAGAGCCATAAACACAAAAAGTAGTACATACATTTTTTAGAGGTGAGGAATAAACTTTAAGAAAGATTTCTCTAAAAAAATATTCATATATAGATTAAGCTTCAGATTTACTTAAGTAAAGTTTTGTCTAAATCTAACACCTTCTTCAATAAAAAAAATAAGAAAAACTAAATTAAAATAATAGTAATAATAATAATAATAAGTTAAAATAAATAATAATAAGATACAAAATTTTCAAAAGCCTTTTCTGCATTTTAAATCCGGGATCTATAATTTTTAAAAATTGCAGGCATTTCTTTTGATAGCTCTTTATGTGAAGTATAAACTTTCAAATAAATTTAAACAATATTTAAATTTAAGCAAAATAGAGCAAAGAAACAAAAACATGTATCTCAATTTTAAAGGTAGGAGTTGATTTTTTGGAAAAAAATATTTTTGGGTTTTGTATATATGCATTGTAGGTAACAAATTTACTTCAATAATGTTTTCTCTAAAATACATCTGAAAAAACGGTATTGTTTTTCGCAATTCTATCCTCCACCGAGTACAAATTTTGAAAAAAGGTTAATATGATCAATGCCTCATACATGAAATATTTGAGTAAAATTTGAAGAAATTCGGTTTGGTCAATCTTGAAATGTAAGGCCAAAAGTAGTGCGATATATACACGCACATACATATGTCTTTTTGGTCTAGATGAACTAGTTGTAACCTCAAACAAAAAGATTTGCAAAAATTCCCATACCTCATTTTTGACGTTACATTTTCAATATACTTTCCTATTTATTATATCTATTCTAGCAGTATTCGTCGGGAAAGTAATATTGCAATTAAAAGAACGTCATTTTTTTTCATAAGAAGAATAATTCTAAGTGTACAAGGCCAAGTAATTTTTTACCAGTTTATTATTTTTTTAAAATAATTTTTACCAATAATTACAAACATGTTGAAAAAGCAATTTCCCTTACGAAACATGGTGTTCCGAAAGACCAATCAACTTCAACCAACATTGCGTAATTTCTATCAGTAACTAATCCTGCTCAACAACGGACGAACTCTAACAGTAACTGTTCAACAACGGAGGCAAGTGAATAATGTAATTTATTTTGACCTACAAAAAGCCTTTGTAAGGTCCCTCACCATTTGCTGATTCATAAATTAAGCGCCTAACTTGGGTTTTATTGAAGATTATCTTAGATGGAATAAATCCTATTTTCAGGGAAGAACCTTTTCGATGTGCAGTGTCAGCATAATGTCTAGACCTTTTAATATATCTTCTGGGGTTCCCCAGGATATAATCTTCGCCCCTTATTGTTTTTATTATTTGTAAACGATATTTTTAATGTTATCGATTGTAATCATTCGTTGTATGCTGATGATCAAAAAATATACGACAATATTTTTAATAATAATGATAATCTTATCCTTTTCAGAGGAATATATATAGTACAAATTCTTGGTAAAAAACAAACTTAATGCCATTAAATGTGAAAAAAACGAAAAAAGTTTCCTTTTCTAGGAAAGCAGCTACATCATTCTTCAATTACAGAGATGTCGGGGTTCCAACTGAACGAGTTAATGAAGTCAAGGACCTTGGTATTCTCAAAGAGAATACCAAGGTCCATCGACAAGCTAAGTTGTCGATGGTGAGACAAGTTACGTAATATCAAAAGCTAGGAGTAACCTCAGCTTAATACAATGGATGGTGAGGAGTTTCGTCGATATTACAAGTTGTATTCTACTTTATAAATCGATAGTGAGATGTCACATCCAATATTCCACTATTATTTGGATCCGTCTTCAGTTGGTCATTTCCAGTCTTGCCTCCAGTAGAACCTTTTTTTGACTTGGTGAATTTTTATCGTCTGCTGCACGGCAAATATATCCAGGAATCAAATATTCAAATTTGTGAACCTTTGTTCCTCTGTAAGGAATTGAAAATTGTTTTTCAACGACAAAAGATCTGTCTGATCAATCACCTAATGAACGATGTAAAGAAGTAGTCAATGCTTACAATGAAGAAATCGACTTCTTTCAGTTCAGTGAAAACAAATTCAAAATAAAATTAAGGAGTTAATATGCTCTGTATCGATTGTGAAATAAACCAAACCGAAAATAATTATTCCACTGTGCAAAATAAAATAAGATTATTAGTATGAAAAATCATTATTATTAATACAACTTATAATTACTATTATTAAAATCATCATTATTGTTATGTTTTTGAACATCGTATGGATAATAGTATGGAAAAATTATATTTGTTATATTTTGGATAATTATTATTGTTATTATTTTCATGTTATCCATAGATTTGTTTTACGTTTATTACGTATATGTTAACTTACTGTTTGTATATGTTAACGTTTTGTGTACATAAGCGTTTTGTGTTCAATATGCAATATACTAAGGCTTAAGTAGCTGTTCTGTTGTACTAAAATAAATGATTATTATTACTTTAACTTAATTTTTTTATAAAATTTTAATGAACTGCAGATGTGGAAATGATGCAACATTCAGTATTTATTTTGAATGAATTAAAAATCAGCTTTTGGTTTCATTCTAATTTTGATGATAAAAATTTATCATTCTTATTAACATTTCCTTTTGAATTGTAAAAATCAATTCTTAGGTCCCACTTCTCCCCCCCACACATAATTTCCACACGTCAATCATTAATTTCATTTAACGTACTCTATCAATTGATTAATTTACAATCTTCATCTTCATACTCTTTTCGTCTTCTCCTTTTGACATTGACATTGATGTGATTTGAACATGTACATACCGCTGGTCTTCATTTCACTTCACGATGTCAGGTTAGTTTTATATATATATATAATAGCCACATCTTTGTTGGTTTGGTTAGTCAGCTAGTCGGTTAGTTAGCATAATGAACATATATTATATTAATAATGTACATTGTTGTTAGACTAACTCGGTTACTTTGATAAATTATAATGCATTATTCTTATATTTTCTTAATGAGTCCATCTTTAAAATGCTTCTGTAGCTACTGATTTCTTAGTGTACTTTCTTTTATTTATTTATTTTTTTCTTTAACGTATCCTAACCTATGTCGAATTATTTATCGTTTAAAAAATATTAATATATATCTTTTTATTATTATTTATATAAAATATTTTACTGAAATTAATACCATTCATTTATTTATTTTTTAATTATATGTGAAGGAAAAGAAGTTTAGACTTGTATATATTAAATTTTAAGTTTCGGAACAAACTAGTTCATAAACTAGAAATTTTTACGTTTTTCGATATACCAGGATGTGATTTAAATTTTAATTACTTTCCCTGCGAATATAGCTAAAATAGCTATATTAAATGATATGGGGATCATGTTAAAATTGGCGTATGGGATTTTCGCAAATTTTAACATTTTACGGTCCAAGTAGTTCATCTAGACCAAAAAACCATATGTATGTGCGTAAGTATGTGTATCGCATTGCTTTTGACCTTATATCTAAGGATTGATCGAACCGATTTTCTTCAAATTTGACTCAAATCTATGTCTATATGCTTGATCTTATTATTTTTTTTTAATTCGATATCACGGGAATACCCATTTCGATTTTATTTAGAGGTATTTTAGAGAAAACCTTATTAAATCAATTTTGTTACGTACAAAACTGATACATAATCTTTATATATAAAAATGTTAAGTTCGTTTGTGTACGCTTCAAAACCTCAAAATGTTCTGCACCGATTGAGCTCAAATTTTAGCACGATATATAACCCGCATCAAAGATTGTTTATATCTATTTTTCGCATCAGTCACATACCCACGACCGCGAGAAAACAGTTTTTTTAACGGTCAGCTGTGTACCAGTGACCGCGCCATCTGGGGAAGCGAGGGGAACACTCGCCATACTAGTTAACGACAACCGCAGTCACATGTGAAAGAATACCTGTTCCCAATTACATTGTTTATTAACAAAAAAAAAAGTATCCATTTGCATCTGATTCAGATTATTATACAATCTGAATTAAATATTCACTTTAATCGAGGTACTTTTGTGTGATCGTGTCGTGATTGAGCTGCGCCTTTCACCAAGCTCTGAATTTATTAGAAAACGACCAACAGTGGGATATATGTATTAATGACGCGTGCATCACTGCACATCCAAACCAAACTCGCGCATTATTCGCAATTATATTGACCGCTTGCTTCCCTTCATCTGCCACAGAGTTATGGGAAAGATATCGATCGCATATGGCTGAGGATATTTTGCATAGAGTACGCCTAGAAAATGCCATGGAATTTACAGAAGGCATTTACAACGAAGCATTGATAAATATTGAAGACAAGTGCTTACCTATTGCTAATAAAGTTCTTAGTCAATTGGGAAGTACCCACCCGAGCTGCGATTGCTTTATTTGATGTGGATTTACGCCGTGAACAGAGTTACAACATTGGTGATCTTCAGTCATATGTCCAATCAAACATTCCCAAATTAACGCGTGAACAGAAAGTCATTTATGATCGTATAATGCAAATGATAAATGACGGAGTTGGGGACCTTCTTCTTGGATGCGCCAGGAGGAACTGGGAAAACATTCCTCATTAGATTGATTCTAGCAACGGTTCGATCAAAAAATGACAATTATCCTGTTGCGGAATATTAATCAGCCAAAACTCTGCAACGGCACGCGACTTGCAGTTAAGAAATTGATGAATAACGTAGTGGAAGCAACGATTTTAACGGGGCCTTTCAAAGGTGAAGATGTCCTCATTCCTCGAATACCCATAATCCCGACTGATACACCATCTTAATTTAAAAGATTGCAATTCCCAATTTGATTGGCATTTGCAATCACAATCAATAAAGCTCAAGGTCAATCTTTAGAATTGTGTGGTTTAGATTTAGATGCGGATTGCTTCTCACATGAGCAACTGTATGTTGCGTGTTCCCGAGTCGGCAAAGCAGATAGCCTTTATATCTACGCAGACAGTGGAAAAACAAAAAAAATATTGTATATTCACAAGTATTACAAAATTAAACTTCTATGAAACGTATGCTTTGTTTTGTTTCTCATTTCTCATCCAAGCAACCACAATCTGGTACAGCGAAGCGTGGCGGGTAGAGCTAGTCATATATAAATAGTCAAACAAATGTTTTTTTTTCAAAATCAACCCCCACCTCTTAAAATTGGAATATATGTATTTTTTTGGTTCTTTTGCTCTATCACTCTTCGATTTAAATATTATTTAAGAATTTTTTGAAACTTTTTACATCATATGTATAGCTATCAAGAAATGTCTACAATTTTTTTAAAATTATAGATTCCGGATCTGAAATGCAGTAAAGGTTTTTTAAGATACACTTTTTGTTATTTTATCCTGTAATGAAGAGAGTTGTAGGTTCAGAGAAAACTTTATTTAAGCAAATTTGTTAAACTTAATACTATATATGAATATTTTTAGAAAACATTTTCTTAAAATTTATTCTTTACCTCTAAAAAATATACACAGTGGTTTTTTTATGACTAATTCTTTTAAATCTTATTAATAATAGCCAGGAAAGTCATTTAATACTTTGGCAACTTTTTTAATAGAATATTTAAGTAAAACGTTTTTGATCTATCTACCTTTGAATGAATATTTTAATTTTTTTTTTTTTTTTAATTTGTATTGTATTTTAGTAGATTGAGGCCTGATAAATACTTTTCGTAAAATATTTATTGTGTAATCACAGAGCATGTTCATATTTAATTTCCTTTACAAATAATTTCAAGCTTGAACTATATTACTCCCTACAACTTCAGCATAGCAGAAAATGATCTATATTTCATCTTGAGAAATCAGTGATCTTTTCAAGTAATGAGCTTCTGTATCAAAACTTAACAGATCAGGACGATTTTAGAAACAAAATCCCAAAAACTAATTATAAATGATTTATCGTTGAATATTTTTATGACTTAATCATTATTAACCATTTCTTTTCAACTAATTTGAGAGTCTGTTATGTGTATATTTATTATAATATTTACAAAACTAATGTCTATAATTTAAGAAAAAGGTTTCAAAAAAAAAACATTTCAGGTAATGATCAAAGTTAGTCCTAACTACTGATGTAATAAAATTTCGATTGATTCCGTTAGTTATAGATTACCTAGGTACATTTACGGTTCCTGGGTTCGAATCTCGGTAAGGCATGACATTTTTCACACTCCCACGCACAATCTTCTTCATAAGATTCTGTAATGAATTAATTCATTAGTCAAAAAATAAAATAATGTGTATAGAGTAAATAAAATCCATGCGTTACCGTGCGTAATGTACGTATATATGACTTTTATACATATTAATAATTAGTAAGTATATTTTATTAAAATATTAGTACCGTGTTTCCATCAGTCATTTAATATAGTGAAATCATTTTGGTTTGTGGTATACCATTTAGCTGAAGCACGACTCGCATTGATATAACAACCTGCACTTATTCAGTTGTTTTTTAATTGTGCGTATAAATCTGTCCTTACCCGCCTCCACTCTAAATAGCAGATGAGATGAGACTGTAGATCCACTGTTTCTCTTTCACTCACTGTTGTTTTTTTTTTGTTTTTTTTTTACTTTTTTTATATATTTCCCTCTTTTTCTCACTTACTTCTTGCCGCTGCTACCGCCTTAGGCGTTTTGGCCCCACACCTTACTTGTGGCCATAACTTACGATGTACCAGTCAAGATTCCATTCCGCTTCTATGACGATTCCATTTGCCCAAAATCCTTAAACTGGTTTCCTTCAGCTGCCGCGCCATACGTCTTTCCTAGAAAACCAGTTTCTTAATACTTCTGCATAAAAATACTCACACACATCTTTTTTTTTTATGGTAATACATTGTATTCTTTACCTTGTATTTATTTTTAAAAATAATACGAAATATATATATATATATATATATATATATATATATATATATTAACTCTTATTAGTCGTACATCTTTGTCACTAATATTTTCTTAAGTATATAAGCTAATTATTATTGTATGTTGATCTTCTAATCATTCTAGTATCCAAGAACATATTTTGATGAAATAATTGGATATCATCAAGCAAATTTAAAAACCAGTCTTGAAATAATAGTCATCTATTAAAAAAAAAAAACTTTAAAAATGTATTGTTTTTTTATCCATTTACATTACATTACTATAGCTTAAATACTATCTTACTTTTTAATTTATACTTCAATTAATTTTATTAATTGAACGTATTATTGGCAGTTATTTTACTAACAATGACAGCAAACACGTATTAGAAATTTCGATTTCGAAAACATTTTCAAGTAAATACTTATTTTAATAAAAATAATTTACAATCTATATATATATATATATATAAGTTTAATTATTATGAAACCGGACTTGTCAGAGCTTTGTCCCACTTTTTTTATGAAGCTTAAATAATATGTCACCATCATTAAATTTGATAGGGCGTGCCGTTTATGTTATTCATAATAAAAGCTATGATAAATAACATAGAAAACGTAAATGTATTATAACATATATATATACTTAAAAGTTTATTTTTAAAGAATATTATCATATATTATTTATTTATATATTATTTATGTGTATATATATATATATATATATTTTTTTTTTCATTATTATTATTATTGTAAGATAGGTTATTGTATTGTACTGGTAAGTTTAAATAAAATTAACATATATTTTTGTTTTGTTGGTCTTTTTAATTCTATAATAATATATATATATATATGTGTGTGTGTGTGTGTGTGTGTGTGTGTGTGTGTGTGTGTGTGTGTGTGTTATAATCTTTTTAATTGTATTTTTTTGTTATGTATAAAATTTTAAAATATTTTAATAACGTTTTAATTGTGCGTTTCAATTCAAATATTTATTCACAACCCAAAAAAAAAAAATGCATTACAATGATAATATATTATTATTTGTTTCTTCTTCTATTTTACATATGGTGATGCAACATAAGGTTGCTATTAGTTTCGAAAAGTGGTGTAGATGTACAAAAATGTATAAAGATTCTATATTTAATATTACATGTAACGTTAACGATAGTAATATAACAATAATACAAACCTCAAATGATTTTTAAAGAACGAACTTATTAACGATTAACGAACTTATTTCTAACTAATTCTAGCGTATTTGTAATGAAGTTATTTTTTACCTTTTAAAATAATAATAATAATAATAAATTGGTAAATCAGAATTTAGATGATACGAGCAAATTTAGATAATCATTATATATACTGTATTTGTATAATTATGGTATGATCGAAAAAATATAAAGTGCAGTAACAGGAAAATGACAATTTTATGAAATGTTAAATATAATAATAATAATGTAATCATAAAATTAATTAGAAATAATAGAATTTTACTCGAAAAAAAGATTTTATAAAAATTAATAATAAATTTGAATAGAAATATATATTCTTGTATATTCAACGATTTTTCAAAACTTCATAGATATTTTTGTGATAAAGAAAATTAAAAAATCTAACAAAAAATAAATAAATAAACAAAAAAATAATTACTTATATCAGTTAATGTTAATACTTCTACATCATTCGCCAGTTAGAACTACATTTGTTAATCTTAATATTCTGAAGAATAAGCATCGAAAGTACTTGACTATTTTTTTGGTAATGTTTTACATATTGCATATATTTATTATATGAATTGTTCAAGTTACAATAATAAAATTTATTCACTGATAATATCAAGTTGACATCCAATCAAAAATAATTTTCTTTTGTAATGGAAATGAAAATGATACAGCCTGCTAAAAAGCCAAACTTAACTGAATTTTCAAGCTGATTTTTCCAGATGAAATGCAGAAAGAAGCCTGTCTTCATCGAAGAGCATACAACAATATTTGATTCATAGTCTGCAAGCAATTATTTTTTCTTCAGCTGTTTAATTTTGTTATTTACATGACTTACAACTCCTTACAGCGATCAAATATTGTGAACATTGATCTTTCATGAAATTGAAGCGAATTACTCGGTAAAGACATTTGTGTATTATATTGAAATGATATTTTTTTTAATGTTTCGTCATTTTTAAATTTTCTGCAATTCCGGATAGCCTTAGCTCAAGTTCAATAGTCGTAATCTACTTATCTTCCTTCTGTATTTCTTTTATTTTTATACTTTTTCGCTTTTTGCGTATTTTTCAAACATATTTTTTTTTTTTATGTACGGGTATTGTTTTGGGTGGATCACTTCCCCATATTTTAAACAAAGGAAAGAAGTATTTATAGAATTAAAAATAATGTTTTAAAAATTATACAATCGTCGTAAAAACTAACACCAAAACATAATACTTTTTCAATGTTCCTATTTTTTAGGGTTAACGGAAATAATATAGTTACATGGCCAAACAGCAATTTTCTACACAAATTCTGCAATAAAAGCTATATATGCTTAATGAACGAGCAAAATAATTTTAAGAATTTGTCATTATAATCTTCTATACAGTTTTAATAGCTATTTCTTTAAATAGTTAATATATATTTTTTTAAATTAAATATTATAATAGCGTTGGTGAATGGGTTATAAAAAATGATGCCCTCCATCGATTAGTAGCTGTCAATTGCGTTTTTTTCTTCTATCATATACTACAGAGTAATATAAATTATTATCCTACAAATTTATAAGTTTTCATGTGTTATGTAGTCGTGGCGCTTATACTTTAACAGGATTAATAGGGGTTTTTATGTCATAAGTAATATGAAATAACACAATCGGCATTAGCACAAATACAAGACATATTACAATTTACTAAGTGTCCCGGAAGGTGTTGATTAAATTTATGCACTGATTCAGGACATTAAAATAAAAAAATTAAAAAAATCACGTTGACACGCTTTATCTCCCTTCATTTTCCACCAATCTGTACTATTTCAATCAAATTTACATCTTAATGAAATGAAATATTTTAATGAAATTTGGTGTGTACTTACCCAACATTTTCTACAAAAATAAATAAGTTTAACATTTTTACCTTTTAAAATTTCAAATTATCGGCCATTTAAATTTTTTAATCAATAATAGCTCCATCGAATTATGTTGTATGTAAATAAAATTACGCATTTTAATTTTAAAAAAAACGACACCTCATTTGTAAATACTTTTACAGAATTTAAGTGATCGGAATTTGTTTCTATTCACTTCACTATCAATAATTGTTACTTACTAAAACTGGTTAATAATAATGTTATATAGTATATATCGTAGAAGATTTCTAGTTAATATAACAGATAAATATTTCTTTTGTAAATTTTAGAACATTTTTTTAATTTTCCTGTAATATATTAATTTATTAATGTATATTATTGTATTGTCAACAACGTATCGCAGTATTTATTGTGTGCAATAAATGTGTAGAGTAAAGAAATTGAATAATCAGGAATGCAATTTAGTGTTTAGAAGTGTAAAGTGATAATGCAAGACAGAAGAAAAGGAAATTGACCATAGCTATGAATGGTAGAAAAATAGAAAGGGTAAAACAATTTACTTACCTGGGAACAGTTTTTTTGTGAAGATAGAAGAATGATTAAAGAATTAAGTACAAGAATACAGAAGGGAAGTGGATTTTATCAGACTGTAAAAAGTCTGATCTGGAACAAGGAAGTACCTTTGCATTGTAAGAGAGTTATGTAAAAAGCCTAATTTTTGCCAGTTCTTACCTACGCGGCAGAAACCTGGACCGGTGGCAGAAAGATGAAGGGTGGAGTATAGGCAGCGAAATGAAATTCAAGAGAAGCACGCTAGGAAAGACAAGAAGGGATAACATAAAGTGCAATATGTTCAGAGAGAAACTGAGATTAGGAAGCCTTGTCGAGTCGATTCAAATATCACAGCCCATGTGGTTTGGGCGTATTGAAAGGATGGATGAGGAAAGATTACCAAACAGGTAGAAGACCAAGGGTTAGATCAACAACGAAATGGATAAATACGATGATGGAGGAAGTGCGCGAGAGAGAGGATATGGTGAGATTAATGGAAGAGTGATGGTTCATGGATCGAAGCAGGTGGAGAAATTTTGTAGACACAACCCGAGGAAACTTGGATTAAACAGAACTGAAAATGATAATGATATTAATATATTTTCCGTTTCACGTATAGTATTAGTTAAAATATAATAATTGTTATCTATATAAATCATCAAAAATTATTTTATTATTCAGAAAAAAAATTAATTTTGAAAATTCGTAATTATTAAAAAATAAACAGCTGGCTATGCTCTTGCATCAATAAGATAAAAATTAGGAAAATAAAATATAGGCTAAGCTAAGCTAACCTTTTATAATCTTTATTTAATAGAAAAATCATCAAACAGTGCACTAATTAATTCGCTACTGGTATTTTTATATGGGTTTATTATTTCTTTTTTTCAGTATTTAATAATTTTCCCAAACCGGTCATATTAAAAGTTAATTTTTAATTTAATGAAATAATAATGATGATGATGATGATTATGTTAGAAATAATAATAATAATAATAATAATAATAATAATAATAATAATAATAATAATAATAATAATAATAATAATAAAAATGAAACATCAGCACATTAAAGATTTTACGATTTAGGATTGTCATAAAATAAAAGACTGGCCAAAGAAACGTACAGGCGCCGCGGTGTGGGGCCCTGGCTGAGTGGTATTTTTCTCTTCTATCATTGACTATAATAATCTCAGTAACTCCTTTACCTTGTCAAGAAATAGAGTGTCTTAAACAAAATACTAGGCAGTGCTAATTAGAATTAATTAGAATCGACTGAGGTGAGTTTAATTTATAGAGGCAATAAAACTTGAGCCAGCAAACTTTTCTTCCACTTCTTCATCTCTTTCTTTCATTCTAGCCTCTTCTTCTTCTTTACGATGATTGGATTATGAGGCCGACGGTCGGGTGAGGAGTGGATGTAAAAGATACGGGTAGGTAGCTTTACAAAGACAAGCGTAACGAAAATAGCAGAAGTCAAGTTACACAAGTCTTCGTCTCTTCTTGATGATTATCAATCAGAAAAGAACTCTTGACTCCTTTTAAAAAGACAGACGACGTTTTGGACGTACCATCAGTCACTCGTTGAGAAAACATCGAAAGTACATTTTACTGTTGTGGGACAACTGGTTGTTGTTGTTGGTTACTTTTTTTATTCCTTACTTTTTTTTATTTATTTATTTTTGTTTCTTTTTTATCTATCTTGTGAGAAGGTAATCAATCCAGATACTACTAGAAGGCTAACAGACAAAACTGCCAATTAACAAACACACACACACACACACACACACACACACACACACACACACACACACACACACACATCCGTAGGCTATAGGCTAATAACATATACAAAATTCTTGGTTGAATTCTGATCTACTGATTTCTTCCAGTTCTTACCGTGTGAATACATTCGTACACACACACACACACACACACACACACACACACACACACACACACACAAATGTATAAT
Organism: Lycorma delicatula; assembly: GCF_047948215.1. Lineage (NCBI taxonomy): Eukaryota > Metazoa > Arthropoda > Insecta > Hemiptera > Fulgoridae > Lycorma > Lycorma delicatula. The sequence continues at coordinate 136,004,076 of NC_134458.1, read as the reverse complement.
AATTTTTTTCATTCTTCATTCCTAAGATTCCTTTTTTTATATATTTTTTTCTGCCTATATAACGTGATTTTATTTTATTTCTGTTCGATTATTATGTCGTAATTGTTTGTTAGAGTTGATTTATTGTTTTAATTTTTTCATCCGGAAGTCTGAGTGCTAAGATTAAATAGTTTAAGTTTATTATGGACTATTCCTATTAAACAAACCTATTTGTATATTTATTTTGTATATGTGTATGTGTATATACGTTATGAATAAAAAAATGTATATATATTCAGTGTTAGATCATGGAATCGTGTATCATTTCTTCTTTTTAACTTGTTGTCGTATGTAAATTAGTTCTTCTTTTTGACTGTTACTTTCTTTTTTAAGAACACATTGTCGTTCATTTAATAATGGAAATTAAAAGAATGGACTTAAACATATAATGCAACTTAAAGCATATAATTGCCTTTCAGCGCACTGAGAGGCAAGATTTCATACATTCTGTATTATTGAAATACTTGAAATCAAATAAAACATTTATTAACAATTAAAAAAATTAATTAATTAAAATGAATTATTCTATTATTTTATTAATTATAAAATATTATTATATTTATTTTATTATTTATATATTTTTTTCTAATGTCTACATTACCGTTCAATTAGTGAACAATAAGCGACCTCGGTATGGCCCAATGAGATTAGGATGATATATGTATGACATCTAAATGAGGTGTAGTCTTGTATATACTCAGGCCTACCATTTCTGAGACATGTAATTAATTGAATCCCAACCACCAAAGAACAGCGCTATCCACTGTCTAAGATTCAAATTTGTATAAAAGCAACTAGTTTTTACTAGGATTCGAACCTCAAAATATTCGACTTAGTAATAAGCTATTAAACAATTGATTTGCGACGACGAGTTAACCATTGACCAGCTTGGTTGACTAATTATAAATATTGAAGAAAAAGTTATTTATTCTAATAATTGTGTATTAATTATGTATAGACATAATAACGCTCTTCCGGTTAATTGAAATTGGCTAGTTTTCCACGTAAAAAATATCAACAAGGAAAAATAATTAAAAACTAATTCACGTAACTATTTTTTTCATAGCAGTAAATTATAGTAAAAAAAAAAATTAACAGAAAATAAAGAGTAAAGATTTTCGCAGGCAAAAACATGTGTTTAATTTAAATAATATACATTTCCCTATTTTATTTATATTTAATATATATAATTTAAAGGTTTATGAATTTTATTCAAATTAGTATTAAGTTTGGTTAATTTATAAATGTGAAAAGAATGCGCTTTCTTTTAATGATTATTATAATAATATCGTAAAATAGAAAAAAACAATCGTTAATAAAAAATAAACATCGAAAACTAGATACGGATTTTGATTTTTTAACAATCATCATCAGTAGTTACAGATCATATACTAATGATGACTGCTTAAAAATCGAAATACACAAATAGTTAAAATTGTTTTAAGAGTTAGTTAAACTTTAAAATTTGTTATTTTATTACAATAACTTTTAATCGCAGTTTTTGTATTTTTTTTATTTTTTATGGATATCGAGGTAATTACTGAACAATAATTGAAACCTTATTTTTTTAAAAGGAAGTTTTTCAGTTTTTTCTCTTGGTAATTTTATAAAAAAAAAATAAAATTATTCAAATAAATACCGTAAAAATGTAGGATATTCTAGTGTATTTCTTTTCATAAACTGTAAATGTTGCAACGAACACATAAAGAAAGCACAAAAATTTTGGTTTCTAAATAAAATTAATAAAAAAATAAATAAATTTTAAATTTTAATTATTTTCTACAACCGCTGTTGTGACCACTATCAATATTACCTACCGTCCAAAAGAGTAACCAAGGATTAATTTTTCTTGGTACAGCAAATCATTTAATCTTTTTAATTCAATTTGATGATCTCATTACTGGTTGTTGAGGTTTTACCGACTTTCCGAAGAAAAGTATATGGTATTATTTTCGGTCGCACAATGGGATTGAGGGGTGAAATTGAATTTTCTTCACGTTTTGAGGCATGAATAATACGAAAATTTCATTCAGTTGAAATGCACTTTCCTTATATATATATTAATAGATCTATGTATAAAATTTGTGGCTCAAAAATCTGCAAAATTGACATTCATTGAAATTTAGATATTCTGGTAATACTGTAACTGAAGTTGTGCATGTGAAAATTTGGTGAAGATTGGTTGAATCGTTCTTCAGTTACACTAACTTTAAGGTCGATAACAGACAACATAACCTCACTTTGAGGTTATGTTGACTTTGATAGTATATTTTTCATACGCACTTATGCAGCGAGTCACAATGGTAAATGAGTTTAAACTTGATGCTTGTATGTAGCGTTAACTTGTTATTTTTAATTATTTTATCAAATTACGGTTATAATAATTTAATTTTCTTATAAACAGAAAATATATTTTAATGTTAAATAAATTTAAAAAATTATATTTCTTTTAGTTTTCTCATTTAGTTTATTTTTTGTATATTTCTTGAGCAAAAAATTATACAAACTAAAATAACGAAGTCGGTCTTCTTGCGCAGAACTGCGCAAGAATTTTTTATATGTCGAATACTTGATTTTTCTGTAAGTGTTGGTTACGAATATGTATTGTTATGTACACAGTGATACATAACAATATAACAGTAATAAGCATTGCACTGAAAATTACTAATAATACTAAAAGTAATAATGTTTGTTATAAGTTAAAATATATGGTATAGTGGGAGGAAAATATATAATATATACTATTTGTTGTATATCTTTACACTCTTTCTTAGTACATAATCTATTCCTTTAGCCTTCTCCTCATGTCTTCCCACAATCGTATCTTACTACGTTATGGTAAGCTATACAGATTGTAGTAGAAGAACGACTTCAGGTTCAGCCAATAAAAATCAAGACTTTATCTGACTATGTCTCGGAACAGCATAAACACGGTCATTTTAAAATTTAAAATATGTCGGTTGAAATAAGCTCTTAACATAAGACTTTTAAACTTTAATTTACACATATATGTATACTATATAATACCTAACAAACATATCTGACTTACATAATGACAAAGATATTAGTATAATTTTACAAAACATTCAATTTTTTTTTAATTCATGCGTGGGGTTTGTGTTCTGATTTGTATATAATTTTAAGCGGCGAACAGTTTAGTTATCAAATATTTATCAAATGAATAACAACTTTTCGTTTTTTTATTCCTTTTTTCTTTTTACTCAAAGTAAAAGTAAAATATACTTTGTATATTTTAAGAATATATTATTATATACATCCTTAACAAATAGATACAATTAGATACACTTAACATACATTGAAATAGTAAAACATCTGCTGTTTCTTTTTATCTATAACTTAACATATTTAACCCGCAGTTTTGTTTTTTATTAATTTTTAAAAGTTTTTTTTTTACTTGGATAAGAATTAAAAAAAAATTCAACACCATTAACCTTAAATGCGAAGTCCGTTAACACATTTAAGGTAATAATCGATTTTTTAAAAACTTTTTTTGTAATTATTTAAGTATTGTTACGTTTATCATATTGATAATTATTCTTTAAAATTTAAAGTATTTAAAAAAAATATATATATATATACATGATATAATTTGTTATATAGTTTATTAATTGATTGTGCATGGTTTTTCCCTTTTTTGCTTTATATCGCCAAATAAGCTTGAAGCATGTGCGTGGGATATGAAAATGGAATTTTGTAGCGTATGAAAATTGCCATGCCTGACCGGGATCAAACCTGGGACCTCCGGATGAAAGGTCGAAACGGTACCACTCCACAGATCATTATCTGATCTTGTCAAATCAATGAAAATTTAAATATTTTAATGATATGAAATAAATTTAATTCAAAATATTTTGTTTTCTAAATTTATGAATATTATTTATTGGGTTATCTCAAAGTTTTTTTTTTATCATTTTTTCTCTTTTTTGAATGTTAGGGAAATTTATAATTTTATTTAAAATATTCTTGTTTTTTTAATTTCTATAAAAATTTAACTTTCTGCGGTATTTAGATGTTATACTTTTATATATATATATATATATATATATATTCCCATCATACATAATTTTTGTATTAATAGTTAAAGAAAATTAATTAAACAAAAATTATTCGTTTTTCATCAACAATGAGTTAATCATTCTTATTTTGAAAATTTCTGTAAACTGAGATACATATATCAGTGTATATTTATGATAAGATTTAAGAAATAATAGCAAATTCTTCGTGGTAGTTAGTTCTTAAAATCATCTTTCACACAAAAAAGAAACAAAATAAATTAAATATAAACTTGAAGTTAGAACTTTATTATAGTTATTATTACCAATAACTTTATTTTTTAATTATTAATTAATTATTCATGTAATATATCCATCAAATAAACAATTATATTTTAAATAAATTATGAAAATTCATTAATAGAAATTAGTAACAGCTATAATATTACTTGCAAATAAAAATATATATATGTTACAAGAAACAATAACTACTGTTAAGGCGTGAATATATGACTGTTATGATAAAACAGTAACTAATAGAAATCGATTTTAAGAAGCCGACCCTAAGGATATTTATTATAATTATTTATTATTATTATTGTTATTACCGTAACTATTGTGTGCAGTAATCTTATTGTAGATTTATTACTGGAACAATAAATTAATTGCGTTATAATAATAATAACCACTTGTATTTATATGTACATGTAAGTAAATAAATAAAACAAATTTGATGTGAATATCCAATAAGATTACTGGAATTCAATCCCACATTTATTTATTTCTTTATATCTATAATCTACAATAATACTAATAATAACAATAATTGTTATTATTTTTATTATAATAATAATATAGATTAATATAAGCTATAATAGCTTAGAAACCGATTTAATTGTTGCAGATTGTATAAATATATATGTACTATAGTATATAATGCGTTCATAACACTATATTTAATTTGTGTCGATCCTCGTCTGAATACGAAATCGATAATAAATATTTGATTTCCTAAGCTACCTTCTCTATCCTTGTCAATGTGTATATCTTACTCTTTTCCTCTCAACTAACTGTGGACTAATTGTACAATTTCTATAGGTTATATTAATAAATCGTATTCTTATATGTTATGTGCGTGTGTGTGTATGTGTGCGTACGTGTGTGTGGATACACAATATCATAAGTTAATGTAGGAAAGAAAGAATTTCCTCTCACCTTTAAATCTATCACGGTAGTAAATTTTAAAGAGCTATCTACAGATATCAAGCTAAATATGTTCATATCCAGAGGTACACTCGTAAATTTTCTAGTAACGGAACGTTTTGATTTCGTATTATAGCAGACCGCAAGAATATCGTCCACAACCACATACGGCTGGCTACATGACAATGTTACGAAAAAAGCACATTCATTTCGATGTTTTCATCGATAAGAAGTAAAACTTCCCTTTATAGTGTTAAACGTTTAACTTTTTTTACGTAAATTACTAGTAGTTTTTTAGTGAATTATTTTGTCGTTGTTTGTTTATCGATATCCAAAAGCAAGCACGATTTTTGGGGGTCGGAATTTTAAAATTTACTTTATATTTTTTATCGGCTTTAAGTTAAAAAAAAATTATGTAAGAGGACAATTTTTTATTTTTTCCAAAAAGGAATACTCGAACGGCATTCCGGCGCCAACCAGATTTCATATAAAACCACTAAATTTAGCGCTTAATTAGGTTCCTACGAATTACATTCGGTTTAAATTTTACCGAAATCAGTACGAAATTTTTCACCATCCGGCACTCGAATTTTTTTTGCTTTATTTTCACCAGAAGAACATATTCTGAAAGTTTGTTGCATTCTTCGTAAATCATTCTGTATAATTTTTAATCAAATAGACTCTCTAAGAAAAAAAAAACTAATATATGTTGTAAAATATTGTATTAATTTATTACCGTGAAATCAGTAATTCCAGATAGCTAAATTTTATATATTTATATATTTTTTTTTTTTACTTGACATGTATTATTATTCCATAATATATTTGATTTGAATAAATATTCTTAACGGTATTTTGAAATACACCTGAGTCATACTTCCATATTACATCTAATCCAATGTATTTTGTACACACCTTTAATATATATAATAAGATAATACAGTGAAGAAAAGGTCAATTAATGAATTATTATAAACATTTTATATATATACACAGTATATATCTTTTCTTCGTACATATACATATATATGTAGAACAAAACTAATTATAACTGATATAAATACATATCTCTAACTTAACCAACAAGCAGTTAAGTTAATGATTGAAATTAAAATCAAATGTTACTTTATGAATACCAGTTAATAAATTTTCAATATAGAAACTTTCTTGGGAAGAATAATATTCAAGTAATAGCAATAGCAATAGTAATATACATATTGTATAGCCTACATAAAAGTTTAATATTTAATATACTTTAATATAATGTATTATAATATATAGAAATAGTTAAAGTGAACGGAGGTATTGAGTTAAAATAATGGGCAGGGGCTAGATTATTATTCAAATCGTGTTCGTGAGATTCAGTCGTTCGCAAGATGTGTAATTAATGATTGTTAATCATTTTCTAAACGGATATTCATTATATATCTACGTTATTTCATGAATTGGTATTTTTTTTAATTCTATTTTTAGTATTATTATTTCAAAACATATATTTATTAATAGTCTAGCAATATTATTAAGTAATAATGTTTTATTTCATTTTTAAAGTGCAAAATTTTTTATCAAAGTATTTTTTTTATTATAAGTAAGTACATAAAAGTTTTTTTTGTCTTAGTGTTACGAAATGAGATCAAATTACTATCTACATGAATTTTTTTATTTTTTATTTATTTTTTAATTTGTTCTTCCTCAATATAAACTGTTCTTTAATAGATTATAAAAAGTATTGCCATTTTACATCTTATATAAAATTTATTTCTTCACGTTTTTATTCCGTTATATCTTGAGTTGTATGTAATATATTAGAAAAAAACTATTAATGGAAATTATATATATTTGTTTTGTTATTAAATATTTTGTAGTCGTTTTTTTAATATATGCATAAATATTTATATAAATTATAAAAGATTTTTATCATGTTTATTTTAAAATAATAAATAAATAAAATACACTTAATAATATTTTAAGTATTAGAAAATATAAATTATATATTACATAATCTTTGTAAAAATTTATTTTAAAATAATATAGCTATTAATTTTATGAATATTAGAGGACATTCAGCTAATGTCGATCTCGTAAAATATTTTTATAAAATTACCGTTCCCTATTTTGGATTCTGCTCCTATTCATTACTAATATATTGCTTCATTTTAGATAAACATGTCTTGTTCTACCGCTAAAGTATAGATAGAGAGGATCAGCCGGTTGTAGAGGCCTTTAGTGAAATTTTTTTAATCGTACTTACAGTTCCTACGCGGCAAGATTATCCTTTCTCCTCGCCGACCTTTTTTCTTTATATTTAATCTCTTCTTCTATTATGAATTGTTTTATAAATGTATAACTACTGAAAATCTAGTAAGTTCTCACTAATACTGTTACTTGTATGAGCTATATTGTTTTAGAGAGGAGTCCTGTTATTGTCCAACTCAAAAATTTCATTAACTGATCCGGTGTTTAAGAGATAAGTCTCATAGATGACGTAACCTATCACATAAAACTGTATTTAAAAAATAAACTGGGAAATATAAATAAAAAATTCATCAAAGTATACAAAAGATAATAATGGAACTCACTGTTTAAAATAATTTACGTTCAACTGTATTTTTTATTACAGCACTTAACGGTAAAATATAATATAATAATAGATTACCTTTTATTATTATTATTATTATGCAATTAGACTAAAGCATTATGCTTGTGATCCTTAGACAAGTAATAAAAAAAAATTCAATACAGTATCAAACAAAGAAAGAAAACAAACTTAAGTCAAAACGCCAAGGAGAATTCAGAACTCAATAAAGTCATATTAGAATTACACTATAGTCGATTGGCAGGAATAGCAATCGACAATGATATTCTGCAATATCTTACCCATCGACTCTTAAAAACACCTATAGATAGAGCACTAAGAACGTCTTCAGGCAGTAGGTTTGAAAGATTAACCATTCTTACAAAGAAGAAATTCTGTTTCATAGTTGTAAGAGCATCCACACTTCAGACCACTTTGAAATACAGTTCAGATCAAATTGAAAGTTGGCATATGTCAGATCCAAATTGTACATTTTAGTATCGTCTGTATACATATCAATGCAAGACAGCAATCCAGAAATGATATTCTAAACGTAGATTATTGTAAACATAATCGGGCTAATACGAATTCTTTGAGGGACTGCGCTGGCAAATCTGAATTTACCTGACTTAGTTGTAGGTAATTTTCAAAAAAGAAGATATGATTTCGTACGGCTATGTCATGTAATTTTGTAATTTTATTAAAAAATAAAGAAATAAATATTAAATAATTAATTTATGTATTTAACCTGTAATTCTATTAATATTTAAAGGAAATATAATTTTAATATTCTAAAATTGATACGATACTAATGATGTAATAATAATAAAAGTAAAAATAATCTCTTTTTATTTTATACGTATAAACCATTTGTTAGATGGTTATTTTGAATTGTTAAGAATTATTATTTCTTTCCAATCGGTAACTAGTTGCTGAAGGTAGCAATAAAAATAGCGTATAAGGAAACGTAGAAGAAGAAGAAGATGAAGAAATAAGGAATGGATAGAATTAGTTGAGAGAGAGTAGTTAGTAGTTTTGTTAGTGTTAGTGGCAGTAGTATTATTATTAAAAGAGAGTATTGGGTTCGATTCAACTCTTGATAAAGAAAGAAAAAAAAACGAACGATAATACGGGTAAAAGAAGAAGAGTAGTGCAGTTAGCGGAAAAAGAAAAGAAGGGAACGAATAAGGAGGGCCGGCTGCGGGAATAATACAACCGTGGCGGCCGTAGCGTGGCGCCGGTAAATGTAAAAAAGACAGAACATCAAAGTAATGAACTCAAGTAAGGTTTCCCTAATTTGACATCGGGCGGTGCACAGCCTGTCTTTAGGCTGTGTTTTATTGCTTAAAATTACAGCCCTGCAGAGGGCTAGTTCATTGCTAATCACTTTCATGGATCAATCACAAGTCTGTAGCGACCGGCTACGATGGTTAAGTGTGGAACAGGAATAGGGTGGTAGTGTAAAAGAAAAGATGTGATGAACAGAGAAATGTAGTATTAGTATAATGTAAAAAAAAGAGAAAAAGAAACGGCCTCAAAATAATAACACCAATAATAAATAATTCATTTTATTTTCCCATCATAGGTTCAACGTTATTCTTAATATTAACCGTGAACATAAAATTAAACAAATATTCAGGAAAATAATGCTAAAAACATGCCCGTAAAAATATTTAAATTAATTATTATTAGGCTGGAAGCATTGTTTTCAGATTTAAAAAAAGATTCATTACGTCATCAAAGTTGTAATTTATTACTTACTAAAAATCAATGATTTTATATATACACCAATGTTACTGAAACTGAGGAGGTTTTCCCCCGGGGTTATTCAGCAGGCTTTCTAAAATAAAAATTATGCATATAATAGAAAAAAAATACAGCTTTTGTGATTGTTAAACGCAATAAATTATTACAATTATAAATAACAATAAAGTGCTATAATTAACTGAAAATATTTGTGCAACATATTACGATTCACTTATTACGCAGTTGTATATTAATGATTAAAACACATCTTTGTTATATTATTATCGGATTTCCAAAGAATTTATAGAAATCGCTAATGCTCCTGATCAGATTTTCTAAAGGGATGTCGGTGGACCAACTTTTCTTTACGTTTTGAAGTTTTTGTACACTATTCTGCCATGTGTATATACTTATACATATGTATAAGACTTTTTTTCATCCTCTCTACCGGACGCATATCTAAACCGATTTTGATAAAACTTGGTAGAATGATGTAATCCTATTGGAAATTAGAACGCTATTCATTTTCAAGCGAATTGGTTCACAGTAACCGGATTTAAAACTCTCCAAATAAAAAACGGGGTTTTGGGCACAGTTTCTGATTATTTCATTCTACTGGGCGCAATATTTAACTGATTTTAATGAAACTTGGTAGGATGATGTAAAGCTTGAAGAAATAGAACCCTATTGACTTTGAAGCGAGTCTGTTCACAGAAACCAGAGTTAAAGGCAAGAAACTGAGTACTGGAGTTTGAGTACGTTTTCAAAGTTTTTCAAGGCTTTCATTTTGTAACTTGAAGGGTGATACGTTAGAAAACTAAAATTAGATTTTTGCGTGTAGCATAAGGTACGAGCCTGTTTTGCAACGATTCAAATTCAGAATATCACGTTTGAAGCCAAAATCAGATTTTTGCGAACACCGCCAGGAGAGAACGAGTTTCGCTGTAGTACTTTATTTTCGTAATAATTCAAAATTTGATTTGGTATCAAGGAAAGGGGTTGGTTTTGGTGGTACTAAAACGGCTCCAAAACCACACAAATTATGGGTAATAGTATAAAAGTGGGTTGTTGGCAAGTAGCAGTGTTAAGCAATTTATGCAGTTACAACAAATATGTGAAAAGGATGAAGAAAAAGGTACAGATTTGCAAGTATAATGTATTTATAAAAAAAATACAGTACCTCGCAGATTTATAAAAGAATACATGATACTAGCAAAAAAATAAAATAAAACACCGAAAGCAATATTATTTTTAATAATCATTACAGCAGTGCAACATCTTTTTTTTCTTAACCAAAACCGAAAATTCGCCCTTCTGACTCATTTACTGAGATTTTTTTTTATATTGAAGTTATACTGTCTCACTATTAATTTTCTTTTTCCAAATTTCTTAATTTTATTAAAGAAATAAATTTAAAAAATTGAACTTTAGATAACTTCGTTTTATACAATTGAATTATGCTACATACTATCAGCGGAATATGAAAGCTTCTTTCAGAGAAGAAATTAGCTATTGAAGAATCTCTAGTCTCAAAATTTCTTGAAATTTTTGAAGAAAATGTAAAAAAAAAGATTTTTCATTAATTTGTGTTAGGATAGTTACTGATATTACGGTATAATTTCAAAATAATGGTAGGTAATGAAATTTCCATACTCAGTATAGAGTTAATCTACTTTATAACTTTTACAAATATTCTTCAGTGTATAATGGATATCGAAATGTTGGTTATAGGTCACTGGTGAGGAAAATTCTAATCTACATTTAGATAAAATTTCAAGTTAATACAGAATTCCGGTTACTAAAATTAATTATTTACTTATTTTTGGATTTGAACTATCAAAAATGTTGGGAAAATCAATCAGATTTTTAATTTAATCATTTTCGAGTTATTTTACAGCAGAATATTCACAAATTAGCTGGCTTATAAACTTGAAATATATGAGTTCAGTTCTTGCTAATTAGTCTTCCAACACCGTTAATTTAACCGAAACTCCGGATCCCCTAGGGGAAGACACCCTCCAACCACCCCCCCTCGTACCTGATGGGCCTTACCGGAGGTCATCTTTTAAACTTCGGCATATGACATTTCTCGGTTGCCTCGGCCCAGAATGCCACCGATGCGAATGCCACAAATGAGATTCCCATCGGTGTAACTATTACTTAAAACAACTCTCTTGTCTCAAGCAAGACTGAAGACTATAGTCGTCGAAGGAAATGAATCATTCAACCACCCGAAAGGTAAAGTGAGTTCACATGCGACACAAAGGCGGAAAACCGCTAAAACAATAAAAAAAACGAAAATAAAACTAATAGCAAAACAACCAAAACCGACATAACACTAATAAAACAAAAACAACACTAACAAGAAATCGTAACAAAACAAAGTACGCAGGAACAAGACCAAGCAGCGCCCTACATTCCCTCCGCAATCCGTTTCCTAGTCAAATAGTGCAGAAATTCTCCAACCACTGACCATTCAGCCCGGTCCTTCCAGTTTTGACTGATCTCAAGCGTGAGAATATGCTTCTGATTACATTACCATTTAACCTCGTTAAATTTTTTCTAAGCTGTTAAATTTCTTCTAACATAATCGCCGTGGTTCGCGAGGAATACTGAGATCCATGATTACATAGGCATTCCATACGTTCAAGAAGAACTTGATCGCCTACTTCCGAGATAAGTGAAATACTTTTGAAGCAGAAATACTTTTGGATGCAGCAGAAATACTTTTGATTCATTCTTTTAAAATTTGTTTTTAACATTTTTTTAAAAATACAACAAAAAATTAATATCTAAGGCAATAAAAATTAACTATATTGAGAAGAAACGAAGAATTTTCAATCTTATTTATGAAAATTTATAATTATCTTAAAAAAAAATTTGTTTAAATCTTTTAAAAATAGTTTAAAACGAGCTTAATTAACTGTAATCTGCCTAGAAAACTTTGAGTTTGTCAATCTTGTGTAATGGTAAATGGTATGCATTATAATCTAATATAAAGGTTTCCTAAACAGAGATATTAACATATATATGAATGAAAGTAGTAAAATAAGACCTCTTTTAACTCTTTTTTACATTGATTCTTCGTGAGTAAATATGGTAACCGATCGTCCTTTGTAACTAAGGTAGGTCGTATGTAACTATGGTTCAACCAATTTTCTGGCGTATATCTTTTAAATCCTTTGTGCAAAAATAAGCTTTCTAGAAAATATTTTTCTAAGAATGAATAACGAGATATTAAAATATTGTTTAATAAACAGTCTTCATAGAGTTGATTTCTGAAGATATTCTAAACTTTAACCAAAACATATCTGACAACTAACCAAAAAAAATTAAAAAAAAAAAGTGGTATGAATTGTTAAGGAAGAAGATTATATAGGCCTTCTTAAGAAATCTCTACTGAAACAGGCTAATTTATAGCTTTTAGTCGGATTGTTAAATATTACTGCAGAAGATCTAATTCGAGAATGGTATTCTACAGCAGAGAAGCGATCAGAGAGGGTTTAAGATTCAACATATATTTTACAAAGTAAACATTAAAAATATTTCGAAAAATACAAAACAATCAGATAAATTTTTTTTTTTTTTTTAATTAGGGGGTTTGTGTCATCCCGTTTGATTACAGAATGAAAATGATACTATTTCAGAAAGAAATAGTATCAAATAAGGTAACCTACAATAGTTACAAAAAGATAAAATAAGTTGGATTGTATCATGACCATATGTAATTTAATTTGTATGTGCTCTTCGAAAATCTTTTTTGAAGAATAGAACATACAACAAAGTTATACAAGTGTATTATACTACATATTGAAGTTAAATAAGTTTAATTCGTAATTTTTACTGTAATCATAATCACATCACAGACAGCTGGAAGACTAACTGTAGTTATTTTAAGAATAATGAGATTATAATTAAATCTAACATAAAAAAATTACACGATTTAAAAAACCAACCCTGGGGATTGATTAATATTGCCGCTTTTCGGAATACAAACACGACATTAAATGAAAATTTAATATACGAGTATTTTTTTACAAAATAAAAATATTAAATAAATTTATAAGCTTTAAACAAATATTGATTTTTTTTCCAATTTCAGTAAATTTAATAAACCTCGCTCATCTTCTACTAAATTTTTAACAATTTAAGTTCTACAATAAAACTAAATTAATAAAGTGAAAACTAGAAACTAAAAAAGAAAAAGGATTTGTTAGTAAAAGTAGAAGGTAGTGTCAAAAGTAATTTTTTGTTTTGTTATAACTACAAGTTGTTTTATTCTTTGTTCGAAGACCTATCGCTTGATTGTTTGTTTGTTTCTTTATTGATTATTTGTTTGTTTATTGGTTTTTATTTGTTAATTGCTTGTTTCTATGGAATATGAATTGTTGGTAGATATATTCTTTTATTAATGAACTTTAAGATTATTGCTTACTGATAACTTTTGTTATAGTGACTTATTATGGGAGTTCCTTAAGAACCCCCTATCAGGTGCTTATTATCGAACGATTTACTTATGGTTTCACTTAAGGACCCGATTGTAAATATACTAGTTGTGGAAGAAAAAAAAGAACAAGTGTTTACCGAAATATCGCTAACTGATTACTGTCAAGAGGGGTTTTTCTAACAGATTCAAATATTTCTTTTTATAGGGTATTTTTTAATATTTAAAACAATATTTAATTATAATAATAAATATAAAACAAAGTTAAGATTTATACCAGGTGTGGTAACTTAGTGACTAAATTCTAGTACTCCTTTTAAACAGCTGTATTTCTAACCATTTAGTAGCCTTAGTTTTTAAAACAATAAATTTTAAGAAAAATCGTTGCGCATATAATTTTTGGCTAACGTAAGTGATCTTGAGCAAAAATTCATAAAAATCGGAAAACCTTTTAATTGTAATTACATCACAACATACACAAAAAGACCAGTTTTAGTTAAAAGATCCAGTTAAAACTCGCTTTGCTCAGTAAAAAGAAAAAAAAACATAAAATATTTTTTTTTAAAAGTCAGCTGTACACAGTTGCGAATTATTATTATTATCTTCAATATGTAATCTAAAATGTTAGCTCACAAAAAATGCACGAAGATTTAAATTCTTTTAGTATAATTATTAATATTTTTAAAGTTGTTTGATCATAATAAATTACGTATAAAATTAACAAAGAACATGTTATTTTATTAAGACAAATTTTAATTATAAGTTTCTTGTTCACAAAAGTAATAAAAAATATTTAATAAAATATAAGAAAAACGGTAATTTTTTTATATATTTTTTATTTACTTATGAGTTTAAAAATTGTAATACAAAACACACTAATTCATTTTTATATATTATTTAGGAAATAAAATTTAAATAAAGATTTTAAAACTAAAATCAATGAAATGTGATCAGATTGGGCGAAATTATTATCCGAATATCTATCTGCATGAGAAGGAAATCATGATGGACCATTATCTATGGTATACCGACATAATTTTATTTCATTTATTATTATTATTTTTTTTTTTTTTTATAATAAAGCGGTGTTTCTTTTTTTTTTAATTGTTTCAACCAATTAGGTCTTTTTTTTCATTAGGTTAGTTTTTAAACAAAATAGACTACTATTGAATATAAAGAACTGCTTCTTAGAACATTAAATTTTATTACAACTGGTCCTTTTTAACCAGTTTCCTTTTATTTCCTTTTTTTTCTTTCGTCCATCATTTCGTGATGATAATATATATATTTAAAAGTGAATTAATTTTTAGCTTTGTTATTATAAAAATATTTTAATGTTAAGGTTATGTTATAAAACCAAGAAAAATCAATTATATCTATATCCCCTAACTTCTCACATAAAAAAAAATTATGATAATAAATAAATAAGATTAATTATATTTAAGTATTTTTATAAAATTTATCTTTTTAAATATACTCTTTCAATGTATTAATTTTGTAAGTTTCTAATAAAAATAATATTTAATGATATTGTGAAATGTTGAACTTTTGTAACTGATTTAAATAATCGTGATTAAAAATTAGAAATGATTTTATAAATTGTGAAGTATACTTTAAAAAAAAATTGTGAAATGTCTTTATTTTATCTATTTAAAATAAAGAATTATATATTCGTAACTTTATGTCACTTTAATGCATATTGGATGCTAATTATGGCGTTTAATAGAAAATTACTAATATATTTGTAAATCGAATAACAGGGTGTAGTTTGAAAGTTCTTCCATAACCTTTTTTACTCGTAAAAATAATGGAAAAAGTTCATATAAACATATGTCCTAAGGTTCTTCGTTTGTGAGCTATGGCTAGTATAAGATTTCGATCGGATTTAAGCTGTCCCACTGAAATGAGGCCGTAATGAAATTTTTAGAGTGGTAATTAAGTGGTAGAATTAGTGATTTCGTATGGTTTTTGACCAAAAAATCGTATCTGCCGTAAGTTTTTAGAAATCTTAGATGAAAACCAATAAATTGGGAGTAAAATACCCTGTTTTTTATGTTTGATGTACAACAACATTATTAAATAGGTAATAAACAAATAGAACATCTAAACAAAATTGGTATAGAATTTAATTTTGAACAAAATTATGTAAGATAAGTTGAATAAAACAAGAAAAGTTAGAAAAACTAGAATTTTATTTAGAAGCAGTACATTACTAAATTTGTCTGAAAAGTTCTAATTTAATGTAAATAAAAACCAGATTTTTTTTGGGTGATGTAAGAAATTTATAAAAACAAAATTTACTGTTGAAAATTTAACAGCGGTTGTGAAAAATACACATTGAAAAATACAAATAAATAAATAAAGATTACTTAGTCAATTATTTTTTTATTAATGACAGAAATACAATAAATTATTTGAAAAATTATTATTTCAAAGTTGGCAATAAAATAACAACAGCTGATCAACAATGCATAATGCTGTATTAGTGTTTAAATTATTCTGTAAGGTACAGTAAGTATATCGGGTACTGTGTACTGTAATGTCGTTAGCGAAGGTTTTTGGTGAATTTTAGTTTGAAAGTGATCGGTTTGCCATTGAAGTAATGATGTACTTATTTACAACAGAGAAATACGCTGATATGGTATTCATTTTGGGTGTGTTGAATGGTAACGCTACAGCAGAATATGAAATATCTTTTCCGAATCGCAGGATTCCAGATCGCAAAACAATTAGCGTGACTTTTCGCAATTTTCGGAAACAGGTTCATTGCCTTGTATTCGTACCAGCCACGAACGATCTACCCAACACGACTCTGTAATTGATAAAATTATTATTGATGCAGTTCAGCGCAGTCAAGCCGTCAGTACACGATGTCTTTCTAAGCGGATCGGAGTTTCGAATTCGATGGTTTGGAGTACATTTAAACAAAACAAATTTTATCCTTATCATAAACAGCCAGTTCAACATCTACAGCCAGGAAACGGTCCGCTTCGCTTGGAGTTCTGCAACGGGTGGAATACAAATCGACAACTCAACAAGCATGTTTTGTTTACCAACGAGGCAAATTTCACTCGAGATGGCGTCAAAAACTTACAGCAAACACGGGCAGAATTAAATCCTCATGAAACCATGTAAGGCAATTTTCAACACCGATTTAGCGTCAAAGTATGGTGTAGCCTTCTTTACAATCAGCTATTCAAGCCGTTCATATTACCTGGCCGTTTGAATGTTTAGGTCTACTTGCCCTTTCTCGAAGAAGAATTGCCGCAGAACGACGGCGCAACTCCCCACTTTTCTTGTGTCGTTTCCACTTATTTAAATCGTTTCTCTTAGAAATGAATCGGTCGTGGAGGTCCACATTCATGGCCAGTAAGATAGTCTGATCTAACACCTAGGCTTTTGGGTGTGGGGATGGATGAAAAATATTGTATACAAAAAAAAAATACATGTCGTGAGGAATTAATTGTCCGCATTACGGTTGCGGCTAAGAAAATCAAGGACAGTCCTGATGAACCAAAAAAGCAACAAAAGCAGTAAAGAAGCGTGCCAAGAAATGTGTTGAAAATGGCGGGCTCACTTTTAAAAAATTATTATAAACTGGTACGTATCTAAACGTATTATAAACTGGTACATTCACTTCGGTCTGGTGTTTTAAAATAAAATTGAAATTTTTCTAACTTTTGTTAGTTTTATTCAACTTTTTCACTTACACCTTTTTTTTCAGAATGAAATTCTCTACAAGTTTTATGTATTTTTACAATTTTTTTTTGTATATTACCTATTTAACAAAGCTATTATACGTCAAACATAAAAAACGGGGATTTTTATCCCAATTTATTGGTTTTCACCCCAGATTTCTAAAGAAAATATTGTAGATACGAAATTGGGACCTATTTTATTCGATTTTTCAGATAAAAAACCATAAGAAATTACTAATTCTGCTCTTTAATTAACGTTCTAGAAATTTCAGTACGATCTCATTTCATCGGGGTAGCTTAAATCGGAGCGAAAATTTTCACTAGCCGTAACTCGCAAACGAAGCGTTTTTGGACACGTGTTTGTATAAACTTTTTTCATTATTTTCATGAGTAAAATAGGTTATGAAAATCACGGGAGAACTTCGTTATACACTTTGTATATATGTATATGTATAAAATTTTATTTGTCGTCGAATAACAACAAAAATTATAATCTAAATAACATTTTTTACTACTAACAAACTAGAATAAAATTGGTTTATTTTAAATACAATTATTCTATTATAATTCCATAATATTTAATATATTAGAAAAAAACGAAAATTTAATGAATGCAGTTTAAAAAAAAAAATGAAAAACGGTAAATAAAATATTACGGATCATAGGATTAAAACCGGTTGTTGGTACTGTAATTTGCGATAGTTTTTAATTTTGGGTTGTCAGCACTGATTTTTGTTAACTGTTGCTGTTGCTGCTGCTGCTGCTGTGCCGCCTAAACGACAGCAGCGGGGGCAATTTAGTGATACGCTTTGTATGTGTTTGTGTCCAGTCGTTACCTGTGTAGTGGCGTATAAATTTATTAATTGTCTTTTAACAATGTGGTATAGTATTCTGTAGCAGTTTTAAGTGTATGCGTGTATTTATTTGCTTGTTTATTTTATTACTTAAGCTTTCAATTTGTGTGTTTTTGTATATTAGTTTAATAAACAAAAATACAAGCTATTATGTTCTTTCGTATATACGGAATTAATGAATCTCCTTTAATTAAATGCATATGTTATTGTCGTTTTTATATAAGAATATATAGCATCTTTATTCATCAGTTATCAAGTAAGTAAATTAAATGTTATTAATTTAATAAAATTAATCGGACTTTAACATTAGAGAAAAATTATAAATTCCTGTTTAATACTTAATGTCATTTAAGATATTAGTTGATTTGATATGCGGTAAATTTTATTTATTAATGAATATTTGAACGGAAAAAAAACTTGGATTTTACTTTTAATTTCACGTATTAAATTTATCCCACAACACGAAAAGAATATAAAAAACGGAATAGCCTGTAATAAAATAAAGTGATTAAAAACTGATTGAACACAAACAACGATTTATAAAATAATAAATGCAGTAGACGGCAAATTATTGTTTAGCACATGATATGCCGTCACATTTATGGTTCAGCTTCCTAACATAAGCGGTCCTCCCAATAAGCCTACGGTCATTAATAAAGTACGGTAGCGGGCGACAGTTTATATAAACAATCCATGTACTGTATTTTGTCAACAAGTTAATCGTGTCTTAGAATTTCTATACGTATCAATTGAGAATATTTTATTCACTGCTGCGAACACCGTGATTGGAAGCAATAATAGTTTTTTATTTTGTCGGCAGCGTTTATTGTTCTATAGTCTCAACGGCTGGATTGTTCGATATCCGTTTAGAGTTTAAATACAGTACTAGATTATTTTTAAAAATTTTATTTTGTTTTAGAATCAATGTTCATGTTGTGTTTTAGGCTATGTGTATTTCTTATTTTTTAAGTGTAACTTTCAAATGAAATATAACTAACTTGAAGACAGAAATACTCTTAGTATAGTGTTTTATATTTGTGAAATATCTGTGAATGAAAACATTTCTCACTACCACTCTGGTAAGTCAAAATTTATACAGTAAACAGTTTAATACGTATTCTCTAAAAATAACCTATTTCAGTTTTACAATTCTTAAAAACTAGCGAATAATGTAGTGTATATACAGTACATAAGTTCACGGAATATTCCGAACGTATATCGTTGTCTAACTTCATTTTATATTTGTATAATTTATTCAACAACACCTTATTATAATTAGCTCGTTTTTTAATGAAACTCTCGGTAGACGGTAAACTCTTAAAACGGATTTGTTACTATGTCCTGTCCGTTTGGGTAGGTTTTAATGTACAACTGTTACAGATTATTTTCAATCTTTGACAAGTTTTTTTATAGATGGATAATTCTTAGCAATTACTTGATTAGATTCAATTTTTTTCATACTTTAATATACCGTAGTAGATATGTTTAGGAACAGGATAACATAAAATCTAAATATCGAAAACTAGGTTCGGATATCAAATGACCCATCCAAAGTTAGTCTGCGCCGCGTTATCAGTACTCTAGTCGATTAGCAATTAGTTTTGTACTTATCGAGATCAATTCAGATGCTAATCCGTTCTGTGGAGTGAGTTTAAGATTAAAGTGTGAGTTAAGTGTAGAGAGGTTACGGGTAAAGTATAAAGGTTTTGCAATACTAAACACCATCTCGTAGGACACTTGGCCGAATTTATACTGAAATTGAAATATAGTCATTACAGAGAAAGACTAATCAATGTTCCGTGCAGTTATGTGTACGACGGAGAATCACCCGATGAAGAGCACAATCAATCAGTCATCTTGAACGCCGCACTCCGAATTCGATTCTGACGACTGTTAAGGTTAATTTATGCTTTATTTTGTATTTTCAACCCTTAAGTTGATCTTCACTTTTTCTGCCATTAATATAATCAATCATGTCAGTATTGTAAAATTTGACGTTGATCAAGTCATTGCTTTGTATTACCAATTTTACTACTAGTTTTAAAAAAAACATTTTTTTATTTATATTTTAATTCAGTTTCTGTAGATTAATAAGCGGTTTTGTAATCTAATAGATGTACTATTAAGTAATCCAGATTTTTTATTAAAAATTTAAAATAAAACCAACTGTCCAATTAACAATAAGTTCAAAAAATTTGTATATAGATATATATGGATGTCACAGTTCACAATTTCTGGCAACATTAAGAAATGTTGTTGGTGTGAAAAAATTAACTTGTACGTCAGTTGAGAAGTTCAAGAACGATATATATTAAAAGCGGCATGATTTTCAAACTTTCTTTTTCATTGATTTCGAAGTTATAAGCAGTCATAAAGTTACACAGAGATTTCATACGACCTGTACTTTAAATACATCATATACTGATAGCAATTTTTATGTTAACAAATTTTATTTTTTTAGTTATAATTATTATTTAATCAGTTAAGATATCATGTTTAATATCCTGATTTGTTTTTTATTCACGTACTTTTTTAATTAATATTTTTTTATCGACTTTTCGAAGAAAAATGCGGTATTACTTTCGGCTACACGGTGGGATTGGCAGGGGTGTGGGGTAAAATTGAATTTTCTTTACTTTTTGAAGTATGATAATTTCGAAAATACCATTTCATGTATAACATTTTGAGGCTCGATAATTTCAAAAATAACATTAACATGCTCAATATCCGTTATATGCCCACAACGCATAAACATTTTTCTATAGACTTTTACTGTTAAGGGACATTTTAAAATAT
Source organism: Lycorma delicatula (assembly GCF_047948215.1). Lineage (NCBI taxonomy): Eukaryota > Metazoa > Arthropoda > Insecta > Hemiptera > Fulgoridae > Lycorma > Lycorma delicatula. The sequence goes on along the minus strand of NC_134458.1, from coordinate 135,982,708 downwards.
TTTAAATGACTAAAACAAAAGTTTTGGTTAGTTTATATTTTTACATTATAAAAATTGTACCAAAAAAATTATGTACAATATTAGACTATTCAGATGGCTAATAACCTGCTACATCCTGAAGGATTGTCTCAAATGGGTCCTGCAGGAAGTCGTTTACGCCACATAAATTTACACAGATGACTATCCAGCATCTGTGAATAATTACCAAAGCGGCGCCTAAAACTTGATTTAGCCACAACCCACATCATCTCCACTCTGTTGGTGTGTACGCCTGTTACCGGATCAATAAAATTTTGACTATGGTTACCTGTTTGGTAGGCAAATCCATGATTAACACAACAAGCACTAAGACAGAACTGAGTAACAGGCTTAAGACTGAATCGTTATCATTACTAAGATTGACCAGTTGCGACGTGCGGCGATGCGTAGACCTACTGTTATTAATGAATGCTAAGGTCATTCATTCATTGTTTATACATCAAATCGTTCCCCGCACTTAGCACTAATAGTTCTTCAAGAACAAAACAAACTTTTTACCGCTAAATTTCACGAAAAACTGGTAGCACCAAAAGCATACGTCCGCCATACTATTCACTCCCAACCTAACCTAACTTTTTTTTTTAACCTCCGGGACCACCGTTAGGTATTACGTCAAAGGATGAGATGGATTACAATTTTTGTAGCGTGTGAAAATGCCATGCCTGACCGGGATTCGAACCCCTGACGTTTGGATGAAAGGACAAGACGCTACCACTCGCGCCACGGAGGCCGGCAAGCTAACCTAACCTAAAAAAGTATCTAGTCTAGAAAAATGTATAAACGTTGTGGGCATGTAACTGATTTTGATCCTAAATCAATTTCATTGAGATGTTGATATGCTGCAGTAGTGCATCTGAAGTTGTGCAAGTAAGAGTTTGATGAAGAATCTGATTTTAATATTTAATTAAAATCTTAGAGCTAATAGATGTACTTGAATTTAAACTAAGAAAATTAATTAAAAACCTGTAAAGAGTAAAGAGTTTTTTTTAAAAATAATATCATACAAGAATTTTTTGATTCTGAAGTTCATCAAAATACTTCATGAACCAAAACGGATTTCTTGTTTGTAAGAATTGTACTTGTGCGTTCATAGATTTAAGCTATTTCATCGGTGCGGTCTACGAACAGACAAGTTTCCAAATTCATATAATTTTTTTTTTTTTTAGTAATAATTACATATATATGAACATAAGTACGCGTGCATGCTCGTATGTGTGTGTGTGTGTGTGTGTGTGTGTGTGCGCGCGCGTGTGTTACCACCTCGTTTCTTGCAAAAGACTTTATTTTTCTACCGCATTAATATGAGAGTTGACAGCAGTCAACGATCAAATTATAATTCTCACAACTCGGCTGTTATTAGAAATCTAAAAAACCTTGTAAATAAATTTTCGTAAATATCAGTCACGAAAAATATTAGTTAAATTTAATATTTATTAGTCTACTTCTCAATAACTGATTAATTCTGTATTGTTACTACCATATTAAAAGAGCTGAATTATAATAATCTTCGCTTTATTTTCAATTGGTACCCTTCTATAATACGTAAAATAATGTATGAAAAATAAGTTACTTAATAGGAATGAAAAAGTAAATACATAAAAAGATTTTGGTGGTTTTTTACGCGGTCATCAGTCATTTTTTACGCGGCATCATTTATTAAAAGTTATTTTTCTCTGAGATATTTTCAAATAATCACTTAGACATTTTTTTTTCCTCTAATATAGTGTAAAAAAATGTTTAAACCACGTTTTAACCTATGCAAATAAATATTTCTAAATATGTACACAAATTTTTGTTCAATTCATATTTTTTATTATTACAAAAACGAATTTATAACTAACTTTCTATGCTATAATAATTGTTTTTTACATTAATTTTGGATACGTCACACTATTTTGACGTTATTCCCGGAAATATCTCTTCTCTAAAGAATATGCCATCCATAGTATCCCAAAAATCCTTACTGATATTTTTATTTGATTTTCATAATATCTTGTATTTGTTTTATGACACAAAACGATATATTTAAAGTAAATGAATAAATTATTTTTATTGAGATTTGAAATCAATGTTATTTCAATTGTTGATGTTAAAACAGCGGGACAGTATTCCTGAATGATTGCCTTGAATTGGAAAAATTACTTTTTGATATTTTTATACAAAAAAAAAAACTTGTAGATGAAAAATTTGATAATTTTGTTGGTCTCACAAATCGTTTATTTACAATCGGTTACACCGATTGTAAATCGTTATTTACACCCTCAACAAAATGTATATATTATAAATAAAGTTATATTTATAAATAAACTATATACATATAACAAAACTTTATAAATAAACACACTTGCATTAATTAGGATCACAAAGATTCAAGAGATCAAAATAGGTAGTAAAAAAACAAACCAAAAAAGAACCCACAAGTTGGAGATAAACAAAGTGCTGTCGTAGAATAACAAGTGCAGGAAAAAATCTACAGGACCTGGGTACTGAAAACCCGCACATTTTCTTTGAATCTCTCCTACACCCACAAAATATAGGCGTATGGTGTGCGGTTTCAATGTGACAAATAATAAAACGCTTGCTTTTTTTTAAAAGCTGGATGCTGTCGTCTACCAATTAATTACCCAACAGTTCATAGCCTTATTGCAAGAGAATAAGCGTGACTGCTGGTTGCAACAGGATGGCGCCACTTGCCATAATGCTCGCTCTACTATGGAGATACTACAGGATTTTTTCGATAGAAGAATAGCTTCTAAAGGATTATGACCCATCAAGATCCCCTGATCTGACTAGTCCAGACTTCTTTCTGTGGGGTTACTTAAAAAAAAAAAAAAATTATTTATAAGAGCAATCCATACACCCTACAGGAATTGAAGACAAACATTACCAATGCCATCCAGGAAATAGACAGGGTACAGCTAACAAGAATTGCCAGGAACATAGTCAAACGTGTTGACAAATGCTTATAAGTGGATTGAAATCATTTTCAATACTTTCTATATATTATTATTTGTTGATTTATTATTATTATTTATAGACTAAATTAAGTGATGGGGCCTCTTTAATGTTGAACATTCTGTAGAAGAGCGGTTGGCTCCTCACTAAGATGTTTAACATATGCCCGGCATCGAACCAGTTCAAGTGTCACTCGCATATACAATTTCATAAAATTTAAACTTAAATAACTTGGTGAAGAATAAACGAATTAAATTTATGGTTATTTCATTTTCGTATTAATTAAAGATTACTTTCTATAATGTTATGAAAATTTTCCATACAATTCCGTATTAAAGTACGGAAAAATAGTAAAAATAGATGCGTTTTAAGATATAAAGTTCTTAATAATGACCTGTAGCCTTAAAAAGTTTGTTTAAATTTAATTTTAAAGGCGGTTTAAAATTAAATTTATTTACGTCGCAGTTAGAATTGTCAAATCGTTTTTTTTCTATATAAAAACTAAAAATTAATATAAATTAAAATAATTTTATAATTGTTTAGTTTAGAAATTAAAGTTGTTTATCAGTTGTCTACGTCAGTTTCTCCATATAGTCTCTGTCTCCACTAGTAACATTATTGCTATTTGTTACTTGTTCTGTTGTTTTACCGCACCATTTCTGTGATGGACGTATTATAGACAGATCTGGGCCAAATCAACGATAAAAATACTTGGCGAAACGAACAGTATTTAATAGCAAGCTACTGCTAGTTGTAATAATATGGGGAATGAGTGTAACTTAACCTGTAGCTGTATTAGTAATAGTTTATGTCGAAAAGTGTTAAGCGGAGGAGGGTGAGTTCGTTTTTAGAGTTTATAGAGGTGTCAAAATAGCTTTACTATAATTACTCTTTTTGAGTCATTATTACTGTCATTTTTACACGTCACATCATTTCGCATGACACAATAACATTGTCTCACATCATTTTCTAACTTCTAACAATCCATTTCTTTTATATATATATATATATATATATATATATACACACACACACTCACACTCGTATACAGACACGTAGCCTCTTCCGTGATTCTACTTTATAATTGCCTTTTACTTTTTATTTATTGGTAATCACTCGTAGAGCGTATTTTCTTAAACTTTTACTATAAGCTCAATTAAATTTAGGGTTTGAGTATTAATTTTATTTTAAAAAACAATCACCCGTAAACATACTTACGCATACCTAATTTAAGACTTGCTATATAGAATGTGAACTATAAATTACGTTGACTGATTCGTAAACTACTCGCATTAGCCTATGTTACTGATGTCAATTAATCAATATCTTTTTCTCTTTCTTTCTTGTTTTTCTTTTTTTTGATCATTTTAATTTTATTGGTTTTTTAGTAGCTCACCTGATTCCATTTAAAAATAAGATAGTTAGATTATTTTCGTTACAGTAAATTTTAATTTTTTTCTTATTCCTTCATACACTTAACATTTTTTTTTTAATTTTTATTATACTACATATAAAAGCTCATTTCCCCTATTTCTAATAGTTAACTTTTGAATTAGAATTATGTTATAAAAATGTGTGATTGGATTATTAAAAGTAAAGGTATATTTATATAGCTTAAAATTTTTTTTTACCATAATATTGCAACAGCAGAGCATTCTATCTATAATAAACGGTAAAACTTACAATCATTTCCTCGTTTCCATAATCTTAATTATTTATATTTACACAATAAATTTATTTAAAAAACAGAGAATATTTTTCCACCATTATCCTGATGTAATATGAAATTTAAAGATTTTATTAGCTACTGGTACACCAATAAGAAATAAGAATTAATACTATTCGTTGTCACCATAATGATTTAATGGGTAGAGCTATTAAATTAAATACTATTTTATTCCTACGAGTAATCTTCTTCATTCAGGCATGTAAATTTTCTACCTTTACAGGAACTAAATTTATTGTATTTTTCACCTTTTTTTTATAATACTTCTCCCTTTGTAAAATTTCTTCCTCAATACATGCAAATACATCAATTTTAACTGTTTATTGTTTCGCCTTAATGGCACTAATTTCATTGGACCAGGTTTTACTTTAGATCATGCTTACCTCAAAAAGGGTATGCTTTTTGATAAAGCCCAAATATTGGTATACTGCCAATAGATAATGAGAAGAAAACACTAATGATTTTGTATTTCTTCAGCAATCTGGACACACCCTCTCGAATTATTTGAGTTTAGCTTACACACAAAATTAAATTAAGTACAGCATATTTCCAAAGTAAACAATAAGATGTCGATAATTGTATATTTATTAAAGAACTTTATACATTTGTAACAATACTAAAGCATTTTTTTTATATTTTTTCAAGTACTTTTTGATAGTTTTAGATGACGTCATTTTTCTTTGTACCTTTTGTCACACATTTAGGAAATATAAGTGCTGTGATCCAAACTCCTTTTCAACTTCGTGGGTCACAGACTGACTGCTTTATTATTATTAATGTTGTCTTATTTTCAGCATGTTGAGGCTAATTGTTTTAAATTTACCATCAGAAGTTTGGTGAGTAGTTGTTATACAGAAGGAAAAATTAGTTTGTATATTCCTGTTTATCATTTCTTCAACAATAATCAGTGATTGTTTAACTGGGCTGTTCTTTTAATTGCCTGTCTAATAGGTTGTAGTATCCAGGCTAAAAGGAATTAAATAAAGCTAATTTTTAATGTTTGTTAACGAAGAAGTTTTTATACTTGAATGACTGTCTTGATGATGAGTTAATTATTTTGTTAGCCTGTGTTACTTTATCAACGGTTCGGTCTTTGTTACGTGTAATGTCACTGCCAACTTGCTTTTTTGTTTTTCTACATATTTGTTTTATGTAATTTAATGATACATATTATTTCTATACTTAATTTTGACGTGATCAGTCCAATTATGTGGTCATAAATTACAGATAAAATGTAATTACGATTATTTCCTAACAAGGTATTTTTTTCTATTCCTGATAACATTAATAACATTTATTTCGTCTTTATCATTATTATGATTTTCTATTTACTGAGAATTCTGAACTTATGATTCTATTCAAACTAGGTACTTCAAATACTTTTATATATATCACATAAATAGTTTTCCTGAAATTTGAAATAAACAAAAAATTAACAAGTACTTCTTCGAAGTTTAACACTCGGGTTATATTTATACTTCTGTGATTAATTTATTTAGTTTGTTTTAAATAATAATGTATATAATTATTACAGATAAAAGATTTATGTAATTAATTTGTTCAGGTAAAACTTGATTAATTAAATAACGGTTGTTGTAATTTATAAACAAAATTATAATAATAATTATAAATAAATGGATACGTGGTAAACAAAAGAACCGTATATAAATAAAAAAGCACTTGAATTCATAACTAAAATATACTCTTAGTATAGTAACAAACTAAAATAACGAATGGCTGAATTGATTTACTGTACTAGTTAACAATAATTAAGAGCAGTAACAGTACGTAACAAGCAATCAAGCTAGCATAAATGCATAGATGAGACAATCCAGTGTACTATTTTATACAGCAGTAAACTGGTTTTGTCCTATTTTACTAATCAAGCTATCAATCAAGTCATTTTCGTATGGAATTTATCAATTTAAATATTGCCATTATTTTAAATGGCAATATTTTTTCTTTATAGAGTAAATTACTATGATTTCTCTATTATTCTTTTAAATATAGAAATAAATAATGAGGATTTTTTAAATACATAACTAAAATTTTTAATTTCATCCGTTTTATTAAAAAAATTATTTACTTGTTTTCACTAATTTTACCTTAAAATAAACCATAAGTGATTAATTTAAATTATATAGGTAAATTCAATCTATCATATTATTCATTTATTTAAATAATTCAATTAGGATGTATAAATATCAAATAGATTAACATTATTTTTCAATAAAATATTTTTAATTGTAATAATTTAATTAATTTGATTTTTTAAAAAATAGAAATCGTATTTATAAAAAATTCTACTTAAAACTATCTTGCTACTAATACTAGCAAATAATCAACCAATAGTATTTAACAATTCGTGTGTTGGAATATTTACCAATCGTAAAAATCATTGGTTGATAATTGATCAATAATATTAAGTTTATTTATAATAAATTCTGTTTACTACTTGAGCTACTAATAGTAGTAATTAATTAATGAATCAAAGATTCGTGTATTAGTGTATTAACCAATAGTAAAAATTATTGTTTAGGATTGATTGTTAAACGATCAGTCATACTCTCTATTGGTTCCCAATCTATGGGAAGATATTTGGTTCAGGTATATTTGTGTTTTTATTTATCTGTTAAATTTTGTCACATACGGCCTGTATTTATTATTACAACTTAACAGGTTACAGTGTAAAATTTAAGACAAACTAACCCATTTCTTCACAAATTACTATTAGTTATTCTGGTTGGTTAAAAGTGTAATGAATCACTTAATGTTCTAAACTCGGATTTTTCATAGTAGAAACTTTCTATTATAATATCGAGTCTTTATATGTTATACACTACATGTAGTCATTTTTAAATAAAAATAATTATCAGGATATTTCGTAAAGCTTTTATGCAAATATTTTACCAGTAAAAAATTTCTTTATTTTATCTGTAATTTTAACAACTATAAAGAACCAAAAATTGTAAGCAAAGAATTTATTAGTGGGGCCTCTGATAATAATATTGTTTCTTACCATTTTGATTTCTTATTGCAGAAAATAAATTTTTTAATGTCATGAAAATCATATTTTTTTAAATTTTTAATTCTAGAAAAACAGTTTAAAACAAAAACTATTTTCTAAAAATTTGATATTTTACTATAACATAAGTAATCTCAATTAATTAAATAGGTTTACGTGATCTAGTCTAAAATTTTTAAGAAATTTAGTATTGATTATTGTAGACATTTGAAAGCGGTTTTATATATTTGATTCAGATGAAATCTTTTAGCCTCTAGATTAAATACAATTTTCTACTTTTGAATCTTTATTTGTGTTATTTTATTTACATTACATATACTTTTTGTCTTTAAATTATGCGAACAAAAATTAAGGTAACAATAAAACGTAAAAGTTTTACGTTTGTACGGTTTTATTTTTATTTTTTAAAGTAAATTTTCTTTAAAAAGAAAACAAAAATAAAAAAAAGAAAACGAATAAGTTCAAAAATCTTTCTCTTATTCAACGAGATTCTTTTGATAGCCTGTTGAATAGCTTACACCGTTTTCCCCTCCACTCTATAATGTCGACCCCCCCTTGCCCTTCTCCACAAACAATTCTGCTCTTACTCCCTTACTCATACCACAAACCACCACGCTGCACGCTGCATCGTGTATATCCACCACCTAGCTTTCCCTAAAATTGATCGCTCCGCTTGCTACAATCCCTTATGTTTTGGTATAGGTATACACAACCTACTTTTATACAGTGTTCTCTCTATTGTCATCTATGAATAACACTATCGGTCTCCTACTAATCTAACATTCTGTCCTCTTTCAACTTTCCATCTTCTTATTAACTTTTGTCGCAGTATACTTTGAAAAGAAATTTCATATAATTAAACAGCTTTTAAATATTTTGTGTTATTTTAAGAAATAGTTATTGTTCGTTTTCTTTCTTTTTTTTTAATAAACTAATGAACGTACAGTTAAACTTTTTATTTTCTGATTTTTATCATTTTAATACCAAATTTAATCTTTTCTATTTTTATTTTAACTTTATTGCATTTTAGAAATATATTGAAGATTGATTTGAAACATAATACATTAAGCAAAAAGACTTCATATTTCTTTGATTTTTTTTTATTATGGTAAATCTTTTCGAATAATTGTGATAATAACAATTCTAATGATTACGTCATTAACTGTCAGGAAAATAGAATAGTAATGATCATTATTAACAAATAATTTCCTTATAACTCAAGTTAAATTTTCCAGATTTAACTGGATATAATCCAGAAAGAAGTTTGTTTTTTCATAGCTTTAGCTTTTAATATAAATTGTTTCCTTCAATTTCTTTCTTCACCTTTAAATCTTTATTATGGGTCAACACGTTTTGCCACGTAAATACTATGGGTTAAGAATTTTCTTGGTTTAATTAAATTTAGGTAAATTTCTTTGAAGACCGTGTGATCATTAATAGGTATTACGTAAGTTTTTATCAAAAACCACTTACGGGCATTCCTAAAAAAATAAACTAACGCAGCTGATTGATGATTACTAGAATCTTTCTAGCCTGATCAACAATATAAAAGAAAGCAAAAATATTGGTTCGTAAGATGTGAGAGTGCTTCAATTACATTTTTCAGGCTCTGAGGACAGATGAAAAACCCAAAGTAGGAAACAAATCAGCAGTTAGTTTCGTGATAAAAAGACTTCTCTAGAATTATCTAGTGATGCAAAACAGGATCCTCAAATAATATCCTATTTAACTGGATCTAGGAGCAATGTATCGAATTTATGGATTAATCGTATCTTATCCCAAAGCTTTTTCGCGATATTTATATCAAATTCTAGTGTTCTCATTGTGGGGTCATTTAAAAATCTGATTTCTGGTCGCAGTTGAATTAATGCCATAAGAAATTTACCGGAAAATGACGGTCTGATTTTTTTGAAAATCCATCAGCTGCGTCAATCTGGATTACCAAAAATTAAACATGTAACAAAAAATTGGATAAATTTTTAAGAAAGTTCAAATAATTTTATGTCTAAGTTTCAATGTGTTCGTAAAACTGTAAAAATTTGTAAATCCTTGCATCCATTCTTATAACAATTAGATTTTATTTATTTTAATATGTTAATTGATTAATTAAAATCTTGAAAATATTGCTTTAATTGAGATCCTTCCAATGAATATATTTAGTGACCAAACAAATTTATGTAAAAAAAGTGAGTTAATTTATAATTTTATAAAATGTTACTTGTATAAATTTAAAAATTACTTGTAAAAACTAACATATTTCATTGTTATCAGATTATATGGTAAATCAATGAATTGTCTTATTTTTTTAAAAATGATAAAATGCGCTGTTTTATTTGAAAAAAAAAATTATTCAGTTAATTTTGACTGATTTAGTTATTTGAGTGATAAATTGATAGTAAAATCTTAAACATTTTTGTACAGTATATTATTTCTGCACGCAATATTTTCTAAATTAGGAACAAAATCATATCGGCTCCGTTCGTCATATAATAATAGTAATATTTACGTGGAAATAAGAATGAATCATAAGTCATATCTTAATATCATTATTAAAAAATATCTGTTGTGAACACCACATGACTTCCTTGTACGACTATGAAATTACACATGAGAGCTTATTACTGCAGTTAAGAAAAAGTCCAAAATCCCTTTTTTTGGATTTTGGGCTTTTTGGACACTTTTGATCCAGTCGATTCCAATCAAAAGGAGAGGTGCACGATTAGATGTTACAACAGTCCTAAATAAAAAATTTCAACATCCTACGGCTAATTGTTTTTCAGTTATACGAGATACGTAAATTCGTATAGACGTCACGCCGAAATTAGTCACAATGGATTCAGGGAAGGTTAAAATGGATATTTCCGTTGAAATTTGAAAACCGAAATTTTTCGCGATCCCAATACTTCCTTTACTCGTACAGTGAAGTAAAAAAATAAAAACAATTTCGTCGAAAAAAAGCGAAAGTATTGTTTGGAAAAAAAAAACCATCTAGATTCAATTCGTTATTTAAAACGTTTTTTCGTTATGATTGGATATTTATGCTTGTTTATTGTAATACAGATAATAATTAAATAATTGTTTTTTCTCTGTTATTGAATTCGTACCTTTTTTTTTCTTTCAGTTTTTTAGAGGATGTTATGCGTAAATTTTAAAAAAAATTACATTTAAGAATTTATTCGGCGTATTAGAATAGTTGTTTCTTAAAAAAGGAGACTAGATTTTGTTTCATAGGTTTTTGCAATTAATACCAACCCGTGAGTAATTTTTTCACGTACTGTTCTATTTTGTTTTTATTTTGCAATAATATGAAATAAAATTTCCTTGCACAGTTTTAATTTCATTGCTTTTTAGTTGATAATATATTTTAAATTTAGTACTCGTATTTTACTAGGATATAGCCTACTTAGTGTATTCATCATTTTAACTGTATAGTCTTTAGACTAGTATTGTACTGAATGACTGACAGACAAGTTTGGTTAGGTTATTGTATCGAATGAGCCAGCGAGTGAGTTGTCGCAGAAAAAGAGCTTAAGGGAGAAAAAGACAGACATCGGACAATCCATCACATAAGCTCCCTATAGCGAGCATATCGCTCAGTACAGGGCTATGTACTTAGACATTTGTCACTCGACGGGTGAAAACCCTTGCAAAACATACACACACAATACCATATATTTTCATCATCATTATTCGACCCATTACTAAGAGCAACTGAATTATATAAAATTAAAAAAAAAAAGATTTATCTAAGGGATGGAAAAGTTAATTATTATTTAAAAATTTGTTACCTCATTTATAATTATTAAATTTGATTACCTACCACATATAAAAATAAATTATAATGATGTAAAATATGTCTTATTTGAAACTAAGAAGTGCATGATGTATAAAGATTAAATTGAACTGAGGTTATTATTATTTAAAAGACATATTTTAACGAAAATAATTCCTTTACTTTTAAATGCAATATTAAATGATAATACTGTAATTTTTAAAATTATAAATTTAATAATACTTTAAAAAAATTATATGGCTGCTTTTAGTATAATATCTATATTGTTTTTAAGAATGATCAAAAAGCTATTTTTTCTTTTCTTTCTTTATTTTTTTTTAATCTATGATCTCCAAGAGTTGGATTTTATTGAAAATTTTGACTCAAGCCCCCAAAAAATTCTGTAGTTTTCGTTCTTTAACTCTCCATGGGTATTCCAAAAAAAAGAAGATAAATATTAAAAATTAAAAAAACACGACTGCCAAAAAAAAAACACACTGCTGTTAATATAGAATAATTAAAGAGCGTAGGGGTAAAAATTTTGTACATAGTATAATTTCTTTTTCAGATTTTTTAAACTTATTTAAACGACTATATATATATATATATATAGATCTGCTATGACACTCCCAGTAACATAAGGATTCCAAACGCAGGGTCGTACATCTAAATCGGTTCAGCCGTTTAGCTGCTATGGTGGAAGAAACACACATAAATACACCTTAAATACAGTACACTCCTTTGTGGGCAGTTGTGTAATAAATTATTAGAGTATAAACCAGTCAGTATTTTTTAAAAGTAAATTAAAAGTATTTTAATTTTTCAAAGGTTTAAATTATTGTACAGAAAACAACTCTTTTCAATTTTTACAAATTCGTATATATTTTTTTTTTTAAGTTTGTTATTAATAAATGTTCTTTTTTTTTGTTTTCCATAGACTTTATTAAATGAATTTTCTCAACATAAATTTTTCTACACGTTTTGATAATAAAATGTACACATTTAGTAATCATTTAACAAAGATATTTTACTTCAAACCTAAACAAAATATTTCGTCACCGAATTTTTCTGTTTTACGTTGAATATCATGAAAACTACGTGAAATACAGTTCTGGACTCTGTTTTATTAAATCCCATTAAGGTAACCCTTAATATACTAAAATTTCACCGGGTAAACTGAAATCCGCACGCAATTTTTCACAAGCCGTAACTCGATAACAAAGCGTTTTGGGACATATGTTTGTATGAAGTTTTTTCCTTATTTCAAGCCCAAGAATCAGTTTCCAGATTATTTTCCTTGTTTAGTTTATGTTAAGTGGACTGTAAATAAAATAAATACGAATTAGAATTGACAATTGTATATTAACATGTACATGTTTTAATTTAATTTGTATTACATTGTTGAAAAATATATATAATTTAATGTGTGTACATGTCTACTGTATGATGTGGAAAATATGAGTCTTCAAATGATAGATCGAGACTAGATTAGACAAGACGAGACTGTAGTGCAGTTATTCTAGAGCTGATCCGGCTTATATAGTGTAGATTGGGCCGAGTGAACCGCCAGGAGCTGTGTGCGGTACGGAGTCAAGTGAATCGTCAGGAGCTTTGTCTCAACATACTGTCCGTCATAATTTAACACATCTTACGACAATATAATAAGATTGAATCAAATTAGCTGGGCAACAAGGCCGTATTGTATGGTTGCGTGGTATGCAGTAACAATTAATGAATAAAAACTCATGTTTAATAAAATACAAACAAATTACGTTGAAAAGAAGAAAAAACTTATATTTAACATCACATGGTGCCAGAAAAGAGTGCTGTCTGAACATACCACCCAGTGGATGTCGGTATTAAAGTTCAAAAATAGGAAACAAAAAAAAATAACAAACAAGAATAATTAATAAATTAATAATAAAAAATGTATCAGTCACTGGTGGGTAATGAATATATCTTGGTTGCGGATCTTTTACAAGTCCCTGTTGGTGTTCGAATTGTAGCTACTGTCTGGTCCAGGATGTATATCATCAATAAATCTAGTTTCCACTGCAATGATGGCGTGTTAGTCTCTTTTAATAGAACTAAGAGTCTAGGTTGAAGCGATGGATGCTCAGCTCTCCATTTGGAACGTTGTTGAAGTTAAGGTAGGTAATCGGAAGACCATCGGTGCCAGATGGTCTAAATACTTCGCTAAACTAAATGCCATCTGTTAAGCCAGTTTAAACGTACGTCAGTTACATTAGGATTGGGTAGAGAAGTAAGAGGATCACCAATTAAGAAGTATCCTGGAGTTAGAGGTTGGTGATCAGAGGAACTTGAAGTTATTGTACAAAGGGGCGAGAATTAGGACAAGCTTTTATTTGGTTCAATATAGCAATGAGCTCCTGAAAGTTTAAAGCTAAATTTTCTACCACACGTCTTAAATGATATTTCATTAACTTTACCGCGGCTTTCCATAAGCCACCGAAATTTGGTGAATTTGGTGGAATAAAGTGCCATTGAATCCCCTTTTCGGACGAAAAATTTGCTATTTTTCTTCTTACGTTCTCATTATTTAAAAATTTAAACATGGTGTGAAGTGAATTATTGGCTTCCACAAAATTCATTCCATTATCACTGTTTAGGTTAGAACAGATACCTCTTCTTGGAGACAAATCTTCTTAATGCAGCTATAAATGCATTGGTTGATAAATCACTGACTAATTATTAACGTATAGCTTTGGTAGACAGGCAAATAAATAATGCAACACAACATTTTATCCTAATGTTTGAGCGCCGCCCACCTTGACGTATTATTAAAGGTCCTGCGTAGTCTATTCCGCAGTTAGTGAATGGCTTGTAAGTAATTTCAGTGCGGCATTTTGGCAGTTGTCCCATTAATTGCTGTGATTGCTTTTCCTTGAATCGAAAACATGTCAGAACGTTTATGTAGAGTTGATCTGATGATTCTTTTACCATTGATTATCCAGTATTTCTCACGAAGATGAGAATAGAGTAATTGAGGTCCTGCATGCAAGAGCCTGAGATGTTCATTTTTAATTATTAACTTGGTTAAATTGGATTTAGGCGGAAGAATGATAGGATGCTTACTGTCAAAATTCGAATCAGATAATTGCAATCTTCCTCCCTCTCTTAGATAACCGTTTTCATCAATGAATGGATACATCAAATATAGTTTGCTTACTTTAAATACAGATGAATTAGTGTGTAATTCATTAATTTCCGTGTGAAAATTAGTATTTTGTGTCTGAATAATACATCGCTTTAAAATAAATTATTTCTCTTCAACAGATAAAACATGCTTATAATTAATTTTATTTTGCTTATTTTAAAAGTTTTTAATAAATGTCATACAATAACACAATGCATTTATCATTATTGGCAATGAGGAAAATAAATCTGATAAATCTGTGAAGCTGGTATTTATGATTAGTGATGTGGATGCATTATGAAGTTCATTTAAACAATCTGATGATTCGAAATTAATTTCTTGAGCAGTTTTCCTATTCCAATTTTCTATTTGTTGGCCAAACCAAAAAGTAGCTTTCCACCATAAGTGATTATTTTGTAATTAGATTTCACTCATTCCTCGAGAAAGTATATCAGAGGGATTTTCTATGGAATAAGCATATCCTCATTTTCAGTTTTCAGTAAGTTCTTGAATCTCTGACACTCTGTTGGTTACAAAGGTTTTCCAATTTGTTGGTGAGGCTGGTATCCAAGAAAATACAACTGTAGAGTTTGTACTTAAATAATTACTATTTATATTTAAACAAAGCGCAAGAGCAACCTTTTTTGAATAATTTTGTTAATAAAAGTGCGCCGCATAATTCTAATCTTGGTATGGAGATCTGATTTATTGGTGACACTCTTATTTTTTGAGCAAAGGAGATTGAGCAAAGGAGGAAACGTTCTGTTGATGATCCCTGATCATCAACAGAACGTAGGTATATACAAGCACCGTAACCAACTTTCTAAACATCAGCGAATCTAAGTAATCAACTATTTTTGTTATTTAGAGAAATAACCAGAGATCAGTAAATCTTCTCCCTGTAGTTCTAGTCTTAAGCACTGCATCATGTTTTCGGTAGTAAAATTGGCGTAAGATTCGGCAGGATTGCAATCGATTGTCCGAATCTTTAACCCTAACGACGGCCGTAGCAAGTAAAATCTAAGTTACAGTTTGAATTTTTAAACTACAATAATTACTACCTGCATTTGTATTAAAATTAATAGCGTCGTTTCAACAATGCATCTGTTGTCAATTTCATTTTTGCCCTTTGAATAATTTTCAGTAGTTACAATTAGACTGAATTTCAAATTTTTGCTTATCATGTAAAATTGAATGGTGGTTTTGCTTATAATATTTACAACAATGAGAATTGTAACAATCCTTAACATTGTGATTGGCAATTAAAGCATAGCTTGTGTTTTTTGACAAATGATATTTTACCGCCAGTATGTAACTTAAGAAAATTTACACATTTTTACAATAGGTGAGATTGTTTGCAATACGGGCATTGCAAATTAGTTGTAATAGTATAAACATACGCCTGATAAGAATTATTTTTATCCCGCTTGGATTGGAATTTAATATTTTTTGCATTTTCGCATGAATATTATGGAATATGTCTTCCATTTCTTCCCTGTCTGCTTCTTCATTTTCAACATTATATTTTTTAAATGTTTGGACTTCATCGTATTTTTGCCAGGTCGAGATTAAATGAAAGAGTTTGACTTGTAACAATTCAACCTTGATTTTCTTACTAAACCATTTCATAAAGTTTTTTATTCACGTGATGTAGCTCTAAGTGTACGCCTTTGACGATTTTTTTTGTTTTATTTGAGCTTGAAGCACATCTGTTGCACATTCACCTTCACAAGCTTCCTCATCCGTAAAGATATTTTGTATAATTATAAAAATAAAAAAGTTAATTAAAATTAGATTTTCGTAAAGGACGCGTTTCAAAGAACAAAGCTGAAAGACATAACATGAGTGAAGGAAATACTATCTGTGTCATAGTATTAGGCTTGAATTGTGAAATATAATCTAGGCATAGGATACAAGTCAATAACTGGGTAATTAAGGTCAAAATATTGACAGAGATAAACAGGCATTAAGAGTATAAGTATTACTGTTTTAAACAGGCAGTTAGCTTACCACATTGGAATGCAAGACGTCTAGTAAAGATACATATTTTACTTACGAATTGCAGTCAAAATACAGCTAATTTATTGTTAGCACACTAATTATCACAAAGGCAGCACCGTATAATTAAACACATTTTTACGTTTACACATTTTAGTTTTGTTGTCATGAGTAGGTAGAATCGAATGCATTTGATTGCTTCTGACGCCATGATGCTTTGACAATGTTACATTACAATCACAATTACAAATATAGTTGATTTCACTATGTAATAAATTGAAAATATCCGTCCCGGAGGACCAAATTATATTTTATTTACGTTAAGCGGTCTGTAAGTAAAACAACTACTGATTCGAATTAACAATTGTATATTAAAATGTTCATGATTTAATTTAATTTCTATTATACTGTTGAAAAATATATTTAATTTAATGTATATACATGTCTACTGTATGATATGGAAAATATGAGTCTTTAAATGATAGATTGAGACTAGACTAGACGAGACGAGACTGGTGTGCACAGATTCTGGTTCTGGAGGGCACTGAGCCGGCTTATGTAGTGTAGATTGGGCCGAGTGAACCGCCAGAGCTGTGTGCGATACGGAACCGAGTGAATTGTCAGGAGTTGTGTCTCAACATACTTCCCCCCCATAATTTAACGCATCTTACAACAATATAATAAGATTGAATCCAACAAGCTTGGCGACTAGGCCGTATCGTATTGTTGCGTGTTACGCCGTAACAATTAATGAATAAAACACACGTTTAACGAAATACAAACAAATTATGTTGAAAAAAAGGAAAAATTAATATTCAACATCACATGGTGCCAGACAGCAGTGCTGCCTGAACATTCCTTTCCTTTTTAATCACCTATATATATATATAAATATATATATACACATACACATATATATAACCTATGACACTCCCGGTAATGTAAGGATTCCAACAAAGGTCATAGATCTAAACCGGTTCAGCCGTTGAGCTGCTATGGTGGAACAAACAAACATACATACACCATAAATACACAACACTCCTTTTTGGACAGTCGTGTAAAAAAAATTTGTTTTTTTGCTATGTAAATCTATGCATTTAATTAAATAACTATTCGTTTTGCCCGTTCTGTAGTTTTTTGTTTATTGAAACTAAAAATTCATTAGTAAGATGTGAGCTGTTTTCATTTTTGTACAGTAATTTAATTTCCGGGGGGGATTAGAGCAGTGCTACCTTTGGACTCTATACACATACAGTTTTATTTTTTTAAACTTCTACTTATAATTAAAATTTAAGATACACTGTTTAATAAACGTGATGTATTTTTTTTTATTTTCGGGGCGTAAAAAATGTAAATCTACATGCATTTCAATTAAAAATACTAATTGTTTCATTTTATTAATTTTAACTTCATTAACTATAAAAAAATTTCTAATTTATATTTTTAGCCGTCATATCAGTTATTATGATTAAGTGAAATTCAATGTTATTATTTTTTTTTTAATTTAAGCAAATATCTATGATCAAATTTAATTTTTGTTAAAGTAAGATTATACTTCAGTAATGACGGTACGCTCTTTTACACTATTTCTAACCTTGTTTATTGTGATTAGTAATAAAATGACCCGGAAGTAAACATTAACTTTATTAATTAATTTGCATTATTGTTATATCGCTACGTATTACGGAAATTTAATCTTTATATACATTTTTTGGAAACTGTGTAAAAATGAAATAAAGCTTATATTTTAAGAAGAAAATAAATGGAGACTTATTTCTTGTACAAGAAAAATCTTTTTTTATATTGATATGAATTTAGTAATCAGAAGAGATGGATCTGCTTATTTACTTATCATTGACCATAATTATAAAAAAAAATCAATTGGTTGAAAATTAAAAGAACGTATTAGGTTAAAAAGATTAGAATTTTCTTTAAAAATCAGTATTTCTCAAAAATTAAACGAAATAATTAATTAGTGAATTCCATTATTCGAAAACTAATTTGTTCGATTTAAATCATTTACATGTATTATTTATAACACGTATCGAAAAATAGTTTGAATTTTTTGGAGTTCGTAGTTAGGTGTTTTTATGATGGGTTAAATATTCATTGTTTTACGAGGAAAAAATTCTTATAAATTAAATTTTTTTTTTCAATTTTTTTTATAAATTACGTAATTTTCTTTTGTATTCATCTAATAAAAGATTTCATTTGTTATGTGTTTATGTTAACTGTTTAAAGGATCTCTTTTTCGTATTTTTTCGGATTATTTATTTAATTACCTATTTTAAAGTTTTATTTTTAAGTAATATTGTATAATTTTTCTTTAAACATTCTTTGTTTTTACAGTTTTTAAAATAGGACTGCACTTTAGTGTCTTGAGCCCCTATCTTTCTTTGTGCATGTATGTGTGATTAGTATATTGTACGGTTAGTGTATGTGCGTGTGTATATGTGTGTTTATGTATGTAAAGGGCACATAATTCAACCGGTATTAGTGGTTAAAGCTGGATAGATGTACGGTGGTGGTGGTTTTTGAGGTACAGTTGGTTCGAGCTATAACAAAAGCTGCTGCTCTGCTTTTGCTATGGTTGCTGCTGCTGCTCTAGTCGGTAATAAATCTGTCAATGTAAGGAGAGATATTTTGACGAAGCTAAAGCTAACGCTGGGAGCAAGAGACGTTGTAGAAGGACCGATGGTGCGGGGAAGAGAAGTAAGCGCAGTAAATCCTCGGGAACCGAATGGCTCCTGTCACATTCATCTCACATGGTGATGAACACTGTTTCCGGTCGTCTCCCGATAAGAAAGTAGCCTGCCCGACCGAGTGAGCTCGGGAGCGGTGGTAGTAGGACATTACGGAGTAACAGGGATTCATGTTCCCGAGGGAGAAGTGTAATTAGCCCGGAGAAAGAGAGGGAATATATAGTAGAATGGAAAAGGATAGAAAGAAAGAAGGAAAGCACGAAAGACCGACCGTTTGTGAAGTTGCTGGCAGTAGAATAGAGGAGGCAGTGCGGCACTACAGTGATGGCTGCCTCTGACAAAGGCAACAAATCACACGGATTGCCGATAACAACGGCACGGCTTGCCTGCCTGCCTGGGCCCCCGTGCTTTATGACGCCTGTTCATCACGGTCTCATAAATTAGAAACCCGAATCTCACTGCCGCCCTTCCACTAAACTATACTATATACCGAGGAATAAAGCTTCGCTCTTTTCCTCCGCGATGTGGATGTAGGAAAAGAGCGCAACGTTCCTACTCTTTTCCTAACCTCATCCCCCCCTCACCGACTCCCCTAATCGACTATAAAACCCTCTACTATTCTCTATAACTCTCTCACTTCTTCCTTAACTATATATTATTATTATTATTGTTACAATAAACCCCTAGTACATATCTACGCGAGTACACAAACTACCCTTCACCACTGACTGTACGATGATAAAAAAACATATATACAATCTAAAGTCATAAATGTAATCAGAACTCCTTTTTTTTATACACTATGCGTCAAAGTAACCCCCCAAAAGGGCTATCAAACTTAGCTTATACTAACCGACAAGTCACCTTAAAAATTCCTCTCTGTTTAAAGACAAACTTTGTTGTTTGCTCTTTTCAGATAATTTTTTTTAAAGACTATATCAGGTTTAATTTTATTTTTTTAAATTAAATATTTTTATAAAAATAATTTTTTTTTAATGAAATTTTATTTAAGAAATTATAATAGAGAAAAACACATTTAATATTTAATTTAATATTTCGTAATTTGTATAAATAACAAATAATTTGTCATAAATTCGAAGTTCTTAGAATATTAATTAAAAAAATTATTATTGCTATTTCTTACCAATTAAGTTACTTCAAATTTTGAATTACTCACCTGGAAAACAAAGAAAAGTAAACAGATTAATTAAGATATAATTATTATACATATATTATAAGATTAATTATTATATATATATATATATATATATATATATAATGTTTAAGTAATGAATATACATTCGTATGTTATACGATTAATTGCATACGGTACGCTTTTGTATGGTTACGATGATGGGAATTGGCGCTGAGCAAACTGGAAACATTGATATTTTTATTTGCCTAACAATGACAACTCTCTGCTGCCCATAAACGTGTTTCGAAGGTGATTTGTACTTTTAAGAATTAACGTTATAGCGTATTTTATTTATATATTTTAATGTGTTTAAATTTATTGTACTACATAAATACCAGGTTTGACAAATAATTTGCAGGTGATTCTCACGTTGTAACAATAAAATTTGTTTAATTTTTTACCTGTATAACATGTGAAATAAAATTTCTTAAGCTTAACAAATTTTAATAAGTAAAGTTTTCTTTAAATTTAACATTCCCTTCAAAAGAAGTACATACACTTTCAAAAAATATTTAAACCGAAGGAAGGTGGAGCGAAAGAACAAAAAACATACATCTTAGTTTTAAGTGATGAGGATTGATTTTTCAAAAAAGATTTTTTTTGGATTATTTATATATGCGTTGTAGGTAACAAATTTGTTTAAATAATGTTTTTTCCAAACTTAATATTCAGTGCCCCATATATATATTTGACCCAAATTCGAAGAAAATCGGTTCTTTTAATCCATTCAGAGATATAAGGTGAAAAGCAGTGCGACTCACATTATTAGGCACATACATACGTCATGTTTTTTTTTTTTTTATCTAAATGAACTAGTTGGATCCTAAAATGTAAAGATTTGAAAAAACTCGATACCTTATATTTAATTTACTTATATAATAGTTTCCACTTACCAACAATTTTTAATAGTATGTTCGAGCGCTTTCGAATTAGTAATCCATCCTCAGGAACATTGATGTGTTATAATTATAATAATTTATTACACATATCATGAATTGTACTAACTTGAATTTTAAAATTTAAAAACAAAAAATATAAATACAACAAATGATCGTCAAAAAGTAAAATAATGTCATCTTAATCTGTCATGTTAGTATGAAGATCTCAATTGTTATAATTGTTTTTCTAAAATGTTTTTAAAATTCACGTTAGTATAATCAATGATATGTTGAGTAAATTATTATAAACACATCGATGTTGCTGAGGATGGATTACTGATCCGAAAGTGCTCGAACATACTGTTAAAGATTGTTGGTAAGTGGAAACTATTATATATCAATACCCACGGGCCATGATTAATAAAAATTAACCTTATTTTTTATATGATCACCATATTTTCCCTTTTAATATAGCTATTCTACCAGTATTCTCGGAGAAAGTAAAATATATATTACTTATCTAAAATCGGTTAAATTTTTAAAGAAAAGTTTAAATAAATTTATACATATTAAATCTCATGAATAAAAGATTAGACTTAGTTGAAATAGATCACTGAATGTTCTCTTTTTCATCTGAATCTTACACGGTGACTATTTTAAATGGAAATTTTTATTTATTACTTGTTGTAGCACAAATTTTATATTTTCATAAATTACTTATATATTTTTTTTTTAAATGCTAGCAGAAAAATGCAGGTAAATACTGTATTTTAAAAGTAAGTTATAATATATGTATACAATCCCTATGTATAAGTACTCTTAAATAAATAATAGAAAAATGGAATAGGGAAAAGTACGCAAAATGGAAGAAAGGAGTAAAAAATAAATAAATAAAGATAGAGATTTATTTTAAAAATACATTTTAAGGATCTCTAATGTAACGGTTAAGTAAGCTTTAATGTAATGTGTCTAGATATAAAAAGTGTAATAAAATAGTTTATAATGGTTGATTTTTGTTTTAAGAACAGATTAAAATATATATATAACAATATATATATATAGAAACGATTAAAGAGTCGCATTTAAATGTTAATTATTATAACGCTCAGAATATCTTTCACAACTGATTTTTTTTTTTTTTTGGAATTTATTACTTTCAACACACACCTGGGAAGGATGAATCAGCCAATAGTTTTTATTAGATATTATATATTTAGACATATAATAATAATAACAGTTGAATACCAAATGTTCTACGTACGTATCATTAATGAGTGACAAATCACTAAAACATCACATCATTGTTTAACGTCAGTACTACAACTACTGTTTTACTATTCGTGGAATTATAGAAAACATTTTAATTGTTTATTACTTTTTTTATTATTATTCTCTAAAAATAAAATGTCCACCTATAAATTAAAAAAAAAAAAAATTATTATCTTTCTACATTCCTCTATGAGATTTTCCATCCATTTTTTAATTATTCTTTTTGATTTATTTAAAAATTTATTCCCTGGTGGGGTAAGAGTGAGGAGGTCTTTCAACAAGATAAAGTTCATAAGATAATAAATATGAGAGGTTATCTTTAAATTAAACACCATTTCGTTGTAAAAAAATGTATTCTGAAATCTTTATAAGTATTTTTTTATTTGTCTTAAACTACATACCTTATACTACATCTCTATATAATCTCCACATGCATTTGACATTTATCGTAGCGATACACCAGCTTCACTATATTCTCGTCGTATTCTTCTGCCGCCAGTCCATTTAGCCACTGATTAACAGCATTTTTAAGTTCATCGTCACCCGCGAATTGCTTACCACTCAAAACTTCTTTCAATTTTCCAAACAAATAGTAATTAGAAGGAGCTAAGTTCGGACTATATGGTGGGTGATCATAAATTTCACATCCAAATGTTCCCAGTAAATCACGTGTCGGACCCGCAACATGTGGACGTGCATTGTCGTGCAGCAGGTGAAGCCGTCGGTCAGCCGCCCACGTCGCCGATTTTGAATGGTGCGCCGTAACTTACGTAGAGTTTCGCAGTAGGCGTCTGCATTTATTGTCGTTCTACGCTGCATTAAATCGATCAGCAGTATTCCAAACCGATCCCAAAAGATTGTGGCCATCAGTTTGCGACCAAATGGCTGTGGCTTGACCTCTGTTGGTGATTGAGAATGACGCCATTCACTTGACTGCCGTTTTCTCTCTGGCTTGGAATACGAAATCCATGTTTCATCACCGGTAACAATTGAATTAAGAAACTCGAAACCTTTTTCTGTGTAGCCCATCAAAAATTCCAAAGCATATTTGTGACGTTCCGTTAAGACGTGCGGCACCCGAAGTGCACAAACCTTTCTGAAGCCTAAATTGTCATGAACAATGCGACTGATAACAGCTCTTGAAACATCAGGAAAAAGAAGGGCCAGGTCGGAAATTGGTGAGCGACGATCTTTTCTGCTTTCATCATCGACGCGTTTCAATACGTCCTCGGTGATTATCATGAACGTTCTTTTCTGAACGTTCTTTATCATGCACATTAGTTCTGTTATTTTTAAATCTTCACATCATTTTCGGGCGTTTCTTTCATTCATTACATTATCACCATACACAGCAACCAACTGCATATGAATTTCAGCCGGCTTAAAGTTTTGATGGTTTAAAAGATATAAGACTCCACACATTTCACAGTCGGCGGCAATATCGATTTTCCTATTCATTTTATAACGTAATAACTCACACTTAATCAAAGATAGTACAACGCGACAAGTTACAGACAATAATGCAGGGTGTACATTACTAGCGTGGCAATGGACGACACGGGTTCGCCAACTGTAAGGAGAGAAATTTCCCAATGGTCTTTACTTTAGAGATATCCCTAATAGTTGAAATCAGTGGCTTATTTTAATTTCTGTACGATACTGTGAAGTCAAGAAGTATGCGAGTATTTTTGTTGTAAAAGTTATATTAATTTATTATTTCACAATATTTATACCAATCTTTCTTATGGTTATGTCTTACGTTAACTATTTAATTTAAAAAAAAAAAAAAAAAAAAACAGGTTATGTATTACTAAAAGTCTTGAACAATTCTAGTTTACTTTTCTATAGAATTGTAAATCTCAATTCTGAATATTCAGTTCATATTTTATCTATATAAACGTTTTTATTTCACATAAATTCTTAATATTTTTTTTGAGAGCTGTATTATATTTTTCTTTCCGAAATCAAAGTTGTTCCTGAATTTATAATAATTTCATTATCAAATGTTTACCAATCTTTTAAATCTTCATCTGGAAATATGCTCTCTAAGTGCAAACATACATGTCGAATAATAATTTTCAATCAAATAATAATAATAATCGTTCAATATAATTTTGACATTCCGATAATAATTATCTTCCACTGTCACTCCAAAAGATTTCGTGTCCCAAATATTGAGTTTTTAGTTTGTGAATTTAATTTTTATATACCGATAAGCATCAATAATTATTAAATCACTTTTTTTGTAGATATTTTCACAAGGAAGTAAGCTAGTCTAATCGATCTTTCAGAGCAAAGATTGCTACCCGATATTGTGAATTAATCAGAATTTTTTCACAATATTTACAAAAGTGGGTCATTGCATTCTGCTTGCTATCTGACTTTTACAATACTTAATTAATGAATCGTAAAACCATCTAACTTCATTTAATGGTTTAAATGATACAACATCATGCTCTGACACTTGAACTAATTCTTAAATTTTGTTTTCTATGCTAGATCGGTGAAACATTGTGTACACAGTTCTAATCAAATTTTCTACAGCCTGCGTAATACATTTTTCCATTCATCATCTAATTCTAAATCTTTCCTAAGAAAGTCATGTTGCACGCTACTCCGTAGTCTTTAACTAAACGTGTCATTTAGTATACCTTGCATATTTACAATAGCTGGTTGTAGATGCGTGGGAAATAAATTTCTCTGTGCAATTTATTGCAATACCTCTAAAATTATTACGCGGCCGCACACCCGCGCAGCTTAAAAGGAAATATAGATATGAATGGAAGGCTTGGTTTATGATTTAATGAAAATAATAATATTTGATTATTTCATTGAATTAATTTTAATTATAATTTCGTAAATAAGTGAAAAAAGATAAATAAATAACAGGTTGTCTATTGTATGTTTTGAAACAGGATACTTCATGACTTACGAATTAAAATTTAAACTGGCTTTAACTACACACACATATTTATGTGTAAAATATTTCTAATCTTTTCATTCGCTGTTTGAGATCGAAGCTTGTTTGTAGGAATGTTAAACGGAAATTTTGTAGCCTGTCAGAAATTCAATGCCTGACCGAGTTTCGAACCCGGGATCTTTTAGATGAAAGGCTGAGACGTTACCATTTTGCCATAGAAGTTGGCAAAATGGCTCAAACCTATATATATTTAACAGAAATGGGTACTTTAATTTATTGTTTTGAACTATTAGTTTATTTTGTATGGCCGTGTTAAACCTGCTCGTATAAACAACTTGAGATACAAGTCACATCGAATTTTTTAAAATTTGGTTTCTCCGAGAGTATTGATGTTTATTAGCTAGCAGTTCCTATGGCGATTAAAGCGACGGTGTGCATGTAGGATTGAATATTATCTGTATCTCAATAGGCTTGGCGTACTGATATGCAACAATATATTTGGTTTGATGAAATCGGGATGGAAAACATCATCTTTACTTTTCTTAGTAAACGTGACACGAGATGTTTATTGTTCTTTGAAATAGGTAAGTAGTATTTAGGAATGAGTTATGATTCATTTTAACAAATATATCGGTTGTGGAAATTAACATACAGCACTTTTTTTCTGTGTCACATCTTCTATTTATTATTATATTTGTTGTTTTATGCCTATGAGTCATATAGATAGGAGAATATTAATTTTTAACGTAGAAAAATGTATGAAATCAGTCAATCTTACTTGGATTCCTGTTTTAGGAATTGATGATTGGTGTTATTTTATTGTCGTAAAAAATTGCGTAACACACTAAACCTTCTTCTATGCAATTCATGTTCACCCACTTACTTTTACAAACATGCACGTAAACACGCGCGCGCGCACACACACACACACACATTATCATCATCAAACACTGTTTGTATGAAATATGGAAATAAAACAAGCAGATAAATATAGAAGGGTTTTTTAAATTCATGTCATAACACATAGAATGAGATGACATCCGGTTTAAAGCTTCTTTTTTATTTTTCTCTCGGAATATTGGAATGATTTATTGCATCCATGTCAATTAAATGTATGGTTATATATATATATATATATACTGTATATACTTATGCGATGAGTTTAGAAGGTTTTATGGCGAAATAGTAATTAATTTCTTTGAATATTAGTCATAACAACAATGTGGAACTGAAATTGATGTTTTTAGTTAAAAAGTTTATACCGTTTAAACTGTTGTTTCTTTTTTTTTAATTATTAATTTACAGTCTATGCAGAAAAAAGTTCATAATTCAGAGAAATGTTGAATTGTCATATTTATATATTTTAGATGCAACTTTTCATAATTGAATTTTTTTTCTTTTTTGTTATTAGATTCCTTTAACATTACAATTGATTAGAATATTTAGGAATATAAGTAGCCCAAGAAACTCCATGTATTTTTGTTTGTTTTAGAAATAAGATGTACATTGTCTGATTTGTATGAACAGAAAGAAAATATTTTTTTTTTAAAATTGATTTTAATTTGTTAAGTTTCTCTAAACAGTTGATTAAAATTAAATGATTAATACAACATGGTCTTGTAATTTGATGAAATTTTATAGTTTTAATATTTGAATTTTAAAATAAATATGTTGTACGAATCCATATTTTTATATATATATAATAAATGAAGATCATTAAAATAAGTTGAATTTACTTAAAACTGAGTAACAACTAGTTAAGTTAAATTAATTTTGATTTATATATATAAAATTATAAGCTATATCATGTTATTAAAGAGATTATTTATAAAGGAAACGGAATTCAAATTGTCTGATTTTTTAATATGAATACAGCTTTTAATGGATTGGAAAATTAGAAAGAAAAGAAATACAGTTTAAATCTAAATTTTAAGAGGGTGTAGTTTTAGAGAATAGTTAGCTTGTGAGAGAAATTAGGAACTCGGTAAATAAGAGCAAAGGAGTAGCAAATATTTATCATTTTTGACAATACCACTACAAAAAGTAAAAAAAAAAAAAAAAAAAAAGTTATATATTACGTAAAAAAAATGATTGACCTCCTATTGATTTCTGAAATTTGTAGACATTAGAGAAAATTGTTCCCATACAAAAGATGAGAGGATATCTGTGAGATAGGAAGAAGAGATAACGTCTAATCCTTATGTAATGAAATAAAATAATAACTAAATTAATTTAAAGCACATTAATTTGTTAATATATTAAAAATGGAGTGAGTGTAGAAGAAGCGCCTTGTTGTTGCATACTTCTGAACGGATATGGCGCATGGTACACTAAGAAAATAAAAAAAGGAGTTATTTAATTTTTGAGCGTGGGAAAAAGTGGGAGAGGTTTAAATAGATGAACGAAGTAAAAAATTAAGAACTAATTAGAAAAATGAACGAGATTAAAATCGTAATCAGAACAATTCAGTATAGAAAAGCTAACTATTTGGGAAATATCAACAAAAGAGACGGATTGATTAAAACTGTTCTAGGTGGTGAAAAAAAGAGGGGTCAAAAAAGAATAGGGAACTACCAAAAACTTAAAAATCTAGCTGAGAATGTGTACAGTTATAGTGCTAGGGGCCTGCTAAAGGGCATATAACTAAGTAATTATGAAAAGAATACATAACTTTTTTTCTTTCTTTTTTAAATGCACCTTAATTTTGTATCCTGATTCCATTCATTTATACTTAACTTGCAGTGGAAGTTTTAATGTTTACAATTTATTCTTAAAATAAAATTAATATTTACGTTTAACAATTTATATTAACATTAAATTATGTTTTAACCTTTATAGACCAAACGTAAACTTTATAAACAAATTTATGTGACTATAAATTTTATATAGATAATAGTTTTATTATAAAAAAAAGAAGAAAAATGTAATTATAAAATTAAATGTTAAAATAAATAATAAAACTAAGAAACAGGAGAAAGATAAACTCTCTGTGCGAGTGTTTGTGTGTTTATGTATGTATATATATGTTTTGTCTGTGTGTGTGTGTGTGTGTGTGTGTGTCTGCGCGCGCGCACACACACACGCGTGTGTAAGAAAATGATATGAAGGATGGATAGAGAAGCATACCTAAAGGAGTAACCGGTTACAAAGAGGTATGTTAGTCTATGGGTAATAAAAATTTATGTTTAAAATAATCTATATCCATTGGACTATGTCTTTTTACATTATTTGTAGGCGGTACGAGAATCTACGTTATTATAAATAAATCCATTATTTATTTACAAAACTTTAATTTATTCGTTATTAGTATTAATTAATAATTTTTAATTACTTCTTATTATACGCTGTGTTATTATTAGTAACCTAATAATTATTAATTGTTATTAATTAAAAATAATAGTAATAATAATGATAGTGGAATTAAGAGTATAGTTATAGATATCATTTAAATTACATAATTACTCATTGACGATTCAAACCAGAGGATTAAGAATCATCAATCCTTCGAAATCCTTTACAAAAACGATAAAATATACATATACATATATACGTATACTTATTTAAACTGCAACACCCTCACTGTTTCATTACAAATGATTTTTTTTTTAAATTCATTAAATTTTTTAAATTCTATAGCGATATTGGGAAAGTATTGATCGTTAAAAAAAATTCAAAATTTGTTCTTTTTCTTTAGCTTGTGCCTTAAGAAAACATCCAAAAAAATGCTAACAAAAAGAATTGATTTAAATAAATTGAAAGGACGAGACGCTACCACTCCACCACGGAGATCGGCAAAAATTACACCGATATATTGAGTTTAATATTTTAAATGATTTTAATATTCAGATATGAAATTCCTTATATTAGATATTTTATACGTCTAATTTTGCTAATTAGAAAAACTGATAATTCAGTTATACTCTTTGTATTTGGTCATTATTATACTTTTTGTTATGGTCAGAATTTTCAAAACAAAAACTGGCTTCGCGATAATATTTCTTAAGATTTAACTAGTACTCCGTTTTGTAATTGTAATATTTACAGTCATGTATGCATGTTTATATGATTTTTTTTTTACATATTATTACTCTGTTATAGAGATTTTTACATAAATTTCAGGGACTTACAGAATATCAGCAGATATATAACAAAGATTTGGTTAATCGAGGTATAATTTAATGGAATTATTAATATTTTAATAATAATAATATAAGGTACATATACTTTTCTGAAAAAAAGTCTGCTACTCGTAATTTGGTTGAATGTGTAAATTGGCTATTTTTAAGTTAGTTGTTAAATCAATAGAAAAAAAAATTATTTTTGTTAAAAATAAATTACTGGTGAATTATCTTAGAAGATATCGAATCAAAAATTTTATTCTTTTATCCATAATTTTATGTTAAATTTTATTGAGATAACTTTTTGAAGAAGTTATCATCATCATGAACATTTTTTTTTACTATATTAAAAAAAAAAAAAATCAAGTAACAATGAATTTTTCTTGCAACTTGTAAATTAGTATATGTAATTTTTTCTAAAAAGAGGTATCATCCGTAGTGTGTGTATTTATTTAAGGTATAAACTAACAAAATTACAGTAGGGTAAGTCAAAGTTATCTCATTTCATGTAGTTTGGCTCGATATTGAGACGAATTTGTGAATACCTAATTGATTCTATGGTAGTTTGAAATACACACACGTATACTCATAAACAATTTTCTCAGATAAATTTTCTTAGCAAACTACTCTTCAGCTACATTTTTTCCCAGCAATAACTTTGAACAATTTTAGACTACATTTATATATATATCAGCACTCAACAGTAGTTTATCTCTGAATAATAAACCATATATAATTGTAATAGTAATAGGCAACAAAGCTATATTCAAAAATAATAAGCTTTCCATATCTGACTTAGCCGTAAAATTGAGGAGTGAAGTGGTTTTCCCATTGACTTCTTCAGTGAATCCAATATTCTGTTGAATTTCAGCACCTCAAGCTCATCCAAATGCAGGTGATATTAACCGCTATGAGTTAATACATTCATTCCGTTCAAGAAAGAGACCGATTGTTTAGAGAACATCATTATTTTCAGACTAAGCAATTCTGATTGTGATCACTTGCATTTCAGATGTTTATATGCATACAGAAGTAAGAAAGATAATGTTAGTTAGCAAAATATCAAATTAATTTACCCCTTTATGTTAGCGAATCAGTATACTGCACATGCTGTCTCTTCTATCAAAGAGAAATAAAATAATTTAAAAGTTTATTTAAGTCCCCATATTTACCGATTGGGGTCTTCATTATTATATTATGATTGTTCCTTGTTTTAATATTAACTGGTTTTTAAGAAAAAACAATTAGTTGATTTCTATAAAGTAATTGTTTCAAAAATTTATGCACATACACAAAGTGCATTCATTACGTATTGTATACACGAGTCCAGTACATATCACATTTAATTTCTTTTTTCCTACATGTTTATGAATAAGTCCTTCAAAGACAACATAAATAATATTAAAATATTATTTTAATTATTACTACTGTAATATATTAGTAAAACAAAAAAAGAAATATATATATATTTAAATCATGCATTAGTATGAATTCTTATAATTTTAAATTCAAAGAAAAAAATTTACGATGACTTTTAATAAATCTCTGTTTTACACCTATTTACTTATAATGAATTTCTATTACATGTAATAAATTAATAACTTCTAATATATATACACACACACACACATATGTGTGTGTGTGTGTGTATATATATATATATATATATACAAACATATACATGCACGCGCGCGCGCATACGCACACACATTCAGGAATATAATTATGTAAAACAATACATAATAGATCTGTGCGCAATGTGATACCATATTTTATTATCGGTTGTTATTACTTATACTTTGATTTTATGTAGTTATGTATAATGTATATATTACATATAACGCGTCCTTGACACTAATTATGTTTTTTATATATATATCATAATGCGGTATTTTATATACCCAAGTAAAACTATTCGTATAAATTATTTAAGTAACGGATCTTTTTTTTAAATCTTAGAAATACTGTTTAACATTTACTTAATAAAGACATTCAAAAATGATTACAAAAAAGGTAACTATTTATAAATCAAATTAAAATAAAAATAAATGGAATTATTAATATTTGTGTATACCTTTTTTCAGTTTAACAAATGTTTTACGTAATTAACTCTTAGCATTGTTGTAATTATTAATTCGAATTATGTACCAATTTTCCTCTTACAAGACCGAACGTTTTTTTTCTGAATTTTTGTTATTTTTTTCCTATTTTTTTCTTCAGATTTGTTAATTAGACTACAATATAAATTTTATCTTAAATGGAATTAATGAGCTGGTTAACATGAATAATTAATAACTGAATAATAATTTATTTTTTAATTATTTAAAATGTTTTATTATACTGTTAAGAATTGGATTTTATATTATTTAGACAACTTTAATAATATTTAAATATTTAGTTTCATCTTTTTTTCACATTGAAGATATAATTAGGTGCGGTAAATTCTATCTTCACAATGAGAACATGAAACAAATTTACTTATTAAATGTGCATTAAGTGGTTTTATTCTTTTTTTTATTCCTTTTTATTAACTATTATAAATCTTTATTTAAACTGTAATACTATTTTAAAATTATTTAAAGTATTTATCAAAAAAGGTTACATTCATTTACTTCATTTTTTTTTTCTTTTAGATGTATACAACGTGGTTACGTTGTTTGTATTTATATATATTAGGAGTATTTTACATATTTTATAGCTTCATGTTATGTTTTATGATACAAAAAATTACTTAATAAAAAGTTACCGCAATGAAAGAAAATCTAAAGGAACTGTTTGCATTATTTTTATAGATTTATGAAAATATTTTACTGGAATTTTGTTTGTTGAAATTAAACTTTGCATATGAATCTGTAGTTTTATAACAATGACAAAAATTTAACTTCATTTTTTTTAATAATGCTGATTATTTCAAGTGTTTTTTTTCTTTTTTTATTATTCAAAAGTTTAAATATCTCACGAATTGCACAGGCTATATAAAATTATATTTAAAAAAATTTGGTTAAGTAGTTAGTAAAAATATTAAATCATTATTCAGTGAAATCACGTTATTTTATAATTTCTTTTACGTCGAATTCTCATACGTCTATCCTTTAAATTTTTTACTTTTTAATTCTTTCTCGTTTTCATTAAGTAATTAAAAAAAAGGAAATTTAATTATGAGCGTATTTTATCAATTAAACCTTCAAAAAAATCGTTTTATTTCATACGAAATAACATTTTACGTGCGCCACGAATACATGTTACAAATCTAATACCATATACGTATTTATTTTTTAGTATTGTCTTGTTTTCCGTTTTTATTATACTTTCCTTCAGCATTAGGTTTTTTCATTTATTATTGATTTTCATATTAAACGAATGAAGCTTTACAAATTGACGTAATCAGGTGGAAAGATTTGTATGTAAATGCTTTATTCAATGAACATTATGCATACTGTTATGAAATGGTATTGACAATTGATAAAGAGCTGTCAACGTCACACCAGTATGAAGAAGACGTCGGCTATCAGGTCGACGCGGAAGTTGTGCTACGGATTGAGGGGGTATGGGGTGGTGTGTTGTGAAATGAATAGACGAGAGGCAAAGAAGACGGAGTATGCAGATGTAGGTCCTTCCTGAAAAGGGGGGTTGCTCGCGCTCTGTCCAGTCCGGCTGCAGAGCTCTAGATGTATATATATATATATATATATATATATATATATATGCCATGTATGTGTATGTGTATATATTGAAGGAAAGGGTGGGTTGAGGGTTGGGGGGGACATCTTTGACCCTGCTTGAGCTGCTGGCATCGATCCGAAGTGACGCGCGTGATGGACAGGCCGGGTGAGAGAGAGAAGCAAGCAAGCAGCCAGTCCTGCCACTACGTCGCGACAAGCGAAGAAACTTCCCCAGATCAATATATGCCACTACCCTTCCCCCCCATTAAATCCCCCAATCCCGTTACCACCCTTCCTTTCTATCTACCACACTCATTAATACCCCCCCTTTAAACTACCCGTCTACCCTTACAACTCTTACAAACAAACATTCTTTCAGTCTCCATTTGTTTCTTGTTTCCATCTACCGATCCCCAGTCTGTTAACGTTTGTATAGTGTACTAGCCCCTAGTCAATTACAGAACTGTACACACTAATACGTATACGTATACGGATGTATATAGTTTTATATATATATATATATATACTACACACACATTCATGCATACATGCATACAAAAAGGTTGAGTATTGTTGTTGTTTTCGAATTTATAAGTTTAATTGAATATGCCAAAGTGGTCTTGATAAAAATATAAATCGTACTAGGGAACTCAACGGAATGATTTTTTATTGTTTTCAACTTTGTATAACCCTTTTGAAAATGTTAGAATGTAGATTGTGGATAGGTATTTGTTGCCAATTAAGAAAACTCTAGTGACGTGCAGAAAGAAATGTGGATAAAAAGAAGATTTATTTTTTAATTATTAAAAGAGGACATATTCGTGGGTTTTACTGTATTTATGTACAGATTATTCTTTTAATACGTACTTGTACAAGAAAATACTTATATAATTTAATATAAGTGTACACGAAAATTGTTTATAATTTGATAGTATTTGTTAGACATGCGTTATTGTAAAGTTTAGTTTAGTTTGGACCATTAAACTTTTTTTTTGTCTAGTTATGAACATTAAATTTTTCTAAACATTTTTGTTAAATATTAGATTTAATTCTGTAATATTTTGTAACACTATTCTTATTTCTGCGTACTCTCACCTACAATGATAGCACAGAGGAATGTTGCAAACCCCTGTTAATATTACAAACACTATACAAAGTGGAGAGAGTCAATCGGAACTGACTTCATTAAATTGATTAAAAAAAGGAAGAATTAACGGCTTTATATAATGATAACACACTCGGCTTCCACTTTGAATTTATTTCTGCTTTGATCGTGGATTGGAGTTAATAATGGTGCCACTTAGGTGTATAGATTATATAATAGTGAAAATCAGTCTGAATGGAATTCACTACGTATATAAAAAAAATTGTTTTAATGTAATATATATCCGGAAATTCGATTGCTTAGAATTATTTATTCTTAGAAAATTAAAAAAAAAAAATTGTTTAAAAGATTTTTTATGTAACAAAGAAAAAAAAGGAATATATCAGATATTACGTAAATCACGTTTAAGTTTGTTAAATTTTCATAAT
Organism: Lycorma delicatula; assembly: GCF_047948215.1. Lineage (NCBI taxonomy): Eukaryota > Metazoa > Arthropoda > Insecta > Hemiptera > Fulgoridae > Lycorma > Lycorma delicatula. The sequence continues at coordinate 135,947,759 of NC_134458.1, read as the reverse complement.
TAATAAAGTTAATTCATAAATGTTTAATTTCGCCAAGTTAAATAAATGTATAAAATTTAATTTACAATTATTATTACATAAACGATATCTTTTCTAATATTATTATATACATACTTATATATATTAGCATATACTACTTACTAATCGATAACATTTTTCATAATTTCATGCTGGTAATTCGTTTTAGTTAGAGAAAATAAAAAGGAATTACTATTTTTTCTCTATCCTTATATTGTTATTTTACATTAAGCTTTGATTACTTTTAAAGAAAATTTTTTTTTAAATTTTTCTTTAATCTAAATCAAAAGTAGTTAAGATATTTCCCTTCTAATAATTATTTATACAGCCTAATTCTAATAAATTGATAGTTACTTATTTTAGCTAATATACATAGTTAACGTGGTAACTACGACAAACAAATATTGATTAATTATTCTTAGTGACAGTAAGATAATTTAAGAGAGGTTAAAATTACCTGAACTAATTTTCACTACAAGTTGAGAAGCATTTTTACATTTATCTTAAAATATTCTGTTATAAATTATGTAATCTATTTAAAGAAATATCTGATGTGAACACCATATGACTTCCTTGTACCCCTGTTAAATTACATATACTAATTTAAAAAAAAAATTAAAAGTACGTAAAATTTTATTTCAATAATAACTTTTGATATTTTTTCATATATATATTTTATTGTTATTATTGAATTATTATTATTAATTGTGAAACATTGTTTACAATCAGAGGTTAATAATTATTAATAAATCAATATATTTAAATTAAAAAAAAGGTAAAAAAAGGAGATGAAGTCGGATTTGAATCCATGTGCCTTCCTCTTGTAAGATCTAAATACTTGAATAATTAAAATTTTATTTGGCTACAACTGTAACCAATGAAAATAAGTGCCACTTATGATATATTATGAAAATCTCACAATGACAACTGTAGTTAAGAAAAAGTCCAAAATCCAATTTTTTTTTGATTTTGGGCTTTTCTGGACACTTTTGGTCCATTCGATTGCAATCAAAAGGGGAGGTGCACTATTAGATTTTACAACAGTCCTAAATCAAAAGTTTCAACATCCTACGGCTAATCGTTTTTGAGTCATACGAGATACGTACATACGTACGAACAGACGTCACGCCGAAACTAACCATCCTTTAGTTCGTACTAGGAAATAAAAAACTAGTGATAAAAATAAAAAAATGAATCATAACTGATTAATACTTATAAATAATATGCAAAAGACAAAATAATATGTTGAAGCAAACAAAAGTTTGCTTTGTAATAAAGTGTATTGCAGCTAAAGGATTTTAGTGGAATTTATATCCTACAAAAAATATCTTTTAAACATTTATCTTAGTTCTACATGTAATAACTGGTTTTGTTAATATCAATATTTTAACACCTAGCAAATACATTGTTAAAAATTTATTATGATCACGTTTACAGAATGGTTGACCTTAAACTGAATAACAAAACTTTTACAACGAATTTTGTCATATAATGTGTCCAAAAAAGATTATAGAAATGCAATAAAAATTTTAATTCAGTTATGAGTAAAATGTGTTATTAGTATTAAAATAAAGTAATGAAATAAAATAATCGTGGTGAACTAATTATTATAACAAAATAATTAAAACGTTTCAGTTTACAAGGTATGATTATATTGATTTTTTAAGTTATTTTAATGATAGATTTGGTAAAGATATTATATTTTATTTTATTAATAAAAGAGGTAGAATTCTAACAGTTAAAAATCTAAAAGTTAGAACTTATCCAATTAAAAAAAAAATCGCTCGCAGAAGAGTGAGTAATTGTTTTTTATGTATAATAAAAAGAATCCTTTAAGTATACATTAAGTGAATTAATATGATTTATATTTATTTTTTATTGTTTTATATTATACTATATACATTAGGAAAAGTAATGATATGAAATGTGTCAGCCTTAAGGTAATTGGCACCGAGCGATCTATTATGTTAGTGTCGAGGACGATTTTTTGAGGTCGCGTGTATGTACTGAGTGCTCTGGGTATTTGATATTGTCTAACCTAACACATTATATTACACCCAGGCGTACTATTGAATTTGTGTCATTTATTTTTAATTTTTTTCATTTATTATTTGTTTACCATTATTACCATATTTAAACCGGTTGGTACGTTCCTGTCTAATGTAGATTATAAGCTAAGTTACTGAAATATAATCAGTATAAAGACACAAAAAGTGGCTATTGATTCTTTTTGTTGGTGAATAAATGTATATATATATATATATAAAACACGTAATTAATATTTTGGTGTTAATTTAAATTAAATTTATTTTTAAAAAAATAAATAATCCATTTTATTTCATCAAATTCTACCGGTCGCTAAAAAAAATAAATGGTGATCAGTTTTTAATATTTTATTTTTAGATGAACGCAACCCTTAAACGACATGCGACGGCCAGTCGTTTTCTTAAGACCCTTACCCCTCTAACTTTATCCTGAGTAACTGAGTCTTTCTTATCAAGCGGAAGGAAGTTTGACTCTTTCATCTCTTTCTAAAATTTCCCTTTCTCCCTTTCTCTTTTAGTCAGTGTTTCATATCAGAACGTACAACCAAACCGCTTCTACTCCTTTACTTCATTTCTTAGATCTTTGCTTACTGTAAGGTCAACCCACGTTTCTGTTCAACACTTCATTCTTTTTCCATTTTTAACTTTTTCTCTTCTTTATATATATTATGTGACCGACCTGTAAAGGTTACCTGACCTGTTTCTTTGTTATCTTTACACTGCATTCTTATAAACGATAAGTCGTTTTACTGAACAATAGCTCTAAACAGAGTATAGGTTTTACTTTGTTGAATGTGTACTGTAAATACGAGCAAAAGATCCTGACCATGTTACGATATTATGGAGTGATTCACTCGTTCACGGTTAAAATATCCTGAAAAAAATGATAATACTTTTTTTTTCAGTTTACTGTACCGTCTTAAAAAATATAAAAAAATGAATATTTTTAGAAGTCGATCACCGACTTTTCGTTAATTTAATTTGGTTTAAAGAATGTTAAAATCTTCCTTTCAAAAGATAAATGACAAGGGTCAGTTATAAAAAATGAATGAATTAAATTACAAATATGAATCGACAATTTAATTGCTAACAATTGATACAGGATATAACGAAACGTCAACATTCCAACTTCCAACATCATAACGATGATTCTAATTTGCCCAGTTCAAAATTTTTCGACCGTAAATTGAGCGTAATACAAGAACGACTCAACCAATTTTAATTAAATTTTGATATCCACAACTTCAGGTACACACCCGTAGCATATCTAAATTTGAACGTAATTGATGTAGTTTTGCAAATTTTCGAGCCACGAAATTTTACACGTAGACCTATAAATATATAAGGAAATCCCACTTCAAGTGAATGGTATTTTCGTACTCCTCGCACCTCAACGTAAAGAAAATTCATTTTCATCTTCTACTCCCACCAAGCATTAAAAAATAATATTGTACATTTCTTCGAAAAGTCTGTAAAAGATATGTAGACAAAATTTCCATTTGGGATAAATAGTTTGTTAACAAACTAAGTATTTTCAGACCTTTATGAAATAACATTATAATACATAATAGTGTATAGTAATCTTTTTATTTTTTAATTTATCGGTAGTTTAAGTATATTAAATAAACTTTTTCCATATATTATTTTTCAAAAAGTGGTATACTTATTTTTATTGGTTTCAGAGTTATAGCCAAATTAAATTTTAATTAATGAAATATTTGGATCTTACAAGGGGAAGGCAGATCGGTTCGAATCAGACTTCATCTCCTTTTTTTCTAACTTTTTTTTTCATTTAAATATGTATATTGATTTATTAATAATTATTAACCTCTGATTGTAAAAAGATTTTTACAATAAATAATAATTCATTAATAACAATAAAAAAGAAAAAGAAATATGAAAAAATATCAGAAGTTTTTAATGAAATAGAATTTTATGTACTTTTCATTTTAAAAAAATGTGTATATGTAATTTAATACGAATACAAGGATTCAGATCATTCAAGGATCAGATTTTTTAATTAAACTTTTTAGAAAAAAAAATCTATTTTTGGTGTTCAGTAATTACAAATTAAAATAATTCCCAAATCATTTACTTGAACGTGACCAAAACTATTGATTTGATTTTTGATATATTAATTCCTTAAATTGGGTTTTATTATATGAAACTAATTTATGAAAACCAATGCAAAGAAATAAACATAAAAAAAAAGAAAAAATGTATCAGTTGTTTTGTTGTTAGGAATACATTTAATAGAATATAAAGAAAAAAGTATTATCAAGAACGGGGAAGATTTAAACAAAGAATTTCTATGATTATTAAATTTATTTGCATATTAGGAAGTTCTGGTTCACCAAAAATTAAGGACATGATAGATTAAAAAAAAATAAACCACTTTAGGAATCATTTATTTCATATGTATTTGTGTGTGTGTGTGTGTTCTTGTTCGCGTATATACATCTTTACATATGCATATTTCTGTATGTACAACTACTTCGCTACTGGTCTTTCCCTTTTTTTGTAACGTAATTTGAGACCCGTTTAGTTGTTTTATACATTTGTTTTTTAATCTCAGATTTAACAGAACTGGTTTAGAAAATGTCATAAATTAAACTGTTCTGATTAAATAAATCAAAGAATAAAATAAAAGAATACAGACGTGTCTACCATTAATTTACTTTGTTTTATCACCGAATTTCACATTATCCACGTCATCGATCGGGTTGTCATTTTATTTTCTTGTGTTTTTTTTTATTTTTTACAGTTTTTTATTAATATTATTAGGAATTAATTTTATAAAAAATTTATTAAATTCTTTTGACAAAAAAATTACAATTAACGACAAGCTTATAATAAAATCTATGCAAATTATATAAATTATAATAAATGTGTTAATAATTTGTTTTAACAATTTTTGGTAAAGCGTAACGTTATATTATCTCAAACGTGGGTCAGTTAACGAATAACTGTTCCGATTTTTATTATCATTTTGTTGAATGACTTGTTTCTGTAAACGAAAGAATTACATCGGAAATTATACACTAATTAATTAAGAAATATAAAATTTATGTGTACGTTTTATATATAAAGTGTTTCTGTGTGGGTGTGTGCGTGCGTCCACACGTGGGTGAGTTTTATTTAATACTATAGAAAAGAAAAGGCATTCTTCATGGACATGTTTCACCTGTGTGACTTAGACAAATGTGAAACATTCACAATGCCGTTTTTTTTTCTTTTTTTGTGATCGTGACGATTTCCAAGTTGAAAATATCATCTGCCTTTTAAGTAATACCACTTATTGTTATAAAAAGTTGGAATTCTCTAATGACACCTTTTGAACAACCAATTACAATATATATAATAGAACACAAATGAAGAATTTAATAAAAAAAAGGCGTGCGCGAGTGTGCGCGCGCGCACACAGAATAATAATGCAATCGATTTCAATTAAACAAGGTTTAATGTAATTAACCAAGTTCTGTTTATTATATTTAATTAAAATTATTTATTTATTCTCAACGAACTGTTCGAACGTTTGAAATTCAATAATCTAACTTATCACATTTACAGATTATTTTCATAAAAAAGGGAAAAAAATTTAAAACATTAACATTAAAATTTTAATGAAAAATTAGAATGATTTTCATTTACTTACTTTTTCATTTATTGTTAAAGAAATATGTTTTTATAATTTAAATTAAGTAATTATGTTTTTAAAATTACTTATATGTACTTATTATAGTAGTAATTCAACATACTTTAATCTACAGTTAATTTTTTTTTTTGAAAATACTTTTTTTTTAACTTTTCAAGGCTTTCATTATAGGAAAATTTAATAAATCTTAAGAACCATTAAATTTAAAGACTAAACCTAGAAAATTTAAATAATCTATTAAATTTAAAGTATAATTTTCTGCTTATTTACGTTAAAATAATTAACAAAAATTATTATTATTTTCCGCCGTAATTATTAATTGTAATTTCATTAAAAATCAGTATAAGTATGAAATTATGTGAAGATAAAATAGTATTCTTGAGTTGAAAATGAAAGTTAAAAAAATATTATTTACTGCATACGAAAAGAAATCAAAAGAAATTTTGTGAAATGAACTGATGTTATTTTTATGATTATATTATACCGTAAATACCTGCCTTGCTCCGAGTAGAGAAGTTTAATCGTGCACTTAACGGACGTTTAATTACGCGGATATTAAAATAAATTTAATACTTTTTTTATATTTTAATTTTTATATTCTAACAAGTCAGTAAACTGTAGCTTGCCCTTTTTTAAAATAATGATGCGCATATCACTTTAAATTTTAATTATAATTTTTAGAACCGGTTATATAAAAATAGCTGCCATGACTGACCGAGATTCGAACCCAGGACCTCCAGGTGAAAGGCGGAGACGCTACCACTAGCGCCACGGAGGCCGGAATATTGCAAAACTTAAATTCATCGAAGAACAAAGATATCTCAAGTGTCATTTACCTATGATTAACAACTATTGCGTTAGCCCAAATACGATTAGATGAAACAATTAAAATTAAGTTTCCTGGATGAAATTAATGCAAAACTTAAATTCATCAGTTTAAAAGAAGAATTCAAGAACTTAAGTTCTTTTTTTAACAAAACCAATATATTACTCTGCTGATGGAGGTTTTAAGTAGTCTATTTTCGTACCTTTATACCGCATATTTTTTTACGTGTACAGATTTACATACTCAAATTTTTCATTAATGCCTTTTAAAGATATTATTTTTTATAAGCAAGTTTTTTTTATGATCTTTTACAATTTTTTTACTTAGTTGTTCACATTTTTTTTTATTATATATAATATATTAATTACTTTAATTTTAAATAAACACTTTTTTTAAGTAAATACAGTTAAAGCATAATACATATATTTTAAATTTAGTTATTTTAAAATTTCAAACACTTCTTCATTAATAAAGTTTTATCATAGTTTCCCTTAATCGCTCCAGGTAATGCTAAGACTATTCCTTTTTTTAGTTTTACAAATGTTAAACCTACTATTTTCAATGTAATATATTATATAGTTTATTGTTTTTTGTTAATACTAATGAAGTATTTATTTATTATGTCCGCTGAAAGGATATTAAACTTTTCAGTATCCACTAGGAGTATCGTATAATTGCCTGATGTAAGAAAACGTTGGTTTTTTTTTTAGTGACTAGTTCCTAAAGTTTTTATATTATTATTTTTTTAATCAGTAGTTGTTTAACCAGTTTCATATACCGCTTCACTTCTTTTATTTTTCAATTTAAAAAAAAAAATTATTTGATTTATACTTCGTTTTCAATTAGTTGCTTTATTTTTTATTGTAACCTTTAATATCTTTCTATAGTTTTAGACTTGCTTCATTTTCTTCCATTAGTAAATTAACACATCCTGACCCGTCTTTAAACACCATCCAAGTTAGTTTTTCTTCTATTAATCTTCTAATTTTTGTAATGTTTTCAATTCTGTCTTTATCAACTCATTTTTAATACAACACCTAATTTTTAAAACCACTACTCTTTGTTTTTCTATTTTTTTTTTTTTTTTTTTTAATTTATCCCTGGCATACATCTTAATACCTCATTTAAACCAGTCTATTAAAAAAAAAAAAATGTTCTATTCGTTTCAAAGAGTAATAATAAACTTTTCATCATAGCTATACTTGCTTGGGATAACCTATTTATAATTTCTTTCTTAAATTTTTATTCTTTAGAGTTTTATTATACTAGAACAATTCTTCGATTTTAGCCGAGTAGCAGATACTCAAAAAGGAAGGTCTTAACCTCGAAAAAATTCTGTACAACAAAAATAGATTATTGGAATGGATTCGGAAAAGTATGTAGAATAAAAGTGTGCCCAAGTGGACACGTGCGAATAACTATTTAATTTGTTTACTTACAGATTTATTTATTGGTAAATTAAACCACCCGAAAAACTATGAGCAATACTAAGGGCGATAGCGAATTTTAAAATAAGTACCAAAATCGCGCTTTGGTAGAGTAGCTTGGAAACCGGGTACCTCATCGTACACAGTAAGACTAAATGGATAAATTAATAATTTATCCATGATTTCTTAATTTTGCTCGTAGAAAAGAGTGTTCGACAGCTTTTTTATTCAGAATTGTCTTAATTTTCTACTGGTGGTATTTATTTTTTCAGAAGATTAAAAATAAACAAAATATTGACGGAAAACTAGATATTTTTTCAAAAATCAATTTTTTCCACAAACGGCAAAAAGTATGCAAAATCGATCAAATCTACAGTATTGATAAAGGACGAATTTTTATATAAATCTACAAAGTTTCATAAAAATATCTGTTTTCAAATAATTTTTTATAGCGTTATTTTCATGAGTTACGAAGTATCCTTCGTAAAACTCATTAAAAAACTAAAGTTTTTGAAAAACCATCTCTGCCATCTTAAAGTAAATGTTTAACCTTAAAGATAACAATTAAAATATTTCTATATTTGAAAAAAAATAATAAATTGGTTTTGAGCGTTAGCCAAGGTACCAAAACACTCTTTTTCTAAAAAAAGAAATGTAATTTCTAAATGCTGATAAATAATAATGTTGATAGAGATATTCCTTATGGAATGATTAGGTAGTAAACTAAAGAACAGAATGCTAAATTGGCTATTTCATTTTTTGCAATTTGTTTATAGTTACAGTCTTTTTATCAACAACTTGCAAATTTTCACCGTAGAACCGGATTAACGGGCAATCGGATATTAAAAATACTTCGAAAATTTGACAATTTATATGCTTGCGTCTTATGAATCCGTACCTTTAAGAATTTTTTAATTATCTCTAATAGGAACAGAGTTATGGAAGTTTATTCATTGCGCGCCTCTCGAGTTACGGTATGTATGATAGCTATAGAGCGATTTTTGTGGTTTTTGTAAAATTCGCTAACGCCTTTAGTTTTGCTCGTAGAAAACCGTGCTCCGGAGGTTTTTACGCGAAATTTCCTCAGCTATCTATTGGTGCTTTTTATTTAAACATGCAATTAAAAATAAATCTGCTATTGGCGAAAACTAATTTTTTTTTCTTAATTTGATAATTAACAAATTAAGTGGTAAATCAGTCATATCCGCTAGGACATACTTTTATTCTACATATTTTTCCGAACCCATTCCAATAATTTATTTGCAGTTGTAAATTTTTTCGAGGTTAAAATCTGTATTGACTCAGCTATTTCTGGTATAAAATTACAAGATAAATTAATATTTAACTCGCCATTTGTTTATTATAATATTTTATATGGTTTAGAATATGTTATTTTTACACTAATAACAAAACGATTTTCCAATATATTCAAATCGAATATTGCGATTTTTTATTACATAAAAAGCGTTGATATTTTTATTACGTAAATATATTAGCACCTTTTTAAAGTGTTTTGTATCAAATATATTGAAATCTTTAGATTAATTTTTTTAATATATAAATAAATAATACTAAATAATAATGGTATTTTAATGATAAATGATTGATTGATAACCTGATGCTGGCTATCCTTTATCAATTTGTATTTTGTTTTATTTTAAAAAATTTCTTTATATATATATATGTCGTAATAGCATTATGCTCGATATATATATAAGTTAATAATAAAAGAAGCTTTTGATGTATATGTGTATATATTTGCGTGAATGTGTGTATGAGTTTGTTAATGTTGGTAGGTTTGGTTGGCAATACTGCAATGTAATATACAACTCGACTTTTGATTGATGGACAGCCTGACTGATTGGGACTATATTGATTGATAGATTAGCTTGAATTGCAGCACAACATAAAAACACGCTTCTGAACAAATAATTAAATCTCCTCTACCCTTCGTTTTACCAACCCGTCGTACCTCCTCTTTTCTATATCATCGTTCTATACTATTCTTTATGAAGGTCTCCTCTTTCTTTCTCTTGTATTCATATGTAACATCTAAAAATAACTCTTTTATACTACTACTATTAACTATTATTGGTTTGTATTGAACTTATGTAAAAGCGCAGTAAAATAAACAGGGTAAAATCAGAACTTGTGTATAGTTTTTTAGCGAATATTTTAACGTATTACCCGAAAGGGTAACGGCGTCCATAAATTAAAAGAAAAATCTTCGTAAAAAAATTCTTCCAGTTTTATTTGGGTTTTTTTCTTTATTCTTATAACACTGTAATAATTTAAAAAAAAAAAGATTCCTAGTGAGATGTTACAACAGTCCTAAATCCAAAATTTCAACATCCTGTGGCTAATCGTTTTTGAGTTATGCGAGATACATACTTACGTACATACATACATATAAATATACGTACGTACAGACGTCACGCCAAAACTAGTCAGAATGGATATTTCCGTTGAAAACTGAAAACCGAAATCTTTCGCGATCACAATATTTTCTTTACTTCGTACAAGGAAATAAAAAGTGGTGTTTACAAGGAAATACAAAAAAAAACTTATTGTTAAATTTAACGTCACTTAGTGCTTTATTTTATTTTGTAAAACTTATACTTACTTTTAACTGTTTTGAAGTAAGTTGTATTAAAATAATAACTCGTAGTTATTAACTTTTAACCTTTTAAACTTTTATTATTATTCTCTTTAAAAAAACTAAATCTTTTTCCTTTTTTTTAAATAATGGAATAAAACTAATGAAGAAAGTTTATTTATAACAAAAAAATGTATATTTTTAAGTTAATATTAGTTTTTTAATAATAACAATTCCTCTCCCATTCATTTTACCATTTATTCTTTAATCGAATTTGAACGTTCTGGAAAATAAAAAATGTTCTGTTTTACGAAATTTGAACGTTCTGGAAAATAAAAAATATTCTGTTTTACGAAATTTAGAATTTTCATAAATTTCTACCATTGATAAATACCAATCATAAATTCATCAATTCATCAAAATTCATAATTTTTTAAATTATGAATTTAAAAAATCATTATTTTTAATTCAATTTACCATTCATAATTTTTTTTTACCATTGATAAATTTTAGGAAATTTTTATTGTCATCAATTTGGGTCAAGATCGTGTTCCTAAAAAAATTTCTTTAAATTTTTGTTAAATCGGCATATGTCCTTAATAATACAGACAGATAATAATAGACATCTGTTATTTGACCTTTATTATTTTATAATTTACATATAAAATAATTTTAAAAACTTGAAGTTTTATTTATTTATATAGCACTATTAATAAATCATTGAGTAATTTTATTTTTAGTCGTTGACGATAGTGTTTTGAATGATTCTCTACGATGAATTAAATCTAAACAAATAGAATGTTATAAAAAAATAAAAAATTAATCTTATAATTGATGAAAACATATTTTATGAAATATGAGTAAAACACATATTACATTATTTAATTGTGTATGTACACATACACATGATATTCTACGTTGGTAAATCTGTGATTTTATGTGTTTGCATTTTGATGGCATACGTACTACTTGTAGTAATTCAACGTAAACTTATTTACGTGAATGTGTTACAGTCAGTTCTGAATGGATATATATGGTCGGTTATGAATTATTGCTTCTGTCAAAGAATAACAAGGACATTGTCTTTCATAATAATCTAACGACTGAATGGTGAAATTAATTTATTTTATTTATTTATTTTTGTCATCATAATACGCTTTGCTATTTAAATATCGAAAAGTTACAAAATTTTAGTATTTTGTCATTTTACCTCGCCTACATTAATAAATAAATAAATAAATACTATTTTGATACAGTCCATTGTAACATATAAAAATAGATATAGCGTAGCATATTTCATTACATGTAAAACGGGATTTTAAACAATATAAAATTACAACTATTATTTCTCGTTTTTATATAATTGCAATTATTATGTAATACATTTTTATGAATATATGTCAAAAAATTTTAATTGATTTATTATTATTGTAAATTCATTTATTGATTTTCTTGTTACATTTATTACTGTAAAAAAGAATTATTTAAATTTCAAACAACAGTCGGTTTTAAAATTCTATTTAAAACGTCAAAATGATATCCATATGATGTGATAAAAGTTTGTGGAAACTTTTATTAGAATTAATATATCTTCTTTTTTAAAAAAAAAAGGTAAATAAATATATATTTTCTGTATAATAAAAATGTAGATAAAAATGAAGAGTTACGTAATATGAAGCCTTTTGATTTTTTTTTGTTAAGTAATAGCGAGTAATGAAACACAGCCTTCTTCTATTTTCTATTCGTAATAGGTTTGTATAAATCTAAAATTATTTTTTTTATTCCTGCACTGTTACTATTTTATATTTATCAATTTAATGAAGATTATTAAAAGAGAGTAATTCTTTAATTTACCGTAAATTTGGCAATACATCCTGTGTGTTAGCTATTTACTTCCTTGTACGAAGTAAAGGGCGTTGTGATCGCGAAAAATTTCGGTTTTCAGATTTCAACGGAAGTATCCATTTTGACTATCCCTGAATTCATTTTGACTAGTTTCGGCGTGACGTCTGTACATACGTATTTATTTCGCATAGCTCAAAAACTATTAGCCATAGGATGTTGAAGTTTTGGATTTAGGACTGTTGTAACACCTAGTTGTGCATCTCCTGTTTTGATTGCAATCGACTGGACCAAAAGTATCCTAAGAAGATCAAAATAAAAAAAAATTAGATTTTGGACATTTTCATAACTGGTGTAATAAGCTCTCCTCATTGGTAGCCTTTCAACGATATATCATGAGTGGTACTTATTTTCATTGGTTCTACAGTTATAGCCGTATAAAATTCTGATTAATGAAATACTTGGATCTTAAAGGGGTTCGAATCAGACATCATCTCCTTTTTTTTAATTTTTTTTTTTTAATTTAAATATATTGATTTATTGATAATTAACCTCTAAAGGTTAAATGATTAACCTCTAATTGTAAAAAAAAACTTTTACGATGAATAATAATTCAAAAATAAAAAAAAATAAAAAATATCAGAAGTTTATTAATGAAATAGAATTTTATGTACTTTTCATTTAAAAAAAAAATTATATATGTAATTTAATAGGCGTACAAGGAAGTCATGTAGTGTCCACATCAGATTTTTTCTTTTGAAAGTAAAACGAGTTATAGTTAGTTCATTTCTATGTCATGAATTCATCATTTATTATCATTATTAATCAGAAAGATTAAACATGAAGTTTAAAAGTGGTAGTGGGAGTGTCAAGATATTAATTATATTGATTATGACCATCAAAATCTCTTATCAGCCGCAGCGACAACAATTAATTCACACTGTTCAACTTAAAAGTGACCCCATCACTTTTTAGTTTGTACTAAATGCTTACTTTTGTTAAAATACATATATTGGTGTGAGATGGATAACAGAATGTTGAAGATTTTGGTTCGACTGCAGCTGAAGTGGGGAGTACTCTATTGTCTGTACGTTTGAGTATTGCCAGTCTGTGTCAAGCTACCGGTGTTCTTTGGTGGTTGTGTTTCAATTAATCGCACATCTCAGGAATGGTCAAGCTGAGACTGTACGAGATTACACTTTATTTACACTCATACATATCATCCTCAGAAGTAATACCTGAACGGTAATTCCCGGAGGCTAAACAGAAAATGAAAAGTCTGTGTCGAGCGTTGGCTTTTGAACAAGATTGCGTAATAATGTCTTTTTGTTTGTTAAAATGCGGTTAATTGTTGAAGATAGTGTATTTGTGATGGAGACTTATTTAGAGACGAAATCTCATGTTGTGTGTCGGTAAAAGTCAGGGAGAAATTTGAAAAGGAAACGCCAGTAAAAAGTGTTATTCAGAAGTTAAAAAATTTCTTGAAACAGGTTCGGTGTTTGACTAGTTTAATGACGCAGATAATACACGTCATTAAAGCGGCAGGTACAAGATCTCAAGAATCTTTGCGGAGAGTAAGCCGGGAAAAGAACATTTCACTAGATTCAACACACATTATAATGAGGAGAATGCTGAAATGTTATCCGTATCTAATGCAGGTTTTCCATAAGCTAACTAATGCTAATTATCCTAAAAGGGTTCACTACTGTCATCGGTTCAAGAACATCATTAGAGGCAACATTCGCATTTTAGATCAAGTGTTTTTCACAGATGAAACACTGTTTCACTTTGGTGAGTGTATTACGGACCAGGGAAAATAGAAAATCCAGACATTTACTTTAAAGTTCCCCTACAGCCGCGAAATATAGCCGCACGGTGTGCGTTTCCAATATCACGAATAATAGGATCCTTGTTATTTTTCAAAAAAACTGTGGATGCTGCCGTGTATCAAGAAATTATCCAACAGTTCATAGCCTTACTGCAAGAGGATGAGCGTGACTGCTGATCCCAACATACATAGCTACATAGCTCGCTCTACTATGGAGATATTATAGGATTTTTTCTGTGGAAGAATTTCTAAAGAATTGTGACGACCAAGATCCTCTGATTTGACTAGTTCAGATATCTTTCTTTTGGTTTATTTAAATGAAATGGTTCATAGAAGCAATTAACACACCTGGCAGGAATTGAAGATAAACATTACCAATGTCATCCAGGAAATAGACAAGGTACAGCTAACAAGACTAGCCAGGAACATGGTCAAACGTGTTGACAAGTGTATAAAAGTGGATGGACATCATTTTCAACACCTTCTCTAAGTTATTATGTAAGTGTTTGCCAATAAACTAAACTAAGTGATGGGACTTATTTTAAATTGAAAATCCTATACTTGCGGTTGTAAAAATATTTTTTTATTCCATTTATATTATTTCTGCCGATCTACTACGTTGTAGAGTGGTAGCGTCCTCTCACCCGGAGGTGCCGGTTCTGAATCCCGGTAGGCATGGCATTTTTCATACGCTACAAAAATTCCATTTCCAAATCCCACGCACAAGTTTCAACCATATGTGGCGATATCACCAAAAAAAGAAGAAATTGTTATATCTAACAATTTATAAATGCACAAAAACAAATGTAGTTCATAATAACTTGCGATGAGATTAAATATTGAAACCCGTATTGGAGATGATGCTATCTCTGGAATCAAAATAAAGTTGCATTTAGATTTGAAAATACTCTTTTTTATTTACGAAATATAAGTACTTCAAGGGGGTTTTTTCATAAATTTCTCGATAAAAAGTTGCAGTATTTTTCAGGTTTTCAGTTACTCAAATTTAATTGTATAATGACTGTATAACAATGAAGGTTTTATACGAGTATTATAGTATACTCCTGACCTTAATTTTAAACGCCATCAGTCTCTCTATTTTTCAGTTATTATTAAACCGTTTAAACAATACCCTTTTCTGCATGCCATTCTTTTTGTGATCTTCATATTGGTCCTGTAATTCTATCCTTTTTGACTGAGTTTCATTTTAAGATTTTTCTGTAAAACTACCATAGTTGTTTTACTATATATATTTATAGTACCCATTACATTTTCTTTAAATTCATATTCTTTGTATTCAAAAATACTTATCGTTCCGATAAATTTGAACCGATTGTAAATTATACAAAATATCCCGTTATTTTTTAAATTTTTCATCGAAAATTAGGTCTTTAATCTTTTATTTAAAGAAATTAATTTTCTGTTTAAAAGTATTTAAGAATAATTCTTTTACTGCTGCTTTTACCACTCTCTATCTCTCTCCTGGCATTACTATAATATGACTTCACCTTGGAAGATTACTCTTTATCAGTCTGCTCTATCTACACTCATTCTTTATTATTTTTATCTAATTTCAGAAGTTAAATACTATAATTCATCTATTTAGAGGTACTATATGATCTATCTCTTCTTTCATAGTCACTTATTTATCTTTAAATACATATTTTACTTAATAAAAGATTTTCAATATTTTCTACGTTCTTCCATTTTTACTTTACTGGTATCACAGCTCTAGAGCTGTGCTGCAAGAGGTAAAGTATAGTAATCAATATAAAAATAGGTTATGCGTTTTTTTTTTCATTTGTCGACGTTTTATAAACCAGGGACCCCCTCCAATAAAAGGTGGATTTAATGTTGGTACGTAGGTACGTATTTTGGCGTGTTTGAAGCGTAATAACCTTTCACTGGATGAACCGATTTTGATGAAAATTGGTATATAGACTCATGTATATTAGGCAATTTGTCGGTAAAGGTTTGAATGAGAATAGTATTTTTTTGATATTTTAAAGACTCAATGAAGTAATGATTTGAGTCTATAGTCTAATCGAAGATATTTATAGGAAGAATTTTTGTGTGAAAGCTAGGGTTAGAGGATCCGATTCGCGGAATCGCGATTCCGCAATTCGTTAATCTGATAGTTGAAGATTTAAGTTATGGTAGTGGTCACGGTTGGAGGAAAACGTACGAAGGTGTGTAAATACACTGATGGAAATGTCGGTGATGTAAAATAATGTGGAAGATGTTGATTCAACTGGAGCTGGATTGGGGAGGACTATTTTTTGCCTACACACTTTATTATTGCCTATATAATAATATAATATGTATATAATATAATCTGTACCGAGCACTGCATTTGTATCGATGTAAATGCGGAGGTATCTACATATGTAGCATCATGACAGAGGCCATACTGATGACTGTGACGTGTTATCAGATTTGGGTCTAAAAGATGATCTCCGGTAAAGCCCGTCAGGGCTAGAATCGGAGTGGCCATCTGAATCGTCATAAGCGGGCGGCTATCTTCCCCTACGGGGGTCAGGATGATAAAGGTTTGGGGTCAATATCTCCAAAATGTGGAGTTGATAGTTATTTTAGGGTGAATTATTTAAAAATTTTCCAAACAACCCCGCTTTGTATTATGCTCACTACATGCGTACGCGTACATGCTGCTTATCTTACCGTTTTAAAAAATTTTTATCCCCCAAATTTTTCCCCTTCCACAAAATCTAGCAAAGCTATCTTTTTATTTAATGGATATTTTTTTAATCCAATTTTTCTATGTTTTCCTAGGTATAATAGTATTGTAAACGACCCCTCCCCCCCCCACCAAAAAAAAAGTAGTTTAGAGGCAATATTAGTGGTAGGGGAGTCGAAATCAAAGTTTAAAAATATTGATTTTGGAATTTTTTATTTAAAATCTTAATAATAATATTATAATAAAATTTCATCGTAATTCACCCCCACCGCGAAAAAAGAAATCTTAGGTAACTTTTTATTGGTTGTATTTCAGTGGAATTTTTTTTTTACTTTCTTTCTTCTAACATAGTAAATATAAAACGTAAACAAATAATATAAACATATACAAATCAAAAACCTTTCTTGAGAGGTAATTTTGGGGATGGAGAAGCAGAAAAAAGTATTGATTTTTAAAAAAAACTTTTTTTAACTTTTTTCATGTTTCCAATTGAATATAAATGTTATATTTATATAATTTTATACAGCGTTCTCTGCATTATTTCCATCGATCAGAGTATTGATTACTAAATAAAAGGTATTGAAAATTATCATATTAAGTTTACGGAAGACTCCATAACTAATTAACCGCCGCAAATACGCCTTAAAGGTGATCATGATTTAAACATTTAATGTAAATTACATTTATATGAGTTTAATTGTATTCTTTTTTATGTTATTTATTTATTTATTTACGGCATTACCTTTTGATTTATTACAGAAACATTTGTATAATAGCTTATTGACATTCTTTTAGTCTGTAAAATAATGAACATGAATCAAATAATTGACAGTGAGTTGAGATTATTGTGGATAATTATTTTAAATAAATGTATAATAAAAATAGTAATAATGCTTTCCTTATTATATTACTATAGTTTAACCTCTATATATATATATATATATATATATAACATATAATGTAATTGTGCATTACACTTACTACGACATCATATACATATATAGTATTGTATATTGTTAAGTTACGTTAAAGTTGAGGATAGTAATATTACTCATATGGAGAATATTATTTAATAAGTTAACTAACTCAGCTCTCCTCGTGACTACACGGAGACATAGCACCCAGATCATACTTACATACACACACACACACATATATATATATATATATATATATATATATATATATATATATATATATAAACATGAAAACAAGGTGCAGTACAGTACATAAGATGACTGAGGTAAACTTAAGATCTTATCTCTATATAATTTATGTCATGTTGGTTTATAATATTATGTAATCAGTATATACTAAATAATAAATACGAAGGAAAACACACACACACGCACACGCACACATATCACATCACACATTCACTGAGGAACAAAGATTACTTCTCTTTACTTCAATTCTCACTGTATATTATGTGTAATGCATACAATAAATTACTTTTCTACTTTTCTTGATATAAGCTTTAATAAGGCGTAAATTAAATTATTATATTTTACTAGCTAATTAACAATTTTATTTTTTTAAATTTGTCTATAGTCTATAAATTTTCATATATATTCACATGTTATTATTTATAATTATTACTAATTTATAGAACATTTTACATATAAACTTATTTTTAATTTATTATTAAATTTCTGATACAATTTTTTTTTTATTAGTCTTTTTTATTTCCGGGTAGCTTTGGAAAAATATTTTTATTTTAGATGTTATTTGCTTTTTGGCAAATAAAAATTATCAATGTATTTTGAATTATATTCTAAATTATGCAGTTTCCAATTTGAACCATAATTTTTTTTTAATGTAAGTTTTAATTTTTATAAAAATTATTTATTTTTGATTATTATGTTTATATAAGAAGCCCCTGTGGTGACTTTGTAGTAATTATTATTTTTTAGTTATTTTAATTGGAGGAATTTTCTATAAAGTAGACATATGTTCTACAAATACGATTTCAAGTTATTTTTTTTTTTGGAGCCAGTATTGTTTTTTATTAGATAATTAATGTATAATAGTATGCAGAATCGTAAGATAAATAAATGTATTATTGAATTCTGGTTGGTACATTTTTAAATGAAAACTAAAGTAGTTTTTATCTTGTTAATGTTCAGTGAAAGCAGTAGTAATTAGCGATAAAAACATGAAAAATAACGATTATTTCCTATTAATGATAAATTTTTAGTGATTTAATCAAAATATCATTTTGAAAATATTTATTATATCTCACAGATAAATACAGCTTTTAATAGATTTTAATTCATTAACGTTTCTTTATAACATCTAAATTTTTTTCTTTCTAGTCTTGGAATATGATTTTCATCATACGAAAAGAAAGCTTATGTTAAACTTTTAAAACAGAAAAATAGGTTTTTAATTTTATTTAAAATCTAAAACTCAGTTGTTGAAGAAATATTATTAAATAGTTATTCAGGATTTTTAAAAACGTTAAATAAATATAAAAAAAGATTATGTAACTTTACCAACGAACATTACACTGACTGATTTAAAAAGGACTTCACAACTTTAAAAGGATATAAAAATTTATTGAGATAACGTACTGATTTCATTAAGATCTCATTTCATGCAAAAATACATCAAATTTGTCACCCAACGTTCACTTTGGTTTGATATGCTCTCCATTTTTAATGCGACATACATCCCACGTGATTTCATTCCAAACTGTAGCCAGCAAGTCGGGCGTTACATCTGCAGCTGCGGCGTCAATTCGAAGATTTAGCTCAACAAGATTAGCGGACAAAGATTGTACATAAACCCGATCTTTAATGAAACCTGACAAGAAAAAATCCAGCGGGTTCAAATCTGGGGAGTGAAGTGGCCTTTCAATTGAACCTTCACGACCGATCCACCGACGTAGGAATAAAGTATCAAGAAAATTTTTCGATTTCTAGGCGGTAGTGAGATGTTTCCCCGTCTTGCTGGTAGTAATATCGTCCATCTTGGTCATCATCTTCTAACTGGGGAATTAGAAAATTTAAAGCTTGTCTAGACAAGCTTTAAAGATGGATGGTATCATTTATCTAGATAAATGATACCATCCATCTGCAGTTAGTCTCCTGGAAGAACAACTTATCTCAACGAAGGTTTGATTTACGTACTCTCTACGAAAATTACGTTGAACTGCAATTGCTACTGCAAATCGTGAAACAAAAACGCACAGCGAGGACGATCCGCCCCAGTATTTATTTTTAACAACAATGGTGACAGCGCTGGTGACCAAATTCGGTACTAGTGTACTACGTGAGTCAAAACTTGATGTGTTTTGTTATGGAATGAGATCTCAACCGAATCTGTAAGTTATCTAAATAGATATATGCTTTTAAGTTCTTTTTGAATCGCCTGGTATATTGTATCAAACAATTATAGCGTAATAAAACCTTTAGTATTATCATACTCAATAAAATTATCAATTAAAACTTTTTCTAATCCATAAAACTCTTTTTTAAAAATGAATGAATGTGCGGCAAATTGAAGGTTTCAATGGTTTAGATTTTTTTTTAGTTAACTTTACGCTTTCTACTGGGATTGCCTAAAATAAAAACAGTTTTTTTATATTTTACTTTTATTCTATAAAAATTGTTTGAATGATTCGTTTTATAAGTATTGTAATTGTCATAATTATTATATTATTTATTTTTTAAATTAATTTTTCTTATTCATTTGGTACTTACAAATATATTCGTACTATTTTCTTATTATCTACTGTTGATGATTATATAACAACAGTTGTATAGCAACAATTCTGGATATTAAGTAAAATGATTTATTTTTCTTATTTTTTAGTTTATAAATCCCATAATATCATACCATTTTATAAATTTCCACCTTGTTCTAGTCAAGACTAATTTAATATTTTTGCTTACATCTTCTGTAGAATGTAATATACTTTTCCAACCTTATAATATTGTTCTATTATATTAAACCTTTATTATTATATAAACCTTATGTATGTATAAACGAATTAACTATTCATTCTTTTTGCAGTATGACCAGTTATCAGAAAATTTTTAATTGTTTATAAGACTTCATATTTTAATTTCGTTATCATTTCTCAGTTTCATTTAATTTTATTCTTTAAATTTGTTATTCTGTTTTCCTCAATTATAATCAAGTTTTAGTATTTTAATGACACTTTAAAATATGGATATAAAGAAAAATAGATAACAGAATAATAAGATTTTATTTTTTAATCTATATTTTAGGATGTATAGATGTTTATACTGTTATTAAACACTAATAATTTAATTGATAATTATATATATATATATATATATATATATATATATATATATATCCATAACTAAAATAATAAACCAAGACCAAATCGAATGATAATGATGAATTGAATGATATTAATCTTGAAAGATAAAAAAAAGGAAAAAATTAAGCGGAAATGAAACGTCAACTGTGTAAAAAAGAAATTTATGATGATGATGGTGTTGATGACTAAAATGATGATAATGATTTTTTTTTTAATAGTTATGATAGATGAGTATTGTATTGTAGACTGGATAGACATACGGTTATTCACTGTGTATTTAAACAATTAAAAACGCTTACCAGTTAGTCACTTGTAAAGATTGAAATTAGGGTTCACCGTTCAGTTCCCAGGATAAAGATTGTCAGACAATAAGTTATACAAGAAGTGAACGTATAGTATATAGTATAGTATAGTTTAGACTGTGATTGACAGGCAGCGTTTTACTGTGTGACTGATGGATGATAATAATGAATAAGGACAATGCTTGTCACATATCCTTGTCTTGCATCCATATTCCAGATGGCTACCGCTTGCCTCTCGCCGCTTGCTTGCTTGCTTCCTATGTACGTAAGCTCTGTTTCAAACCTTACCAACCAACAAATGTAGCTATACTACTACTACTACTATTATTATTGTTACCTATATATATATATATATATATATATATATATATATATAAAATACTCTTTCAGAATAGATGGACTGTATGTCAGTAACACATCACCTGTCTTATTTTTCTCATTTTTCTTCTTATATACATATAATGTACTTCATATATATATAATGCCATCATCAACTTAACAATAAGCTATAATTCACTTACCGGTACTTGAAATTAAAAATAATTGTGTTATTTAAACATTTTACATTTAATTTTAAGCATAAAACGTTATATTTAATTATGATAAACGGAAAAATGATGAAGTCATATTGATTAAAAATTATTTAATAATTATAATTTCTGATTCCATTACTGAATAGTTTTAAAAAATACAACATGAACAAAAAGATTGCTTAATAATTTTTAAAAATAACAAGCTTCCTAAGTCAAGGTTTAATTGTGTATATTGCCTTCTTTATTATCTGGAATACATGTTTTATTTTTATACACATATATACAGAATGTATCTCAAAGTTCTCCCGAGATTTTCGTAACCTATTCTACTCGTGAACATAATGGAAAAATACACATACACGTAGTTCTACAGTGCTTCGTTTGCGAGTTACGGCTAGTGAAATAGTTCGCTCGGATTTCAGCTACCCCTGTGAAATGAGGTCGTAATGAAATTTTTAGTGCGTTATTTAAAGGGCAGAATTAGTGATTTCTTATGGTTTTTGACCTGAAAAATCGATTAAAATAGGTCCCAGAACCGTATTTACAATAGATTTTTAGAAATTCGGAGTGAAAACCAATAAATTGCTTGAAGATGTTATTCTTGCACTGAGACGCAAAAAGTATACTTACAGCACGATGGCGATTATCATTTTTTTGAGAAATGGATCGGTCGTGCAGATTCACATTCCTGCCTGCCAAAATTGTCTGATTGGTGGCCAAAAACCTTTAAATTTTTGCGTCTGGGGATGGATAAAAAACAAAAATACATTCTCGTGAAGAATTAATTGTCCGCATTATGGATGCGGCTGAACAAATTAAGTCTTGAAGAACTAAAAAGAGCAACAAAGGCAGTAAAGAAGCGTTCCAAGAAATGTGTTGCAAATGGCCGGCTCATTTTTGAACTTTTATTATAAACTGGTATATATAATACAGTTGGGTCTAGTGTACCGTTTCTAAATAAATTCGAATTTTCTAACTTTTCTTTGTTTTATTCAACTAATTTTGTTCAGAATTAAATTCTCTACAAGGTTACTTTAAAAGTTTGATTTGAAATCATTAACTCTGCCCCTTAAAGAACATCGTAAAAATTCCAGTACGATCTCATTTCACCAGCGTAGCTGAAATCCGAGCAAAATGTTTCACTATCCTAACTCGCAAACGAAACAATTTAGGACATATGTTTATGTGGAAATGGTAAATGGAATTGTTTATGTGGAAATGGAAATGGAAAAGGTAAACATATGTTTACCTTTTCCATTATCTTTACGAGTAAATAGGTTATAAAGATTCCGGGAGAACTTCGTGATACACCTGTATATACATATCTCGAAAAGTTCCCGGCATGAGTCAGAAACTGCGCAACTATAACCAAATGCATATGACATTTATCAAATACGATCCTTTAGGTGGCATGATTCAAAGCTTCAGACGCGTGCGTTTTATTCCTATTTTTTTAGAAATCCAGTAAAGCAAACAAGTTTTGAAATTTTCTGAAAAATTTGTAAAATTTAAGTTGACCTGTTGTAAAGTATATTATTTTAAAAGATTTAACCTGGACGGATACAAAAAAAGTTACATTCACTTTTAAAGGATTTTTCCCTTCGTTTCCAACGGTAAAAAAGTGAGCTGCTGAATTTAAACGTGTTTGTGAATTCATTAAAGTTGATGAACGTTCGGGACGCCCAACAACCGCTAAAACCGATGAAATGGTCACAAAACTCCATAATGCCGGATTAAATGATCGCCGACTGTTGACATTGTCATGTACGCAAATTTGTTGACATTGTAAACATTTGGATAGACCGTGTCTACCAAATTTTATACGTTGGTTTGGATATGAAAATCTTTCTGTTCTATGGGTTTTCACTTTAGACTTATTTAAAAGCAATTCCGCTGAGTTTCTTTGAAGTTTTATAACACTTGATGAAACGTGAATTGACCATTATATATCAGAGACCAAACAACAGTCAACCAGTAAGTTGGAGCAAATTAAAGTCTGTCAAAGGAAGCGAAAACAGTTCTATCTGCAGGAAAAGTCGCTTTTCCAAAACCTGAAGTAGCGGCTCACACCGGATGAAGATTCACTTCAAATGATGAGATCAATGAAAAGTCGTTATTTTGCTGTGTTGGATAAATCACATCATGAGTATCGCATCATTGAGTAAATTCAATTATAGTACAAAATTGTCGTTGTTGCGATAACACTTTTTTTTGTTGGTATGAGGATAGTATTTTTGGTGTTTAAAGACTCAGTCAAGTAATGATCTGAGTATTTAGTCTAATTGAAGTTAGAAATAGGAAGCATTTTTGTATGAAACCTTCAGTATTAGAAGAAGGCTATTATTAGAAGGTCCGCTTCCGCAAATCGGTTAATTTGGGGTAGTTGAGGGTTGTAAGTTATGGTATGTGGTTGGTGTTGAAGACGCCGTACGAAGGCGATAGTAGGTTGTGTAATACACTGATGGAAATATCTGCCAAGGCATTTGCATCGGTGGGATGCTGACAGAGGCCAGACTGATGACTGTATTGTGTTATCAAGTTTAGAGGGTTTAAAGACGATCTCCGGTAAAGCCCATCAGGGCTTGAGTAGAGAGGGATGTGGTGACCGGGGATTGTCACAATTGTCACGAATTATTACTAATAAATTGTATTTATTTATTTTTTAAAAAGATCCTACTTTTACTTGATTAAATATCTTATGAAGTTTTAATTTATGTATATATTCAAACTAAAGTCTGGATTGTTCTATTCCCATACTTAAGAAAAAGTATTCGGGTAAAATTAATTTTTTTAAGAAAATAATCCCTAAATGGCTGATCAATAAATTCAAAACAAAATATTAATTGTTTTTAAAAATAGAAGGATATAAGCTTAATTCTAAATAAACAAAGATGTAATTTTTTAGGAACGAGGTGAAAGTTTTTGGACAATTCTTTTTTTTGGAAGAAATACTAGAGTACGGGCTATCAAAAAATTAAAATCTTTAGATTTTAAATGTAAGTGGTCCTAAACTTGTGAGCTGGATTTAAATGTAAATTAATTGTTTTAAAATTTATAAAAATATTTTTTGTTACAGTGGGATGAGAAAAAAATGTATAGTGGTTTCATAGAAAAATGTAGCGTGGTGGTTGGTTTATTGATGTAGAAAATATAGATAAAAACCTCCTTCTCTAAAGCAGCATAAAACTAAAAAAAAGAAGTGTATAGAGTCAATTTTTGTTGATTTCTGATCTTTATAAAAAACTTCAAATTTTTTTAAGAAAAATCTTTGCTATAGTACCCCAGTAAAGAAATTTATTTTGGCCAAAACATCCCCATCTCTTTTTCCAATTTTAAAAAACATTTAAAAAATTCTTTCTTTTCAAAAGTATTACTTGTCTATCAAGAAGAAAATCGGTCATCAAGGTCCAGATTTGTAAGACCAAATACAGGCCAGCAACATACGTATTTATATGCTTACGCACAAACATCCATCTAATAAAAATAGACTTTTTGGATTTACTACCATTGGAATAAACAAATTTTTTCCTCAGATTATTTGCAATTTATATTCTTTTTAAACATTTTTTAAAATGTCTTCTTAAGGCACAAAACTTAAAAAAGACCAATTTTTTTTTACCGATCTACACACTTTTCCATTATATCGCTGTAGCTGGGAAAGTAAAAAAAAAAAAAAATGCAAATAACATTTTTTCTATGAAGTTTAATAAAAATTTTAATGTTTATTTTTGAACGCAATAGTACTTATTTTTTTAGAAAACTTAAATCTTTTCTTGAACTACTGAAAAGTAGTTCAAATAAATAATAATTTAAATTATTAACCTTAAGTACTGTGCGCTTATTTTTTAATATTTAAGTTGTTGAATTTAATGGACGTTTTATTTATTACGCTCATCCACCAACTGTAACTATATAACATTTTTTAACTATTTTGAAACTTTTTATGCTACCGTGATACCATTAAATAAACGAAATAGACTGACAACACATTTCCAAACCAACAACATGGATGCATTGCTCGATACCTGACACCTGACTAACCACAGATATAGGCCTACTTGTAAGATATACCTGACAAACCCACAGCATTCTATTCTATCCTATCTTCTTCTACCTTCTCACTTCACTCGACATTTGACTGCATCACACACAGACACACATATACAAATAAATTCAGTTACTAAGCACCTGTATCCTTAAAAAACCAGTCATTATAATCATCAAAATGATGATAATTTTAATGATAATGATGACAATGATTTGATGGAACCGATATGTAGTTGACTTCCGCTCTTCAATCTCCCACTTTTATATTCTTCGGCTTTGTTCCATTGATTGAACAAAGGACGGTCCTTATTTTTACCTGTATATTCTTTCTTATTAATATTCAGTTCTGTATCCTATCAGTTTATATTATATTTTTTCATGTTTATACAAAAAATATCTCTGGATAATAAATCTGTATGAAAAAATCATCGTTTCTCTACAAATTTTTTCGTAAGTCATAAAGTTATTTTATGTAATTAATTCTTAATATATTACGTATAAAGTTTCAATCAATTAAAACTAATGAGATCAGTATCTAAAATACTTAAAATAGTTTTCTTTTATTTTTTAAAAAGAGCGAACCAATTTTTTTTTTTTTTTTTTTTTTTTTTTTTTAGTAAAGACAGTTTTATACTGGAGTACTTTTGTTGTGTGGTTGTGTGCATATATATATTTATTATGTAGAAAGTCTATTTTATCTCTCAATCGCTGATTTATAAAAGCTAAACAAATAGAACTAAAGAGGTGTTCAGAGTTAGAGTAATTATATGCGTAAATGATCGTCAATATAGCTGTTAAAACTTTTATTTGATTTCAAATAGAAGTATCGAATAAATAACATAAATATAAATATATGTCAATTAATATACGATTTCAATACTAAAATAAATGGCAATAAGTATGAAGTCAAAAAAAAGTTACTTTAGAGGGGCATAGAAATTTCCACAGAATATTTACAGAATTGCTTGAGATGTTACTTTTATAAATAAAAAACCATTTCAAGGTTTTCATAGAATAGCAACTTGTGATACGGCACACATCCTACCGGAAATCAATCTCTAGCTAAAATTGATTCAGCATATCCATTCCATAGTGAAAGAATTTTCAAGGATCGCGGATATCTGTATGATATAGTTTTTGCACTATCTATCTAAATGTGAAATGCTTTTCTTGGGCATCTGCGGTTTATAAAATGTTGTAGAATATATAGGATAACAGTATTATTTATAATATTTTCAGTAAAAACTCGGTTTATTTTCAAAGATACCCAAAGAAATTACGTGGATTTTTGTTGCCCCTAATTTTGTTATTTTGGGTGTTCACCTTACTTCTGATGAAAAAAAAACAACTCATTACTTAAAGTTACGTTTTCCAGGAACGCCTTGTTTCTTTGTATCTGATTTAATGTCTCCACATAATTCATAATAAGCCAATATATTAAAATCTGATTATACTAAAGAACGGTAGGTTTGTGGAATGGAAAACCTATTTCATAAGAATCATTTCACTTTAATTTATAACAAGTAAGCACAAAGTTTTATATAAATTGTTCTAAGAATCAGAAGTAAATGGGTGACCTAATAGTATTTCAAGCTAATCAATTTCAACAAAATTCTGACGCTAAGCGAAAATTGTAAATTTACTGATGATGTTTTTTTTTTAACCTCCGGAACCACTGTTAAGTACTACTTCAGAGGATGAGATGAATGATTTGTAGCGTGTGTGAAAATGACATACCTGACCAGGATTCCAACCCGGGACCTCGGGATGAAAGGCCGAGACGCTACCACTCGCGCTACGGAGGCCGGCCTTTTATTATGGTTAAGAAATTGCGCTGAACTTTAGTCGAGAATTTCGTTTAATGAAACCAAAATTCATACCGTCCGTTTGTGATGATAGCTATTTTGGTAGCGAACTGAACGGTTACCACAAGCGCTCATGGTAAAGGAATCTTTACTACGATACAAAAATGAAAGAAAACTGGTGTGTTTTGTTCATCGGTGATCCTTCTTTTCATATCTGAGAGCTGATGACCCGATTCATAACCATCTGACAATTTCCCGCCATAGCTCACGGTCTTCTGCCATTATAATCAGTGTGCCTATCGTTTCTCCAGTCGCTTATTCAATTTGGTCCATCATTTTTCTTTTTTTTGCCCTCGATTTTTTTCTTTTTGTTATAAATTGACATATCAACCGACTATTCTAAATGATCTTCTATAGTCCTACAAATTTTTCAAGTTTTTTTGAAACGCTGTATTTTACATTTTATTGTAATCCTTATTAATTAATATTATATCAGATATTACCTTAAGGAATATTATTTCATAATTATACGTCTACGTATGTATAAATTTGCTATTGTACACGTAAACAATAGGCCTACATTTTAATATTTATAAAACAAATTTAAAAAGAGAGGAGTGTCACATTGTTTTAATAAAAAGGATGATATAATAAAGAAAAGTAAAAAAAAGAAAGAGATAGGAATAAGAGAGTTTTCTAAAAAAAAAGAGAAAGAAAAAAAAGGAGTATCAAATGTCGGCATGTTTTCTCACATATGTAGCTAATAATTTGGTGATACAGGACATAATGTGTACATCCATATATAGTACATATATAAATAAATATACGTTGGAATAAAGTAGAGTTATTTTATAACTATGTAGCAGGATATAATTATTTATCCAAAGGAGTTAGTTATAAGTGAGTGTGTGTTATAGTGTATTATAAAGTGATACTGCGAGGGAGATCGGAGTGCAAAATCGTAAATCGCATCGTACTAGTGCTGTGTACTATATATTTTAGTACTTAACACAGTGCAAGAACTCTCGCGCCACTCTTTGATTTAGTCTAATCCTTCATATATTAGCAGTTACAATATACATTATATTTAACGTAATGTACTTTACAGTATTATAGTATATAGACTACATATTATATTATATGACAGCGCTCTGTAGCGGCATATTTCGCAAATAGACCTTGGAATAATCGGTATATTCTATAGTTTTAGATTTATACGTATTAAATCTTTGACTTCGTTATGTCGTAGGTATTCCAAGCGGCGGCGCGTGTGCACCATGAACTATCTATAACAAAACGCTTTTATACTGTAACGTAACCATACAAAAAAAGAAATATTAATCAATTGAATTTGGAATTGCATTTATGTATTAAACAAAATTTTATTACTTATCTCTACTAATTTACTAATTATCGTTACAATTATTAGTGTTATAATGTTCATTAAATAATTATAGATATTATTATTATTATTACGAAATGTAATGACCTCCATATTACCTCACTTCATATCATTCTACCTTTAACATATGTGCTAACATTTCTCTCACTTTATATGTATACATTATATATATATATATATATATATATATATATCCTGTAAGAAATGTTCACTTATTTTATAAACTAGTATAATATCCGGTTGATTTAACACGTACTAATAATTCTTCGATCTGTTCGTGGAATTAAAAAGGAGATAATATCCCCTCCAATTTATCATTTATAATAACAACGAGGCTAATATTAATTCAATTTAAAGGATATATCGAAACGGTATTTCACGTGTTAAACCATACGTATTGAAACCATCTTTAGTTGTTATTTTATCCTTTCTTAAGTACTTACATCTCATTCATCTTTTCATTTATAAAACGTTGTTGTCATTTTTTACTCATATTTATATTGTGATAATTTAATGGATTAATATTATGTCTTGTGATAATACTGATATCGAATGACAGAAGTGATACGAATATTTTAAACAAAATTATGAATAGGAAGACAATATTTTACTCCTTACAGTAATTTGAAATTCCAACATTTAATAAAAAACGAAAAGACGTTGGCTTAAAAGTTTGATAAAGAGTAGTGTTACAAAATAGAAATTTTGACATGATGTTTAGAAGAAGATGCTTTGCTTTAGACATCATTATCAAAATATAAAAGAACAAACTTGCCTACTTATACCGTTGGAACAAAATCACAAATGTAACAACTTCTATACAATAAACATATGCGAAAACTTGGGAAAGACTGTCGCAGTAAGTTTAGAAATAGTGACCCCTACAAAGAAGGAAAAGAAGGCCGAAAAAGAAGTGGAACGAGAGTAAAAGAGGGTGTGCAACAGATGCAAATAAATAATCATATAATATAATGGATAAATGTAAGTGGAGATCGGGGGCGGGAATTAGCTACAATAGTTATAAAATACCGCCGTATAGATAAATAAGTTACATCTTGAACCACGCCTGAGATTTAATTGTATACAACCGTAAAGGTTGCAAGCGACCGGATAAGAGTCGCAAGATTTTCCTGAAAATATATAACTATCTCAAGAATATAAATCGTTTAAGGCCAGTTTTATTTATTAAATTGAGGGATGAA
Organism: Lycorma delicatula; assembly: GCF_047948215.1. Lineage (NCBI taxonomy): Eukaryota > Metazoa > Arthropoda > Insecta > Hemiptera > Fulgoridae > Lycorma > Lycorma delicatula. Next base: position 135,917,242 of record NC_134458.1, on the reverse strand, counting down.
GTAGTTTTCCCGTTCCCTTCTTCACCGAAATAAATATACAGCTACACATCATCACGATAAAACTGCGGGAATAAAAATTATATTTAGAATACTGAATATAACCGAACGAACAATTCAAAAGAAGCCACTTTTATGACGTAGATACTGGTGAAAAATAGGGAGTGAAAGACAAGATGTTTAGAAATGGAATCCCCTACACAGAAGGAAAAGAATGCCGAAAAGTAAATCATATGAGTTTAAAGGAGACTATGAAAGAATATATTAAACTTGCAAACGAATCCTTAACGCAAATATATTTATTCTCAGAGAAAGGAAACCTAACTGGTGTCTCTTGTAATTTAGATGTGTTATAGTCTTAAAAAAGTCTGGAATAGGGTTGTTTGGTAAAGCATAAAAATCTAATTTACTTCTTTCTGTTGTGAAACAATGCGTTATTTTAACTCGGCAAGGAACTACTTTTTATAAGGATGTGTTAAAAAATTATTATTCTGTTGTATTAAAAATGATTAGGAAACTAGTTTTACCCATTAAACATCTCATTTCTATGGTGTACCATTAGTACAGCCATCGGAAAGGAAAAACGTACCCCCGAATTGGTACCTTGGTTGACTCAAATAAATGCCAAGGATCATCTACTCAAAAAAATCTTCATAACACGGATTCAACAGAATTTATTAAAAATACTAGAGGAAACCATTAGGTAGTAAAGGATTAAGGATAAAAGAAAAGGATTGGATGGTATTAAATGGACGATTTACTTAAACATATAGTAAAAGGAGAAATCCCACCATGAAGTAAGTGTTATCTAGGCGTCTTAGGGGAAGCGCATTACGATCAACAACTTTTCGAAGAACAGCTTAAATACAAGCTGCAATAAATCTCTTCTTCTCATGATTCTAAAGAGCCACTTGTATGAGATTCACGGTTTTGCTCTTCTTGTTTCTCCGCATAACTACATTACGCTTCTAAACTACACAGCCCCTCCGTCGATTCCGAACTTTAGGCTAAAATAGGATGTTTTACTAACCACCATTATTAAAAAATATATCTTTCATCCACCGGATGAAATTTTTCAGTAAACGATCGATTCTTTTTGAATGTTTGCAAAAATTTTATCTTATTGTCACTTCTGAAGTATTTTGCGTATATTTTGTTTTTAATACAGTTTATTTTTTCCCACCACTCCGTAAGATTATTATTTAATTTCTCATTATTTTTAGCTATCCTAATAATGATTATTTACATCCGTATTATTTAGAGTTAAACACTGATTTTTTTTTTTTGGTGTTTTTTAGAAGGGTATTGATAGATTGTTAATCTGTCAATACCTTTAAACGTCATTGGTTGTTGTCATAACAACAAGCCATTACTGTTACTCTTTCATTTGCAGTTTAACCGGATCATCATCCAATGTTTACCTTGGACTATTGTCACTTACCGATTTAATACTCAACCGTTTGAAATAAGAACTAAATAATACTATCTTCTTTTTATTACTCATCGTTTAATTCTAAATAATAATGTTATTATCACTTTATTACAGTATTAAACTAGTTATTAAAGTTTAGACATCGTAAATTACGTAGATGCGCAGTAGTTCTACTGCGTTATCTGAAGTAGTGTTGGCACTGCTAATAGTATCGTGGAGTTACAGTTTACCTTGACTAAAGTCATAAGAAACCGGCCAGAAATCCACAACCCGTCTTTCGCGGCAGCTGAACATTCTGAATTTTAACGAGTAATATTTATTACGATATAGATTTCTTTAAAGAAAATATTTATGAAGTAAAACCTTAAATTATGTATTTATTTTATTTAATCTAATATAAAATTCACAAATTATATATTCTGTTTTTTCTGTGAATATTTAGATGTACTTTTTTTTTAAATTAAATTGTTTTCTATTATGAATGAGCGTGCATCAACAGCTATGATAATTAGCCCGGTGGAAATTGGCAGCGTATGAAAAATGCTATGTCTGACGGGGATTCGAACCCGGGACCTGCGAACAAAATGCCGATACGCTACCTACTCAGCCATGAAGGTCGGCTGAATTAATTTATTTTTTATTTTTATTAAAAGATAAACTAAATATTTATAATTGTAAAAAAAGTATTAAAATTATCTATAAAATTTATTATTATTATTCTGTATAAAAAAATAAAATGTCACTTTATAATTTGATTAGATATAACTGAAAACAGCTGATTTTTATTACTATTTTTATTATAATGTTATGTGTGGGTACTAAATTAATGTAATTCAAAGGATTTAAAAAATAATAATAATAATAATACATTAACTTATAAAATAAAAATTACAATAGATACATTTTGTATGTATTTATATTTAGAAATACAAACAAAATAATGCATTTTTCTTTGTTTTGTTCTGAATACATGTTAATAAAAATTATATTTTATTAATCATAATAATATTATATAATATAAAATTGCTTTGTTGTATTTGTTATAAATATGTTTTCTTTTTTCGTTTCTTGTTATGTAGTCTACAAGTAGTAAACTAAACCGGAGACTTCTATTGTAATGTTAATATATATTTACATGTTCTAAAATGATATAAATGTTAAAAGTAAACGCTGTAAGGTAATAGAAAATCTGATTATCTTTTATCCAATATTATTTATATATATTTTTTATATCAAAGTTATAACAATAATAGTAATAAACAAGCCTTCTACTTCAACTTAATTCAGATGAGAATTATCGAGTGGTTTCCTTAAATTTTATCCAAAGAAAAGAAAAATATTTGAATATATTGATATTTAAATGTCGTAGTAGGTATCCCAAAAAATAATGTATTGTGAGATAGTTTAGCATGTTAAACTTCTTACATACGTAGATATTTGAAAAAAAAGAAAAAAACCATAGGTTTTACTAAAATCGTTACTGGAAACCAAATTTTATTTCACCTCTTTTTATAAAAAAATAGAAAGAAATAACTCTTCCATTTTTGAAAACGGAAAATTTTCATTATTTGAAATATTTATATATTAACTATACTAGTATTATAAAGGACCATCTGAAAAGTTCTTATGCACCTAACAGATCAAAGTAGTTATTAAATTTTCCAAAATACGAGAGAAGTTAAACGAATTATATAAGAGGGTTAAATAAAAAAAATAAAATAAAATAAAAAAAAAATATATATATATATATATGCCTTTTTTTTAATATAAACTTAGGTATTATACTAAAAAAATGATAATGAAAGGAAAATTCCCAAATAGGTCAAGTTCAAATTTAATTTTACTAATTTGTATTTTTAAGGGACGATTTTCTGAGCTAAAACAATGTACAAAGTTTCACAACAGTAAAGAATACATTAATTTTTGGTTTACAGTACATATTTTTTTACATGAACGTGGATGTATATGGACTGTACATTTATGTACAGTCTTTTGTATATCTGTAATTGATGTAAAGCATCTGAAGTACAAGAGAAAGTAGGCAATGCTTTCTCTGAGAGTAGTAGAATACTCTCCTTTAGTGAACTAGAGTGAAAGTGGCATAATGATTGTATTGATATATTTTGCTCAGTGGAGAAGAAAGCGAGGAAACACTTCAGCCCGTACATTTTTTTAATTATCGTGGCATAGTATGTTTGGTATTCTTTAAAATGAGTATGATTTTTTTAATGAATAACTTATGTCAAATCGTCTACAAACTATTCCGCTTACGGTATCTCTTTCAGTTTTTAGATGGCAGATATTATTTTTACACAACTGTATTAGGTAAAACCTGAAGTAAAAACTAAAGAAATTATGAAATAATAAGGTATATGATGTAAATTCCATCTGCTAAATACGTATCGAATAAAACAGTTAGATTTAAACTATGTTTTTTTTATTGAAGAGTGTATCAGAGTTATTTGTCATGTAGTTCTTTATATTAAAAATAAATAAAAATAGTTTCGTATACAATGTGAAAGTTTTTTAAAACTTTTTTCTTCTTTTAAAATCTATATTTGATAATACTATTTTTATTTTCTCCGAGAAATCTCTCATTATATACTAAAAACTAGTTTTTATAGTTTTTCCGACATTATCCGTCAATTGTAATGTTATTTCCCAAATACAGAACTTTTTTTTTCTTTACTATTTTATTTTTTATTTAATAATTTAACCGCCAATATTTTTATAATTAGATTAAATTTAAAACTTCAAAAAAAAGTGTAACTATTTTATATTTTTTCTAATTGATTTACAATTTAGAAACTTTTTGAATATAAAAACAATTTTTACTATCTTGTACGAAGTAAAGGAAGTATTGTGTTCGCCGAAAATTTCGGTTTTCAGATTTCAATGGAAATATCCATTTTGTCCATCCCTGAATCCATTTTGACTAGTTCGGGCCTGACGTTTGTATGTACGTATGTATCTCGCCTAACTCAAAAACGATTAGCCACAGAATATTGAAATTTTGAATTTTGGACTATTTTAACATCTAGTTGTGCATCTCCCTTTTCGATTGCAATCGACTGGACCAAAAGTGTCCAAAAAAGCCCAAAATCCAAATAATTTGAATTTTTTCTTAACTGCAGTAATAAGCCCTCATTGAGAGCTTTCCAACGATACATCATAAGTAGTACTTATTTTCATTGGTTCCAGAGTTATAGCCAGATAAAATTTTAATTAATGAAATATTTGAATCTTACAAGGGTCATATCGGTTCGAATTCGACTTCAACTCCTTTATTTAATTTTTTTTTTAAATATTAATTTTTTTAAAAATTATCAGAAGTTATTAATGAAATAAAATTTTATGTAATTTAATAGGCATATAAGGAAGTCATGTGGTGTGCACATCAGATATTTTATATATAGTAATTTAGAAGGTAAACATAGTGAAAGTCAACATAGTGAAAATAAATGATTTAATCTGTTTTTTCTGTTCTTTTTTTTAAAAAAAGAAGTTATTACAAGCCCCACATCCAGCCCTAATAAGGAAAATTAGGAGTATAATGGTTTTGTACTGTCCTCTTCATTAAGAGAAACATTCTACTGTACATCAGCATTCAAAGACCACCGAAATACAGAGATTATTTATTTCTAAAACTGACACCTTTTAGAAATGTTTCATTACAAACTCTGGATGTGCAATGAACATCATTACTCCCAGAAAGAAAGAACTATTCCTTTTCTTTTTCTGGAACTTTATTTTCTGCACAGCCATAAGAAAATTGAGATAAATGTTGTAAAATCCATTGTTTTTTCACTTTAACTTTAAAATCTAAAAAAAAAAAAAAATATTGGACAGAATATTTATCTATATGCTATGTTTTCTTAATAAAAATTTCTACTATATTCAGTAAATTAGCGTTTTAAAGGTATGCGTAAGTATTTCTTAAATAATAAAGTAAGATGAAGTGTAATAGAAAAATATATATATATTTTTTAAATTATAATTCTAGAAAAATCATAATATCAAAGGATAATTCTTTTTTTTTTAGTTTTATGGGCATCAACTGCTATTATCGTTAGTCCGATTGAAATTTGTAGCATATGAAAAATGCAATGCCTGACCGGGATTCAAACCCGGGACCTCCCAGCCCGGGATGAAAAGCCGAGTCGCGCTATTCCGCCACTGTACCATTATATTTCTAAGATTCAACACAATATAAATATAGGAAATTCTGTCTTATAATAATATATTATTGTAATTTTTTATTAATTATAATAAATAATATACAACAAAGGTTATAATTTTATATTCTAAAAAGATATAATAATAATAAAAGTAGTAATAATATTTACAGCATCAACAGCTATAATAATGATGATAGTAATTGAGGCGGTATTGCCAGCGATTTTATAAAGAAGATGCCAAAAGGTGATATTACAGATTCACAGGATGAATGCGAGGTCAAAAATACAAAAAAAAAGAAGAAGGTGAAGAAGAGTGTCGGGAATGAAAAAAGAAATACAGTACAAAGAATAATACGGGAGGGTTGGCTGGGAGAAGATTGGCGGACGGGTTGGTTATAGTCATTTTTGATTTCTCGGTGGTGCTAGTGTTGTACAAGAACAACCGACATTATTGCTTCTTATTGCGACAGACTCAATCATCAACGGCAACAAAAAATAATAATAATAATAATAATAAAAAAAATAACACCCACACCTTTTACTATTGGTATGTAGCATGCAAAATTACTTGAAAAATTACTAGGTGGTTGGTTGGTTGGTTGTAATTTTTATAGTGTCTTACTGTTAGAAAAGTGTGAACAATAATATTGTCAAACAGAAGTGACATCATAATATTATATACGCGTATCTATATAAAAATAGTCAGTTGGCAACCCTGAAATCGTTTTTTTTTCAAGCTATGCTTAATCATAATTTTAAAATAAATTCATTTCACCTTTCATTTTTTTAAATTATTTCATTGACCCACTATTTAATTGAATAAAAACGGTTAGTTTCATTTTATTTTGTTATTTTACATCGGTGGCTTTTTTTGTAAATAACCTATATATAATCACTTCAACAAGATTATTTAGTATTCTAGCCGGTGAAGATTTTTATTACGACAGGTAATTTCGTTTTAAATTTTTTCTCCAAACTCTGGCATGCTACTTTTTTATATCTGTGGAGACCAAAGTAGGACAGCGAATGCTTTCCATTTTTTTACTTTCCCGGCTCTAGCGATATATACTTCTACAATAACTACATATTACAGGAAAGTATATTGATCGGTGAAAAAAAATCTAAAAAACATCTATAAGTTTTGCGCCGTAAGGAGACATTAAATAGAGATTTAAAGAAAAAAAAAATAGATTTATATAAATTGTAAATAATTTACGAAAAATATATTGTACTTCAATGCTGTCAAGTCCAAAATATTTTTTTTTTTTGTCAGATGGACGTTTGTGCGTATATACATATGTAGGTACTAATCTATGCTGACCTGTATTTAAGCTTATAACTCTGGACTCTGTTGACCGATTTTCTTCAAACTTGATAGACAGGTAATACCTTTTAGGGGAAAGAATTTATTAAATATTTGTAAAAATTATAAAACCGGGTGGAGGTGTTTTGTCCGAAATTAAATTTCAAATCTTTATTCGGGGTGCTTTATCAAAAAATGTTTCATACAAAAGTTGAATTTTTTTATCAAGATAATAAGTTTCAAAAAAAAATTTATTTAATATTCACCCCTTTCCCAAAAAAATGACTTTTTAAAATTATATCTTGCTTCAGAAAAGGAGATAATGGTAGTGTTTTGCATCTCTATTTTTTACGTTAAGACCTTCAAACTACTATAAAATCTTTTTGCCTATCCCACTCCGACGGTCTGTGGTAATAATTTTTTTTTTTTAATTTATTTTAAATTTAAATCCATCTGGCAGTTTTGCGACTTATTGCATTTGATATGTAAAAATCTTAATTTTTTGAAAGCCCACACTCTTTAGTATTTCTTGAAAAAAAGAAACCTTAAAGGAATGCATTTAATTGACGGCTTTTTTTTCTACTAATCGCTAAAAATGACTTTTATCTGAGGTTAATTATTTCAATAAATAATTTTACGAGATATAAAAATAAAAAAAAACTGAAAAAGATTCTGTAGAAAATATTTTAATGAACTTTTTTGTTCAGAATTCCCTTCCAGGTAATATAATTTTTAAATAGTACCTAAAGGTAGACATAATTCAGAGAATTGGTGACTGGTTTTATGCTTCGTCAAGGTAACATGAACTTGTTCTCTGGGGAACATTTTATTACCTGGAGGAAAGTAATCTGTTATAAAATATATTTAAACTGGCCGATTTTGATCCATTGATAATAAATATAAATTTTCAACCTGGATAATGATATCTTTATTTACCAAGGAATTGTGAATGAGATAAGAGATTCATTACCACGAAGCTCCTAAATATCCCTTTAGGTAGGTTTTATTTTTTTTGTCAACTTGCAGTGCCTTCTATCCCATTTACCCAAAGTTTTCTACGAGTTCGACGTCAACAAAATTCGTGCAAAGGTTGTGAAAATCTGTAAACTTAGTTTGTCTCTGATTGTTATGGTTTGGTGAAGAGTGATTCTATCTTTGAATACTGTAATAGTGACTGTACATAAGAGCCTAACCCACTTAGAGTGCTTTCAAACGTGTCTTAAATTCTGGGCCCACTTGTTCCTTGCTACGTAAACACTTATGAAAAACGAAGAATTTTTATTTGTACAATTGACCCCTGTCGGTAACAAGATATTATTTTATTTATTTACTTTCTAAACAAAATTATTTACAGCAACGCTACTAAATATTTTGATGATGATGAAATTGTCAAAACCAGATTAGAAATTTTCATTTCAGTTCACTTATGAAATAGTAATTTAAAAACATCAATATCAGATGTTGCTACAGTAGAACTAAATTTTCCTTATTGATAAAGCTTATTTATTAAAAGAATTGCATATTTATAGCAAAATAATTCTCACACTATTGAGAAGATGTATATATAATGCATTGTTTCCAAAAAAAGTTTATATTTTTTACCGATTTTTTGAAGAAACGTACAGTATTACTTTCGGTCGCATGTGGATGTGGAGGGTGAAAATGACTTTTCTTAATGTTTTGAGATATAAGGAGTATGAAAAATACCATTCACTTAAATTAAAGTTTCCTTTTATATATATATATATATATATATATATATATATATAGAGAGAGAGAGAGAGAGAGAGAGAGAGAGAGAGAGTGAGAGAGACCTATATATAAATGTTTGTGGATCTGAAGTCTCAAAAACTATTAGATCAGTTTCATTGAAATTTAAATATATCTGAAGTTGTGAATGTGAAAATTTGAAGAAAACTGATTGAGTCATTCTTGAGTTACGCTCAATTTAAGGTCGAACAACAATTTGAGGTTATGTTGAATGTATATTAGTGTACTTTTCATACGCGTTTATTTAGTGAGTAACAGTGGTGAATGACTTGTGTGTAGGGTCTACTGGTTAATCGAACGTTACATTTGTGTTGTACTATGACAATCAGTGCGTTTCTAACTGCGAAATAGTAAGGGCATCGGAAATGAAAAGTCGTTCTTTTTGACAAGTTCTGCGCAAGAGCTTTTTTCAGTTTATACCATCACCAATCAGAGTTAACTTCTTTGCGAGAGTAATGATATTCATTGCTCAAACAATTCTTTGTAACTAAAGTTTCAACTAAAACATGCAAAGTGGCCGTTTGAAGGCTGAATAATACATGCATTCAGAAGACTTGCCATTCTGATAAATAATGAAGTAACCAATAAGAAACAGATTTACTTCATTTATTACTTTTGCTAATGAATCTCACATTAAATGTTTATATCTTTGGGTCTTTTTTTATGCTATTTTCAAGAATAACTTTTGACTAATTATCGTTCACGTTTTACTAGTGCTTTGTATGTTTCAGGTTGCCATTAAACTTTAGGTTATATTATAGAACCTAGAATTAGAAATTAAAACAAACATTATTGAGATCGCGTTAGGTAATTTTCAGTATTTAAATGATTTTTGTTATGGTTTCAAAAATTAAAAAGGACTTTTCTACCACGTATCGGTCTATTTCTTTTAATTAAAGCCAAATTTTTTCATGTAAACTTTTTTTCATGTTAAGATGACGTTATTTATCTTTTTCTGAATTAAATTCTGTAAACGTTTTTTGCAAAATTTCATTTATTTACTGGTAATTAAACAAAGCTAATGTACGTCAAACCTTTTTTTGCATTTCTTAGCCACCCCTCTTACAGGCAAGAATTATGCTTATTGCAATGTCGATGGACGGTGATATGTTGTGTTTAAGTATAAATTTTGTAGTATAATAAGACTTCTAAGCTTTTAATACAGAAAGCAATTACCTCTGTCGGCCTGGAGGGCATAATTTCTTGCGAAAAACTTTCGTTAGAATTACATTTTATGCGTGGGTGACGTATTCTATGCGTTAATCGATTTAGTCTATTTTTTAAATGCTTCAATGAAATTGAACAGTTTTCTTTTTCAGTCGCATATATATATATATATATATACCATACGTTAAATTTAATAAGTTTAATGATGAAGATTTTCGTGAAAAATAATAATAATTTTTAGTAATATTTGATAAGACGTTTATCGAAAACTTTCATGACTTTTCTTTCTTGCATTTATTAAATGTAGACTTTTCGTTTTTCTTACAATAAATAACGCGGCTAGATTTCAAGGCAGTTCTTTTACAGAACGATCTGTTCATTTATTATTAAAGAAAATATAGTCTTCGAAAAATTTTACGTATAATTGATTACAGTGCAGAAAAGTTTGATCTATTGATTCCTAGATTCCCTATTAGTTTATCTTCCATAATTTTTTTTATTTTTATCAGATGTATTTAAATAAATAAAACTTAATGAAATCTTTGTAAAAGGTCATTTTTTTATAAACCATACTTTTTTTTTTATAAATTACATTTTTACGTTATTTTTTTTTAAATGAGTAATTACGTAAGTAATATTATTAATTTATTGTTTTATTTTTCAAGGAACTTATTGTAATTATTGGCTTCTGTTGGTATTGAAATCGATAGCATTTTTATGAATCATTGAAAAATTAAAGTAAATACTCCACTTATAGTTTTTAAAAATACTCTTTTTTTACATTTTCTATTGAAAAAATAAAATTTGCGTTATTTAAACATAATAACACCATTTTCACTAACGTATGTTCTTTTTAATATTGAATTTTTTTTACATTGAATATGAAAATAATTGAGTGATGCTATCAGTAATATATATTGACCAGTTTTTTACTGCTTTACGTGAAATACTGACAACGATGCGTGCAATGCATAAGCCAATTTCTCCTCAAATACGTTAACCTTTTTTGAAATAGTGTTTAGCCTAAAAGATAATTATAATAGATATTATAATGTTTATAATATCCTTGTAATATTGTTTATAAAAGAAATATATAGTATGGAATTTATTGGTATGACAGTATATCCTGAAGCTTTTCGTTTAATTTTTAAAAAACCTTTTACTATATATTTCTTTTAAGTTGAAAGTAGCAACCGCGTGGCGGTTTTTATTTGTAAAAGAGAAAAGGAGTTACCTACCCAAACGGCTGCAAGATTTTCTTATGAGAAGTTGAATAATTCATTCCTATCAAGAAGGCAACAATAAGCTGTCCCGGCAGCAATTAAAACCTCCCATTTTTAGTCGAGAGAGAGAGAGATTGACAGAGTAAAAAAAAGCGCAGCAATCCGTCAACCTTCCGTCATACTGACTACCCCGAGATCTCTAGCTTGCTACTCGCATCACTCTCGCATCTTTCTATCATTCTATCTTAGTCTTCTTTACCCTCTTAAAGCTTTACTCCCCTATTCTGAGAAGCATATCCTCCATTTCACTCTATTTAGACTTTCTATATCATCTATCTATATATTTCTTTCTCTTTTCCTAAAAAAGAGAAAAAAATAATAATTGCTTTCCAGAATACAAACGTCCCCGATGGTTGAAACATCACCTCTCTTTTATACTACATCTACTACTCGTTCGTCTTCTTTGACTACGTCCTTTTACCTCTTGTCTGTCATTCTAAAAGAAGAGAAAGAAACAGATAAGACAGACAGACAGTGAGATAGATATTTTATTTCACTATTCATTTTAAAACTTTTTTTAATTAAAAATGGAAATATTTGTGCGCGTTTGGATTTTATAAATAAAATGAAAATGCTCTTTTAAGCGTTGTAAATTTATTATTTATTTATTTTTTTAGGTATTTTGCTACGTATTTTGTTTACAGACTAAATAATGCGTTTTTTTCCTATACTCGTAAACTAAGTTTTAAAAATTAAATCATAATAAATATGTAATAAAATATTTTTTATATTTTATTCATTTTTGGACTGATTTTAATAATTTAAAATAAACTGGTATTTATTTAGTGTTGTTCTTTATTTTTTTATAGGTAAATGGATTTTAAATTTATTTTACCGTTAGTCATATATTAGTTGAATTTATAATAAAAGAGTTTAATAATAGTTAATTTAATATTCCGTGTATGTAAATTATGATACAGTCATATGTATAAAAAACTAAATAACAAGTCTCTGTTTTTCTCTTCAATATTTTGTTGTATTTTAATTGTTTTACACAAATTAATTTGGGTGAATAAATAATAAGTTTCTTGAAAATATAAAAAAAAATTATGATCTATAGTAGAGGTTTTTTTTATATCTTCTGATAATACCATTTTATGTACGCAAAATTAACCCGTGCATAATCTATTTACAAAGTAAAAATTTAGTACAAATATTTTTTAAAATAAAATTATAAAAAAATAAAAGGAAAATAATTTTCGTAAAAAGTCTGCTTTAAATTTAATAAAGCTTTTCCCAGATTTCTTGAAACTAATTAAGCAAATAAGCAATCGCGTTAAAAATAATATCTTTTGCTTTGAAATAGTTCTTTCTTAAAAAATGTTATTTGCAACTAGTCTGTGTTCGTTATCTGTGCTCGGACCTCCGCTGTTTTCGTGTTTTCTGTTTTCGCGTCCTACTCCATCTATATCAATTTCATTATCGGTTGGAAGGGAAGGTGGCTTTGGTTTATCTATTTTTTTCTTCAATTTCATTTATAGGATCTATTATCGCTTTAAAGCGTTTAGCAAATAAAGTATCTTCTTCGGCTAAACCCATCATGAAAGCCGCATGTTTACGTTTAAAATATTTAAACGTTTCAATCATTTGTTTCTTATGCATTTTTTTAAATAGAAAAAAAAATTAAATTCAAATGATTAGTCTGTTGGCGTTCAACGTTGCGATCGATCAGCGTTCAATCGGCGATTAAAAATGTATTGATACAGTTTCTCTTTAGGGATCTTTATTTTTATCATTCTATTGATAACTAAAAAACCATACCGATTCGCATTCCAAACGTGATCGCATTCGTTTATGCGATCACGTTCGATTCGATAAAGAAAATCGTCAAAGGACATGCCAACGTTTACATGTTCATCATAAATATGTTGTAAATTTAAACCGTCTTTTCTTAATAATATTAGAAAATTGCAGTTGTCACGTATGAATTGTTTTGGTATTTTAGAATATGTTTGCGCTGGATAAAAACAATCTATTTTATTGTGACGACCTCTCGCAAAAGCGAGATATTATCTTGTTTTTCTTTGATTGCATCAACGAAAATCATTATTGAATAGGGTTTAATCGCTTCCGGTTGTGGAACTTCATCGTTTTCAATCGTTGCAACCGAGTTCTGGAATTAACATCAAGTTTGATAACATTTTATATAGAGATTGGTGAAGGGATTTTGAAAAAATGTACAAATTCTGAAAACGTTCTCAGTCTTTTTTTTAACTAAAAGATTAAAAGCGATATTTGTTTTACCACAGTTTGATGGACCCCATACAATACATCTAATAGTGTTTGGTAATACTGTGCCTACTTCGTTTTTTGAATCCGTAACCCAACATTACGTTCATGATGGGAAACTTTTTTTCTATTGTATTTCCTTCATCATTACGTTTCTCATTATGAAATATTAAACAATTAAAATTATAAACTATTATCCCAAATTTACAATTCCAATAATATGATTATAGTGAATTTTTTTTTTTCTAAAGTTTATATCATTATTCGTATAAATAATATTTATCAATAACAATGATACTTTGATACGAAAAAAGAAATTAATAATGTATTTTTTTTTTAATTTTCAAGTAAACTATCAATTACCTTAAGTCTTTTACTTAAACAATAAATTTTCAAGTAAATATAATACATTAATACGATCGAAACAATTATTTGCCACATTGCGGTGTAATCTATATAATACAAAAGAAAAAAGTGATTTTCAATACGATATATAAAACTTGTCGGGTTGAAAAGTTTAGTGTAACATAGCTAACTAATAGTAAATGATGTGGATGTATATTTCCAAATCATCATAAAATTCATCAATATCAATATAAACTTTATCCAGTGCAATAAAATCATGAGAATTATTACTATGAAGTGTTATTTTTATATGTATTCTATGATAATGATAAATCTCATCAATAAGATGTAAAAACCGATCAATAAATTTGATAATTTCTTGTTCTAAAAATTGTTTAGATGATGGAATAAATGTATGTTTAATATCACATCTATGATATTTTCGAGTATATCCCAAACTTCATTTTTATCAGAACAACGGTTTTCTCTTTTCTCCATATTTATTTATTTATATAGAAAAAATTAAAAATCTAAATAAATAAAGTATTGTGATTAAAAATATATTTTTCAATGTTTGTTTATTTAACAATATCATCTAAATTTATTCACGAATTATAACTTTTATCAAAACCTAACCATTTAACATAGGTATTGTTGCCTTTTCGTTTAATTATTTTATTAATTTGATATATGTCTTTATGTTTTGTTTTTTGCAATTCGTGCTGATAAAATGAACTCTTTTATGAGTTCATTTTGTTCTTCATTTCTCTTTTAATCGTTCTATGTCGAATTTACTATATGCGTAAACATCTGGATCTCTTTCATCAATAGCTTTTCATCTTCGCACTATTCACAAAAATGCCCATCTATTGTTGGTATAATCGAGTATAATAACGAATCTGTATCTGTCATTACTAATTTTATGTTTTCATAGCCGTATCGGGCTAAAAAGTGATTATAATGATAGTAGTTATATAGGATCAATTTTGTCAACTCCGTCACGGTTAAACCTACATATATGGGTTGATTTAAATATATATTTTTCTTCAACACTGATAATCCAGTTACATCATTTCCATAAATATAATAATGTTTTACTCTTGGACTCGCGTTAAATTTATAAACGTGGATTTGTCATTAATTAATCGTATATCGATTTGCTTTCTTATATTTTCAATAGTTTTTCCATATACGCTGTTGATCAATAATTTATAATTGCTTTTTTTTCAATCTTATCTTTAATATTACACCACGCGTTAAGGTTTTTCTTAACATAATCTTTCAACCATGGATATTGATTAAAACAGACGGCTCTATCTATTTTCAACAACTCCAAACCCAGTTGAAGTTACAATTTAATGTATATGTATTTGTCTTCCAAAGTGCATAATAATTTTTTAAATGTTACACGTTTTTCATCACAGGCAAAAGGAGAAATCATACTATTTGGAATGGACTTTTTCTCTGGTGCGAGTGAAAAATCTTTGTGCGATTCATATAAGTGTTTAGGATATTTTAAATCAACTTCTAAAATATAACCCATCTCACTATCATCTTTCACATCGTCTAGATGATTTTGCAAATATTCAATTTCCTTTTCGTTACACCACCTGAATCCATCAACAGGTAACGGTTCCATCATACATTTTCCATAGAGATCGCACATCATAATATTTAATTATTTTTATTTGTTTCTTTTGGTCATAATTAATTTCTTCATCCGAATCAGCATAATAATATGGATCATTTCATCATCTTTATTTTTTCTTCAACATTTTTTATTATATCATCTCTAAATTGTGTGTGTTTATTTAAACAGCGATTTGTTTATTCCCTCTAATTTTATTTTCTTACAAGGAGCAAATAACCTTTATACCAAATCGTCCTGAGTGTAAAATAGAAATTGATATGAATCTATAAAACGATACGATATTTTTTTTTTTTTGAGAGTTATTGAGATAAGTTTTTCACTATTATTTGCTATACAAGAAATATCAAATCTACCTTTCAACCCGTTTATCGCCAATACATATGATGCGCATTGTAACCCCTTAGTTTATGAAATACAACCGGAATATATGTTAAAAGTTTACAGTTTAAATTACAATTTTGATGTGCAGGTCCTATAGATTTACCACTATTACGAGAATGGTATCTTACAGGTTTCTTGTTAACAAACACATCACCACATGAAACACATTTAGTATCTTTTTGAAATCTTTCATCATCTTCTTGCGTCATAGTTAAACATATTCGTTTTGATAATTCCTCATAAAAATACTCATATTTTTCACATAAATCATCGAGAAACTTTCCAACCACATAATTATTAATTCTCTAGGCTCTAAATAATTTTTGTTTGTACATTTCCATTCTCATCTATTATAACATAACAATATCCAGACGGTTTATGAGTGTCTGTTTTTGTTGTTTAACTAGTGCCCGGTCCAGGATTAGCAATATGATTTGGAATGATAAACGATTCGAAATCTGCATATATTACAAAAGGTGCGCGTAACGTTGAAGAATAATCTCTATATGAAACTATTACCACGTCTACGCTTCTCTCCAACACCAATACATTCGTTTGGCATTGTAATTCTCTAAACCTTTCCTTGCTTGCAATTTTCAATATGCATTTCAAGTTTTTTTCGTATCCTTTTCACTATTTCAAGATTTAAAACAGTACAAACAATAGGGACAATATTCAGATATTCTATGATTTATTGATATGACTCATCACTCTTGATAGGCTGTTATATTCCTTTTTCATATTTATTAAAGTATAATATGATCGATAAAGTATAAGATCGGTTAATAACAACAACTAAACCATTGTTTTTCGATTATTTTTCGTTCGTTTTAAACATACATTTTTAGATATAATGATTTATCATCATTGTGTTCGATATCATAACATAAAACATTTACACAGGATTTTGTGTTTCAAATTTATCATTATCTTTTACGCAAGTAGGATAATCTATTCCTTTCATATTTTTTATGTAATTAAACTCGATGATTCTTTCCGATATCGAATAGGTGGGCTAAAATACATCATAAGAAACATTTTTGATCGTCATTCTTTATATTTATTACAGCTTTTTTCTTAGTTAAAGTTTTCGGTAACTAAATATGTACTATTTCTACCGTAGAGTGGATCAAATTCTGATACTGAAAGATTCAGTCTTAATATTTTATTCATAACCCATACGCAACCAATTTGAATAAACCTTTCGAAAGATTCGTTAATTTTATCGTATACTTCAAAAAACTGTTCATTCAAATCGGTTTGATTTTCACATACGTGTAGTGCATATCAAACGCTACTGTGTAAATTAACTTCACAAAAATTACATTTATCATCTGCGCATCTCTTTACCTCACATCAACAACAACGATATAATATTTAATGTTGTTCCCTTTATATTTTTCAGCTTGTAATATTATTGCATTAATTACCTTATCCTTCATAAACATTAAAAATTCATAATGCCTATAAAGTTTTTATCAGCGACATGACATGTTTGTTTACATAAACATCCATCTAATGCATGTTTTTATCTGCAATTACAATAGAAAACAACAAATCAGAAACGGATAAATATTTTCTTAATTTATTTTTTAATTCAAAATATTGATCAATTATATTTTCAAGGGCGCTATCAATAGACGATTCATTTCCACCGAAAAGTTTTATGTCTTCCCTAACAACTCTTTTTTTAAAAAGAGTTTTACCATTAGAAATAAATATATGTTTATTATATTTACAATTTAATTGTATATTAAATTCAGTAGGATTGTACATTTTATATATTTTTTCAATATCATCATGTATGTTATCTAAAAATGTAATTAAATCGTATTTGCGAGACAGATTTTTAGAACAAAATATTATATTACTGGAGTCAGATAATTTAGAATTGTTCGATAATATAACTCTTTCAAATTTCAAAATTTTTCTTTCTAATTAATAGTAATTATTTTTAATAAATAATATTATATTTAACAGTGTCATTTATTATGATAGATAATTTAATTTTCAGCGATATAAATATATATAAAGCTAATGATTGACAGCTGACGCCATGTTTCTATCTAACCAAAATATATATAAAAAAAACAAACAATTATTTCATTTAAAGAATGATTGACAGCTGACGCCATGTTGTAGGAGACGGGATTCCCCATTACGACAGCAGCAGTCTATAGTGGATGTTTATAAGAAAATACAATAAATAACAATATATATAAAGTTAACAATTGCAATGATTAAACTGTATTGCTGTTAACTGCATATATATATATTTAGATGTTGCAACTGACGTAAAATAATTTACACTAGTAGTGTCATGTAGCTGATGTAGCCGAACGGTTAAAGGCGCAAGTCAACAGCGTGCACAAGTGAAATGGGTTGAGACCTAGCCAGTAGTGTTTTTTGTTGTTTCTATCTAACCCAAAATATATATAAAAAAGACAAATAATTATTGTTTCATTTAATGAATGATTGACAACTGACGTTATGTTATAAGAGATCGGATTCCCAGAGAGGTTTCCCTTGGACGTTCCATGAATTCATTAAATAACGAATTACGTGAGTTGAGCCAGGACGCAAAGTTCCTACGCGCGGCGTGGTTTGGTAAATTTATTAGTAAATGAGTGGATTTTGATAAATATATGGTTAAAGAGGGGGGATTGTCTGTGAAAAAACACCCTCGTATCCTGCCACACTGAAATCATACCCTCGCATCCTACCTCACTCTCCACTGGTCAAAGGGCAAATTGAGGAAGGATGCATGGTTCTCATACTACTGCGGATGACTTTTTATCGTGTGAAGCAAAAATATAACAAATAAGAAAACTTTAAAAAAATAACTGCAGAGTATAAATATTTAAACTGTAAGCGATCGTTAAAAAATTATATCAGCACAACTATTAAGGGTACATTTTTTAAAAGAAATTGAAGGAAAAAGAAAACTGTTTAATGACCGTTAACTATTCTTTAAATTACGTTAAATGGCTTGCAGTAAATAAATAAATACAGTATTCCTAAATGTATGTAGTGCCACTGTGATGAACGCCTGTTCTTCAATATTTGCAATAACATGTCATTTTATTTTTTTTTATAACGATCTAATTTTATATCCTGAGATAATTATTTCATTATTTTTAGTTTTCTGTTAAATTATTTATTTTTATCCTTGATTAATAGTATTATGACGTCAAATTTAATGAACAGTAGCGGAAACGGAACAATCCAATTAATATGGCGTCAGATTTGTTACGTTGCTGTTTGCTGCGCATGGCGCAGACGCTTTCTGTTTCCAAAAACATTTTGCCTAGACAACAATACCCTTATTTTCTTATTTTTTCTGTTTAGCCTCCGGAACCACTGTAAGGTATTACTTCAGGGAATGAATGAGGATGACATGTATGAATGTAAATGAAGTCTAATCTTGTGCAGTCTCAGGTCGACCAATCCTGAGGTGTAAGGTTAATTTGAATCCAACCACCAAAGAACACTGGGGTGTTCTTTGGTGTTTGTACTAGATCGTGGATACCAATCCACGAGCTAGTATTCAAATCCGTATAAAGGTTACTGCCTTTACCAAGATTTAAACCTTAGAACTCCCGACTTCGAAATCAGCTGATTTGCGATGACTAGTTTATCAGTAGACCAACTCGGTGGGTTAGACAACAATACCCGCTTACAGATTATATAACCAATCAGAATGTTTTATTTATTTTAAAACATTCCGATTATTCTTTGTCCTAAATTTTATAAGATTCCGGCATTGTATATAAAAACGCTGATTATTGTACATTGCCTTCTTCCAAACTGATGTTAAAAGACAATAGATAAATATAAAATATTTATTTATTAGCATAATTATATGGAAGCCGTAACATTAAAAATTTTTTTTTGTCATTAATTTATTAAGTGAAATCTATTATAACTATCTTTTGGTAAAATATTTCTGATTAATTACTTATTTATTTTCTTTAAATCATTGAATGTTTACAATTACACCGTTAGGACAGTTCATTTATTAACTATTATCATAAGTATCGGATCTAACACTGAAATTACAGAATACAAAATAAGAATTTAGCTTATATAAAGAAATTATTCTTTCCCTAAAACAGTGATGGGAAAAGTACTAACTAAACTCATAAACTTTAAACAAGTAATATAAAGTTCTGCTTTTATAAATTAATATTACAAAATTTGAGTTTTTTGGGGTGGGAGGAGGTATACCTAAGAATTTTTATGTTGTTTTAGATTATTTTGCCTTTATTTATATTAATGATTATTATTTAAGTTTGAATTAATTGTTATTTTTATTATTAAATTATTAAGCAACAGTGTAACACTGAATTATTTATTCAGGTATCTATATAAAACAAAAACAAATAAAGTGGAAAATTATAATTTTAATAAGCTTTATGAAAATATTATCAATAAATAACAATTATTGAATCAATTTAAAACTGAAATATAATAATAAAGTCATTGACACATTGCCGACAAACATCAAAGAAATATAAATACCCAAAGAATTTCAAACCAATGAAGATGCGTCATATGTGACAAATGGTGAAAAAGATTATGACAGATCGGCTTCTGTTTTAATAATTACGTCATTCATTAATATATCATTACGTCATCAGCATCAATATGATGATTATTATTATTTATTATCATATTTTGAAGTAATATTAAAAATAACCGGATAGTAAACAATCATTTAAATCATTATAATTGTCATTCAGAAAATAAGTTTTTATTTTTTTTTTTAACATGTGTTTTGGTGGTTAATATAATTTTGTTTATCACGTCATGATTAATATATATTTAAAAATTAATATTTTATTTCTTCGTTTACGCCCACTTTTTTGTGCTTTCGGAAAGGATTTTGGGGGAATTTTTGTTTGATGTATGCTCTTCCTGGACACAACGTATAAAATTAAGCTACCAGACACTTGACGTTAATGAAAACTCATTCATTTATTTAATCTATGTGGTATAGCTTTTAGACTTGAAATAACTGGGTACTGAAGTTATTTAAAATTATTCTATTTGTTTTCATTAATTGGACTGTTTGCTCTTTTGTATTTTTTTAGTCTACAAATATGTAGTGTAGTTTTGTTAATTCGAGACTCGTAGGTAGTTGCGTCGCTTATTTGTGTAATGTATAACTAAAATAAGTTACATTGCCAGGTAAGAATTTGTTATTAATTAATATTTAATAACAAAATGGAAGTTGGTAATAATATCAAGGATCAGTTAGGAGTTAACAAAATAACTGGTTTCTACCGAGCCTCGAACTATAAAATTCCTGAAACGGAATCGATAACAATCTGACACATTATTATCAATAAAATATTTTGTTTCTTTTATGTTTTAGCGTAATCATCCGTAATGTTTTGGTAATTGTGCAATAAAATTTTATATAGTTCTTTTTTTTCATTAAAATATTTAATATTATTTCTTTATAAATTTGGATTTAATTTATTTATGTACGATCGTTACATGTATTAAATATCAATGAAAATGATAAACCTTCTCACGTTTTTAAAGAAAATTTAGTAAAACAAGTTAATACTGTTTGGTACTATTACTGCCCGAATACTGAATTACTGTTATTTAACAGTTTGTCTTCTTAAGGTAAATAGATAGCTTGTTCATAAAGAAACCAGTTTGTGTTTCCATGTTTGTTAAACAATATTTTTAGATTAACTGTACTATGGTCAAGGAAACTTATAGGATTATTTTTTTTGAATCCTCTTGGAAGAGATATAATATGGTTAAAACAGCATTACTAATAATTTTGATGTACAAACGGAAAATCAATTTTGGTAGGAGTTTTAAATCAGTGTTGCCAATTTATATCACTAATAATTTTTATATTTCCACCGTCACCAGTAATTTATAATATTTAGTAAAGAATAATGGGTACAATTATGAAATTAAATACCTTTTTTCTGAGGTTCTTTATTTATAAAAATGTTTTTCTTGAATCTTCTGATAAAATAAACGAAGGAAATATTTAACATTAATAGTTTTCATGTTTATTTAACTGTAAAATGTACGTTTAAAATAAAATTATTAATTCTATGTTTTTTTATTTTGCGAGCCCCGTGTGTTAACGGTGGGGGGGGGGATTAAAATTAATGTTAACATAATACTTAGGTATTTTAACTTCAAGAGAATTATTAAAATACCATAATTTTTCATTTCATGCAATAATTCTCTACGTAAGGTTCTGTTTACTTATTCAGTACAGAACATAATCGAAATGTAATAGGTATTTATAAAAGTAAAATAACGATTTATTATAAATTTATATAATTTAAAAACTATAGGAAAAATATTTTCAATATGTATATTACGTAATCGTTAGGCTTTTTAAAATATAGTATATAAAACGTTCACAATTCTTCTCTCTCTTTTTTGTGGATAGAACCTAAAATTTTTTTATACTATACATGTTTATAATATTTATAAAAAGTGAAATAATCAACCATATCCATTAGTAGATTCGGTATATACGTTAAAATTATTGTAATGTTTGTAATAACTATGCGGGTATTGGTTGTGAAAAAAAATTTTAAATAATAAATACGCATCAACTGTACCTTTCATGTCGATTTTTTTTGTTTGACGAACTAGACAATAAAATATAAAAGTAATAAATTTTAATTCTTTTTTTGTAATAGGCTATAAATTACGAACAGAAGAAATATATAAAATGATCCTAGTGTTAATAATATAATGTTCCATTTATTGTTTTATAATGTTTTTTTGTTTCATTTTATTTTTAATTATTTAGTACAACGGAATACGATGTATAAATTTTATTTTGAGGATAAATTGATCAATAGTTATTTATTCAGTTGTTCTGAAATAAAAAAGCTGTTTTAATTGTTATTCACAATACTTTTTGTAATATAGTAATTAATATGAAGAACAATGAATGCAGCAAAAAAAATTCGCAAAACAGATGGGTAAGATGAGCGGGTGAACTGTTATTATAATATGTCAGCAGGATGTTTAAAAAATAAAAATATGTCGTAAAAATTATATCGTATAAGATTTTCATTTGAATCAAAGTTACATTTAAATATATCTTTGAGATATAAATAACCAAACATACTGTAATAAGTAAAAACGTTGAAGATAATTAACGGTTTTTGTTTGTTTTTTTAAAATTAGTACTGTATTGTAGTAGATTTTACATTATGAAATTTAATTATAGTTAATTTAAATAATTTTAACACCTCATTATTATTAAATTTTATTATTTTCTCCGTATTTTAATACGATTTCAGTCATAATAAAAGTAAACTATTTTAAGTTCTACTTCTATTTTCAACAAGTAAAAATAAGTACTACTAAGCACATAGTGAAGTGAAATAAATCGTAAAATAACAAAAATAAAAATGAATGCCCTTTTCGATTTTATGTTATTAAAATTAAAAAAAAAATAGTTAATATAAAAGCAATAAAAAAAAAATTATTTACAGTAATCTTTATGGGATACTACAAAATGTATTTATAAAATAAAAGTAAAAAATACAAACACCTTTTGACCAGAAATATCATTTTGGGCAAATCCCAATTGAAAGTATAAAGTTAGCTCTACCTTTCAACTCAGAATGCCCGTTTATTTAAGCCAACTTTATACTTCCAATTACAATTACTTAAAATTATACGTTTTATTTATTTGGTGAAAATTAGTTATATATTTACTTTTATAAACGCTGTTAAAATTTTCTATTTTTTTATTATTTTTAGTTTCTTAATTATATTTTTTGTATAAATAAATATTTACTACTTTTTCATTCCTTACTATCGACTGGTAATGCTCGTTTAAAATAGAAAAGGTCATGTAATTTTAAGTTTTAAGAAAAGTGTCTTCATTTCTTAATGGTTTTTAAAAATATCTTGATTTCCTACATACATTATCAGAAGAGTTTTTCTTTGTATTGTAATACCACATTAAACAATATGACTTCGGTTGTGTCCAAGAATGGTTAAAGTAGATTCATAACTGATTTTCTAATGTACTAGTCGATGAATCGTAACAATTTTGTACCTTATAAATAATTTTAATATTCCCGAGTAATTTGTTTGAGATTGTTTGAAATATTTTTCATGTTAATTACATTTTTTATAGTTATAATATAATATATAATTTCTATCAGGTTTGAAACTATATGTGAATATTTCATTTTTATTCTTATAATAAAATAATAAATGTGTTAAATAGCAGTCATGTTCTGATTTTTTGTATCAAATTCAAATATAAATTTGAGTTTATACTTGTAATATAAACCAGATATGATCGATTAAAATATGTTGAAAAGAATTTACAGGATTCAAAAAAAAAAAAATGAAAGGAAAAGATGAAATATCAAAATATTCGTGCTTCAAAAGATATGCTGTAATTTTTTTTTTTTATAAAAATTCAGGATTAATTATTTTATCTCGTTTTAGTTTGGTTGAAATATAACTTTACGATTTTATGTTACGTTATGAAAAAATAAATTATTTTAACTGAAATTTTTAAAGTAAAAATACAACCGATTTAGGAAAATTGTAATGTGACAACAATACAAGGAAAAAAATACAAAATTTATTTTTTATTAGAGAATTACGTTTTACATTTATGAACCCTTTTAAGTACAGAACTTCTAACTGGTAAAAGCTGAAGTAACCACTGTCACATTATTTTATAATGACACGTTATACGTTATTTATTTATAATAATGCCGATGATGATATAATGAAGATACATGTTTTACGTATTTATATTACATGGAAACATGTTATTTTATTGTACGTGATATATGAGCGATTGGACAAATAGGACATTGAATTGACACTGACGAAGACCTGTAAGATAAGTAAAAGGAATGCCTTTCGTCGGTACGACAATGAAATAAATGTACTCTACGCTTTGTTCAAGCAATATGATGACATTTTCACACGGATAATGTTCGTGATTCCATTAACAAAACGAACCAAAGTTATGTTATGCTATGTAATCTATTAAGTTAAAAGTTAAATTCATGCCGACCGCTATAAAAGGAAAAGGAAACTATATAGGTTTGTTATAGGCTGAATTTATAACCACCATACTGTAGTCAGTATTATAAAATTTACTGTTACAGAAAGCAATGATTTCTATTTTTGTAAGCTTAATTTTAGGTTTATTACAAAATATTATTACTATATTAATAACATACTAAATCTCTTATACTTGTATTTTTTTTAAATGTGGATGTGTTGTAATGACGAATCAGTACGAAAAGACTATAATAGAATTATTTGTTTTAGGACAAGAAAATAGTAATTTAAGATTTTTTAATTATATTGTAATTTTGATTAAAATTTGGAATATGTCAGATATCTATAAGTAGAAAAGAATATGAAATAAATGATAATTAGAAGTTAAATATTACAAAAAAATAAACAAAAAAGTAAAATTTTCTAAATAAAGACTAAATTTCAAAAGCCCAAGCAGCGTCTCAGCCTTTCATTCGAAGGTCCCGGGTTAGAATCTCGGCCAGGCATGCAATTTTTGTTATGCTTCAAAATTCAATTTTCCGGACAAGCTTAACATGGCGAGATCATCAAGCAAAAAAAAAGATACTTAATACAAGAAATAAAGTATGCTAATACTAATTTATAAATTTGGTAGTTATATACAATTTTTTTATGTTTTGACATGAAAAGTCTTCTTACTAAATGAATTGTTTTTAAAGCAAAATCCATAACAGAATATTTTAAAATCTTTTAAGAAGGAAAAGAACAGTGATAATATGTCGTAAAAATGGTAAAAACAAAATAAAAAAAAATTAAATTAAGGTTTTTAGCATATAGGATGTACGAAATAATTTTAAATTAAGAAATTAATGCACGAAAGAAAGTAATAGAGAATTGCTTCAAACCAGTTAAACGATTAATAACAAATAAAAGCCATCATTCTTATTTTAGGTGATAAATTATTGAATATTAGGCACATTAGATGTGAAACATTACCTTTTTACATATAGTGCCTATAGATCGGTACTATTTTAATTTTCTTTACAAAATAATGTTGAATTACCATTTAAAAAATATTCAAAATTTGTTTAATCTAAAAACTCATTTACCCATGTAAATAAGTAATACGCTTTTATAAGGTATTAAATAATACCTTAGAAATAACCATATTTAAATGTAAACTTTAACTTTTAGTTTAAATAATTTATAACTCATACTTACAATATTTATTAATAAATAAAAGTTTTTTTTTTAATTTTACATTTAAATAGTGATGTTTTCATTATTTTTAAAGATAATTTCATATAATGAAATTTAATAAATTATTTGTAATATAATTCATTAACAGTTAATTTTATTGAAAAAGTTTCATAATATATCAAATACATTGAATATATAATGAAATACTTATAAACTATTACAAAAATCTATACATTTTATTTATATCGATATAACGAAACATTGTAACCGTTATAATGCGGGATAATCAAACAAAAAAGCTAACATTATGTGTTTTTTTTATAATAATGATACATAAATTAAGTAACAACGTAATGGATTACAGTAAATTATGTAATAAAAAACAACAAAAACCAAATAAATAAATATATCTCGTCAAAGTTAAGAAAGCTCAGATAAAACGTACGGTGAGAATAGATTGTTGGAATGGTTTCTTGCTATCTACGATGTCCTACCGTGATACACTGTTCCTTCACTATACTATTAACAATGCTAACGCTATTTTAGAAACCCCAGGTAGAACTTTCTAATTTTTGAAAAGGAGTAGGCCTAATAGAACTGGTATTATTAATATGTTAATTGGTAGTAATATTTCTTTCAACAGTTGATTTTCTGTTTTCCATAATATCTTATAGCAGTCTTAAATTTAATGTAATAATTTAGAGATTTATAAAAAATATTAAAACCTAAATAATAATGCTTTCGTTAAATAAAAAAAATAAAAAACTAGAACATATTTTGGCGGGAAAGGTGATAAAAATGTCGATTTATCGGTTTTGTGTTTCGCTGTAACTAACGCGTCGATACTCATCGGCGTAACCCGTACTTTTTATTATTATTCTAAATGTTGTATTTTGAATCTTACGTATTTTAACGTGTGTTTTTACATTTATCGTATTTAATCTTTATTGATTGATTTATGAATTTAACGTATTGATTCATTTAGTTAACATAAAAAATATCCCACCAAAGTCTTTGTTTGCCTATAGATATTTTATTAGTAATCTGTTTGGGTCAAATTTCGCATTTAACCAAAGTAAGACGTAAAATATTAACACATAAATGAATGAAAGTCGTAATACATTGTTTTTGGTTAGATACAAAGGAAAGCAGTGTTTCAACACGAAAATTATCACTTTAATTACGAATATTATCCTTTTTATACATCTACGTTTATCATTTGTGAATATCAGCTTATTGCTTACTGATGTGTTAAACCACCATCACTTTAACAAATTTATCGATCCAAAAATGAATCCTGTCAATAACCATCAAGATTATATTTTGGATGATTATTCAAACCCTGAAAAATTATTATTTTTTATTTTTTTTTTAATGTGAACTCCCAGGTAGTTGGACTGGTCGGGTTAAAGAACTTTTGAACTGGTAAACCATAATTTTCTGAATTATCTGCTGTAAGTTAGTTTACTTTAATGATGCTACTTAAAAGAAGACGTATACGCTAATAATTTAAATACTAAATAGAATCTTATGAGAGTTATAAAAAAAATAAATTCTTCAAATCTCGAAAAATATATAATCCTGTGGGTTTTTTAAAAGTTGGTATTAAAGTTTAGCTAATTTACTGCTTATTTATTATAATATTTTTATTTAAAAAATTTTTGATATTTTTGTTATTTTAATACTATATTTTTATTGTCGGACATAATGAACGGAAGTTATTCTTTCTCTTTTTGAAAGCCAAAAGTAAAAATCGTTTTGATTTGTATGTTTATTGCAGCTTCTCTTCAAAACTTTGTAAGTCTTTTCCATAATAATTCAATTTTTTATTATTCTTATTCTGCTGATAACAACCTATTTGGTAAAAAAAAACCATAAACAAAAAACTGGGATTCGGTTTTTGAATTTTTTTTTTTTTTGTAGTTTTGTGATTTTTTTTATCCGTACTGTATTTCAGTTAAATCTGACCGAAAAAATATATCAACAGCAAATTAAAGATTTTAAATCTTTACTTAAATCGTGCAGTATATTATTGAGATATAAAATGTTTTACTTCCAGTTTCTTGTTTACTTAATAAAAATGTTATAATGTATTATATTTTACTTTTCGTTAAAAATAATGATAAATCAAATCGTAATAAGAAAAATTACTTTTGTAAGATAATATCAGAACTAATTTTAGTAAAACATTGGTCCTAACCAAATTCAATCTAATCACTTCTAAACAGTGTTATTAATTAAACTCATATGACCAAAATATATCTGTAATCCGGACGTTTTATATAAATAAAAGTAATTATAAATAATGGATAAACTGGAAGTGAACCATGAGTAAAGTTACATTCTGATTAAGATAAAATTAAAGTAAGTATTTATTATCTACCTACAATTTTATTCCATTAATATGTCTTTCAGATGATTATTTATGAAAAAAAAAAAAAAATACAAATTAAGGATTAAATAAAAATAGTTGGATTTATACCATACATTTCAGTTGTGTTGGAAGAAAACAATTGACAATAAAACATTTTGAAAAATTTCCAATCAATCGTCAATTTTTTTAAAAATGTTTCTACATATATACACGTTAAAAAGGAATCTCCATTAAAACTACAATACTAACATATAAACTTTTTAGGAATTTCAATAAGGAATCCATTTTCACGTGTACATGTATGTGATATAATTAACCTAAAGTTCCTATAAAAATGTAACCGATAGTAAATAAATGTAAAACACTACTATACCGATTTTAGAAATAGTATCGAAGTTAGTTATTTCTTTATTCCAATCTTTAGATATACATTACTTCTTGTAAAGCTACGACTGTAGTAATAATAATATTTGTTCGGTTTGACTATTTTTTTTTGGAAGTTTTAAAATATCTGGTAATTAATATTTATTATTGTAAAAGATTCTCTTAAAAACCATTAAACCGTTCTATTTTTAATTATTTCTATAATGTAAATCATACTGTTACGGATTTAAATCCTACTGTAAGGGTTTAAAACAGTTGAGCGATGTACAAAAATTTTGTTTTTAATTGAAAAAATGGGAATTAAAATTGTACATAAATATTTTGTTTTTAAAATAAACATAAATAAATGAAAGGAAAAAATAATTAATTCTGGATTATGTATTTTTATTTGAATGGTAATGAATATTTTTGTTATATTTCAGACGTAGATTTACGGGAGGGGGAAACTTGACCCATTAAAAGGATTGAATTTTTTTTTGATTGTGTAAATTTTTCAATTCATAAATCCCTTTAAGATGCAATTCACTTCGAGAAAAATCAGTCGGATGTAAAAACCATAATTAATAAATTTTTAGGTTATTTATATGATGAAAAAATATTATTAATCGATCATTTAAATTAAATTTATTTATATTTATATATGTTTATCGTTGTAATTAATTTGCATTTAAGTGAAGAATCTCGTATAGTTAATTAGATATCAAATTAAATAAAAACAAGATTTGCGAAAGCATTACTGCTTTAAAAATTATTAATTAAGTATTAATAGAAAAAAAATAAATTTTATAAACTAGTATATCAAATTAAAGGTTTACTAAATTCCATATTAATTTTAGGATGAAAAATTTAATTGCATAATTTTATTTTGATGATTCGATTTGCAAAAATTAATCTAAATATCAGAAAAGTTTTTAAACGCATCGTTTAATCAATTTTTTTTAATATAAAAGTTTGTTTTCCTGTTAAACCTACACTTGTTGTTAACTCTTTGTTATTTTTTTTAAGCAAGGGTAGACTTACCTTTAATAATAAAAGTTTTTAGATTTTTTCCTTACTTTTTATTTCTCATGCTTACCGTTTAGCGTAGAATGAAACATATTTTAGATAATAAGATACATGTACGTGTAGGTAAAAATAATGCACACATAAATTATTTTATTATTATTGTTAACTTATAACCCGCATAAATGAAAACTTGTATTATAGCCATCCATGGTTTAAAGTCTTCGGTCACCATCACAAGAAGTATTATGATCATAGTATATGTCACATCAAAAGTTGTCCTAATGAAACATCCAGCATAACTCACACCTTTCATACAATATATCCGTCACAAATCCCCATCTTATAAAACAACGCTCTATCACATATTATAGCATAAATTAATGTTGTCCTTCGTTAAACAAAAACAAAATCATTAAAATATTATATATATATATATATAAATTTTATAACATTTAAAATTTCTTTTATTAATCTACCTTTCATAATTTAAGTGATTTTCGTGTTAAATATAAGGCTTGTGATAGTCATTCCTTATGACATAACGTCTTTGTCAGAACGGTTTCCATCTACATTTATTTTATATTAACATAACATTTATGAATGTCATTTATTTTATAATAGATAATATTTATTATTATTATTGCTACACGCATTTTCGTGATAATAGTGTTTTCTTTTTTCTTTTAAAATTTATCTTATTATTAATAAAACTCATTATTCTTCTTAAAATGTCACATACAATTATCATTTGACCTTTTGTGTGGGTTTTTTTTTTTAAAATATTTACTACGTGTGCGTCAACTTTTTTTTTTAACAAAAAAGAATTTTTATTAAGTACAATTAAATGATTGAATTTTATAAAAGAAAAATATAGCTTATTTAATAAATAATTTATTTTATTTTCACCTTAAAATGTTTTTCTGTATTCCACTTTTTTATGAACTATTTGTGTAAAAATACACTAATAGTAATAGTAGATTTAATGTAAATTTTTAATTTTCTATTAATGAAAAAAAAAAAAAAAATCTTTCCTGGTTTAACATTTAAGATTTTTATTGACTTTTATCATAGAGATAATGCTTTATTATTGTTTATCGTACAGGTATATTTGTATTGATATGAAATTAATTACATAACATTAAGCAACGAATTATATAAAAATACAAATTTTTTACTAGATAAAACTGAAAGTGTTAAAAAGATTTGATTGAATGAAATTGTAAAAGAAGATTTTATATAAAATCTAAATCCAGATGGTAATTTCGATTATTATTAAACGTCAAATATCAGGAGATATTGCAGAATTTAAAGAATTTTTACCAGAATAAAAATATCATGTATAATGTTTTGTGAAGATTATTTATTTATCAAATAATATTTTTGTTGTTCCTTATTTTTCATTTATTCATTAATCATTTTTTATTAATGATTCACGAAGATATAACATACTTTTAGGACATGTTCTACTGGTGAAAATAAAGAAAAAGGTTCTTATAAATATAGATTTAGAAACGCTTCGTTAACAAGGGTCGGTTAGCGAAATATTTCGTCCTGATTTTTGCTCTTTCGGTAAAATTAAGCCGGACTAACATTCTTATGGTCCAAATAAAGGGGTAAATTCCCAAATAAATGAAATCTGACCTGAAAAATTAAAAAGGAAAAGGTCCCACTACTATATAAGTAGTTTTCAAGAAATCTGGGGTTAAAATTCAAAATATTTTGGTCGATAAACAAACTTACGTTTGGCGTAAAATAACTTTGTTAAACGGGTAATAAAAACAAACTTTTTAAACAAAACATGTAGAGAATTTGATTCCGAGTAAATTGTATAAAAAATTTGGGACTAAATATAAACGTAAGAACTTTGAAATCTATTAAAACAAAATTTCTTTATTTTCACCAGTAGAATATGTCCAGTAAGTTTGTTACATACTTCGTGAATCATTCTGTGTATACGTTTTATTTTATTTTTTGGCCACTGATGGTTGTGAAATTTTTGTAAACGGTTTTTGAGCGTATTCTTATATATACATTTTTTTATTTCAATAACCGTTGAACAGAACTCTTTACGTGCATTAATATATTTGATTGATTTTTATCAATTAATTTTTTTTTTAATATACTTTATTTTTGTACACTCATGATTTTCCTTGTTATTAATTTATATTAAAATAAATAAATACTAGTTAAATTTCGGGGAAAATGTGATCAATAAGTCATGTAGGAAAGTAATTGGAAGAATGGAAAATATTCTCGAAATAATTTTGCGTTATTACCTATAGACTAATAATAATCTCATACGGTATTTCCTTATAAACTTTGACCCTACATAAAACGTTTTATATCATATGCTGTTGTTACAAGGTCTTCCACAATCTACTTGTTCTTATATCATAATTAACTATAAATGTGTTTAATTTTTTTATCTATCAGCCTAAAATTAATTATCTAATTGTGTTTTTATCTATAGTTTAAACATTCATTACACATTTTGTTTAGGTAATGAAAAAAGATGTTCCCCTCGTGTATATATATATTTTTTAAATTTCTATTCTAATTTTTATTGAACAATTTTTAATTTTAAAGATCTAATATAAAGAAATTAATTTATAAAGTGCAATTGATTAAAACGTATTTTACATCATTTGTTTTTTAACAATTAATCAAAGAAAAAATTTAAATATATTGTATTAAACAGGTTAACTGTTATGAGACCGTATGTGGGTCTTAAATTATATGTGCAGCTGGGCTATGAGACCCGTTTTGATGTCTCAATGCAATAGTGATTTCCTAGTTATAAGGGTCTTTGTTGCATCTCATTTCAGAATAAAAATATCATAATATAATAGAGCAAATTACGACGGTTCCAATGGCATACTTAGCATGTTTGTGCTATGCTATTTCCCAAAAATTATAAATTTTATATTATTGATATAAAAAACCCCCTCATTTTTACGAAATAAATTTAATTTGTAGAATAATTTTGTTTTTTAAGACGCAAACAAAGAAAGACAAAAGTATTGAGGATGTGCTATGCATATTTGCCTAGACTATTTTTTCTCTAAATCATTATTAGATCGAAATAATTGTAATAAAAAAATAATTCCTGAATAATTTACGTAAATTATATCAATATTTTACTCGTATCAAAATTCCTTTTAAATTATTTTATTATAATAATAAATAAATTAAAAAGTTAACTGATATAAAGAAAAAATTTGATGTAAAGTTTATCCATTTGCGTTGTGAACCAAATAAATGTATGTTTTTGGATTTTATTATTTCGGGGGACTAAAATATGTTTTATGAAATAAGTTTTTTCCTTATTTTATCCTTTTAAACAAAACAGTTTATTGTAGTTATAATAACCCCATTTAAGTCTGATTCGTTACTGTTTTGGGTATATATTACTGTTTATACTGCATTTATTACTGTAATCATATATGACTGTTTTGGGCATATCAATCAACCTGTTGGATAAAGAAAATATAGAAAAAAATGATAATAAGAAAAATTAGTAGGAACATTAAAATATATTTTGCGTAATTATTAATTTTTTTTTAACATACTCGTAGAGTATACCAGGCCATTACTCTTGTAATTTTTTTTTATAAGCATAAGATTCAATTTGAGACCACCTATAAAAACGCAGTTAATTAATAATACAATAAAATTAAAAAAAACAAACGATAAATAAACTATTATTGTGTATAAATATATATATATCAAACTGTGCGTGTTTAATTTAATTAATTGCAAATAAAATGGAAAACATTTTTTTTTCATGTAACAAACCTACACTATTACAATACACATTAGATTCAATTGTATTTATGAATTTATTAGAAATTCGTTTATTTATTTTATTAATGAACTATTTTAATTTATTATTACTTTTATTGTAGTTAAGACCTATATTAAATGTGTGTATTTATAGTACTATATATAAAAAGATTAATACAACTGATTATTTAATTTAAAAAAATCAATTATTTAAATTGTTAATTATTTGCAGTCTTTTATTTTTAATTTTAATTTAAATAATTACTAAATATAAATTATTCTTTTTTGTATTAATCATGTCCATAAGTAAAAATAAATTTTATTATAGCCCAATATAGTTCTAAAGATTATATTATATATTTAACGAATAATTTAACCATAAAATGTTTAATAGACTAAGGTTTCAATAAAAATTGGAATAAATCGTTTCATGAATGTTTATCAATAAAATTATCGAAAAATCAAGTCTAGAAGAATTTTATAAAAAATAAAATTTATTTTTTTATTTATCCAATTATCTGAACATTCGTGTATATTATGATGTGCATTTCTTACTGAACATTTTTGTGTATATATTTAAATAATAAGGTATAATATAAAACAAAATAGTGTGATTATGGGCGTGACAATGAGTTTAAAACATGAAAAAACATATTTAAAAATAATTAAGTCAGAATATATATTAGAAAAGACAGAAATTAAAACTGGAAAAATAGTCTTAACAATAATTTTTCTTCTTGTTTGTAAAAGATAAACGAGATGAGAATGATGTGTATGAAATTTTAATGAATTGTAGTCCTGTACAGTCTTTGGCCGACCACTCCTGAAACGTGTAGTTAATTGAGTCCCAACCACCAAAAATGCATCGTTTTCCATTTTGTAGTATTCAGATTCGTATAAAAGCAACTAATTTTTCCTAGGATTTCAATCTCAGAATATTCGACTTCGAAAATCAGCTGTTAAACAACTGATGTTTGACGACGAGTTAACCACTAGACCAGCCCGGTGGGCTGAGAATTAAAATGAAAACAATAATTTTCCTATATTAAAATTAATAGGCATGATAATTTTATTAAAATGTTATAACTTTTATTAAAATTTAATAATTTTTATTAAAATTATCTAAAAAAAAAAACATTTTATATTGCATTACAAAAGATTCAATTTTTTTTTTGCTAAATTAATTAATTATTTATCATTTATAATAAAAAAATAATAAGTTTAGGGAACCTCTGCAATAAGATTCGGTAGTTAATATATTTGCTCAATAAGTTTAAAAGTTGGTTTGCAAAATAAAATGTAATTAAAAATAATTATATTTATGTAATTAGGAGTCAAAAAATTCGCTTACGTAATTTGATTTTCTTTAATACTTAATTTGTTTCTATTCTAGATGTTAAATTAAAAAAAAAAAAAAATCACTAAACATAATTAACGTTTAAATTATTAAATATATTTTTTGTAACTATCTTACGTACAAGTTTTTTTTTGTTTTTTTTTTTTAAATATATAAATAATCATAATTAACAACGTAAAAATATTTTACATTTACGTATTTTAGTAGTTAATAATACGCTACCATAGCAGATTGAAAAGACTTGTTTTAAACAAACCATTCCCGTGCGACTAAAAGTGAATGGTTAAACATAACGATGGATGGCGTTGATAGACCGGCTATTAAGGTAAATACGTTATCTTTGTTACGCACCGGCAAATAAATATCAAGCGTGAGTAAATAAAATTTAACTTCATATTTAATAAAAAAATATAATATTAATATAAATAATATAATAATAAAATAAAATATAATATTAAAAAAATAGTTTTAATTACTAAACAATTTAATCCAACAAGTAATTCAAATGTGTAATTAATTATTTTTAGAATATTTATTATAAATAAATAATTTTTATTTATCATGAGGTAACTATAGGCTGATGACTAGTTATAATCATCGCATGATTTTGTTGCAGCGTGTGAAAAATTCCAACCTTGTCAAGTATTGGAACCAGAAAAATAATAATGAGATAATTGTACCATGTTTTTAAAAATCAAATAGCACAGAAAGAAACTGTTCTCCTTAATTAAATTATTTTCCTGGTTTTTGTTTTTCATTGTAAAGATTTGTTAATAAATTAACAAAAAAAACCTGACTGTTCTGCATTAAATACATATACAAATAATTTCAAACTGTACTTCCATTTATATATATATATACACACACACAGAGAGAGAGAGAGAGAGTGATTGAAAATTGCACGACAGTCTAACGGGGGATGATTCTATAGCCAAAAAAAAAAAATTCAGTTAGACTTTCGGCTCGCGAAACATTTAGCCCTACTTTCTGCTTCCTCTGTGAAATTAAACCGTACCAAAATTTTTTGGGTAAAATCTAGGGTAAATTTGGTGCTTCTTATAGTTTTTGATAAAAAATAATTGACTAAAAGTGGTCTAAGACCTCTATGTCATCTAGATTTTAAGAAAAACTGAGTCAACACGAAAAGATTTTGTCAGAAAATTTTAGGTTTTTTAAGACTACATTAAAATTAAATTTCAGTTATAAAAACTGACAATAGTTTCATGAAAATGGTAATTTATATTTCAAAAATTATATTTTATTTAAAGGATAAATTTGTTATAAAAATTTCTTAAATTTTATAAAAATAATTAATTTCAAATTGATGTAACCACTTTTTTGTTTTGTTATTTATTTTTATAGAAAGTTTATTTTGTGCATTAACCACCATTTTTTATTAAAAAAGATAAATAAAATAATGATTGGCATAGAATCGATAAAATATAAGATAGATAAACAAATATATTTTCATCTAATTTAGTTAAAAAATAAATTAGATTAAATATTTTAATCATGTACGGTTAGTATATATTTTTTTATGATTAGAAAAACTATTTAAACAATTTATGAGGAGAGTAAAATTTTAAAACAATAAGAGATAAACATATAGAAATGCAAAAAAGTATTTATATATATATATATGTAATATAGGTTGAAAGATTCTTTTGAATTGTAAAATAGATTGGCAGTTCATATATCAAAATATTTTTGGTTAGTTGACTTATTAAAAACTGGCGGTGTAAAGGGGAAAATAACGTAAAGAAGTATTAATAATATAAAGTAGGCAACTTTGTTTAACAGATAGTATATCCAGAATTATTTTTGATATCTTTGAACAAAAAAGAACCTAAAGTATCTCAAACCGGTCATACGAAAAAAAAATGATGATTATAAATTAAGCTAAAACTTTCCTTAATTCCTTTCTTTATCGTGATATATTATATTTGCTTAATATAAGAAGTCATACTATACTTTTTTTAAAACAAGTATGTTAAACTTTCCTCGTACTTAACGTGGCGTTGTTAATGACGCCAACTGTGAAGTGGTTTGGAGAAATGTTTTTTATGTTAATCATAGATGATCGGTGTTTTTTTAGATTAAATAATTTTATATGTACTTCTACTGAATCGAGTTCATAAATGAACTCGGTTTCTTGTGCCATAAGTAGTAGTATTAAACAGCGAATTTTCATAAATTTGATGTAACTTTTTTCTATCATTTCACTTGTTACTTTTTTTTGAGTCTGTTTTAAAGTTATTTATTTTTTTCTAATTATGAACCTGTTCAATTAGAAATAATCAAAATTAGATAACATTAATTTTAATTATTTGTTGTGAATTTATTATAAATTACTTTTTGAATTACATCAACATAGTGAACTGAAAACTTAACAATTTTAAATAAAATTCTATTTTACATCAAATTTTACTTCAAAAGATTCATTAATAAAAGATGTATTAATGCGTCTTTCTGTTTTATAATCATTTACTTGGCATTTTCTCTTTGAATATTTTGCATTTATGTATATTTCTTTTAAATTATATACTTTCTTCAAAATTATTTTGAATTTATTATTTTTTTACACAATTACTTTTTGTTAGAATTTTTCTAAATTATATGAAATAACCAATGAATTCTATAATGTTTCAGATTTGTTTATTTTTAATAATACTAATTAAAATAAAATTTTAATTCCATTGAAATAAACGCTTTATAAAAGTTTTTCAATCCGAGAATTTAAACGTTATTTTATAAGAATTTGGTTAAAACAAACTTCACTGACGTTTCTTTTCAAAATTATATAATTCTTTTTAATTTTTTAAATCGAGTTCTTATTTATTAATCTATTATAAATGTTTATTTAAAAATAATCTAAAATAAGGAAAGGTTAAATAAAAATTTATAATAAAAAAAATTAGCCAAAAAATAAACTTTTTTCAAAAATAAATTGTTTTAATTTGCCTAAAGAATTAATTAAATAAGATTGATGTTATTAGAAAACATTTAAGGTAAATTTTTTTATTACACATTTGAAAATAAAATTGTCATTTAATTCTTCTTAATTAGATATATTTTAAACTTGTTTTATATTTCTTGTATTTGTCAACAACATTAATTTATACGGAATTCTAATAAGGAAGTGCTAAAATAATTAGTCTGCTTACATAAAATACAAATCTGTTTTTAAATAAAGATTATTTCATTAGTAAATATAATCGTTTCAAGTAAAATAGCAGTTAAAATTTTTTATAATATGTTTCAGATAAGTTTTTTCTATAATTTATGTGTGTTTTTTTAAATCGTGCAAATTTGTAGAGACGAAATTTTTGTTTTTGTAAAAAAAAAACTAGGAAAACTCATAGGATTCCAAAATAATATTGTCAAAATATGCTGTTATAAATGATAGTTTTTAATTTCAATTAATATTTAAATATTATATTTTGTTTATTTTAAATTAAAAAATTTAAATATATTTTTTGATCTGTAGATATAAAACTATTTAATTCTTTTTTCAGTTTATTATTATCTAATTCTGCTTGTGCTACCTAACTTAGCAGTTTTTAGCTAACTTAACTTATCAGTTTTTCTAATGGTTTTTAGTAAAAAAAAAAATTATTCTGTATAAACTGATATATTAATTACCCTGACCATTAAATTTTGCTTTATTATGATATCTTCATCAGACCTTAGGTTGTATCTCATAGACATAATAATGATCAAATAATGTAATTTGTTTATATTTATACATAAAATCATTTTTATATATTTTGATACTTGCAAAAATTGAAGGCGTTGCAAGCCTATTGCTTAATTTGTCACACTGAACGTATAAATATTTAGGATTACGAGATTCAAAAATTTGTATATATACATATATATAAATATTTTTATTTGTTAATTTATTTTTTGAGTTATTTGGGCATCGACTTCTAAGATCATTAGCCATCGTCACATTTTTAAAAAATAAAATAAAATCACCGATAGGACCGTCAGATGTAAGGGTGTTTAGGACCCTTGTTTTAATAAAACGCAAAAATAAACGTTATAAAAACATTTAAACAAAACCCACACGTAACACTTACGGGCGTAAAGGGCCCTGACATTTACATAAAACTAAAACATTAAACACAGTAAAATAAATACTCAAAAAAACGTTGGACAATACCATTTAATATTGAGAACTCTACTTTCGAGTGTAAAGTGCTTTACACAGAGGATTCTCAGTCAAACATAACATACAGAGTTCGTCGAAGGCTGATTGTAAACTTTTTAGTAATTTACTAGCATGAAGTAAGCAATTTTTTTTTTACTAACATTTCTTTAAAATTATTTATTGAAATTAATGCTAAAAAACTTTTATTGAAGTTGATTGTAATTATTATCAATTCTTTATAACGAATAGTGAGCTAATTTTATAAAAGATATTCTGGGAAAAAATTTTTTCCCAGAATATCTTTTGTAGAAAGCACTCAAAAGTATTCAAAATGAAGCTTGTAAAAAAATTGTGTTTTAATCGGTTAGAATTATATAGTAAATATTGTTTATCTGATTATACAAAAAAAATATTCAACTGAGTTTTTAATTATTACGGTACACAGTATTACTATGTAATATTCTAAAAGTAGAAGGAAGGAAATGAAACATTTTTTTCTATTTTTTAAAAAAATAAATGACGATCGGAGATGAAAATCTATTTAACAAAAGTAAACTTTTGAAATTTTATAAATAAAAGATTTTAAATTACTATTTAGAAATTTTTTTGTTTAATCGTTTCATAAAATTATTAATTTTAATAAGGAATTATTTATTTTCCTGATATTAAAGAATTTTTAATTTTCTATAAACCAATTTTTTTTTATGTAAACAATTTTTAATATAAGATAACGTTATTTCAAACCCATACTCAAAAATTCAAAGAAATGTAATAATTAATTATTATTCTATTTTATTATAATGCATTCTGTTTTAATAAATAATAAAAATATTCTATAAAAAATTAGTAGATTATCCGGAGAGGTTTCTTTTTCTAAATTCAAAGTAAATTAGTCTTGAAAAATAACCATTATAGTAAAATGAAATCAAAACTTGATCGATAGGTTTTGGATTAAATTTTACTATAAGATAAAAAATTGCTTTCAGATTCATAGATTATTATTCTAAAGTTCCTAGGTCTTGAACAATTACGTATGAGTACAACTATTTTTTTAATTTAATTGTCTGTAATTACTAATACGGTAATTTGTAAAAATATTTCAAATGTTTTGATGACGAAATGACATTGTCGTAATTATCATTTACCTTTTTCAACAATAATTAATAATTATTTTTTACGTTATTCTTTTTATTTTGTTTTATTTTTGATTTCATCTAATTGAACTACTTTCTTTCACTAATAATTTTATCTAAACATTTTTTCCCCCTTATTTATTTATAACTTTTTAAATTATTTCTTACACCTATTAAATAGAAAAAAAATTATCCATCATTCATTTGACTGGTTTGTAAAAAGAATAAAACATTGTAATCTCATTTTATTATATAAAATATCAATAAGAAAACTAGAATTACGTAATAAGATTTGCAAGAAAAATTACAATAAGATTAATTTTCTTTTGTGTTTAGAATAACAAAAACTAATTTAGTAAACTATTTTTAAACACAAGACATCTAAATTGTTGAAGTTACAGATTTTTTTTTACTTTACAAAATAATTTACTAATCCATTACACAAATATTAATATTATTCCTATATGTTTAATATCACAATTCTTTTATATATTATAAATAATGTTAAGTAAATCTATTCCGTAAATAAGTTAATATATAATTAATTTAGCATTTTATTTTAACTTAGGTAATACAGTTTACTTAGATATTTTGTTTTATTAATATATTTATTGTTTTCGATAAGTAATACAGGATCAATTAATTACAATGAATATAGATAGTAAAAATAAATTTAAAACATAAAGTCCCTAATAATCAGTGTTTCATACAATACTATTATTATTATCATTGTTATTAATATGCACAGTCTTAAAAAAAAATATTAAATACTGTAAATTTATTTTTTTTAAATAATCATAGATCCACGCTTAAGGAAAAAATAAGGATTAAGCTTACATCAACTTTACTAGAAAATTAAAAATAAATTCTACTTTACATATTCAGTACTTTAAATTTAGTTAACATCAGTGTTCTTTTTTTTCTAATTTTCGTATTAAATAATAAACTTTGAGATTAAATTCACTAAACGATTACATAACAGTCTCTTATCGTGTAAATATTTTTTAAAAAATTTTCTTTCTAACGTGTAGAACATTCTAAGAACAATAGAAATATTTAGCAATGACTTGGAGCAAAAATGGTAGTTTTATTTTTATTTTTTCAATTACTAATAAATCATACAATAATAAAGGTTATTTTTGATTATATAATTATGATGTAGTATGAATTCAGAGAACTTTTTACTTAATAAATATTTAACTTACACAATTAATCAATTAATTTTTTTTTTTTAGATTGGACAGGAAAATCTTTTGTTGATCTATTCTAAGTATATTGGTATACAAGATAAGTTAATATAAAGAAAATATTAAGCGCTCCATAATTTTTTATTTAAATATATTTTGCAAACTTTTTTTCATTTATGAAGTAGTTTATAATATTATAAAATTGATTAACTTAATGCAAAATTTTATATGGTTTTTTTTCATTATTTATTTTTTTCTTAGGATAAGTTAAATAATTTTTGTGACAGTTCAAAAAACGTTTATTATTTATAACGAAAAATTCTTTCAACAAAGAAATTGCTCTTTTTCATATTAATAACTTATTCCTGTAATCTATGAAAATACTTAGGACATTATTAAAATCTCTAAGTATAATTTCTAAATCAAATTGTACTT
Organism: Lycorma delicatula; assembly: GCF_047948215.1. Taxonomy (NCBI): domain Eukaryota; kingdom Metazoa; phylum Arthropoda; class Insecta; order Hemiptera; family Fulgoridae; genus Lycorma; species Lycorma delicatula. The sequence goes on along the minus strand of NC_134458.1, from coordinate 135,875,474 downwards.
AATTTAGAATAATTTTTTTTAAGTAAAGTTTACAAAAAAATCGATTACCTGAAATATTCGAAAATTTGGATTTTTTTTAATCATTGCTATACGATAAATAATACTGTTATCATCTATGATCTGATAGTGATATATTATATTTTTTACTATCAGATTAAAATTTATTTTTTAATTAAATTTGTGGGAGGAGTATTATACAAACTATAATATCTTATTGTATCTTTCTTAGTTGCAAATTATTTTTATTATTTTATTAAATATTAAAAGTAAAGTAATATTTATTATCGTATAAAATTGTAAATGAGTCGATAATTAATAAACGTTATTTTATTAATTTAAAAAGTTTTTTTACTTGCAGATAACGAAATATTTTATCGGTAAAATTAACTAACTATTAGTATTGTGATTCGACTAGGAATAGTAATACTGCGCAAAAATTTAAAAATATAGAGCTGAAATCGTATAACTTATATAAAATCTATTTAGAAAAGTAAACGTAAATAAATATTCAAAATATTCCGGGATACTGTGAATAAATGATTAACATATTTCGTTTTACTACATTTATATGTAGAGTTGAGAAAAGAATATTTTTCTTAATATACGTATATGAGATCTACTAAACTAATTAAAATTTTTTCGGATTATGCAAGTTTTTTCATTTAATCATTAAAAAATGTGAATTTACGGGTAGAGTCAATTAATAAGACTATAAACAACGTATGATTTATAAACCAAAATTAATTTATAAAATTAATTTTGGTTTATTTATTGAACACCGGTTATTTAATCAAATGTTCAAATTATCATCCTAGCATATTATTTTTTTAAAGAAATTCAAATAGTTAAAAATTAGTTATAGTTTTCTTTACTTTACATTTTAAAAGTACATTTTCCTAGATGATTTTCTCTTCCCAAATCTACCTAATACAATCTTAAAAATAATGTATTTGAAATTTTTTTCAGATGTTTACAAATTTTTATGTAATCTCTTTTTATTTTAATATATATAGTATAAAATACTGGAACTAAATAAAAATTAAACTGGAATTAAATCGGGTGCAATTTGTATTACATGGGATAAAAATAGGGATCTATATAATGTCAATGTTATAAGTAATTAATATAACAATAGTTAATAATAAATGAAAAATCTATTAATAAAGACAAGTGGGTTTATATTAATAAAAGAAACGTTCCATGTCCTATAATTAGACGGAAGCCTCTGTGTTTCTGAGTGAGCGGGTGTTTTATTAATTGATTAAACGATTGTATTATCTGTTAAATTTAACATTGAATAATGAAAAAAAAATTGTATAAAATGTGTATGCAATCTTCAAATACTATTTTTATATTCCAATCACATTTAAAAAAAAATGTAATCTATTTGTAACAAATATTCTACAAAATTGTTGAGTTTCATACGTTGCTTGTTTATTTTGCCTATACATATGAAAAAAAATTGTTAACCAATTTATTAATTTTTAATATTTTCGGGAATAATATTAATTCACGATAAATTTATTATAAATCATAAGATTTAATTATTATATATGTGCAAAGTGTTTTAAATTAAAAAAATATATACTTCTATTGATTAATATCGTTGTAATAATGATAGATAATTATTAATTTCCAATTAAAGAACTTTGCTAAATGGTATTAAAATCAACTATAAAATAGGAAAAATTCAAAAACCGTTTACAAAACTCTTACTTTAAATTTAAAATTAGATGACCATCTATATGTATAATTTTTAATTGAAAAATAAGCAGTACTATGAACTATTGCAAAAAACTATTTTTAATAGTGTTCTTAGAATACTATGTTTTTCTGAAACCTATGATGACATCTAAAAAGGTAATTATGACATTTATAAAAAAAGTAACATTTTCGACATATGTTACATTAAATATATATATATTAATGGGTTGTATTTTAATAATTTTTCAGCATTAGGAGGTTCTTTATTTTAAATTATTTCATAAATTATCGTGATTATTTATATATTGCAATAAAAAATTCATGAAGATTTATTTATTTTAGTGCATAAAAATGCCAAAATCTTTATAATAAAACTTAATTTAACCCGCGGGTTGGTCTAGTGGTAAACTCGTCGTCGTAAATCAGCTAATTTCAAAGTCGATGTTCTGAGGTTCAAATCCTGATAAAGATATATTCGGATTTAAATACTAGATCGTGGATACCGGTGTTTTTTTGGTGGTTGGGTTTCAATTAACAACACGTCTCAGGAATGGTCGGCCTGAGTTTGTTCAAGATTATACATTTATCGGTATAGTTACATTACACTTATAAGTGCTAATGACTTAAATTATTGATGCGACTATAAATAAGAGTTTAAAATAAAAAAAACTTAATTTGTTTTACAGATAAAAATATTCTAGACAATTGAATATATATATATTTTTTTTATTTTTTTAATAATAATAAATATGCAACAAAAACAATCCTTAATCTTTTTTTTCATATTTATTTTACTGTTTATTATTTAATTTTTAATATAATACCATATTAATTAACTTTTTCCTGTAATCTATGAAAATACGTAAGACATAATCAAAATGTCTAAATACTCCTACAGAGAAATATTTAGCCTTTTTATGTCCTACGTGATACAAATAATAGTTTATAATAATAATATAAAGTTAAAAAAAATTAATTTCATAAATTTATTAATATTATATAGCCAGAAAAACGGTTGGGATACAATTTGTTTGACATATTTTTGGCAGTGGTACCTTAAAAATTATAAATCTTTGTATAATGTATGGTATATTCGTTTTGAGACAACTAATATTTTGAATTTCAAATAATCTTAATCATTATTTAATTCAAATTTTAATAAAATATGTAATTTAATATTATATAAATATTTAATCATATCGCACAGCTTTTACCATATTATTTCTGTATTTACGCAAATATAAAAATTATAAAATATTTGGTATATAAGATCGAATGGTACAATTGTAATTTCTTGTCATTTAGGCATTCAGTCGGAGTGTAAAATTGGGTGTATCCATTTTAAATCTACCTATTAAAATTGTTGTGTAAAAAAAATCTAAAAAATTATTTCGAAATATATATACTAAAACTTAGTTAAATACTGATAAATAAACGTTATTATTTGAAAAGTTACGTTTTTCATTTGTAATTAATTCTTTATTTCATTTTTATTTTTAGTAATAACATTTGTAATAACTTCTGTCCTAATGTTTATATTTTTATTTTATTATAATTATAAAAAAAATTTCTTTTACTGGAATAAATATAAAAAATACTGATTATAAAAAAATAATAAAACTTTTCAACTAAGTAGTTATAGAATTAAACGAAAGTTTATTATTTTTTGATTTGTAATTGTTTAAATATTCATCATTAATATTATTTAAAATTGAAAGTAAAAATATATTTATTTAAAAGTAGTTTTAAAATAACTTAATAGCTTTTGTAAAAAAAGTTATGATATTTAAATCATTTATTTTAATATTTTTTTCATAATTAAATTTATATAATTTTGTAAATAAATTAATTATAGTATTAGATAATTATTTCTGTGAAATTTTTCGTGATTTTTTTGAAACTTTAATTCAGTTTTCTTGGAATATTACGTAAACTTTATATATGATTTTTTAAACTTGTTCATTATTATTTTAAATATATATACAGAATTAGATATACTTTACAAAAAATAAAAAAAAAACATTGCGTTACAACTTTTATTTTGTTATATTTAAAGCTAATTTCTTTATAATTCAGATATTTAAACGATAATTTCGTTAATTTTGCACATAAATTATGACTAACATATGTGTAAGTACGTATACATTATATGTATTTTTTTTTTTCAAGAGAATTTTATTTTATTTTATTTATAGAATTTACAATTTTTTTATATACATATAAATAATAGTCGAGTAAAAGATTATACTTAGTTCAAAATTTATAATTTTAAATTTACGACATATATTTAGGTAATTTTCTATAAAATTATTTTTTATTGTCGATAATTTAAAAATAAAAAAAATTCCCCGCTAACCTTCCTTATTGAAGTATTGTTTTTAGATAGTCTAAAACAATATATTGATAATAATAATTACACGCTAGTTTTTAATTTTAATTAGCTTTCTTTTAAAATCTGTTCTATTCGATTTATTATTTTTTTAAATTATCACTTATTTTATATTATTAATTTTTAATTTAAAAAAAAAAAATACAAAAACGTTTGGTGGTTTAATTTTTGTTAATATTTCGAATTTTAAAAATTCTTTAAAACATGAATACAAATAAATAAATCTAAAAAAAATAGTAATAATAATAATAAAAATTATTTCTTGATATTTTAAATAAAAGAAAATTCTTTTAATATCAATTAATATCTTACAAATTAATAAAAACTGCGTTGGTTAAACAAATATCATTTTTTTTTTTACACTATTTAAGAAAAAAAATAGTGTAAATCCCCGTAAATATTTGTTTAAAATAATTATTTGATAATCTATAAAAAACATATAAATTGTAATAAAAATGTTTGTATAAAATAAAAGCTATAGAAAGAAAAATTATTAAAAATATTACTTTTAAATTAAACACGAATTAAATTTATATCTAAATTATTTTTTAAATCGTTTAAATATATTTCTCAATTACATTTATTTACATACTTTTATAATAAATTTAGCTGAATAAAATCTAACTAATTTTAAAAATTATTTAGATTTAAATAAACATTATTCCCCTTAAAAAAATGATTTAACTACAAAAAAATTACTAATAATAATAGTTGTTAACCTTTTGGTAATTATAGAATAATACAATTTACAGGTTTACTAATATGTTAAACTATTAACTCGTAATAATGCTGAATTGCGGTAAGCCTAATACAATAGACTTGTTAAGTCTATATGGAAGATGCTACTAATTTTATACATTATGCTAGGCTTGGCTATCTAGACATACGATTATTTGTTAAATAATTTATAACGTGTAAGAGGCATATAATATATACATAGACTCTGTTCTACATATCACTGAGCTTAGCTTATTATGATATATAACTTTTTACAACATTTTTGTTTTATGATATATATTTTTAAATATTTTAAACAATGACTGATAACAGGTACCTTATGTTTATAAATAATATTTTATTTATTTATTCGTATTTTACTTGGTGAGAATTTTCTTTCAACAATTACGTGATTATATTATGATTTATATATATATTTTTAAAAAAATTACGCCATAGAAAAAATGTTCGGCGTAATTTATTTTGAACTATACATCTTTTTATTAATTTAATAATTATTTAAATAAAATGATACATTAAAAAAAATAAAAAAACAAAGTTAAATATTCTAACGACCTGTTGATATTTTCAAGTTTTACTCTGTATTTTGTATATGTTTATAAACAGGGGTCGAAAAACATATAAAACACTACGTATTAGACTATTAAGAGACATATATATATTGTTATATATTTTATACATAGACTTTAATATATTTATATGTGTAGGTAAAATAAACTGCCCGAAAGTGTGCTTTTGGGAGTTAAAATAAAGTACACTAAGCGCGCAACAACGGTACGCGGTCGCGGGACTTTTAACAGATAGAGAGATACCAGGCTAACAAAGTATTACTAAACAAGTGAGTTAGCTTTTCTCATGCATTTATTTTCTATACAGGCTTCGTATCCCACTATATTACATTTCATTCTTACAGAATTTTTCGGTTAATCCTTTAAGATTATTTATTTATTATTTTTTTAAATTAACATTTTTCTTACATCGTAATTACTTCCAAAAATAATTTTATTCACGTAAAAATTTATATGGAATTGGCTTTTAATTTTATGTATTTTTTTACTGGGAAAATACAGCGTGGTAAAATTAAATTACATTTAAATGTTATTTTAATAAGTAAATAAAGTAATCGTTATTTAAATATTTTATTAATATATTTTTTTAAATCAAAAATTTTATTAATGCATTTTTTAAAGGATTTTTTTACGCCTCATAAATAAGGAAATATTAGATTGTAAAATAATTTTATATTTTATCATAATTACAGTTATATATCAATAATCTAATTTAACTTCAAAAATATTTTTATAATTTTAGCGTTAAAAATTCCCGTGTCAAAGCTATTACTTACTGTTTACTTATTTTTATTCATTTTAGGCTAAAAAAATTATTGATAAAAAGAATATAATATTCAACTTTTCTCTATTTATTTTCTTTTTTTTAATCAATTTACTTTTATTTAGAAACATAATACAAAAACTGTCAGTTAAATTCTAAAAAATGTCAATCGCTGTCAATCATTTTGAGGGACGCGCGTCAATCATTATGAATTAGCTACGTGGAAAAGTAGGTGGGAGGTGTACCACCTTTCCTTTGTATTGTGCAATATACTATTACTTACATTTCATCCGTTTCGGGCAGTTCTGCTTCCTCCTGGTCATATTGAACTTCCTATGCTCAGCAGCTCGTCGAGGGAGGCCTTTTTAATCTTGAAACGTTGTCGTCATCGTCATCAACGTTTTTATTATTTTCATAATAATTCTTAAAAATCACAGATCAAGACATGTTTAATTAAATTCATCATCACACACAATCATTTTTTTTTTGCCTTTATTTAATGAATAATTTTTTTTTAATAATTAGAATCACAGCGCACCGCTATTTAATTATAGAGTATCACAGAAAACACACAACACAGAAGATCGTGGTTGGCGGCGGTGTCCGTGTTGCTCGCGTGCGTGCGTGCGTACGTCCTACTTCCTCGCTCAGCGCTCGCCGACTGACTGACTGACGGCTTGGCCTCGCCGCTGTCACAAACGCGGCGCAAGGCTCCCGAAAATCTAAACGTCGTCGTACTTGCAAGTGAAACCTCATGATATTCTGTCTGACGTCATGACAGGTGGGCGGAGCATAAAGCCCCGCCTCTCACCTCCGCGCACATTATTTCCCCCACCATACTTGTAAACCTTCGTCCTTCAAACGTGATGTAAAGCTGTTCAAAGACTCCCGCATCAGTGCAGTACGGTCGTACGAATGTATGTGGTTTTACACGGTATTAAATGTGTTTATTAATCGTTTGAGACTTTGTACACCGTCTAATTAACGTAAGTACTTAAATTATAAACCGCTTATTATAAATATAACTTGTAAAATCTACTTTAGTTACTATAAATCGATAACGAGTCGCAAAACGTAGTTCAACAACGATGTAACAATGGCCGTATTGGCCACCGTAGATAAACACAGAATTTATTCGTATTACAGCGCTAAATAATCGATAACAGTACGTTACTTAAGCTTTAATTAATACAAATAAATGAATGTAAAGCATTTTTATATTAACATAAGGTTATGAAACGTAATAAATAAAGAATAACCTAAAAGTTGTCGTGTCGGCTAAGTGACACCAGCGCCCCGCGCGAGGCTAGACTGATTTACGACTTACTTTATCTTAAGGCCGGTAGAGCGCAGCATCAATCGAAGTAATTTCTTCTCCCACGCACGTGGAATGGTGGTATTGTCGGTGGAGCTAACTGTTAAGGCGGGAGAGGGGTTTTGAAGCGTGCAATTCCATGAAAACAAAAGAGTTATCTTGTTTTCTGTTATTACCTTAAGCAAGGATACAGTAGCTCTTTCGCTCTCTCTTGTCAAAATCAATACTGTTTTACCATACATACATATCTAAGAATTTTTATTTCTTTAGTATTATTAATTTCTATCGATTTTTTTTTATTTCTTCTGCTTTTATTTTACTATTATTTTATTTGTCTCGTAAAAATTTATATTTAACGCTTATATGTGGAGTTTATATATTTTTACATAAACAAAGTTTGTATAAATTAAGTTTAGTTGTGTTAATTTTTTTTATTGCTGACAAACAAAAGAATTAAATCGTTTCCAGAAGTTTGCAACAGTCGCAATTGTACAATTTTAACCGTGCATGCAAGCGTATGGAAAAATTTTTTTATATAGATGCTCTTTTGCCTTATAACTTAGATGAATTAAAGCCGAAAATTTTACTTTAATTTCTTTTAATTGCTTTCAATTTTACTTAAGTATTAAAAAGAACTTCCGGCAATTTCCTTTTAACTGATTATAATTTAAATCGTTGTAATTATGCGTTTTTTTAATGTGTTCTTTTTAGCGGGTTTTAAAATAACTTATTTAAATATTCATTTATATTTTTAAAATATTTATTTAATTTAAAATAAGAAAAAAAAACTGTAAAAATTATTGAAAAACATTGTTTAGTTGCTTTTTTATATCAGAAATTATATTTACGTTAATACAACAATTACGGGATACTAAAACTCAGTTATAATTTTAATATTATAATAAATCCGATCTGACTTCTAAAAAATAACCGGAAGTGATAAAAGGTTCCTCGTTGTTTTTCGTATATCATAAAGGATTACTATGAGATCGTGTAAGAAACTGATTTTTGTTCTTAAAAATATAGAAAATAAACCTTAACTCATTTTACTTTATATTAATACCTAATGAATGGCAGTAATTGTAATTTAAGGTATTTAAGACAAATTAAAAGAAAACTAGAAGCCACAAAAAAGAAGCATTTGTCTAATTGTAAGTCGCTACAAAAGATTTAAAAAATTGGTTGCGACCGAACACTCTAGTCCAAGTAGTGTTTATGAAGTTATCTGTATATATGTAAAAGAAATGTCGTGAGTGACATATAACGCGGGCGAAACCGCGACGAAGATGCTTCTGTTACAAACTAACTTTTGCTTTTTACTTAGGTTACTTATAAAGATGCGAATTATTTTTTTAATTACATTTTATGTTTTTGTGTGCTATATTTTTTAAATATAGATATATTTTTTTAAACGTATACGTGTACTTTGTTTCAATTTTTGTACTTTATAGTTACTTTTCTTTTTTGTTAACTAACTTCTTTACAGAAATTTACTAAAATAGTTGATTAAATATAGAAGTGTATACCAACAAATTTACTTAAAAGTAAAATAGGCGTATTATTATTTCATTATATTGTAAATTTTAGTATACTTTAACAATAATTTTCAGCTAATTTTTGTTTTAAATAAATTTTACTTAATCAAGAGTTATTTAAACAAATTATACCGGTTTTGTATTTTTTAAAGAAATTAATTAAAGCTTCATTTAAAGTTTCAGATTTTTTGTCCATCTTAAATAAATACTTTTGAAATATCCATCTTAGAAATACTTTTGCGTTCTTTAAAATTTAAATCATCCTTCGTTAAATCTGAACTTCATTTTAAATAATATATTTGTAATAGATTATAATATCAACTGTAATTTTTTTTATCTTTTGAATATTATTTTTAATAAAAAATATATATTTTATAAATTATATCCATTTAAACAATGTATGGCAAAATAAAACTCCAAAACCTTTGAAAAAAATTGTAACTTGTTAAGTATTAATAATTATCATTAGATGTACAAATAAATTACTATAATTAAATATATTTTTAAACGTTAACTTTTTTTTAAATATTGTCTAAAGTTGGTTTATAATTTAAAATTTTTTATTTTCTAAACAATAACCTATTTTTGACTTACTAAGCTACATAGTATATTAGTAATATGTTTATATATTGTAACTGAAATAACACACAAAATATGCGTTCGTCTCTTGTTGCATGACCTTAGGCAATGTGTTAATGTAAAATTATGATTAGATTATATTTGTTTTACTCAATTTTTCATAGCTTCACATGATTTTTTTTTTCTTTTGCATTATTCTTGTTTCTTTTAGTCCACTGGATTATTTATTCTCTCAAGCGGAAAATTATCGAAGTTTATTAGTAATAATCAACCTTAATTAAAATTTAATATTTTTCAGAAAGTAATAACAGGAAAACCTTTTTCAATCCCTCTTCTTTATAAATTTTTTTACTATAAAAATATTATTAGCGTTTGTATCAGATAAATGATTTGCTTTTACTTACGTTTGCTTTACTGTCGCGTTTCTTTTAAAAGTTTTTGATGTGTTCTTTTTTCTGATATAATTAAAAATATTAATTAATTATTTCCTAGAATATTAGTTTCGTATTTATTTAAAAGATTATATTAAGTAAATCGTTATAATTTTTATAAAAAAGTTAAAGCGTGTCTCTAATTTTCATACCTTTAAATGTCACGTAATCTTACAAAATTATGTTAAAAATCTTATTGAATAAAGAAGTTTTTTTTTAAGTTGTTAAATAATTTAAAAAAAACCATTGAAGAGTAGCCAGAATAATTGACTTTCTTTTTGTGTTTAAGGTTAATCAATTATTTTAATTTATTTATTAATTCGTAATATGATTATTGGCAATTTGTTATAATATATTCATGCTCTTCATAAAAAAAAAATATATATTGAAAAAATTTTAATGCTTTTATGCTGTTAAATAATAATTTTAAAATTGATAGACACTTCATTTTGAAGAAATTTTAATTTTTTATCACAAAAATGCATTTAAAAGCGGAAAAAAATTAAATTAATTGAAACTGGTATAATATAATTGCTATATTAATCTTATCAAAAAAATTACATCTAATTTAATAAAGCTAAATTATTGTTTACTTTAAAAAAAAATCATTTGATATTTTGTAAAATTCAGTGCTTTAATTTAAATTTGATTTTTATAGTAATTTAAAAATTTCTTACTAGTTATTTTGGAATCTTTGTAAATTAATAAAGATTAATAATAATTAATAAGCATTCTTTATAAAATTTTCTTAGATTTCTGATCTCCGTGACTGAGTACGTAGCGTTCAGAATTTCGTGCGGAGATCCTAGGTTCAAATCGCGATGAGGCATGGCACGGCTTTTCATACGCTACCAGTTTCCACCGAACATACATATATGTTGATTTCCAGTCTTTAATAACAACACAAATATAAATTTTTTTACAAAATTCTAATGATATTTTTTATTTATTTTTAATTTACTTAATGATGCATTAACCTTATTGCTTATTAGCGACACCTAGTGGGTCACATGTACATATTTTTAAATTACAGACTGCTGCTTGTAGCAGTAAGTACAATTAGGGGTTTAACACAGATTTAGAAGATACATGTATAATTAGAATTGTTACTTATATTTAATTCTGAAAAATCAAGTTCTTCATATAATTATTTTCTCACAATTTGTCACATAATTTAAGCTCTTTTCTAGATCTTTAGGTATCTCGTGTTTCGTCCTTTCCATTTAGTAGTTTAGACAGTCGGTGATAATATGTTTTACTGGTAGATAATCTGGCAAATGTTCACATAGATTTCGCTTCTTTTTCGAAATCAGATGTAGGTGACTGAAGTTAGCATTTCCTATTCTCATTTTCGAGTTATGATGACTTGTTTCCTGAAATTAGAATACAGGATTTTCTTCGTAAGTACTTTTTCGTATTTGATAGAGCTTTTGAGGTTCTATTTATAAATTTTGGATAGTTTTTAAACTTCTTTAAGCGTCGGAAAAATGTTCAATTCTAAATAATGTTTGCGAGATTCAGCAGCTTGTGTAGCCATCTTACTATTGTTTTATCACTTATGATAAGTTCAGATCGAGTTAACACGGCTAAGTGTTTCTATTTTGAAGCTGCGAGTATAATTACATCTACCTTTATTACTTATGTCTGTAATATTTAAAAAAAAATTATCAAAATGTAATTTTTTTAAGGGGTTTTTATGCACATTAACATATACAACAACTATTTCAAATCCGGCTGTAAAAGCATTTTTTGGAACCTCGTAAATGTGAATCATGTTGATCGATTATTTAACAAATTAAAAATGTTAACAATAGTTTATGATCAACGTGTTATCTTTGCTAGAAAAAAAAATAGTTATTTTATTTATGTAAAAAAAAAACTAATATTTACTTTTATTAAATTAGACATCAGAATTACTTTCACGTAACAGCGCAATAACTCATCGATCTACGATTAAAAGACTTAATTATGCTTCATTTGCCATTTTTTAAATTACGTCGATTTTTAAATCATTTTCTCAGCAATTTTTTAATTAATTAAAAAAAATTATTAAACCATTATTATTATTATATTTATGAGTTTTTTTTCTTTTGGCTTGATAATATTAGCACATAAGTTTGAAGCTTGTGCGTGGGATATGGAAATGGAATTTTGTGGCATATAAAAATTCCATGCCTGACCAGGATTCGAACCCGGGGCCTTCAGATAAAAGACAGACGTTACCACTCCGCTACGGAGAAAATAATATTTAAAAAAAACCCTTAATTTCCTGTAATCTCATAGGGTATACAATTTGGTTCGAGTAGTCCGTACTGAGATAAATTAAATAACATCTACCTAATCTTTATTTACTTTAAGCTGATTTTTATTTCTTACTAATGTTATTTTACTGTAATTTCATATAGTTATAAAGCTTTTATCTGTTTCTCTTCTGTTAGTATTAATTTTATATTTATTAATGTTATTCTGATCAAGAATTTCAAGTGTGTTCCTTCTGGTGAAATGCTAGGGTAATTAGCACACCTACACATTTATAATGTGGAAATTGTAGTGTATAATCATATACTAATCTGAATAAATTATGTATTTATTCATTCTTATTTTTCCTCACAATACTCAATCAAGATGTGTTATCATCCGAACGATTTAAAAAAAAAATTATTTTCGATAAAGACCTTTTTTTAATTCATTAAAATAAGATTTCACTTTGAATTGCCTTAAATAAAGAAAATTGTTTTCCATGTGGTCTATCTCTTTCTCTAATTAAAATAATATGGGGATTTATAGAAAATGAAAAAAACTTACTGAAAAAACGTACATTTTTACATAATCTTTATTTGTCTTTGGTTTTTTTGAATTTATTTTTAAATTAACTACAATTATAGATTTATTTTTTTCATGATTTTTAATTCTATTAAGAAACCGGAAGGTTCTAACAAAACTTTCTATAGAAATAATCGTGTTTTATAAAGATATATTTTTATATGTATGTAGATAAAAGACGATTAATTAGTTTTATTATTAATTTAGTGGTCTAAAACATTTCAGAATTATTATCTTTTGGGCATCAATTGGGAAGTTTATGGTGTTAAAATTATAGTTTTTCATTTTTTTTTGTTTTGGTTTTTTTATCAGCTAAATATATTCGGTTGTTGGTTTAATTAAAAAAAAAGGTTCCAAGGTTTTAAACAATTTCTAATTGTTTGAAACCAAGCCTGTTATTTTCCAAAACTTTAAATTGTATTTAAAATTTTTATTTTTTACCTTCTAAATTCAAAAATAGTAATCTTTTTTCTACCAAATTTTGTTTACAATCGGTTACATCTTATACATACTTTCACGTAACAGTGCAATAACGCATCGATCTACGATTTAAAGACTTAATTATGCTTCATTTACCATTTTTTTTAATTATCGTCGATGTTTAAATAATTTTCTCAGCAGTTTTTTAATTAAATTAAAAAAAAATTATTAAACCAATATTATTATTATTATATTAATGAGTTTGTTTCTTTTGGCTTGATAATATCACCACATTAGCTTGAAGCTTGTGCGTGGAATATGAAAATGAAAATTGGTAGCGTATGAAAAATTCCATGCCTGACCAGGATTCGAACCCGGGAGCTCCAGATAAAAGACTGAGACGCTATCACTCCACCACGGAGAAAATAATATTTAAAAAAAAAAACTTAATTTCCTATACTGGCTTAAATATACCTTAAGTAAATTTGATCATACACAAGCACTTGAAAGAAGGTTCCCATCGAAACTCCACAATAATTACGAACTGATATTATAACTGTGCGGAAAGTTTATACACATTAACTCGAAAAATAGGTCCGTCAGTAAAATATAACGAGTCAAATGATAACAAAAAAATGAAAAAAGAAGGAAGAGATGAACACTTAGAAAGAAAATATGAAATATAAAGCAAACAGAAAAACAAAAATAGAGAAGATTGAATAAAAATAGAGTACGTAGATGATGTAGTAGTTTAAATCACCGAGATACTACGTCCAGTTTGTGGAGACGTTTAAGCCTTCTAACGTCTTTTCTATTATCTAGGAGGTTCATGGCCAAGTGGCTCGCATGGTTGTTAAGGCGCAGTTCTTAACCAGAAGTGAAGCGTTTTATTTCTTCCCGGTCGCAGTGTAATCCCAAATATTCGCGGATTTTTTTTGCAAACCACGGCGCCTGTGTAATAAACCTCATTAATTTATTCTGGAACCGTTGTGAAATTTCGTCTTTGCTTTTGCTTGTTGTTCCCCGTAGTTCAGTTCCATAAGTTCAAATTGATTTCAGGACTGCTGAGTACACAGCTTATTTGATAATAGTCACTGGGACTTCCTGCTCAGCAACCGGTACGTTTCCTTATGCTTGACGTTTATTCATTCCTCTTTCGCCGTACATGAACTTTCCATTTTAGACGACGATCCAGGTGAAGGCCTCGGTACCTTACACTTTCGGTATGCGAGATTAAAACGTCTATATTCACCCGAGGATAGCCTCCTCTCCTCATAGCGAATGTCTCGACTTCGTTGGAAAACCCGTATCTTCAATTTTCCTACCCACCTGTTAATTTGGTCTAACCCAGATTGCAGAAAAGCTACAGTTGGATCTACAGCGACAACTAGAATAGCTGTGTCATCAGCAAAAGAAGCAACGTTGATGTCCGCAGTCCGAAGATTCGCAATGAAGTTGGAATATAGTACAGGACCCACAACTAAGCTTTAGGGTAGGCCCGACTTATTAACGAAGGATATAGACATCTCCTGAACATATTTCACTTGGGAAAACCATCCGTCCAGATAGATACTAAGTAATACGGTTAAGGGAGAGACTTTTTTTAATTTGTATAGTAGGCCAGGCAGCCGTACCTTATCAAAGACCTGGTGGACAATTAGAAAAGCAGCCAAACAGTACTTGTTTTCCACAAAGGCAGTTGCTGATAACATTAACAAGTGTTTGCTCAATATAATTAATAAATTAAAAAATGTACTATTTAACAATTTTATTATTTTTGGCTAAAACATTTTTTTATTGTTACTGTTTTAACTACTTGAAATAAACAATTTTATCTTATAATGCTATTTTTTTTTTCATTTATATAATTTATATTTAATTGTTTTAAAACAATATAAAGGTTTTATTTTTTTTCATTATTTAATTGTTTTATTCTCTAATTGTTATTACGAAATAATTAATGTTATTTTACTTATTAAAGTGACAGTGAAAGTTGATCAAACTTTTTGTCATTTTATTAAAAGTAAAATTTTAATAAATTCGATGTGGACCCCCATATGACTTCCTTGTACGCCTATTAAATTACATATACTCATTTTTTTTTAATGAAAAGTACGTAAAATTTTATTTCATTAATAACTTTGATATTTTTTCATATTTTTTTATTTTACTGTTATGATTGAATTATTTATCGAGAAAATTTTTTTACAATCGATGGTTAATAATTATTAATAAATCAATATGTTTAAATTAAAAAATAAAGGAGATGAAGTCCGATTCGAACCGATGTGCCTTCTCCTTTTCCAAACACTTCATTAATTAAAATTTCATTTGGCTATAACTCTGGAACCAATGAAAATAAGACCCAATTGTGAAATATCGTTGAAAAGCCTCAGTAAGGGCTTATTACTGCAGTTAAAGAAAAAAGTCTAAAATCCAATTTGTTTTGGATTTGGGACTTTTTTGACACTTTTAGTTCCGTCGATTGCAATCAAAAGGGGAGATGCACAACTAGATGTTACAACACAGTCCTAAATCCAAAATTTCAACATCCTACGGCTAATCGTTTTTGAGTTATGCAAGATACTTACGTACGTACAGACGTCACGCCGAAACTAGTCAAAATGAATTCAGAAATGGTCAGAATGGATATTTCCGTTGAAATCTGAAAACCTAAATTTTTCGCGATCTTAATACTTCCTTTACTTCGTACAAGGAAGTAAAAATAAGAATTTGTTTAATTTAATAAATTATATTTAATAATAACGTTTTTTAATATTTGTTTCTCTTATAAATAATCGAATAAAAATGTTTAAATAATTTTTTTTTTTAATTACATTGTCCTATTGTTTTTTTTCTTTGAGTATGTTTATATATACATATAAATTTTTATTGTAATGATTATGAATATCTTATGTATCAGAAATAGGTTATTTTATTAAATAGATAAAACGTCAACAATTTAAAAAAATCATTTAATACATTTGATATAAATAACGTGAAATTAACTGCTCCGTTAAACAAAGTAAGGTGATTGTCAGTTACACTTTCCTAATAATTTCATTCAATTTATTTATGAAATTATATTTTATTCAGAGAAATATAATTATTAATAAATTACTTTAAAAAAAATGACATACCGTATTAAATTTATATGAAATATTTCTAGTCAAGCCTAATCAATAATTAGGTCTAGTGTGCTGCGAAAGTATAAAATACTCAACTACAATATAATATTTTATTAGAAATGATTCCTTTCTCTTCTAGGTATAAGAGCAGTGCATACTCTTGCCTGTTCTTGTTAATTTATTCAGAATTCATACAACGTAAGCTATAATCAGCATCATATGGCAATTTATTCAACCGGTATCATGTAATTAAAATTAATTTAAGGCTATTAAATTTTATTCAATATGAAAGCAGCAAAACATTTATATCATACCTGCATAATAGTATAAGTTTAATTTCTTTTGGCGGGTAAAATTATACTTAAAATTTTTATTGATTCGTTGAACTTTTAATTTAATTAGTTTTATTACGCATTGTTTTCAAATAGGTTTTTATTTGTTTATTTTAATATAAAATTATTTATGTGTGTATATTTAAAGGTAAATTTTTAACTATTTTTATGACAGTAGGAAAACGTTTTTAGAAAATTAAAAAATATATTTTAAATTTTGTTGCAATAAAAATAATTTTAATATTATTATAGTTTTTATAAATTTCAAACGTGATGATAAAGCTATCTTCGAAAAATATATATTTTTCTTTATTAATCTATTTTTTTGTTCGTTAGAGAATACACGGAATTTTATTTAAAAACAAAAACATGAACTTACTAAAATTAACAAAGTAATAAATAAACATCTACTAACAATTTGAACTGATTTAAACAAATAAGGTATCAATCAATTTGTTTTAAAATTTTATCTTTTAAAACATAATTTGATAAAATTAATATTTAAGAAACTATTGATAAAAAAATGTAATGCCCATTTTTTTAGACTTTTTAAAGACAAAATTCTCAATTATTTGTTTATTTTGATGTCCCGAATCAGTCCCTGCAGTCTTTGGCCAGTACCTCCTGGATCTCTTTCTAGATATATATATATATATATAGATAGTTGCTTAATAAAAGAACGTACTACTGCATAAAATGATTCTTAAATTAGTACTTATAAACAGAATAAATTTCGTTTAAAAAATATATTTAAAATAAATAAAAATATTATTGATAATATTAATAATTGTTATTGAGATACCTTTATTACACGACTGCCCAAAAATGAATGTAATGTCTTTAAGGTGTATCTATGCATATATGAATGTATGTAATCTCTGAATAGTAATTGTACTATATTAAAGAGCCCCCCTCCTACTATATTTAAATGTGTTTGTTGAAGGACAGAATTTTCTTATCAATCTAAGACCTGGTGAGAACTTATTCATTAGGTAAACTTAAATGCTATTTCTACAACAAGAAAAATATATTTGAACAAATTAACACTGTCTGAAAGTTGATTGGTCAAACATTATTTTATTTAATTAAGTATTGCATAACGGTGTTTAGTCCTGTATTTCCATGTCTTGTTTTTTTTTTTTTAGTTCTATTTATTGTCTTTTTTTTAGTACAATTTATTTTTTAGCAGCTTGTTTTTACTTCCTTGTTCGAAGTAATCGAAATATTGTAATCGCGAAAATCTCGATTTTCAGATTTCAACGGAAATATCCAATTTGTCCATCCCTGAATCCATTTTGACTAGTTCCGGCATAACCGGCTGTACGTACGTATGTATCTCACATAACTCAAAAACGATTAGCCGTAGAATGTTGAAATGTTGGATTTAGGACTGTTGTAACATCTAGTTGGGCACCTCTCCTTTTCATTGCAATCGACTGAACCGAAAGTGTCCAAAAAAGCTCAAAATCCAAAAAAACTTTGGATTTTAGACTTTTTCTTAACTGCAGTAATAACCTCTCATTGAGAGCGTTTCAACGATATGTCATAAGTGGCACTTATTTTCATTGGTTTCAGAGTTATAGCCAAATTAAAATTTAATTAATAAAGTATTTGGTTCTTAAAAGTGGAATTCACATCTGTTGGAATCAGACTTCATCTCCTTTTGTTTCGTTTTTTTTTTTTTTTTTTTTTAATTTAAATATATTGATTTATTAGTAATTAATTATTAACCTCTGATGTAAAAAAAATTACAATAAATAATAATTTTAAAAAAAAGTAGAAAAAAATCAGAAGTTATTGGTGAAATAAAATTTTACGTGCTTTTCATATAAAAAAAATGTATATATATAATTAAATAGGCGTACAAGGAAGTCATGTGGTATCCTCATCAGAATTTTTAATTTTTATAATGGTTTTATTATTAATTTTTTCTATTCTGTTTAATTAAGCATATGGTTATAAAGTAATACACAAAGCTTGTAAGCTGGTTTGAATGTTTTTATGATACCGTAATTATTTATTCGTTTATGAAAATGTGTTTGAAGCAGTAGTTAATTCTATGAATATTGAAGAAGTGTCATGAATTCCGAAAATTTACCTCTAAAAAGATGAAGTCTATTACGTACCATGACTTTAAAGTAGTAGGTGACATATAAGAAACTAGTTATTTTCATGCATAATAATCATCCCATGCTAGGTTTTTTTTAGGAAAAAGTTAGGATAGAAATTTTTTCGTTACCTTATTGAGCTAAATATATTGTTATTAAATATCAAGCTCACCAGTGATATTAATCTAAACTAGTGGCTTTGTTGTTAAAATTTATCTTAGAATTTATTTAAAATAAATATCTACTCTTATAAAAAGTAGTTGCTTTTTGCATTAGTGTTGCTTGTACCTTAGGTGCTTTAAATTTGTCATAATTTTATAACTATGACAAAAGTCAGTGGAAAGTAGCAATTTTTTTTTCTTTTTTTGTTTGTTACTAATAGTACATTACAGAGTGTATTCTATTTCTAATAAATAAGGGAAACAAAAATAAAAATGTTTGTTTTGGTATTGATTCTTAGTAATTTGTTTTATTAGGAATGACTCATATATGAAAACCGGAATATAAAGGGAAGTTTTATGTGACTTAGAAAGCAATTTAGTAATTTTTTTATTTACAACCTAGTACGAGTAAAATACTTTGTAATTACTCAAAATACTACAAAAAAATTACTCAAAATTACTACAAAAAACGTGTAATTATTACTCTATTCAAGGGATCTGTTCATTTAAGAAAATTAGGTGGCTCAGTTTTAAACTTACCGTATTAACCCCGTGTCCTGAACCAACTAATCCAGTAGGAAGTTTCCATTGGAATTTATCTACAAGAACGGATCAAGGATAAACAAATTGCTATGTAAGCGGGAAAGATCAATCTACCAGAGGGATTATGATGCAAGACAGAACTCGCCGTTCCCAAAAGTACTGCTCCTTCAGACATATATTAAATACCTTTAAAATACAAAATTACTCGAACTACAGAAATATTTTATACCCAAAATTTGACAACGATATTAGAAGATATATTGTCTTTATTTTAGAAATAGAAAGTAGAAATTTAACTAAATTTTAATATGATAAAGCTATTGTAATATGTTTTTGAGGTTGATGCACTATTACTAACTTCATGGACAGTATTTCAATAACTGATGATAATAGCAATGATTTTTATTTTTTTATTTACGTGGTAAATTAAAAAATTCGTTAACAACTTGATCAATGATATTCTTTCTTTATAAAGCGTTTTAACCGCTTAACTTATAATTGCTAAATATTTACTTAAATAAATTTTGTATAAAATATTACATAATATGTTACTGCCACTTAAAAAATCAGAACGAGTTTTCAGGATACATAAATGAACTGTCAGATTTTTTTGTGATCCCGGTAAATATGATATAGATAGAACCATCGATTAACTAAATAAACTTTTTCTTACCGACTTTTCGGAGAAAAGTGCAGTATTACTTTCGATCGTACGGTGGGATTGGGTGTTGAAATGTAATTACCTTTACATTTTGAGGTATGAGGAATACGAAAATACCTTCACTTAAAGTTTAATTTCCATATAATAGGCCTGTGTGTATAATTTGGAGCTCGAAAATCTCCAAAACTACTTGATAAATTTCATTGAATGATGCCGTAATATTATAGCTGAAGCTATGTAGGTGAAAATTTTATGAAGATCGGTTGAGTTGTTCTTCAGTTACGCTCAATTTAAGGACGCAACAGACAAAATAACCTCAGTTTGAGATTATTGTAATTATAGGCTACGTTAGTATCTAAATTGAGTTACACAAGAGTTTTTTTTTTTTTTTTTTTTTTTTTTTTTATTTCCTTACGCATTATTACTCATTCAAGTTTTCTATAAAAAGTAAAGATAAGTTATTTATTCTTGAAATGATGACAGTATCCATAGCATCAAACCAGATAATAGAATTACATTCTGGTTTCGCAGAATAATATTTCGGTTCAAAAAAAGGACCTCATTATGTTTTTTTTTTTTACATATTAAAAATTACTTAACGATGTAAAATAGATCGACCGAACAATTTAATTAAAACTAAATTTTTCCATAGAAACAGTATTATTATGATAATGAATTATTAAAAAAATACTTATTACTCTTTTTTTTATACATATCTGTTTAACTTACTTAATTATTCAAAATTTGTTATTTAATTCTGTACTGACTTTATTGTTTTATTTTTTATTAATATGGCTCATAATCTCTTCTCATTTTTATTAATTAATTTTATACGTAATAATATTGTTCTGCTCAAGGTTTTTCTGCGTTTAAAGTCGATCCTTCCAGGCAAATGTCAGAGAAGTTTATCTGAGGATTAACGCACCTAACAGTTCTTGATGCAATCTAAACAATGTATTGTTATATACTGATGTGATTAAAATTTTTATTTATGTACTAAAACAAGTTTTATTCTTTCTAATTTTTACTTTCAAACTTCTGGCTAAAATAAATTTTCACAATTCGGCAAGGTTATTCATCGTACCGTTAGCTTATACCGATTTCTTTAGTAAAACAATCAAATTTTTATAGATTAATGTCCTATAAATTTTCAAAAATAAATCGAAATACTGATATAATTTTATGGAAATATGCTTTAACCTTTTTGGTAATATGGCTGTAAAATGCCGGTCTCCTTGGCGTGAGCGGTAGCATCTCGGCCTTCCATCCGTAGATCCCGGGTTCGAATCTCGAAGTAATACCTAACGGTGGTTCCGGAGACTTAACAAAATATGTCTGTAAAATAAATTTTCCTCAAACTAATCTGAAAGATTAATTACGGTATAACGTAGATATTATTTGAAATTTTCGTTAGTAATTTTGTACTGATTTAATGAATATCTTATAAATGTTACTTACTTTTTCATGGTCGTTTGTTTGTCTGTATTAAAAATAATTTTTATTTCTAATGTGTACGTTGCAGTCTATTCAACTTGTGAACAATAAACAAACGCATGGCTCAATGAAATGAGGATGACATGAATGACATGTGGAGGTGTAATCTTGTTCACACGCAGCCGACCATTCCTGAGATGTATGACTAATTGCCTCAACCACAAAAATACATCGATATCCACTGTTTAGAATTAAAATTCGTATAAAATAACTACCTTTTCTAGGAATTGAACTTCAGAACCTTCGATTGTCTGCACAGTAATTTAAATAATTTGGTCAGGTTGAATATAAACTTGGAATCGGGTCATTTATTGTACACCAGAATACTTTCGGTTGGTGTTCATCCATTCGGATTATATTGTTTTTTCTGAATTTTTATCAATAAGTTTTTAGAATAAAGCAAAATAACAGTTTGTTTTATAACATATACCGTGAAAGACCGAGAGAATGTCGATATTCTCCGGTGAATGTCGATACATACCAAATACGTCGGTGAAAGACCGAAATATTTACTTATTCGCACTTTCGCCGGTAAATGCCCGGAAACATAGATAAGCTTTAGTGAGAGTCGAAACGATAACTGGAAATTAAAAAAAAAACCCTAAACTAAATAGATTACGAAAAGGCCTCGAAAAAAAGAAAGTTTAAACTTAAGCCAACCATAACCTACGCTCGCTTCGCTCGCTAACCTTGTCTAATTAACGTTAAATATACAAATTATATATTTTATTCTCGTACATTGGAGGCCATTAATCAAATTTATCATATTCAGGAAGCACTAAGTTGAATAAGAATATTGAACAAAGGGCAAGTCATCTGTCCATTTATTTGTGTCTTCGTCGTTCATCCATGCAGTTAACATATTCTGTTTATGCTGATTGGCCCTTTCAATTTATAAAATACAGAAAATTTTATTAAATTTTTACTTCCTTGTATAAATTAAAGGAATTACTGTGAACGCGAAAAATTTCTGTTTTCAGATTTCACCGGAAATATCCATCACTGAATCCATTTTGACAAGTTTTGGTGTGACTTTTTTTATTTATTTTACCTCCGTGACCACCGTTAGATATTACTTCAGAGGATGAAATGAGATGAATGAAAATTTTTGTAGCGTGTGAAAATGCCTTGCTGATTAGGATTCGAACCCGTGACCTCCGGATGAAAGGCCGAGACGCTACCACTCGCACCACGGAAGCCGGATCGGCGTGACGTCTGTACATACGTACGTACGTACGTATAACTCAAAAACGATTAGCCGTAGGATGTAAAAATTTGACTTAGGACTGTTGTAACATCTAGTTGTGCACCTCCCCTTTTGATTGCGATTGACTGAACCAAAAGTGTTCAAACAAGCCCAAAATCCAAAAGTTTTGATTTTGGACGTGTTCTTAACTACAGTAATAAGCCCTTATTAAGAGCTTTTCAACGATATATTATAAGTCGTACTTTTTTCATTGGTTCCAGAGTTATAACCAAATAAAATGTTAATTAATGGAATATTTATTTTTTACAAGGGGAAGGCTGGAATGCAAGTTTCGAATCAGACTTCATCTCCTTTTCTTTTTTTTCACTTTTTTTTTAATTTAGTTGTATTGATTTATTAATAATCATTAACCTCTGATTGTAAAAAAAATTTTAAATAAATAATAATTCAATAACAAAAAAAAAAAAAAAAATGAAAAGATATTAGAAGTTATTAATGAAATAAAATTTTACGTACTTTTCATTTTAAAAAAATTGTGGATGTAATTTATTAGGCGTACAAGGAAGTCATTTGGTGTACAAATCCGATTTTTTTACAAACGCGGTGAGTTTGTTTAATCGCCTCCGGTGTTGGAGAATAAGATATATAATTTGTATATATAAAGTTAATTAGACGAGGTTAGTGAACGAAGCGAGCGTAAGTTATTTTGGGCTTAAATTTAAATTTACGTTTTTCTCATAATCTATTTACCTTAGGGATTGGTATTGGGTGATTGTTTTTTAATTTCTAGTTATCGTTTCGATCACCACCAGAGCTTACCTGTGTTTGTCAACATATACCAGTGAATTTCTGAATAAGCCAATATTTCGGTCCTTTAGTGACGTATTTGATATTTGTCGATATTCACCGGAGAATATCGACATTTATCAGATATCAGTCTTTCACGGTAACATATGTATATATATATTTTTTCAATATGGATTTATTTTAATATAACAATGGGATGACTTTTGAAAATAATATAACGCAAACATATCTTTGCAGAAGGGTGTTTTGTAAACCAATAAACTTTTTGTCAGATCTGTTGTTCTAATATATTTCAAAATTATATCTAATATATGATTTTAATAGATTAATTTAATCTAAACAGATCGTTTTAAAAATAATTTAACTAGTCGTAGCAGATATACGAATAATAATTTAAACATTTTTAAAGCTCTACGATTTTTTACTTAGATGTGACAATTGATTAAGTAAAAATTATTTATAGGTAAATATTATTTTGCTACTGTTTGTAATGAATGGACCATACCAGTAGACTATAGGTTCTTAACATACATAATCCCTTCTCTCATCCCTTTTAGACATAACATAAAATATTGTCTTGTTACCTTCCATAATGTTTAGTGTCTCGTTAATTTGAAAGTCTGGACGTTGTACCTATACAAGTTTTGAAACTGGATCTAAGCACAATTTACATTATACAAAACTTTAGTAATGTAATGTAATGTACTGGCATAACCGACCTAATGTTTTGTGTTGTGTAACTTTTCGTAAATCAAATTTAGTGTAAGACTGCTTTCTAATAAGTTTTACGTTAACGAGTTATATTCAAAACTTTTATTGTCGGTTAGATCCTATAGACTTTGTAAATATGTATATAACTTAACAGATTTTTCTTTAGCGCAAGTTGATAATCTTGTTTATTGATACTTTTTAATGTTTTAATATATATCTTTTTTTTTTCGTGAAAGTTTTTCTTTTGTTATAAGTTTAATCGACTGTATTCTTTTAATTTGTTTATATTTACTTGTATTCTAATAGGGTGGAGTCCAAATGTTAACGGTTAAAAAATAATTGCATAATGAGGTCATTCATATTGACGAAATGAATTAAGAAACATACTTTTTTCTCTCTTTTTATTTACAAGTACATACTTCAAAGAGAATCTGAAGTATCCTAATCACATATGTTACCTTAATAAGAATAATTATGGTTGTGTAACCTATACCTTTGTAAGCAAATTGGATTAATTTAATTTTAAGTATTCCTAGTAGATGTTAAAATACTTATATTAATTTACACTGCTTATAAATAAATAGAAATATTATTACGCTCCAGACTATAGTTTTGTTGCTGCTACAGCGTTACAGCTAAAAATGAAAAACACAGCGATCGGCCAATATTTTTGGTATAGGTGATTTTTGTTGCAATTGTCGATGTTGCAAGACCTCCTTAGTTCCAAGAAAACACAAAAACGTTATAGAATTTTAAAAGTCTTCGAAAATATCCCAAATTTCTATATATGAGGCATTAATGGGATCAAGTTAATTGTAAAATCAAAAGAAAATTGAACATAGTCGCTGGCTTCCTTAGATTCTTAGCTCTGAGGTGGATGGCTGAGGAAGTCTGATGCTGTTATAGGTAGAATAGCAACCCGGGTGGCTAGGGGCCCGCCAAGATAGTGCTTACTTCGTCAAGATAGTCGTTTTGGCTTCGAGCTCCGGTTAGCTTAGATATTCGCTGTTAGGATGAAATGGATGTGTGAAGTGGAGAACTGTGTGATGGGGCTGCGGTGTGGGAGGACGTAGGAATTGATCTCGCTCCCGAAAGCGCACCAGAGGAGACAGAGATAGGGTATGTTTGCTTTAGAGGCTTATTAAATTTGTGAATCTGTTTTATGATTTGTAAGTAAATCAAGAGGACTTTGAGTAAACTGAATTGTAAGACAAAATTTTCGTTGTTGCGATCACCACTTCCGCGAGCTCGGTTAGCTAGTTCAGAGGGATACGACGTAGGACATTCAAGATGTCCGGACGAGCCCTACAGCGAAGGTAATAAGCTGAGTTATTAAATCACCGATGCAAATGTCTACTGAGGCATTTACATCGGTGGCATCCCAACGAGGCCAGGCTTATTACTATGAGATGTAGAAAGTCAGAGGGCGATAGACGACTCTCGTTAAAGCCCAACAGGGCTAGAACGGGGGAGGGGGGTCTTGCGACCGAAACGTCACTGGCGGGTGTCTTCCCCTACGGGGTTGGGATGTTGCGATCAAAACTTGTTTTGTTAGTATGAGGGTAGTATTTTTGGTGTTTAAAGTCTTAATCAAGCAATGATCTTAGTGCATAGTCGAATTGATAAATAGGAAGAGTTCTTGTGTGAAACCGTCGTTATTACAGTAAGGCGCGGGGATCGCGCTTCCGGGAATCTGTTAATTTGATAGTTGAGGATTGTACGGTTATGGTAGATGGTCGTAGTTGGAAGAGGCCATTTGAGGCTACAGTAGATTGTGTAAGTACAATGATGGAAACGTCACCCCGAGGCATTTGCATCGGTGGCATCCTGACAGAGGCCAAACTGATAACTGTGTTGTGTTATCAAATTTAGAGGCTCTAAAAGACGACCACCGGTAAACCCCATCAGGGCTAGAAACGGAGGGGGTATGGCGGCTGAGATCGTCACAAGGCGGATCTTCCCCTGCGGGGGTCAGGCTTAAGTTCTGGAAAAAATTTTAAGGGAGGGTAGCGTTTGGCATTTAATTTTTTTTTTACTTACTGTAAATTTTTTTTACTCTAGTGATAGTAGAAATTGAGTTTTGCTGCGATGAAATATTTATTAAGTTATTTAAAATTTTAAAGTTTTAAGTCTATCCGATTTAGGGGTGAGAAGTATCTTCAACATTATTTCTAAACAGTATCATTGACTCATATCAAAAACCTACTGACCAAAATTATTTTAATTTGGCTATATGTGTATTCCAGCTTCGGCCTGATTTTCAATCCCATATTACGAGGGGGCATCAAGGTATCATTTTTATCACTTGTTGAATATTTGTTTTATTTTTGTTCCACCAAATCGGACTATATAAAATCGGAATAATTATTGAAGAAAATAATTATTCTAATAAGTAAACTTTTAATCCCTCAAAAACCAAAGGAACCAAACGGGACCTGTACTTAAATTATCACTTCTTTTAAACGTTAATTTTCAAGATTGAAAATCCAACTCTATCTAGTATTAATATATATTACAAGAGAGCTTTTATTAAACAAAAAAAAAAATTCCATGGGATCCTACAAGAATTTTTGTTTACATTGTGGCTGTTATTAAAAATTTCGTAACAGGTAACCCTCGAGCAAGGCAGTCAACTGAGACTCAAAATATTTTTCTAAGAATTTTAATTTTTTTCTTAATTATACTTTTAATTTTGAATAATGTGTTTAGGTAAAAGACTTAATTTGATAAAGGGGATAATATCGGTCCCCAATTTATTTATAGAACATTTTGCTCTTAATCGCAACGTTTTTTGGCATTAGTTCACCAAATACGCTCGACGTTTTAAATGGGAATATGAAATGGAAATCTTGTAGCGTATGACAAATGTCATAGCGTATGAAAAATGTCATACCTGACTTTAATCAGATATCCGATAAAAATCTAATATTTAAAGTAAATATCCTATAGTTAGAGTAAAATATTCAATAGTTTACTTGAAATATTGGATAATTGAGTTATTAAGTTATTAATATTAAAATCTCTATAGCGATTTGAAATAAAAATCTGTCATTGGCAGAGATGGGAAAGTTATGTAAAATATGGAGGCTTTTCTTTATATATATAAAAAAAATCCTTTATATATTTTATATATATATATAAAACGATTTTTTTTATTCATATCTTATACTCATGTATACTATTATGAAATATTTGCTATAATTTAAGATTTACTTTTATTTCAAATTAAAATCCTTCATTTTTTAATTCATTACTTTCTGAAAACTGAACCAGGAAATTTGAAGACGTGAAAATAACTAACCATTACAATGAGATTTTTTATTATTTCTCATACAGTGCTCAAAGCAGTGAAAAAAATCTTTTATATTGTACATAATATTCTATTGTATTTTAAAAATTGTTAAAATTTCGACAGTTGCACAGTTTAAGTTGAATTAGAATTAAAGAAAAAAAAATACCACAAAAATATATAACATATATAATTTGGAAGGGATTACTATTAGATTTATTATCTAATGACCGTTCCACAGGTAGCCCTTCCTGTCAGATTATTTGAAGGATACACAGATCTGTAGCATAGGCGAAGCCAGGTCAGACAAACAACAACCAGAAATAGGGGAAAAAGGAATCAAGGATAAGGGGAAAATATGGTCGATGAGGAAGAATGATCTACCCTCTAAGAAACCGCCGCTCAAGGGAAGGATCCCCAGTTAGAGGAAAATTTAAGTAAAACAAGTTAAACTAACCGAGAGCGTGCCAAGCTATTCGTCGGGTTATACTCTGAAATTATATTTTAGAATGTTTCATAATGGTTTTACTCTCCATCAAAGTGTGTTTTATGAATTCAATTAGAGATAAAATGAATCGTCGGCAATATTAATAAGAAATGTTTAATCTAAACTTGCTTATAAAAAATTATAGATCTTGGTTAGATATTTGTCTTTCTCTTTACTAAATTATGTATTTCCCTGATATTATTTTACACTTAATTAGTATTTCAACATATTTAGATTTTGAATTAAAATAAAACCAAAAATAATTTTTTTTCATTTAGTAAATAATTAAATTTTTTCCTTACCACATGAACAGTTAATTTTTTTTCATATAAGTAATTTTTAAGTATTTTTAACAACAATCATGTTTAAGTAATGACGTAATCGCTTCAATTTACGTATATATTTATTATCTTATTAATATCGTGAATTATTACTACTATTATTATTAATGTAACAAAAATAATCATGTTTAAATAGATTAAAAATATAAGTATATCAAGACGGGTTATAAAGTTAAAATATACTCATGTTTTTCATAAGCTTTAGAGGAGAAGGGTTTTATATGTGGGATTCGTATAGAGGGGTAGGATGGAGTGTGTTGGTCCCCTTTTCTGTTCTGAACCGCAGTCAAGCATGTCAATGCATAATCACCCCTCTTATAACTACTCTTTTTATTATTGTTATTATTATTATTTTTTTTATCATGCTTATGTATAATACTGTAAACCTCTTTTGTAATAAATTTTTAAATGCATTTAAGTAATCTACATTAAATAAACAAGTCTTATTATAATAATAATAATAATAATAATAGTAGTAATACTTAGTTTTGCAATGTAAAAGTTTTGAAGAATTGATATGCTAGTAAATTTCCTATAAGAATAATAACTGTTTTTAAAAATCCCTTATTGCTATAAATTACCTATAAATTTAAATTCTTTGTCCTTTATTTCTTATTGTTGTATCATTAACACATTATACTTTTCTGAAATCATAGCTCTAGAGCTGTGCTACAAAAGGGAAAGTATGGTAATCAGTCAATAAATTAGGTATGGATTTTTTAAAACATTTTTCGACGTTTCATAACCCAGGGACCCTAAAAAACAAAACAAAGTGAGGCGTTATATATGTACGTACGTATATACGAGTGTTGGCGTGTTTTAAGCTTAATAATATTTGACTGGCAACTAACATTTAACCGATTTTGATGAAATTTGGCACAGAGAATCGTCTGTGTGGGGCAATTTATTGATAAACGTTTGGGATCAATATCTTCAGGGGATGGGTTAGATAGTTTCTTTAGAGCCAGTTTTCTCAAAATTTTGCAAAAAAAAAAACATTTTATATTAAGCACATGCGTACACGCTTATCTTACCATTTAAAAAAAAATAATTCCCCTTTAAAAAACACATTCTCCCCTTCCAAAAAAACTGAAAAGGATATCTTTTTTTATTGCAATTTTTTAACCAATTTTTTTATGTCTTCCTAAGCATAGTAGTAGTAAAAGTGGACAAAAAAAACTTACGGGGAATATTGGAGGTGGGGAAGTTGATCAAAGTTAAAAATATCGATTTAAAAAATTCTTTAAACTTTTTTTTAGTTTGTTTAAACTTTTAATAATAAATAATACAATAAAATGTCATCACTTCAGCTCCACCCGAATAAAAAAATCTCAGGTAACTTTTTATTAGTTATATATTTTTTTCAGAGTAATTTTTAAAAATTCCTTCCATTTACAATTATAAACGTAGATAAATCAAAAATAATTTCTTGGGAGGTGATGTGGGGTGAGAAAGCAGAAAGA
This sequence comes from Lycorma delicatula, assembly GCF_047948215.1. Taxonomy (NCBI): domain Eukaryota; kingdom Metazoa; phylum Arthropoda; class Insecta; order Hemiptera; family Fulgoridae; genus Lycorma; species Lycorma delicatula. Next base: position 135,845,476 of record NC_134458.1, on the reverse strand, counting down.
TTTTTTTTAATATTGATTTTTTAAACTTTTTTCATGTATTTTTTCACTATATAAGAATAAATATACAATCCCAGGAAAGTATGTTTTCAGCATTTTTTATTGTATAATAAATAAAAATTTACGTTTCGTGTAGGTTTTTTCTTATTTAAGTATAGAGATCTAAAATAAGCAAATTTATAATATTTTCATAAAAAAAATAATAATAATAAAAAAAGATTTCTTAACGGGGAATTCTTTATAATCAACTTAATTTTTATGTACTTAATGGGTAAAATTTTGATATCCTGTGTAATTGAGAGAATTCATACAATAATATTTTCCATTATAAATCCGCTAATTGAAATATGATTTGAAAGAAAAACGATTCACTTTGTTCAAAAATAAATGTTTAAAATATTAGCTAATAAATAATTACTTTCTAAAAATAATAAGATATCGTGAAGTGAAAATTTAAGATGAGGTGCCATTTTGAGATTTATAAGCAAGCATTTCCATATTTATTCATTTCGTAGAGAATGTTATTTTAGATAATTTCTTATTTGCTAAATCGCATTTAAACAGCTCTAAACGTTGTTATATTTTTAAAAAAATTCGAAACGGTGCAAAACGAATAAAAACTTTTCGGATGTATTTTTTTTATACATTGGTGTATTAAGATATCGAGGTTTATAGTTGATTTGGTTAAAGTGGGATATGTAGAAGGTAAAAATGTAGATGAAGAGAAAGATTAATTTATAAAATGAATATCTGATAATGCAGTCTGTATTATCGTGGTTAAATGACCAGGACAGAACAAAAAGGAATGGAGAAAAGTAACAACCACTGAATGAAGACGACTCGAAAGAAAATTTTTATTCTGTTTTATCAGGAAATATATTTTTTTATTATGAAATTTCCATTTGCGGAATTTAATATTTGCGAAATTATGCGAATAATATTTTCTTCTCTTGTCAGTTAAGCAAACAGAAATATAATAGTAAAGATTTTTTTTTACTGTTTATTGTTAGTGATTATTATGATTTTAAAGTAAAAAATTGTTTTATTGTTTTTGACTAAAAAATAAAAATCATATTTTTGTTTCTTTGTGCCCTTATAATTCTAGAACGGCAGTACCTATTTTCATAGATGTCTAAAGATTTTCGCTCTACCACAGAAGTAATACCTGGTATATGAAAAATAAAAATTGATGTGAACACCACATAACTTCCTTGTAGCCCTATTAAATTACATAAACGCATTTTTTTAAAATCAAAAGTACATAAAAGTTTATTTCACTAATGACTTCTAAAATTTTTCATTTTTTTTTTTTTTTTTGTTATTATTTATTATAATTTTATTTTTACAATCAGCGGTTAATAATTAATAAATCAATATATTTAAATTAAAAAAAGGAAATGAAGTCGAAATTCGAACCAATTTGCCTTCCCCTTGTAAGATCCAAATATTTCAGCAATTAAAATTTTATTTGGCTGTAACTCTGGAACCAATGAAAATAAGTATCACTTATGATATATCGTTGAAAAGCTCTCAATGAGGGCTTATTACTGCATTTAAGAAAAAGTCTAAAATCCAAACTTTTTTGACCACTTTTGGTTCAATCTATTGCAATCAAAAGGGGAGGTGCACAACTAGATGTTAGGGCAGTTCTAAATCCAACATTTCAGCATACTACGGCTAATCGTGTTTTGAGTTATGCGAGATACATATGTACGTACAGTTTTCACGCCGAAACTAGTCAAAATAAATCCAAAAAAATTATATTTATAGTAGTGTTATAGGATGCTTGTTTTTTCCAGAGTGGCAGAATTATGGAACATCATTTTTGCAAGTAGATTGGGATCTTCTATAATCAGTGGTATAACATCATCTAATATGGAGGATGACTCACGAAGAATGATACTAACCTTTAGGACATATTCTACGGGTTACAATAAAGAAAAAAGTTCATATAAATAGGTTCGGAAACATTTCGTTAGCCATTGTCGGCTGACGAAAGATTTTCCACTGATCTCTGACCCTTCGGTAAAAAAAGGCCAAACTGTAATTCTTGGGACTCAAATTAAGGGGTAAATTTAGTGGTTTTATGTGAAATCTGACCTGAATAACTGATTTTTATTTACTTTTTTTAAATATTGATTGTTTATTTTTCTAAAATATTTAACTGTTTTTTTTATAATTTTTTTTATAATATTGAAAATTTTGTTTCGTTTAACATCTAGTTAAACTATACTACATTTTGATCTGTTATGTGTTTAATAAACTTCGAAATTCTTACGTTTGTATTTAATTTCTGTGAAATTTTTTCATACCATTTTACTAATAATCAAATTCTGTGCAAGGTTTATTTTAAATTTTTATATATTTATCACCCATTTAACAAAGTTATTTTTACGCCAAACATAAAATATAATAGTTTTTCTTTTACTGCAGATTTCTGAAAAACGTTTAAAAATACAATGGTGGACCTTTTTTTTATCAATTTTTCAGATCGGATTTTATTACATCTTCATTTGGGTCCCAAAGAATTACAGTCTGCTTAATTTTACCGAAGGTGCATAAATCTTGGCAAAATCTTTCACCAGCCAATACTAGTGAACGAAGCGTTTCTAAACGTGTTTTTGGGAACACGCTTGGAAACGTGTTCCAAACGTTTGGAACACGTTTGGTAAATATAAACCATTTTGGAATCCATATAATATTATTACCTAGAACCAGTAAAACATATTCTGAAAAATTATTACCTTCTTCGTAAATCATCAATCTGTATAATTTTAAATTAAATTTCTGGAAATTCTTTAAAAATACAGTTCGAAAAGGATGCTGAAAAAAGACTCAAATGTTATAAAGTAATTACCGATCTTCTTGGCGGAATGGCAGGGTCTCCTTTCATCCGGATATCCTGGGATCAAATCTCGGTCATGCATGCTATTTTTCATACTCTAGAAATATCTCCATTTTCATATTCTCACGCTACAAACTTCGAGCTTATCTGGTGAATTAATTTATCATGCAAAAAAAAAGTTACCATTGTGGTTTAAATAATGATTTTTAAATATATAACAATTAATATTCACGGCTATCATGCAGGCTACTTCTTTTATTGATAACAATATTAATCCAGGAATTAAAAAAAGAAAATTAAAAGCTAAATATTACTTAGTATTTATTAAGCCCGTAAAGTCATTTCTGAGCTAGATAGACTCAGCATTAGGAATCACATGGTTTACTTTCTTTTCCTCTTTTTCAGTAATATTATTTATATTTTAATCACTGACGGATGAATCCGTTAGAATGAAAATTCATCACAACGAAAGCAACGAACAAATATTTTAAAACATATTTCTGTATAACATATTTTTTTATTCTCTTTTGTTAATAATTTACTATTTCGATCAGTTTTTTGGCATTAATTAGTAAAAATGGTCGAGTTTATGTGAGGCTTTTTATCTTTATTAATATTCCATTTTTATTGAAAATATATTATTAAAAAACATTGTAACTTTAATTCTTCGAAATAAATATGATTGATAATAAACCGAAGGTGAATTTTATTGCGATTTTTGATTGATGAGATATTTATTGAACGACGTTTAGTTAGTACATCTGACATGATTTGTGATGTATCAAAGGTATTTACATTTTCCAATAATTTTTGTTCATTTTAATGTTAAATATTATTTGTTTAATCCGATTGTCAACTTGTTTTATATTATCTACTGAGTAAATTAGAAAAAAAATGAACAACATTTAAATTATTTAGTTTTTGTTTTTTATGTTTGTTAAAAAAAAACATTAAACATAATACAGAATTTTAAGAAGTTGAATGTGTTTTTTTTATTTTTCTAAGAAATTGTTAAAGTTTTTTTTAAAACGTTTATTTCAAATTAAAAAAGTTGATTTTATTACAGACAGTAAAATCACTAGTAATAATGTATAAATTTCTTAAAATTCATTATTTTTCACTTTATAAAGAAAATGTATGGAATTCATTTTAGAAGAAATTTTCATAAAATTCAAGAGAAAACGAGAATTCTAAAATTCACTGTACTTTCTAAATACAGTGAATACTAAATTATGGAAATAGTTTCATATTCCAATACTGAGAAATACTAAGATTTAGAAATAAGTGCGGATTTACATAGTTACAAAATGTATGGTGTTTGAAATTTTTTCCCCCATCTTAGATTCGCTACATTGAATCAAACTTTTTTTTTTTAAGTAATAAGGTGGACATTTGACACATGATTTTAATGCAAAAATTTACGAGAAAACCGTAATAACTTTATTACACGTAATAACTTTATTATTTCTTATTACCTTCAAAATTACATCCAGTAACAATCTTTATAAAGTTAATGTTGGATTTAATAGCCCAAACACTCCCAGAAAAGTAAAAGTTCGATGCGGTCACATTGGGTGTTCTGGAAAGGATAATACATCTTGAAGGAGATATTATTTCGTAATAATAAGTAAAACTAAAGGTTCTGTTGTATAGCCTATCAAAAAGTAATATAAAATTGTATCACAGAAAACTATTTTCTTCAAAAAGCCATCTCCTTAAAATATGATGTCTTAATTTAAAAAAAATATATATATATGTATGTATATGTTCCAACCTATCGACTTCAAATATAAGCCATTTCTATTTATTTATTTATTTTTTTGTAATCGAAACAGTTTAAGGATGGGAACATATTTCAACCCTTATAACTGTGACAAAAAGAATAAAATCACCCCAACATAATTGTATATTTTTTCTATTTTTTTTACTATTTATTGACTAACCATCATCGTGAAACCAGTTTTTTTTCTTACAAATCAGCTGTTAGCTGTATGGGAATTTTTGAACCTTGATCACAGACACGGTAGCAATATTTTAAACTAATGAAAAGTTGTATATTTTTTTTTTTCTTAAAACAGCAGAAAGATGTAAGCGGCAGCTTACATCGCTGCCGCTTTTCTTGGGCTATTTGCGTATAAAATTTAAAAAATTAAAAATAATATTTTATTAATTATGTGTGGGTTGTTGATCTCAGAGTTCTCGCTATTCACAACTTTCCTTCTCATAACTCTGTTGCTCCAAACGATGTCACTTGGAATATGTTATTGTACTGTCTAGAATTATCTAAGAAATTCTTAGATAAAGGTAAATGTTTAGGCTATGTTTAAGTTTTGGTGTGTTCCCAAAATCAAATTTTTAATGAAATCAGAAAGGTATTGAAGTTGTTCAATAACTACGTTGCCCTCGGCACAGCAAAGTCCAGAAGTTTCATCATTCCATTCTTGACATTGCATTGGTTACATATTTTTAATATATTACTTAGTTGAATAGCTTTCAAATTTAGATAATCAATTTCAGGGTAATAATCAAAAGCTCATGCTTCATTTTTAGCCGGGCATATACATTGCTCTTCAAATCTTTGAGGTCGCTCTGTCTTCGTAGATTCACGTTGTCTACGAACATAAATTCTAGTGGCCCTAGAAATTCTTCTACCTATTTGTGACCTTGCCGACGTAGGTATTACAAAAATGATAGTAATACCAAATTGAAAGTCAAATCTATGACCAATTATGTATATGGTTTAGCCTGATGGAATATTTCAATTCAAAAAAATCTACAGAGTGTTACTTTACTCGCATGAGGTTGAATTCTCGCGGGTCGCCTTCAGATTAGGCAATGACATTAAGTTTACTAAAATATGTATTAACTCTCTGAAAAAGTCGACATTGACATCGAAATTTAGTACTTTACAAACCATCAAAACTTTGTTATATATATAAATAGCTGTAATTCCTTTTAATTCTATTAAAAAACTAATTCTTTTTTACTTATATTAGGATAATGATACAAATTAATCTTTTGTGGACAGTGACTTCAAATTTAGTAAATCATATAATAACTATCTGAAGAAGTCGATATTGACTTAGAAATGACATTAAATTTAGTAAGTGAAGTTCTTTGTTATTTATCTATATATTTTTTTTAATTTATTATTTTTATAGTAGTGATATTGGTGAAGTTGAATTGTGGTAAATATTCCGGGAGTCATAAAAAAAAATGCTGCAAAAATTTCGTAATGATTGGTTCAGTAGTTTTCGAGTAATCGTTGATAAATGAAAACACGTTCTTTAGATTGTAGTGAGATTAGGTATATTTGCTACTGCAGAACAGAATATCTTATCATATGATTGAATATTTTACGAATTTATATAAGTATTTAATAAATCTAGATTTGATGTATATAAATCTAAATAATTTTTTTCTATTTATCGTTAGTTAAGAGAATAAGTAAGATCGTTACGAGGTAAATTTATATTTTTCAACTGTACCACTGATGGAGGATTTAATATTGAAGTTATGTATAAATGACGGGAAAGCAACTTTTTGCCATTTTTTTAATAAGAATAATACTCGTAATAATATATGTATATATATAAAATGGTGTATATCTAGATACAAATTTATTTAAATAGAATTGTAATCCAACATTTAATTCACTCACATAACATTTTGTATATTATTTGACGTTTCTTGAAAATTTTAATTCTAGTTCAGCTGGTAATCGGTTAAAGCTTGGCATATATCCATGTAGTATTGATACATATATATGTTTTATCTATGATAATATACTAATGCAAAATGTTGCATTTAAAAAAAATTGTCATAGTTGTACGATAAACATTATATTCCTTTATTATTATCTTTTTATTTTATCAATAAATAACATTATGACCATCAAAAGAAGTATAAAGTATTGCACAACACAATTATAACAGTCTTGTACTAGTAATATAGTATATAGGCATAACCCCTCCTGAATCGTTGTCATATCGAAACTCCTAAATCTGTCCAGACCCCTGTCTGAATTATTACTAAGGGTGTACTAAAAATCCCCCTCCACCATCCCCCATACCCCTATATATATATATATTTATATATATAATATCCCTTTATTTCAGAACAGTACAACGCCTGCCTTTCAGAGACACTTCTTTTTACATACGACTTATAAATCAAAATTTGTTCCCTGATTCAAAATCCCGTCGTCATAACTTACCCTCTCCTCTATTCCATCAATCCTATACTGTCTCTCTTTCATCTTCTATCCTTGTCGTTTTATAAACCTCTCTCTTTCTTTTACTCGCGCGCTCTTTTCACTTTTAATAATAATATTTCTACTTCTGCTACTACCACTGCTTTTCAATTCCGCTTCTTTTACGTGAAAAGTTTGGTAAAGAACGGTTGACGTGTGAATTTATTGATTTCTACAACCGTACTGTGTTGTAATAAAGGCCCTTATATTGCAGGATTATGTTAATCAAGAGCGATGTACGTACCCCGTTTCTCTCCTTTTCTATCTTTATAGCTTCTGTGCGTTTATCTCTCTTACACACCCCCTTCAAAAATTTATTTGCCCTCCCCCTTTTCATAACTCACTTTAAAATCATCATTATCACCATCATCGATGCAACATCATTTACAGCAGTAATTCTCACAAAACTATCAATATCACTGAGATAAATCTGGAATAGACCCGCTTACTATTCGTTCTAGCTAATAATGTATAATTAATTAGGCTCACTTGTAATTGTAAATGTTTATTGAAATTTAGTCATCATTCGATTAATGTGTGCGATTATTTGTGGAGCTACTAAATCATAGATTTAAATGAAAATTCACGTCGCAAGAGAGTTGAATTACCTAATATTAATATAACACACACACACACACATATATATATGTATATATATATATATACAATAACTAGTTATGTTTTGGTATAAATAAATAAAAATAACGCATATTTTATCCTGAAATATTTAAGAAAGTGGTGTAGAAATGAACACGAGAGCTTTAGAAAAAAAATTGTAGTTTGTTATTTGCTAAAAGGTTATTTATTTGTGTATCCTTTTCGCCTTTTTTCTTTTAATATTGAAGTTTTAGTGGTAATACAATAATTATTTTAAGTCATTTTCATTTATTTCGGAATGTAAATAATTTTTTTTTTGTGAGGTAGAGATACTCCTATTACAAAAAAAAAGAAAAGTTAAAAACACTGTAATATGTAGTTAAGATTGTTTTGCTGTTAAAGAGGTTCTCATTATGAAGTTATTTAGTTTTTATTTTCAGCCCTTTTACATGTTAATATTTTTTTAATTAATCTGGAAAAGTTAAAAAAAAATTAGAAACATATTGAATAACAAATTTTATCAAATTTTAGTGTTATAAATGTGGAGTATAGAAAATAAAAATTTTCATTTCAGAGAAACCTTTTGTTCGATTTAAAAAAAATCAAGAATTATTTTTGAAATTTTTCTTGTTTTTATATAATTGTTTTTATTTCTATACTGCCGGAAGTTATTGTCTATTTTTTATTTTCCACTTAGCAATTGGTATACTCATTTGTTACCATACATTATCTGTCTCAGTCGTTTTTTAAGCTGTGATAAAGTTAAAACTTCTAAAATACAAAGTAATTGGTTACTGTGGGAAACAGAGTGAAGGTGCTACTTTCTTTTTCCTGTTTAGCCTCCGGTAATTACTGTTCAGATAATATTTCAGAGGATGAATGAGGAGGATATGTATGAGTGTAAATGAAGTGTAGTCTTGTATAATCTCAGTTCGACCATTCCTGAGATGTGTGGTTAGTTGAAACCCGACCACCAAAGAACACCGGCATCCACGATCTAGTGCTACTTATTGTACTGAATACCATTACGGTAGGTTTTTTCGTTTATTATGTTGTTACATATTCTGTTCAATAAAGGCAACCACTTTTCTCCTTACTTCTAAATAAGCCTTTCATCCATGCCGATATTGTTTCTTTCATTTTCATAAGCGACATGCCTTCTGCCAGCGTGATCGTTAGGTTACGGCGACTATAGTTTATTTAACTATTGTGTTCCGATATGATTACTTAAAATAAACGTTTTATGCAGTAATTACTGAATTATATATTATCTTAATGGTTATTTAAGGCTTATGTGAAATTCTCTATTAAAATCTCAATTTCTTATAGTTTAAGATTGTGAGGTAAGTGAGTAAGTAATATTTCTTGAATATAAAAAAATTAGTGAATTAGGGGCAAGAACTTAATTAATCCATTAAGAAGTAATCATTAAAAAAAAATTGGAATTTTACACTTTCTAAGAACTCTCTGAGAGATTAATTTAAATTAAAGGGACGTGAAAATCATTTAATCTATCTACACAGAATTAAGTACTTGAATGCAATAACCTACAAAAAAGAAATAATAAACTAACTTTAAATTAAAAAAGTGGTTAAATTAAATTTTAAAAAAAGGAAACTTTTCGTTAAATTTTAATTTTTAGAATTCTTAATTTTATGAAATCTATTAAAATTCAAACAAGAATTAAAAAAATAATTATTTTCGAATTTTAGGCGAGTTTTAAAAAGTTTTGTTTTACAATTTTTTATTTATTTTTTTATTAAAATATTGATGTCTAAAAAACGATACTGTCCATATATGAAATAACTTCATTTTAAAAATGAAAGGTGAGAAACGTACTTTCTAGATAAAATAAGTAAAAGAATGTGTGTGGATATATACATATTACCATGAAAGACCGAAATTAGAAAATGTCAGTATCCTTTGGTGAATGTCGACACATACCAAATATGTCAGTGAAAGACAGGAATATTTGCTTATTCGGACCTTCGCCGGTATATATTGGCAAACACAGATAAGCTCTGGTGGTGGTCGAAATCATACTAAAAAATTAAAAACAAATCACCCAATATTAATCTCTAAGGTAAATAGATTACGAACTTTCGTAAAAAAGAGAAGTTTATATTTAAGTCAAACATAATCAATTATATATGTTTTTACAACATTGGAGACGATTAATTAAATACAGTGCATTCAGCATGCATTGTTGATAAAAGTTGAATTAAAAATATTTTTATAAAAAATTTCAACAAAGGGCACTGCATCTGACCATTTATTTGTATCGTTTTCATTCATCCATGCAATTAAAACATATTTTGTATTTCCTGATAGACCCTAAAAATTTATAAAATGCTGAAAATTTTATTAAATTTTTTTATGAATGCGTTGAATTTGATTAATGGCGTCCAATGTTGGAGAATAACATGTATAATTTGTATATTTAACGTTAAGTAGACGAGGTTGGCGAGCGAAGCTAGCGTAGGTTATGTTTGGCTTAAATTTAAACTTCTTTTTTTTTTTCAAGGGCTTTTCGTAATCTATTTAGTTTAAAGATTGTGTGTTCCGGAATAAGCAAATATTTCGGTCTTTCAGCGACGTATTTGGTATGTTCGACAATCACCGGAGAATATCGACAGTTGCCATGTATCGGTCTTTCACGGTAACATATGTATTTATATTATCTCTATGATAATTTTTCCAACAATTCAAGCTTTGATTATCAGTAAGTCGTATGTAAATAATTTAGTTTTTCTTTTAAAAAATCTTTCACTTAATTTTTTGGAAAATATTAAAAATAAATCATAGAAAAAATTCCTCTATAAAAAATTTTTTTTTTGTAAATCATTGAGATCACTCAATTTGTTATAGAAGCTTCAATATATTTTATTGCATCATTCATATGGGTCAAACCTCTCCTTTTTCTTTTTTTTAAACTGACTTTAATACTTGTTGTAAACACAAAATTTGAACATGTTTATGGAAATCGTCGTATATGTTCAACACTAGCAGCAACTTAAGTAATAAAAATAAGTATTTATACATTAATTGTGAAGCTCGTACAATCATTTCCAAGGTAAATAAATAATCCTGGGATTTTTGAAATTATATCATTAACTTCTATACTGTCTTTCGCAATTGTTTTAATAATAATTTATCTACGAGTATTTTTCTGTTATGTTTTAATATAATTTTTAAAGATCGATAGTAATACGGATTTTATTTTTTTTTGTTAGTCAAATTTTCAACATTTTATAAATTTTTAACATCTTAACTTTGTAAATGACTTGTTAAAAATTATTCATTATTTTAAATCTTTTAACATTAATTATAAGAATTATCTAATACAAGATCAACTGCTGATGAATTTTAATTTTTTGTGTTAAAAAAAATATTAACGGAATTTTTAAAAATATATCTGATATGATTTGCCGTTAAAAATTTTAAATAATTAGGATTTAAAGATTTTATTTTAAGGATTGAACATAATTTACGCATGACTAAAGCATAACTGGGGAAGTAAAAAAATTTGCGGCGGTTTTTGCAGTTCAAACATTAACGGTTGATTTAATATTTTTATAAAACAATAACAAAAATGTACTAACGCGATTAGAAAAGCTTTTTGATAAAAAAAAAATCTTTTAATGTTCTTAATAAGACATAATATTAAATACATAACTGAAAATTTACACTTATAACAAAAATAAAATACACAAACACATTATTAATTTTTTATTACTTTTCAAATTATATTTAAAAAAAAATATTTTTTTAGTCTGTTGTAATATGAAATTAAGCCTTAAAATAGAATTATACGTTTATTGCTAACTTTTATAAATTTTGTAACTTTAATTTTTAATAGCCCTTTAAAAGATAAAGAAAAATACAAAAAAAGTATTTTTTATAGGAGGGGAAAAAAATAAATTTTAAAATATAAGAATATTTTTTTCTGTAAATATTCATATATATTTTAAGCTTAAGACATTTGCGTAAGTAAAGTTTTCTTTAAATCTAACAGCTCCTTCAATAAAGGCTAAAACAAGAATACGAAAATTTTGAAAAAACGTTTTTGCATTTTTGTCCCGGGGTCTACAGTTTAAAAAAAAAATTGTAAACATTTCTTGGTTCTATATATGATAAATATTTAAGTTTAAAAAAATATCTAGTTTTATGTTTGAAATATATTTAAACCAAAGACATATAGAGCAAAAAAAAAACATAAAATATATCAATTTTAAAAGATGGAGGTTGATTTTTGAAATTTTTTTTGAATTATTTATATATTATATTATACATTGTAGGTAATAATTTTTTTTTAATAAAGTTTCCTCTAAACTGCCTCTGAAGAAAATCGCAACCTGTTTTTCCCTGATATTCCTCCATCCCCTTTACAAGTTTTGAAAAAAAAAATATTAATATGCCTCACATATAGAAATATTTGAGTCAAATTTGAAGAAAATCGGTTCCGTCTGTCGTGAGATATAAGGGCAAAGTTATTGCTACACGCATAAGTACATAGGCATTGTTTTTTTTTTGTCTAGTTGAACTAGTTGAACTAGTTGAAGCCTGAAACGTAAGATTTGAAAAAACCTGATACTTCTTTTTTGACATGATGACAATACTTTCCCCCTTAATATATCTATGCTAGCTATATTCGCTGAAAAAATAAAATTCTTACAGATAAATTTGTAAATGAAATGCAATAAATCAAAATTCATAATTTTGTTTATTTTCAAGCTTTACCGAATCTAGGATAATTAAAATTATTTCATTAATTAGTTCACTTATTATTTTTATCTTTCGGGGTTATTGTAAAAAAAAATAATAAAACACTTCTTATCTGATAAGATCACTGCAAAATTTTAATTACGTAGCGTATATTGTAGTGGATGATTAAATGAGCTGATTTTTTATTTTATATCTATAGATAGATTTAAGATAAATATGTAAAATAAAGTTTGATAAAAAATGAGATTAAATAATTTAAATTATTCAACATTAAAACTTTTTAAAGTTTAATTTTTTTATCTACAAATTTGGTAATATTATTTTTTTGATAATTTCTTAAATATTCATTTTTATTTAATATACTTAAAAGAGAAGAAAATATTTGATTATCTACATAAACTGACCTATAGGTCGGTTAAAAATTGTTGCTGTCATTATAACATGTTTTTATAATTAAATTAAGAATCTTATATTATTATTAAAGTAGAATTATATGATCTTTACTGATAAATTATGAAGATTTATCGATGATTTTTTTTTCAGTTTATTTAATGACGGAGTTTTGGCTACTGGGTATATAAGACAAGAACTGAATACTTATCTTAAATTAATTTGATATAGTGTGATGTTTTAAAGAAATTTATTCTATTGGATGTAGAAGTCTTTTAAAAGTGAAGACTGTTTTTAACAGCCGTCCTGTCTTTGTTAGATTATATAGCTGACTACTTCTGTTCTTGAAGACGGTTTAGGGAACGTAGTCATGGGTCTGTCCGATCATAATGCTTTTTACCTAATGCGGAACGTTATGCTAATGCATACAGAGCGGAGGGAATCTAGAAGTCTACTCACATAACATACTGTCTTTATGGGTCGCGTCTTAAACAGCATATCACACCCATCACTTTAGAAGATGGGTTGGTAAATTTGTCGAGTATATATATATATATATATATATATACTATCTTTCGGTCCCTTACTTTTTGATCACAGGATGTTAAATTTTTTTTTTTTTTTTTTGGTGTTTGGTTTTTTTTTGCAATACTTACATGATTCGGACGACATTTTTATGATCTTTTACACTACTGTATTTTTATAAAATTAATTTCTTTTTAGTAAAGAAAGCATAAAAAAACTAAATAGGTTTTAATAACCGTTTTTTTAAACCTGTAATACATAGTTTATTAATCTGTTTTAGTATCAGTGTTTTGTATCTTTTCAAGTTGTTTCAAGCGTATTTCTATAAACACGATTCAACCATTCGAGGAAAAACTAAGGGTATGGGATGTTATATGCAGGTGGCTAGGTCTCTTCAAAAGTCTTTGTATTATAATATAGATATAACATGCAGCAGAAACTTGTTTACTAAACCCTTAATTTGTGTTTTTTTTTTTTTTTTAATTATAAGAATGTCATATAAATTTATATAATAGGAAAATTTTTAACCGTAAAAAAATTGTTTTTTGGTGCTACGAAAAATTTTCGTTCTGTTAGTTAGATTGTCTTTAAGTTAAACATTTATTGATATTTGTTGACAGTGATTTTCATTCCGGTAACTTATTTGAAAAGTAATCAAAAGTATTTAGGACAATTATATGTAATACAACCGTGAAATACTTGAAACGTAAATAAGATCATACTTATTATATAAAGGCCTTAAATTTTACATAGTTATGTTTTTAACTGACATTTAATAGATCCTTACAATTATATGTTTGTATGCTAATTGTCATATTTTATATCAAACAGAGAAATATTTTCAATTAAACATTATATTTTTGTGTTTTATTTACTTCGATAAGATACTTTTATACGAATTTGAATAATACAAAGTTGACACCAGTGTGCTTTGATAGTTGGGGTTTAATTAACCACACATCTCAGGAATAGTCGGCCTGAATTTGTACTTCACGTCATTTACATGTCATAAATGTAATCCTCATCTCATTTGGGCCATGGGGTTGCTTATTGTTCACAAGTTGAATAGATTGCAATGTACACGTCAGGAATAAAAAATAAATTTACTTGTTGACGACTAGAAATTTAAACGTACTTTTAGGTAGATTTCATAAGAAAGCTACCTATTGTAATTGATACCATGATTCGATTTCGGGAAAATTTCGACATATCTTCGCGTTTCACATCCCCCAGACCCCAAAACCACCGTCAGCTCAAAAGTTTATGTATACATATATTTTTTTTTTTGTCTTCAGTCATTTGACTGGTTTGATGCAGCTCTCCATTCCCTATCTAGTGCTAGTCGTTTCATTTCAGTATACCCTCTACATCCTACATCCCCAACAATTTGTTTTACATACTCCAAACGTGGCCTGCCTACACAATTTTTCCCTTCTACCTGTCCTTCCAATATTAAAGCGACTATTCCAGGATGCCTTAGTATGTGGCCTATAAGTCTGTCTCTTCTTTTAACTATATTTTTCCAAATGCTTCTTTCTTCATCTATTTGCCGCAATACCTCTTCATTTGTCACTTTATCCACCCATCTGATTTTTAACATTCTCCTATAGCACCACATTTCAAAAGCTTCTAATCTTTTCTTCTCAGATACTCCGATTGTCCAAGTTTCACTTCCATATAAAGCGACACTCCTCCAAACATACACTTTCAAAAATCTTTTCCTGACATTTAAATTAATTTTTGATGTAAACAAATTATATTTCTTACTGAAGGCTCGTTTAGCTTGTGCTATTCGGCATTTTATATCGCTCCTGCTTCGTCCATATTTAGTAATTTTACTTCCCAAATAACAAAATTCTTCTACCTCCATAATCTTTTCTCCTCCTATTTTCACATTCAGCGGTCCATCTTTGTTATTTCTACTACATTTCATTACTTTTGTTTTGTTCTTGTTTATTTTCATGCGATAGTTCTTGCGTAGGACTTCATCTATGCCGTTCATTGTTTCTTCTAAATCCTTTTTACTCTCGGCTAGAATTACTATATCATCAGCAAATCGTAGCATCTTTATCTTTTCACCTTGTACTGTTACTCCGAATCTAAATTGTTCTTTAACATCATTAACTGCTAGTTCCATGTAAAGATTAAAAAGTAACGGAGATAGGGAACATCCTTGTCGGACTCCCTTTCTTATTAGGGCTTCTTTCTTATGTTCTTCAATTGTTATTGTTGCTGTTTGGTTCCTGTACATGTTAGCAATTGTTCTTCTATCTCTGTATTTGAACCCTAATTTTTTTAAAATGCTGAACATTTTATTCCAGTCTACGTTATCAAAAGCCTTTTCTAGGTCTATAAACGCCAAGTATGTTGGTTTGTTTTTCTTTAATCTTCCTTCTACTATTAATCTGAGGCCTAAAATTGCTTCCCTTGTCCCTATACTTTTCCTGAAACCAAATTGGTCTTCTCCTAACACTTCTTCCACTCTCCTCTCAATTCTTCTGTATAAAATTCTAGTTAAGATTTTTGATGCATATATATATATATATATATATATATCACTTTCTTGTGGACACGATAACTGCCGTAATTTTGCACCAATCACTTTCAAATTGTTCTTTAAAAATAACTCATCCCAAAATCTCGGTCGAGTTTGTTAATGGCCAAAATCGGATCATGGGGTTGGAAAATGGGGGCTTTTCGAAAAAAAATATATCTCTATAACTTTCTTATTAAGTAAATATCGAATTCGTTTAAAGTGCGAACTATTCTTTGGATAAGGGCCTAAAACTTAAGTAAGTAAATTTTTTTTATATTACCAACCATTAGCCCAGGGGGTTGAAAAATCGGGTTTTGAAGACATAAAAGAATCATACCTCTTTTAATAGGCACAGTATCGAATTGTATTAAGGTGGTCGTTAGCCCTCTAAACACTACCTAAAACGTTTGTCTGAAACAATTTTTGATACGACCAACCCTTACGGCAAGGATGACCAAAATGTTGCTGGAATTGTAAAAATATGGGGATTGTCGTATGCTAAACATGTGAAATTTTTTTCAAATGCAACCATTGTCGTATTGAGTAAATTTGAAGTTTTTCTTAACTAAGGTGGAAATCTTTTTTATCCCCTATTTAGCACCGGTTAAATCTACCTCTGCCTTCCGACGTGCCGAAAGGGATTTTTTTAAATATCGATTTATCGAATTTTAAGATGATTGGTAGAATTATCAGCCTAGGATAATGACGAACGAATAAGTTTAAATAAACGAAAGTCGAGATCTATTAAATAAAAAAAAATTATCAGATGCTTTTACTTCTGTTTACAAAACTATTTTCATGCAACAATAAAAACATGCATGTATATTCTTGATTGTATTTAATTGAATTCAAGGTCAAACCAAAATAGTGATCGTACAGAATGCTAGTCACTGAAATTAATATGAAATGAACATAATGGAGGGCAAGAAATGAACGTAATAAAAGGTCAAGAGACAACTAAAAATGAATGCGTGGTGTGGAAAGCTTATATTTAATTTATCCCAGAATAAAATAGGATTGTACAAAACATAGACAAGTTTCAATAATTTTAAATGAGGCTTTAAAATTTAATAATTAAACCTCTTTATAGATTAATATAGATTAACAGTATTCTAACCGTTTCTATCAAAGAATTCTATAAAGATATGTTGCTTGATTTTTTTTTTGGTTTAATGATATCGCCACATATGTTTGAAGCTTGTGCGTGGTATATGTAAATGGAATTTTGTAGCGTGTGAAAAATTCCATGCCTGACCGGGATTCGAACCTGGAACCTCCGGTTGAAAGAGCGAGACGCTACCACTCCGCCACGGAAATCGGCTTTTTAATAACATAATTAATGCAAAATCCTTTATATTGATTACGCTTTATTCTATAATGATTGAAATTTTGCAGTACACCCACCAACCTAGTTTTGTCGGTTGAAAAAATTCTGTTACAAATTTCTTTCCACTCCTCTTCATTTTAAGTCGATTATGTTTTGGTGTTAAAAGAGTATTAAAGATTAATCGGGTTGATGGAGTACGAAATGAAAATGGTTTAAAACGAATTAGTGAAGAAATAGAACAAGGTTGGCTGGTTATAAAGTTTTCACCTAGGTTTAATGAATTTAGTTGTAGAAGGAAGTTTAGAGGATAAAAATAGTAAAATAAAACAAAGATTAGATTATTTTAAACAGAGAATAGCGAATGTAATATGTAGACGATGTGCTGTGATTAGGATATTGGCAAAGAATAGAAACAAATTAAGAAGTGCATTAAGCAAGTCAAACGATTGACGAACGAAAAGTAAAAAATATGGGTCTTATTTCGAAAGGTACACATTTTTTAATTTTTATTTTCTGATTTACTAATATCGTTATGTAAATTATTTATGGATTAAGTACAATAAATAATATTACGATTTAATATACAATATTAAATCGCTAATTTTTATCTTATCTGTGGTTGTAATAATTACATTTTAAACTGTCTTAAGGCAGGTTACTATGAGATATAGATAAGGCTTGTTGAGTACTAGTTGGTGAGATCAGTTACATCAATCTTAGACTGCGTGTGTTTGTTGTGCTTGCCACTGTTCGTTGTTTTCATCCGAAATATTGTGTTGATAGACGATAGACCGTGAAGTGATAGATAAACAACATGCTGGTCGTTTTATACAAGCCAAAGGGATTTTACACAATCGTAGATTTTGCACAGAATCATAAAATGTCTCTCGTTAAGGGAAAGGGAAGATAAAAAAGGCGTTATGCAAAGGTGAGTTGATGTAATTCTGTTCGTTAAAGAAGCGGAACATGGGCTGCAATCCTGCAAACTGAAATTGCAAATTGCATTTCTTATACGCATGGAGCAGGGAATATACCAATGTAGGTTAAATGTGTCCGTTTTTCGAAATAAGACCCAAAAATAAATATACAACCAGTAGTTGCAATAAACAGAATGACGTTTCAGATTTAAAAAAAAAAAACTGTGTTTCTGTTTTAATAGATTTAGTAACGTCGATTAGCAACATTGTATTCTCTTTTGTGAAGAAGTCAAATAGGAAATCATTTTGATTTTAATGGTTTTTAGTTTGTATAGCATTGAATGCTAATTGTCCTGAGGAATGGTGTTATTTTGAGAAGTATATATTATAATATACCATATTTCAGATTATTTACAATCATTTCGATCTTGGGAACTATCAGATTACAAATTGTAAACTTTTTAAAATCAGATTGTATTTGCATATTATATTTTGTAAAATTGTAATAAATAAATACCTTGTTAAAGAATAAAAAAACATATATAGATTAAAATGTATAATAATCGTTAATAATATAGGTGTATTATAAGAATAAATTAAAAAAAAAAACTAATAAATGAATTAAAAAAAATAATGACTTAAGCATAAATAATGTGCTATATTAAGTACAATAAATATACATAAATTTTACAATTTAAAATCACACAGAATAATATGAAACAAACAACAACAAAACTTGACAGTAGCAAAGAGCAAATAATATGCATTTTATTGTTAGTATATATAGTATATATGTATTTGTAAATGTGTAGGATTAAAGTAAACGCTCTTAAGTCACATATAGTATCATTATTTCTAGAGTATTAGTTCTAAGGAACAGACCACAAAACGTTTACAGTTAATGCTATTAATAATAGTTAGAGAATTGTGTTTGGATAAGTTATATTATTTCATGCGATATTATAGCTTGGGTGTGTCGTAAGTATTCCTGCCTGTTTACCTCTCCTCTATTCCCTATCTGTATTTCTGTGTCCGTGTATCATTCAATATGTGTCTGTGTACCTATCAATAAATAGATTTAAGTGTTTTATACGTGTATCAGAAGTTAATTATATTAATTTATCTGGTATTAGTTATAAAAATTCGTACTTGTACATGTAACAAGTTAAAAAATTATAATTTGCTACATTTTGTTTTTTCTATAATCTTATAAAGTATTTTGTACTGTCGTGTACTATGTACTCTCAAACGAGATAACGTTTTTCGATATGTAGAATATTGAGATTTGATTAATTTTACTTGATCAAACTTGTTACGGAATATATATTGAACGAGGAAAAATTAAATAGTATCAAGCAGATTTTAATTTATTTTCAGTCAAATAAACATTTAATATTTATAATACAGTAGCTTTTCCTTTATCCTTTATTTATCCTTTGAAAAATGATTATATCTTCCACTTATTTAAAGATAATTTTTTTTAATTTCCAGTAAATTTTAATAACTGTTAAGTTTATAAATCTGACTCATATTTTAAATAGTGATAAATCGGTAAGTGACATGCGGAAGCATTATTTTTTTTTTACTTTCCGATTAATATAGTTAGAATAACTATTAAAGGGGAAAGTATGTCAAAAATGGGGTGACAGTGTTTTTGCAAATCTTTACGCTTCTTTAGGTTCCAACTAGATCATCTAGAACAAAAAATCATATATATGTATGTAGAAAAAAATACGATGCGTGACACGTATATGAGATATAAGGCTTTTGGCCTTATATCTCAAGATTGACCAAACAGATTTTCTTCAATTCTGGCTCAAATGTCTCTATTTATGGGGCATTGATATTAATTTTTTTCAAAATTCATTAAGGGAGGTGTAGGATATTGCAAAAAACAAATTTCAATTTTCTTGAGAAAAAGTTTATTAAAGCAAATTTGTTGCCTATAATGCATACTTAAATTGCCAAAAAATATTTTTTTTCAAAATATCAACATGCACCTGTTAAAATTGAAATATATATTTTTGTTATTTTTTCTACCTCCATTCGCTTCAGATATTTTTTCACAATTTTTTGAAAGTTTATACCTCATATTTTGAGCCATCAAGAAATGTCTACAATTTTTTTTTAAATCCTGAAACTAAAATGGAAAAAATTGTTATGAAATTTTTTTTATTATTTTTATTGAAGGGTAGTTAGAAAAACTTTACTTAAGCAAATTTGTTAACCTATCCATGAAAAATTTTAGAAAAGTTTCTCTTAAAATTTATTCCTCATCTCTAAAAAAATGTTTATTTTGTTTTTGAATTTTGGCTCTAACTCTTTTATTTTTTATAATTCATAGCCGGGAAAATCATGAAATACTTTGCCAGTTTTTCTCTGTAAGTATTACCACCTGCTTCTTCAAAATAAAATCATTTTTTTTCGAAAGTATGGTAATAGTATTGTAAACATTAAAAATTTTCACTGATCTTCTTTACATATATGTCGGTTTTCAAATTTTGTTAATCATCCAGGAAATTTAAATTTCATCTACAGAAAACCGGTATAAACAGCTCCTTGTCCCGGAAGACCCTCCATTATTTTTTGAACCATAAAATTCTTTCTCTACTTGGGTCCCGTTTTCTTGTGATTTTCCCTTAACAAATGATTCCTGAAAGCTGATTGTTTTATGGATGTCTCAACATGTTTGTCTAAGCAAACTTAATTATTCCGGGGTTCGTGTCACGCCTTCTGCTTACTTCTTAATCAGGAAACTTATCTCCAGTTAATCGTAAGAAGTCATCAGTAGATTTACATTTTTTAAAAAAACTAAGACCTTTTTAAAGATGCTTCTGATGAAGCGTTAACATTAGACAATAACACAGAAATGTGACAATTAATCATTCTCTTAAGCCAATTTAAATTTAAATTATGGTTGCATAGGATGTCCATTATTTATAGAAAAGCTAATTTCCTTCTTTTACTTGTCTATTCTTTATATCTTAAAATAAAAGTTTATTACTTTTTTTATTTGGAAATATTTCATCAGTTTATTTTGATAATTAAAAGTGAACTATCAAAGAAAATTTAATTCATTCTTTAAAATGCGGAATAAACATAATTTAACATTATGTTCTAAATAGAATTCATTCCAAAATATCCATTCTGATAAAGAAAAATCTGTCAATCAAATTTTTAGTTATTAGAATACCTTTTTTCGGAAGCGGACTTAAAATAAATATTGACTTATCAAGTAAAATATTTAATTTTTCTTAACAATTTAATTAATTACTGGTAAATTGTTTTACAGTTAAAAATCTCCTTTAAATAAAATAAAAAAATGTTATTTAATTTTTTGTAGTATCACAAGATTGAAAGTATTTATTTTCGAAGAATTTATCTTGATTTAAAAAAAAATTATAATTGTTTAAATATTCTTTTATGTTTCTCAGAAATGGGATATATGAGAATTCTCTATGGGCTAAGAAAAATTCCTTTAATATCATATGAAATAGAGCTGTCAAGTTCTTTTGTATACGAACTAAAGGCAGAGGATAGATAACTAAACATATAGTAGAAGAATTGGCAATTAATTACTTAGGAAATTTCTGGAAAATTTTCATCTGTAACTCTTGTGAATCATGATTTAAAAAAAAAGGTTTGGAAAAATCCAATATATATTTAAAAAAATTTTTTTTTGTTTCTGATCGATGGTTTTCCCCGGCTCTTGATAAAAACCAAAAAAAAATTCAATGTATTATGTACGTTAAAATGTAATTTATTTCAACAAATAACTTCACATGAATGAGAATAAAATAGGTTATGGAAAATTTGTTTCCAGTTTCTGTATAGAATATTTTCGTTAACTAACCCGGTCCAGCTCATCCATTTATGTGATTTATCTTTTCTTCCTTTTTTTAAAATTTTATTAACATTTTTTTTTGCATTAGTTCTTGTATAAGTTGTCCAAATTTTTATACGTAATCGATTTTTCCTAATTTGCACTTTTTATGCAGAAGACTTCCATATAATAAAGTTTATAGAAAACTATGTAAAATGTTTTAAGAATGATAATCAAGCAATGCTGAATATTCAGACTAACTATATTAGCAGGAATAATCATGGTTTCTTTTGTCAGTAAAATTACTACACCAGTTATTATATCACAAAAGTTCTTATACCAAATTAAATTATTTTATTTTATTTATTTACGTAGTAGGATCTATGAATTAATTTCTAGTTACCATAAATTGAACAGTAAAATATGTAATATGAAAATATTTTAGTTAGTGAAATGTTTATGATACAGTAGAACAATATTTTTTGTTAAAATATAATTTTCTTTCTGGGTTAAGGGAATAACTATAGTGTAAAAATTTGTTTGAACGTTAATAATTTGTCATAGGATAACACATAAAAATGGAATTGAATAAGAATAGTTTCGTTAAAATAATAAACCTTTGTTCCGATTGTTAAATAGTTCTCTTGATGAAAATTACTACGACGTAAGAATACGTTTTCTGTTTTATTAATGTACATTTTACCTCGTGTATTGGTTATTTATTTTTTCAGTTTGATTTTTTTAATAGCTATATTAATATTTCATTTTCTTATATTAAAAAAAAAAACCATTAACTGGATAAGTAAAAACAAACTTACTAATATTTTCTGTAAAGTTATTAAATTTACCTGGATGGAGACGGTAATAATTAAAAAGTATTTAATAAAAGCGGGTCATAATTTCCTATTTTAAGGTTATAAAGATGTCATTTGTCAGTAGACTCAAATCCGTTGATGGCACTCAATTGTTACACTTATAGTTTTGGTTTTGGTCGAGAGAAAGACGTGAAGTTGGATGGAAGACAAAGCGTTTATTGTAAAGGATTAGGAGTTGAGAGCGGCTGACGACAGTGCAAATATTTTGGTTTCTGTAAGTGTCAGTGCAGGCAGACAAGGCACAGTACGGCAAGGCAAGGAGTGTCCTGTACGTTGTCGCGAGCTCAGGGGGTTCATTGTTTCGCGTCAATAGGGCCGAGGAGGAGCCGTGTGACTTAGGGGACCGGAAAGCTATTAAGGTGCGTAATAGCTGTCCACTGACCGAGCTAAGCGGCGCAGACAGTGCATCGATTAGACGCTACCGCGCCACGTCCCGCCGGTGGAAAAAATATCCTCCCTTTCCCCCTTATTTCTAACTCTCCCCCCTTAACACCGACCCCTATACCCTTCAGCCCCTTCTAAGCGACATGTTCTCTTCTGTCAAGAAGTTCCGATACATACACACACGCACACTTTTATAAACCTCGCTCTACATACTCCGTCTTACAGAGAAAAAAAACCGTTGAAGATGTTTTTTTATTGCTCTTTTAATAAGTAATTTAAATATTACACGTCGCTAATTCACTAAACAATTTTATTCCAATTATCAAACAAGAACCTTTACATTTTTCGTCAGAAAAAACTTTTTAGAAATTTTCTTTCCCTAATATTTTCTTTTGTTCAGCGTTTTTTTTACTTTTGACTGCAACGAACCACATTTTTTGTTAAATTTATCTTAAATAATTTGTTACTATTTATATTTATCTACAAATTGTAATGTATTTACATAAAATCTTTAACCGTAAATTTTTACTTGCATTTACCTTTAATTTTACATGCTATATATTAAAGAGATCTCATCTAACAAAATTAGATAAAAAGTATGGCGAAGACGATATTTTTTATTTAAAACACTCTGTCAATATGATGTAGAATTTAAGGATCACTGTTATTAATTACCTTGTTTAATTATTTTTATATTCTAATCGATAATTTATAATCTGTATTTTGAGTTAAAATCTGTTGAGAAAGTAGTTAAAATTATGTATTATTATTATTATTATCTAAAAAAATTGATTTTCCTTTTAATCTCAACATTTTTAATACATTTTTTATCCTCGATTATTTGTTTTATACATTTAGTTTTTGTCATCTTCCTCTTCTTTTTTCTTTTCCCCACAATCCCTCTGTTACCAAACCTGATTGTATAAATATATATGACCTATGTTTAGAAACATAAACAGTTTCTTTAAAGAAACGTAAACTCTTTCTTTACAAAATCGTTTCTTTATCTATAAATTTTCTTCATTATAAATTTAATATGACATCTGATTTTCAACATGATCCTGCATTTTATACAAATATATAAATAAATAAAGATATTATATATAAATTTCTACGAATTGTGGATTTAATCTTACTTATCTAATTCGTCAATTCTTTTTCTGCTTTTTTATCTGATCAACTTCGGTAATAAAATCACAAAGTCATGTCGACAAAATGTATACGGTCTTAATTTAAATGGTCAAAAGAACATTTAAATGTTAAAATCATTAGAATTTTATCTAGTTACTTCCTTGTACGAAGTATTGCGATCGCGAAAAATTTCGATTTTCAGATTTCATCTCCTTTTTTCTTTTTTTAAAATTTTGTTTACTTCCTTGTACGAAGTAAAAGAATTATTGCGATCCCGATATATTTTGGGTTTCATATTTCAACGGAAATACCCATTTTGACCATCCCTGAATTCAATTTGATTAGTTTCACGTGACGTACAGAGGTCACGCCGAAATACATGCATATGTATGATACATACGTATGTATGTGCGTATGTATCTTGCATAACTCAAAAACGATTAGCCGTAGGATGTTGAAATTTTGGATTTAGCACTGTTATAACATCTAGTTGTGCATCTTCTTTTTTGATTGCAATCGAAATTAAAATTAAAATTTTAATTAAGAGCAATATGTGGATCTTAAAGGGAGGGCACATCGGTTCGAATCAGACTTCATCTCCTTTTGTTTTTTGTTTAACCTTTTTTTTTAATTATATTTTTAACTTTTATTTTAATTGAAATATATGATTTAATTATTAAATGGTGATTGTAAAAAAAAATACAGTAAATAATAAATAATTCACTTATGAAAAAATGATTAATGAAATAAAAAAAGTAAAATAAAATAAAAATAATAGGTTTGGTAAAACATCTGATTATTAAATGAAAATTATCATCTAGAATCGTATTAATTTTGAATTTTCTAAGCAAATTCTTATAAAAATTGTATATTTATTCTCAAAAAAATAATTTTATTTAATTATTTGACAGAAAATAAAATACATTGGTGAACTGCATTCAGTTTAAACTGATAGTTGAAAATTGTTTTTCACTTGTGCGTAATATCCACGAAACTTCAGTTTGGGCATATGAGGTTTTCATCAGATGTTGACGTTTTGACACCTTAGGAAACCAAAAAAACCGGATGGAAATTTTCCGGATGTTAATGTTCGTATGTACGTTGTGCGTGTTTGGTGTAGGCCTCTAAATCACCTTATATCTCCAGAACTACTGGACCGACTTTGACCAAACTTGATCAGATTACTTCTATATATGAGGCATTGATGCAATTAAATTTTCAAATTAAAAGGTCAAGGGGGAACAAGGTCTCCTCAGTATCTCGAGATTTCGCCTAATAAAGGTCATATTTTTTTTAGGTACGTTTGTTAACAATTAAAAAATAACAAGTAATCGCCGCTAGTACTGCCACACCCCACGAATTAAATATGATATGCCCGCGCGCTTTAGTTAAAATCATTGAATTAAATAAACGAAAAAATATTACATTTAAATAAAATGATAAATGTTTTAAATTAAGTTTTGTGTGTATAAGCCGTGTGTCAGAAACAAGCCACAGTTGTAGGACTTTCCCGGAACGCGGCTTTCGCCGAGTGACAGGAAAGTTCTACAACTGCGTTGTCATTGACGTTACGTATCATTTTATAAGGTTAGTTTTTTACTCACAATTGACAAGACAAAAATAATGTATACAAACTTACATCATTGTATAATAATAATAACTGTACATCGCTATATAATAATAATAAAAAAAGAATTCTTTGTAATGATGACAAAAAATATAAATGTTTTCATATCACCAACTTATTACCTTTAAACATTTTTCCATTTATATTATTTGGAAATAATATTACTCGTACTATGAAACTGTCAGGAAAACTTTGTCTATAGGTTAAAAAAAATATAATAATAAATTATCGAAATCGTTATTACTGGGGAACAGCAAGGCTTAAAAATATATAAACGTTAGATACCGTTTGAATTTGGAATTTCCTTTAATTTCCAAAGCAAATTTAAAAAAAATACAAAATACTTTTTGTAATAATGACCGTTTAATAATAGAATCATTATATAATAAAATAATTTATTAATTGTTAGATAAGATGACCTATAAAATAGTAATTGGAATTTTTTTTATAGATATTTTGTGTATCCTAAATTTTAATCTTAAAGAAATTATTTACATATTATTCAATCTTATAAGATGAGATTTAGGTGTGAGAGATGGGTTTTGACGATCTATAGATATTTGATTGCTTGAATGCAACACCAGGTCATACTTTTATCAAACGTCAAGGACTTCTTAACTATTAGTAAGTAATAAGACCCTGAATAACTACTACATTTTGATTAAAAGAAACTTATAAAATTTTTTCTACTTTTTTTAAAAAAAAAGCGCATTTTTAAATTTAAAAGTAGAAATAGTAAAATATCCGTTTAAAACAAATTAAAATATGATATTTAGATAATATTAAAAATATGTGTATTTTTTTTCTTTGAATATTTTTTTATATTAAGTGTAATCCAAAGAAATCTGGCAAAGTATTGGATGACATTCCCGACTAGGCCTGCCAAATTATAACAATATCTTTCACAGCTTTTTCATTGCAAAATCTTTTACTGAATTTTAGATCTGAGGTCTGCAATTTAAAAAAGTTGTAGAAATTTCTTGATAGCTCTATATATGAAACATAAACTTTCAAAAAACGTTTGGAGAATATTTAAACCGAAAGGAGATAAAGCAAAACAACAAAAAACATATATTTTTATTCTATTAGGTGAGGGGTTGATTTTTTGACAAAAAAAATGTTTTTGGATTATTTATATATGCATTGTAGGTAACAAATTACTTTAATAACATTTTCTCTAAAATTTTGAAGAAATTCGAAATTGGTTTTATTTCAAGATATCCTCCATTTCCCTAACGAATTTTGAAAAAAAAATTATACGATCAATGCGCCATATATAGAAATATTTGAACTAAATTGGTTTGGTCAAGTCTAAGTTATAGGCCATAAGCAGTGCATTTTTTAATATATTTTCTCTTTTTGTATAGCTAATTTAGCTATATTTATCCGTAAAGTAAAATAAAAATTAAGTAAAAAACTCTAAATTATAGTATTACCACTTAAGGTCTATATTTATTGAACTTGTTTTACCAAAGTCTAGTTTATTTAATAGATGGACTGCTTCGTTCTTACTTATTTGCACATGATTTTCGTAATTCATTAGTTTGTCGATTCTTTCTATGACTCGATTAATGACAAACTCCATTTATTGATATTGTATAAAAACATCGTGAAATGGCACATAAATATAAAATTAAGTAAAAATAAATATAAAATTAATTGTTTTTATTTGAAAGTTCAAAAATTTAAATAATTTGTAAATCTTAGTTTAAAATTACTAATAATTTTTCATATTAAATTTAAAAAAAAAATAGTTTTAAATTTATGTTTTCTGTTTCTCATAAATTACGCATTATATATAATATATATATATTTTTTATTTTAATTTTTGTATATGAATAAAGACTTTTTTTTATTATTTACAACAATTTATTATGTAGAGTAATTATTTCGGTTGAGAAAATGAGTTGGACGAGTATAGTGAACGAAATAATGAGCTAACATACACAAAAATTGCTTTAGGATATTCGCGAAAAACCAACTGAAATGTTAACATAAAAAAGATGTGTTTAACGTTATGGCAAAAGTTTGAGAGAGGGCTGTTCTACTGACGCGACCAACGTTGCTTTTACTGCAACGGTTGAAGTCTGAAGGCTGTTGAGGGTAGAGTTTTTCTTTTTTTCTGGTTTCTCGTTAATAGAATAAGTTTTTTTTTTACATTTCTAAGCGACTGGCTCCACTAATATTTATGAGACTACACTTGTAATAAAAATAATATTACTTTTTTTTCGTATTGTTTATTTATTTATTTACATTTCTGTAACGTGAACTTTTTTTTACGTCTGCTAGATTTAAACTTAATAGAAATTTTAGTAATTTACAGTAAAATTATTAGTTAGTATAAATTTTAGAAGAATGTACATATAAATCGTAGTAACTGTCGGATTATTTCATTTCTTCATTGATTAGGCTTATTTGTAACAACGTATGGTAAAACGTATATCAGCCTTTATATGATATAAATTTTATTGGCATTAATAACTTTTATTACTCGAAATAAAATAATAGAGTAAAAATCTACTTCGATTTTTTAAATCAAAATAAAAGATAAAAAATGTAAACTTAAAATTATTAAAAAAAATTTGAATCTGTACTCATAATCAAAATCTTTTTAGAAAAAATAACCTGAAAACAATTTGAACGAGTAAAGAATCAGAGTTTTTTAATTGCCATAATTTAAATATAAGAAATATTTAGGGTGCTTTGGAAAAAACAGTTTTTTTCCAAATCCTATTAAAAAAAATTATTTTCATTAAAATTAAACAGTGATGTAACATCAAACCCATTTATTTATAAAATATTTTAGCCAAAATTTTCGAGTTAAACCGGCCTAAAATTTTATATTTCAAACGGTTTTCTTCATTAATTACAGATCTAGCACACAACAGAATAATGAAAAGAAATTTGTAATCATTTAACTAACTTGTTAATTCTCAGTTTATACTTCCTTTTAATAGGTTTTGGGTCGGCTTATTTTCATCATTAAAACTGATCATTCCAGTGATAAAACCGTTAATTGAACCCTAGAAATCCATATAAACGGGAAATACAGGCATACGGATCTAATTAAAAGCCAAGAAAATTCTACTTAAATCTTAAAATGGTAATGAAAGATATATTAATACTTTAACTTAAACTACACCATTTAATGATTTCGTTCTGTAAGTCGCCTCAAGCTAAACTTTGGGCTGAGAATATTTACCATACATCTTACGTTTCAATCAAGGTTTATTTAAATTACATCATTTGAACCATTTAAATTATGAAAACTTTTTAAGTATTAGTATTTATTAAAGTGTCGCATAATTGTTTAAATTGGATGAACATATCACTGTTTGTCATAAATCAATCGACTTACTTTTATTCGTACAGTAATTAAATTTAATTTTTTTAGAAAGCTGTAATCAGTAATGATTAAAATAATTAAAATAATTTAAAAAAAAACCTTTGGAGTAATATGATTTTAAAAATTAAAAGTGTCAGAATAACTGATTCAACTTTTGTCGAGTAGTTTTATAGGCTATCCTAGGAGGTATGTTAACGGACTGATTCAGGGTATCAAAATAAACAACATAAATAAAAGTTCATGCGGACAAATGATCTATATCGCTTTAGTTGAAATAAGTTTTAACTATTAATAACTCGGTTAATTATTAATTTTATGAAATTATGTTTTTATTAGATAAAACGTTAAGCTTTTTATTATGAAAAAAATGACATCTGTTTGTTCACATCAGTTAATAAACAGCTGAAATATGCCTGAATTTGATGAAACGGATCGCAAAATTGTGTGGTCTAAATATTTGTGCTCTGTTTTCATGCATAGTTTTTACAATACAATTAAACAGTTTCACCATATGTCAGCTTTTTTTAATAATTTTATTTATTAACTGATTAAGCCTTTTGTTGTTAATAAAATAACATTTATTTCTTCAAATTAGTTTGAATCAAATCAAACTGATTTGAAAAAATAAATGTAAGATTTAATATTTTATCTAATCTTACATGTTAAAAACCTATTTCCAGTCCGTCTGGGCGTTTTACTGGACGGATTGGGCTGTTTTTTATGTTCGGATTGACCGACAGATGTCATCAATCGTCAGAGAACCTCAAATTTGAGTCTTCTCTGAGAAATTTGAAAAAAAAAAATTCTCGTTTATTATTTAATTGTGGAATTTTTCGAGGTTATACTCTCAGGAAATTCACTTTGAAGATCTGTCAATGATTGATGACGTATCTGTGGGCCATTCCGAGTAGAATAAAAAACAGTCAACCCAATCCGTTCAATAGATCGTCTGGACTGATTGGAAATAGGTAATGAGCACGCATTTTATCAGTGATAGAAAAGAAAAGAGAAAAACAAGGGGATTGGGGTGAGACGTGTTGTAAATGGAATAAGTCGATTTAAAAAAAAAAATATTTAACATTACTTTGTAATAATAGCGCTGTGGAGCAGCACGGGTGTATTAGGTTTTTAACTGTGTTTTTTAAACTTATAACCTTAATTTCTACTAACAACGCTGCGGAGCAGCAAGAGGTCACTATTAAAATATAATTTGATAAAAATAATGTTTACGGGACTAGTAAGGATTAAACATTTTAATGGCTGCCATTTTGAAATCTTCAAAGGTAAAAATTGGTAAAATCTATTTATTTTATATAACATGATGTTGGTTATGTGTACATAAATTTAATTACAATATCTCAGTTCGTTTGTAAGATATACATTTTGTATAGTATTGATATGGCGAAAAATGTCGGTTTTCAGATTTCAACGGAAATATCCATTTTAACCATCTCTGAATCCATTTTGACTAGCTTCGGTGTGACGTCTGTACGTACGTATGTATCTCGCATAACTCATAACGATTAGCCGTAGGTTGTTGAAATTTTAGATTTAGGACTGTTGTAATATCTAGTTGTGCACCTTCCCTTTTGATTGCAATCGAATGAACCAAAAGTGTCCAAAAGAGCCCAAAATAAAAAAAAAATAGATTTTGAACTTTTTCTTAACTGCAGTAATAAGCTCTCATTGAGAGGTTTCTACGATATATCATAAGTGGTACTTTTTTTTATTGGTTCCAGAGTTATAGCCAAATGAAATTTTAATTAATGAAGTATTTGGTTCTTAAAACGGGAAGGCATATCAGATCGATTCAGTTTTCGTCTCCTTTTTTTTTAATTTAAAGTTTTGATTTATTAATAATTATTAACTTCTGATTGTAAAAAAAAACATTTACGATAAATAATAATAATTCAATAATAACAATAAAAAAATGAAATTGAAAAAAATATCAGAAGTTGTTAAAGAAATAAAATTTTGTGTACTTTTCATTAAAAAAAAATGTGTATATGTCATTTAATAGATGTCCACTTCAGATTTTTGTTGAAAAAAACTCAAAAGTGAGCACAGGAAAAATGAAGGGAGATTTATCCATAAAGGAAGGGCACATCTATACTTTTATTTATTTTGATGTCCTGAATCAGAACCTTAATTTGGCAGCACCTCTCGGGACACTGCATATAATTGTATAATCAGGGAGAGGAGTAAATTAAAAATAAAAATTTCTGAACAGCATTTCTAAATCTACTCTGGAAAGATAGAATGTACGAATAAATTTTAATGTTAAAAATCTTACTGAAAAATATTAACCTATAGGAAATACACGCTCTTTAAGTATTTGGAAAAATAATTTTGTGAAGTACCAAAGAAATTGTTTTTAAATCACTAGAAAGTACTTTTTATTTTAATCGGTGATAAAAAATTAGTAATTAAATGGAATACGCTTTCTCAACGACATCTTAGTGATAAGTATCTAAAAAAATTTCTGAATGAAATTAAACTTAAATGTGCTAGTTTGGATGTTATCATAGATTGAAATATTCTATTATTTATGAACAGTCTTCTAGATGTAGCATCCAACAAGTTAGATGCTACATCTACATCTAAATGCAACGAGTTTTTAATAATTTATACAAGTCTGAAAAGTAACGCCTGTGTAGACTGAAACTTTTACCAGTTGGAGTATTTTGTCGATATCTTTGAATAGGAAACGTACGATAGAGGGATCATCAAAGTACAGATAGTACTGAACATGGCCTGGAATAAATAGTGGGAAATATCAAAGAGAATTGTTCAAAGAAAGAAGGTAAATGAGCTCTTAAATTTAATGTTGTGATTAAAGTAATTAGGTTGAGGCTCAAAGTAGAATAGAAGGGTTAGTTAAGAAGAAATACGGATTTTGACGTAAAAAAATATAAATCAAAATGTGATGAAAGCTCTGCCGATGAAAATTTTGAGACGAAGTTTTACATTATCGAAATTGCACGCACTGAGATAAGAAGATATAAAGAAAGATGGAAACACCAAACAGCGTAGATAATGAATTTAGAGAATGAAAATATTATACATGTTGTCTGGTAGACCTGATAGGTTGGTATTTTAATACCAGATTAGGATGTAGTGTGTCAGATCGGTACACCGTAGGATTGAAGTCCAGTAGAACGAAAAAGACGAGGATAACCAAATTATAGATGAGCGGAGTTATCGAATTATTAAAGATAGAAATTTGAAGGATGAAGATTGTCAAGAAAGGAATAATTAACGACTGTGATACAAAAATCAGCTGGAAAAAGAGTAAAATATTCGTAATGAATAAAGTACCTTCTTAAGGATTACATACAAGTTGTTCGATTGACATGGTAGAAACATTATTATGTTCATCTAATTTATTAGACGGTATGCCTTTTTTTTTTAAAACATATAAATAATTTATAAATTTTCATTCTGTAAATGGTACAGACAGTGGGTTGTTAATATTGCAGAATGATAAGCAAAGCAAAGTGTCTGGATTGACACTTCCGGCCTAGATAGACTGCAACTAACTTTGAACTCCATAAAACTATAGAACAGTTTTCAAAAAGTTATTCGGCAAACCCGTTTATTTCTTTTAATTTCATTGGAAAATTATTTTTAATTAATAAATTTAAAAAAAATTAACGTTTATTATTATTATTATTATTTTACTTTAAAACGTACAAATTTTTCATAGTTTAAAGTAGATTATATTTTAATTTATTATATAAATGATTCTATTACATTTATGATTTTAATAGAGTACATTGTGTATTATGGTTGGCTCACGAAGTAATATGTAATTTCTCCTTTTACTAGTCTAACATTACGATATGCACTCGGCGTGATATATTTCTTCGTCTCGCAAGTTAACTTTCTTACTCACTCATTCACTCTCTGTTACCCTTCTCACACTCTCATTCTTTCTTTTTCTATCTATTTATCTATCTTTCTCTATAAATTCTGCACAAAACCATTAAATAAGTCCTTTATGTTGCTCTAAATACATCAATGAATTTCATCTTGCAGTCTTACTTTATTCGTAACAGAAATAGAGTAGTCCTCGTTTTGAAACGCATAGTAATTCACTTCTGTTGTTTTTTTGCTTGTTACTTTTCAGCTTGATGGAATGTGATAGTTAATTTTAATTAATATTTACTTATAACTGAATATTTGTGAAACCTAACATACATATCCATTTATAAATATTGGTGGGCAAACTCTATAGCTCTGTATTGGTAATTTTTTTGAAAGCTAGTATTTAAACAACTGGATTGAAGGATGTTTTTTAACATAACTCTTATTACAATCAGTGGTTATTGAAAGCCTTAGTAGCGCTAATGAAGTGTACTAAGTGAAGAGTTGTAATATACAACTCTTCAGATAGTTACTAGAATTTGATAATGAATTTATCATGAATGGTTCTTTTGATTAAAATTTAATGCATCTACATATATATATATATATATATAAAAGGATATATAACCCCGTTTATAAGTAGTACTTTAATTTTAAGGTCCTTTCATTGTTATTGGTCGGATAAACAACAGGTAAACGAAATATAAGAAGCATTTAACATATTATCTTAGTACTAAACTCATAAAATTAAAATACTTGAATTAAAAAAGTAAATTTCTTTGAAAATACGAGTAAAATCATATAAGATAGATCTGATTCTTGCTTTAATAAACTGGAAATTTTGTTCTAATTTGTTTTCTTTATATTTGAGCAGAGGATACGCTTGATTTTATTACACTTAAAAAGAAACGGGTTTTTTTCTATAATGAGCTTTAAATTTGTATACCTTAACGTGGTGTAAATATAAAATAAGTCAAATTTTTTAAAATTAAAATGATAAAATTATATCCAAAATCGTTTTAAAAGTTTTTGTTAATTAATATATTTCTAGATCTAAATAATAAATAATTTTTTTGTAAGTAGATTATTTTACCCCTTGTTTGAAAAATGTAAATTTTCTTAAAGTTTAGAAAATAGTATTTTATGTATTTGATTAAAAAGTACTTCAAATAATAATTAGGTTTTAAATGTTTCGCCATGTCTAAGGACCTAACAGTCTTTGGAAACATTGAATGTAAAATTAAAAAAAAAAACTTGTTGCTTAATTGAGCCTTCCGATCGTTTTTTTTAAAAATTCTCTTAATGCAACATTTGCTTATTAGTTAAGCTAAATTTTGTTTTCGATGGTGAGTAGTTATTTACTCGGGGAAGGAAAAACTATGAAAATAAAAGATCCTCGTTCTTAGTTTGGTTTTTCAACAGTAATTCGATGAAATATGAATTGATTTTTATACGTGATGGGACTTTCCGTTCTTTTCTCCAGATTTATAATATAAATGAATTCAATTACTTGTTTAGAAGTAAAACAGGTTTTGATTTGATGAAAAGGTAACAAAAAAATATACAGTGTTAGTGGATTTACAAAAAATTCCCGTTCTTTTTTCATGTAAATTGTTATTCTGCATAGTATTCCTCTCGCTGAATTAATTCCTCATGTGGTAATGATTCTCTCACGTGTTACCCGGTTCAAAAGTATTGTGACATAACTGTATTACCTGTTACTCTTTATTTATAAATTGTGTGAATTATACATTTTAATTGGTCATCACAAAAAAATTGACTAATTTTAATTGTAAGAGTGAATAGAGGGGAACTACGCAAAATACCAGTGGGCGCAGAACAAAAATTGTTAAAATATACACTAAAGTTAATAATAATGGAAATAAAGTTGCTAAAAAAATTATCAAAAATAAAATTTATAGTACGAATTGTATGGGTTGGTCTAGTGATAAACGCGTCTTCCCAAATCAGCTGATTTGGAAGTCGGAAGTTCCAGCGTTCAAGTCCTAGTAAAGTCAGTTATTTTTACACGGATTTGAGTACTAGATCGTGGATACCACTTCATTTACACTCATACATATCATCCTCATTCATCCTCTGAAATATTATCTGAACGGTAATTACCGGAGGCGAAAAAGGAAAAAGTACGAAATTGTAGATTTGACTCGAAAGTCCGGATAAAAATGAAAAAAAACCCAAAAAATCGTGAATTGTTATTTTTAAGGTCATGTTTGTCGCTAAAAAAAAAAAAAAAAAAAAAAACATTTAAACAAAATGTGAACTATAAATCGGTGTAAATTTGATACATTAATTTTTTCAAAACATTAACTGTGTTCATATCAACTGCAGCAAATCCTTTATAATGATGACTTAGTTAATAAGATTCAAGCTATTTAAGCGAGATAAATAAACTCTATGAGTAAAAAGAAATTTATAAAATTTACGTGGATAAACAATGGAAAAAAAAACAGATGTCAAGCTAGACATTTTAACATTGGGAATAGATATGTTATGGGACACAATGAATCGAATACATTAGAATACCCGTTAAAAGTTAATATTTTCCAAAAGGATTACGTAAGAGAATCTCTTTAAAATTGACTTTAAGTCAAAAAAAATTTAACACATATGAAATAAGACAGGTGTAGAAGTATTTAGTTCCTATTAGAAAACGATAAAAGAGAAAATACTCATTTTTAAGTTAAAAAAAAAGCTACATACCGTCTTTAGCTTATTGAGAATCTTTAGTCAACTTTTCTCAGATATAATTTTCATCTACGATGTCTTAACACTTTTTATTTATTTCATAAAATTATGAAATAATTTTATTCATAAAATGTAGGCCATGTGTATATAAAACTGTTAAGGACATTCGATTGTTTCTGATGAATAAATGAATTTTTAATATTGTTAGTATTTTTATGTATATCGGATAACAGGGTAACTTACTGTTGTAAATATTTAAGCGTAAGCGAAATAAGTCAAAGGTAGATTTAAGGTAAGGCTTTAGGCTATAAGTAACCATAAAGCCATCCATCCGTCTAAACCGAAAACGACTAAAGAACAGTTGAATTTTAGTTTACAACGCAACACAACAGAACACACAAGGAACAAAACGAACGAGCGAACGGTTTTAAATCACAATTCTTTATTCATGGCTTTGATGGAGAACAATATGGTAATGTTAGATAGAGGGAGAGAAGTAGATAGACGTAGAGGTGAGGTACGGCAATAAAAGTCTTGTTTACAGTTGATGGACGACTGTGAAAAACCGGCCCTTCCACATCAACGAGACACCCTGTATCATCTAAATCACTCTGCACATATAACATTCAAAAGTCAAGTCCGTGCACTTTTCCGTTCTGTTCTTCTTTTAAAGAAAGAGAATTCATCATCATATATTTATTACTTAACTGAATTGTATTCTATAATATCGTTCCGTATAGGGATAGTATTGTACACTTCTATATAAATCAATATATTAAAATGACCTGGGCCGCCGCAACTATTTGATTTGCTTTTTTGGTTTGTCGGGTTTCATGGAGTATTTATCTAGTTGTTTGTTGGAAGGTCGATTCAAACCCGCTTGTCGTTTTTATATCTCTTACACCTCTCATTCCTCTTCAATAAAAGGACCACCTATTCTTTGTGCTGAATTAGTAATTTTTTATTTTTATCCGAATAATTAAAGTTTATTATTGTTTAGATCGTAAATCATTCTTTATTATTTTTTTAAACCGGTTTTTTGCCTTATATTTGTAAGAGTAAAAATCTAATAAAATTTGAAAAATTAATTTTTTATTTAGAGACTAAATCGTATAGACTATTAGAAAGTACCGAATTATAAAAAAAAAATTATAACCGTATTTTGATGGATATATCCATTTTAATCAATTCAGTTTTGTTTTTTTTCGTATTCTAATTAGTTTATCAAAATCAGGAAGAATATGCTGGTTGTAAATACGCGGATTACACGGCAACAAATCCACACATTTCGATATTTGTTACTGTCTATGTAGTACAATTGTAAAAGAGATTTGTCCTTGCTCTCTCTCTCTCTCTCTCTCTCTCTCTCTCTCTCTCTCTCTCTCTCTCTCTCTCTCTCTCTCTCTCTCATAAAAATACTTGTGTAAATGACTAAATTAAATTAAAAGTATATTATTATTTTATTAATATTATTATTTTTATAAAAAAAAATTCAAATTTTAATTAAAATAAAACCATCTAAATAAACCTTTTAAAGGGCTCAGTAAGCCTGCTAAGAAACGCTGATAATAATTGTGTATGGGATTGTGTAATTGTCAAATTGTATGAGTAATTACCACCTATGAATCTGCCAAATCTGCAAATTGAAAAATGTTGATGTAAAGTAATAAATAAAAGAAAAAGGTAGTACTGTGAGGGAAGACGTACATGAGATATATACCTATAATTTAATAAATTTCTTGTAGGTTGTTCTATATTTTATAATTTGATCACTTCTGAAAGTTAAGCTATAACGATTTCATTGCTTAATTTTTGTATGCATATTACTGATTTAAACATTTTTCCATTCTCGAAATCCCGATTACAACATTTTTTTTAACGACTTTTCGATGAAACGTACGGTATTACTTTCGGTTGGTCGGTTAAAAAACATCAGATTACGTAAGGAAAATTGGGAACTATAATTATTATTAGTTAATTTAATAGGATAGATTTTTAGAATCTATTTTCACATAGGATTAAAATCCTGTTCTATTACTACTAATAATATAAATCAATACCCACCGGGTTGGTCTAGTGATGAACTCCTCATTTGAATACTAGATCGTGGTATCGGTGTTCTTTGGCGGTTGGATTTCAGTTAACCACACATCTCAGGAATGGTCGACTTGAGACTGTAAAAAACTACACTTCATTTACATTCATACATATCATCCCCTGAAGTAACATCTTACGGAGATTCCGAAGGCTAAAACAGACAAAGAATGAATAATATAAATCATTATTATTTTTTAATCAGTTAGTGGAGGAAGTGAAACAGGTACATAATTGTTAGACTGCATAATTTTTGTTTTCCACTTCAACAATTTCAGCCACATTTCAACAATTTATTAAACAACTTGAACAAATAAGGTATCATTTTGTTCACAATAAAAAGCTTAACATCTTATATAATAAAACATAATTCTCGATAAAACTAATTTTTATAAAGTTATTAACGATTAAAAGATTTTAATGCCCACCGTTTTGGGATTTTTAAACGATTAAATGTTCAAAATTATTTATTTTATAGAAACTGTTTCAGGTAGACACGAAGTCTGTAAATAAAGCAGATTTGCTCATTTTTGCTTTTTTTGGGACGTGGTGAGTTTGAAGTGTGCCACTCCTTGCTGTAGCATTTTGTTTCTGGGTCGTACTCAAATATCCAAGATTCATCACCAGTAATAACATTGTTTAAGAAAATTAGGATCAGTTTCAATTTGCCCTAGAAGATCGCGGCACACTTCCACCCTGTTTTTCTATTCAACAATGAGGTTTTTTGGGGTCAATTTTGCACAAACATTTTTTCTTGTCTAATACGTTTGCCAAAATTTTATGGACTGTGGTATGGTTCAAATCCAATTGTTCTGCAGTCATTCTGACAGTTAATCGCCGGTCGTACCGTATCAAGTCTCTGATTCGCTCAACATTGTCGTCACTTTTTGACGTTAACGATCTTTCAGAGGGTGGATCGTTAGCAAGTGATTCCCGGGAATCTGAAAATTCTGTCATCTCCATACACCCTTTTCAATTTTGAAAAAGTTTCAGTAGCATTATCACCGAGTTTAACACAAAACTAGATTGCACAAAGTTTCTCATAATTAGCATCACTCATTTTTGTAACGCACAACAAAAATTCGTTTCACGAAAATTTTGTTTACATCTCACGTAGCAAAAATAGACTAAAAATATTAATATCTAATATAAATCAGCTGATCGTATAACCATATATTTACTAGTAACTTTACAGTGTTGCCATTTTGGCTGCCAAAAAGAAACTAGTCTCATTACTTTATTTACAGACCTCGTATATACCAAACTTCATTAAGATACTTCTATCCGTTCTTGAAAATATACATTTTTATTGGAAAAAAAATGAGTCAAGGTAGAGCATTCATCCATATATGATCTTTTTTGTTTATTTTGATATGAAAATTCAGTTTGAGTTTGGCCTACACCACTCGGGAATCTATATAATAACATAAGCTTACTGAAATGGCTGTTGATTTTTTCAGGACCAATTTCTTAATATGAGTTCATCACCACCCAATGTGGTGTAAGATTTATAGAAATATATATGCTTTTTTAGAGACTCGTAAAAAAAATTTACCAGTTACAAGGTATCATGATTCCTAAAGGAAAAATATATTATTAGTTTTTAATTAATCTTCCTCACCTCATAACCATTATCTTGGTTTAATTATTTATTTTAATATTGTTTTGTAGACGTGCATCTATTATTTATTTTTGTATAATTTAAATTTACGGAAAAGTAAATAAGTTATTAGAGTGTATTCTTGATTGAAAATTGATTGAAGTTAGTGTTTGGTAAAATAATGAGCGTTTTATTGATTTATTTTCTTCTGATAAATTTTATTACTTTTTCCCCGGCTTAAACAAGATGGATTAATATGCCTGGGTTATACATGTGTGGTTGTGTATTGACGTGCGTTCACACATTTTCGAATGTAATGCTTGGCAAGATGAGTTTAGTTTTTACTACAGGAAGTAAAGCGAGAGATAGGGAAGTGGAAGGAGAATGAAAACAGAAGGCCGCGTGGAAGATGATTCAGGTTATAATACACACACACAAACGCACACACGGGCAGGTGGAAGGAAGATGGATTGGCAACACATTCTGACTGTAAAGCTTTGAGCCCAGTTTCAGTTGTAATTATTAGCGGTAGTCAGAACTAAGTAATGGATCCATTATCCCAATGGAACAGGGGGCAGTAGAGGCAGATGAGGGAGTTACACAAAAAGAAGGTCATACCGGCCTTCCGTCATTCCGGCAGCTAAGATCCTTGTCATCATTCGTCATCGGACTCCTAGATTGATTAGACGGCCGTGCAACCGAGCGGCCAAGTGATCAACACGCCAGTGGTTATACCCGTGTTGAGTGTGGAGGAGTAGTGTCTGAAGTCTGGATAAAGCGTACGCGGAGTTTTTAAGCTAGGGATAACGCTTCATCTATCTACCTAAATTTTTGAATGCTGATTAAAAATATTAATGAAATCTTTATTTATTTTTATTAAAAAGTAACTGAACTATTATCTCGATCGGATAATCGATTATCTATTTCTTTTCCTCAAAATAAAAAGGTTTCAATAGATTTAGTTTTTAACTACATCCATCTGAAAAATAACTTTCATTATCATAACCAGTACTCTAAAAGTATAATAACAATAAAACTTAGTTTTTATTTTGAAGAGGTTTTATTTAATAACATTCTAAGCATAAAAGTCATCTCAAAAGAATATTTATAACTTGAAGAACGAATGAAGCCTGAAGTTAAGTTTGTAAATAATAATTATATAAAAAAAGTTATAATTGAAAATTTAAAAAAGGTA
Organism: Lycorma delicatula; assembly: GCF_047948215.1. Taxonomy (NCBI): domain Eukaryota; kingdom Metazoa; phylum Arthropoda; class Insecta; order Hemiptera; family Fulgoridae; genus Lycorma; species Lycorma delicatula. The sequence goes on along the minus strand of NC_134458.1, from coordinate 135,804,717 downwards.
CGTTTGTGTGATTTACCTTAATAAATCTACTTAATAAAGAACTACTGAAATCCACGGATTATGGATTATTCTACGGGATACGTGGAAAAGTTTTAATAATATTCTCTTTTATCCGGAAGGATCCAGATTAGAATTCTGTCCATTTTTCGCCCATCAGAGTTCAACTGAATACAAAACATGTAAATGAGTAACAGTGTATTGTTTCTGAAGAAAATAAAGTGTTACAACTAGTAGACAGGGGGAACAAGAGATAAATATATTAAAAATTAAAAAACACGACTGCCAAAAAAAAACATTTCTCTTTAATAAAGGATAATTAAAGAGCGTGCGGGTGACAATTTTGTGTATAATATAATTTTATTTTCAGTTTTTAAAATTACGTTTGGTTTCAAAGATATAACATTTCCGAATAATGATTTGTTAAATCGAGAGTGTATCTGATGCACACAAACGTTAGCCTTCAACCTACTAACAAATACCCCGTTTAAATTTTGAAAATCGGAATTTTATTTGCAGATATATTATAAGAGCACTCTATTGCACCTCCCAAAAAAAGCGCCTCATCGGCATCCCGTTTGTTACCAGTGATGATTGGTCTAGCCTCAAACGAGATGTTTGCATCACCTCACCACTCCAGTCTCACACGCAGTCCCTAAGGAAAGCCGGTCATTATTAAACAGAAATTTTTTAAATTTATTTAATATTATTTTATTAGATGTAAATTTAGTTTTATTGTTTTCGTAAAATTATTCATTCGATTGATTCGAATCATTCAGTTCAAACCCAGCTCACACAATGATAGAGGCTCACAACTCGCAGTTCATTAATTCAATTCATTAATGTTTGTGCTTCAACCGGGAAATCTCCACTACTACATATATATACATATTTATAAAGCCTATGACACTCCCGGTAACGTAAGGTATTCCAACGCGGGGTCATACATCTAAATCAGTTCAGCCGTTGAGCTGCTACGGTGGAACAAACTTGCATACATGCGTATACACCCTACATCATTACACTCCTTTTTGAGCGGTCGTGTAAAAATGAAGAAATAATGAGAAGGTTGAACGAGAATATAAGCTAAAACAGAAAATATCTTGGGACACGTGATCAGAGGATTGATAAAAACAATGTTAAAAAATCAATAAAAAGTTCAAAGTAGCTGGTAAGATGAAAAAACCATGTATGATCTAAACTGAGGTATCATAAACTCAAAAGTGTAAATAGAAATACAAAAAATGGAGATGAACGTGGCGTAAGAAGCCTGCCACAGGGAGATATCCATATATTAATGATAATTATATTTTGCGTACAATATCCATATAATAAGCCACTTTACCAAAAAGGAATCTTTTTGTTTGTTTGATACTATGATATAATGATTGCCATTCCGAAGGGTAACAAACATCGTATCCCAAGTTTATTAAGGAATCTGAGGAAAGAAGTGGTTTCTCGTTGTCTTTTATTTTGAACCGAATATAATACTGTTGCAAATCATCATTCCATATATTGTAAGTCTATCATTTAATCTTTCAGACTGGTAAGAATCTTCATCATCTGGTGGCAGGTCCCTTATGCTAACTGCTGTCTCCATCCATCTCTGATTCCCATCTCATGTTTACTAACCAACTGATTATCCAGTGCTACATTCATTATTCGATAAAATTATATATTAATGATTACAAAATTTTAATGATCAACATTTTCAAGATCAAGTTTAATTTAAATATATCAATCAGTTTCTAAGAAATCAAATTTTATTTAAAAAAGAAAAAAAGAAAATAGAGGGCAGGAGAAATGAACCAAGATAGGACATTTGTCTGCATGAACGTGTTTGTTTATTTTGATGTTCTGAATTAGTCCCTTACATTTCTCCAACATCTCCCGACAAAAAACAAACACGCACACATACACATGCACGCATATATATTATAAAATATTATTAGTTTTTTTTATAATGTTCAAAAAATTAACTTTTTTCTTTTAATTTTAGATCACTCAAAAATAATCGTAAAGAAACAAAAAAATAAAAATAAATAATTAAGTTAAAAAATCATGTTAAAAGTAACATACTCTGTTATCTAAATAAATAAAAGACAATCTTCGTTTTGTGTGTGCCTTAATAACTCAAAAACTACTTAACCGATTTCGCTGAAAATTTCTCATAAATAAATATTTTCTTAATTTAATGCAGTTAACATTTATGATTGATTCGTATGATATTTTGATAGTCTTTAGTTACATAATTTTGCTTTGCTAATTCAATACCATTAAATGCTGCCTTCCTTCGTCATACAGTGTGAGTATAATCAGTGTAAATTGTTTTATTCTGACACGGTGGCTGTGTTATTAATTAGAATGGAACAAAAATAAATTATTGTGTTAGAAGACTGTTTTGAGGAACGCTAGTTACATTTAAATTGTTTGGACGGACCTTTTACTGTCTTCACATTACAAGAAAACATGTGTTTACTTCTGTGCGTTGATAATAGTGATTATCGGTTGTTGATACATACATATTCGGTTGTTGATACAGGCGTTGATAATTGAAATTATAATAATTTGATTTTGTTTTTTAAAAAGTTATATAAAATTTTCAATCTAAACAAAGACTAGTTTAACTTTATTTTCATTATCTCATGATATTAAATTTCATTGTTTTTGTTAGTCATACAAAAAAATTCCCAAATTCACAAATAAATTCCCACTGTTGAAAAATTCACGATCTTAGAAAATCAAATGACGTTGTATTTAACGTTCAACAGATAGTCCTCACCAACAAAACAGCGAGCGGTCTAGTGGTAGGAAATCAAACAAGTTACTTAGTTAATACAATAAATCACTTAACCTAAAAATTGGTTTATTGAATATGCCAGTATCTATGTGAGATGATGTTTCAAAGTTAATGTATAATATTTGTAAAAAATGTAATTTATTTTCTTTTACAAAAGATTCATTAAATTAGAACCTGAATGTAATATATTAAAAATTGTACTAGAAGTTCCACATCTTTCACTATGAAAGTGATAATTTAACATTTCGCAGAATACAATAAAAAAAAATAAATAAGTAAAGTCTATAAAATAAATCTCATAAACCCTAATATCCAGTTTTACATAATGTAATCATAAAATTATTATTCTTTTTTTAATGCGGTAGTTTTAAAATGCTCTTTTTTATTAAATATTTATGAATTAGTTAGCTTACGGTATGAGTGCAGGTAGGTTAATATATTCAGATTAAATAGTGGTAAACTTAATATTTTGGTTAAGAATCCGGAATTGTTTATGAAATAATTCAATTGCAAAAGATTAAAATTTGTTTTCCGAATTATATTAAAATTACATGCATATAAAATAGTGCAGTTTTCCTTTCAATTTTGGGAAAATTGTTTATAAGTATATAAACAAATTTCTGTGCAAAACCTTTTGAAAAATCTATAAGAGGAATCAATTCAGCAATTCTCTAATAAAAATTAATCCGATTAATAGTACATTATGCAACAAACCTATAATGATAGCCATTATTTCACAAGTGTGAAGTAAGTTACGACACGAGCCTTGGCGAGTAAACATCACAAGAGTGCATTAATCGCCATTATACAGAGTTGCATACCATGTTTTTTCAACGGCTGAGAAAATATTGAGATTATTAATTTAAATCAATGGTTGAATGCTTTGTTTACGAATTTTTTTTTGATTTCTCAAAAAATACATTTTTCTCAACAACACGTTTTTGTGGCAGTAGGTTATTACTCAAGTCCTGCCTTTTCTTTAATATCAATAGGTATTAAAGACATTTCTTTCTCAGAATCCGACATAATTTACAAAAGAATAATCAGTAATATAGAAACTTAATTACCTATTTAGTGTATTTTCAAATTAACCACTGCTTACTAATTATTAAATCGAGTTAAAAGATCAAAGTAAAAAATCAGCTGATTGGTCAGTGATTGAAAAGAGTAGCTTTTGATTGGTTGAACACCTGTATCATAATGTAAATCTATTTCATAATGCCCCCCATTATGATAAAAAAACCGCGTAACTCAAACGTTACGATACAGCCGTAGAAAAAAAAAATTTTTTTAACCGTTATTTCTATGTTACAACAAGTTCAAGATTTTCATTGCGACAACTGCAAAATTCTTTTCCTTATTAAATAACTCAATATATATAATAAATTGTTTCAGAACAGTAAAAGATTAGAATAAATTATTTCCTATAAATTATCTAGAATAAGCACCATACTGATGTACGAGTTGAATTAGAATTGCTTTCCCTCATAAAATTTTAATGTTAAAACTTAAAATAGCGAACAGAGGGATAATGAAGCGAGATCAGGAATTTATTTTTTCTGATGTCCTTAATAAGTTTAAGTTTGACTAACATTCCCAAAACTTTCTGTATATATATATATATATATAATTATTATATAAAGAGACAAGTCTTTTTTGTTTGTTCCCAATGCTTGTGAAAAATAAAGAACCAATCATTACGAAAATTTAACTATAGCTTTCTTATGACTCCCGGAATGTTTACTACAAGTTAAACCTCACCAGTCTCCCTACTACGAAAATCATAAATAAACCAGTTATCAATTAAAAGTCTAGTAAAATTTCCCCGAACGAACATTGTTATTATTATTATTACTGTTCTGTAAATTATTAATTTATTTCTAACAGTTATCTGTAACTTCTATTTACGCAAAATTCGCTAAGTTAATATAATCTGTTTATCAAGTGTTTTAACGGTTTATGACACATTTTTTTTCAGTTATCAAAATGTTAGTTTTTCTGAAATTTTGGGGTCTTACAGTTGAATTGCAAAATTTATATTTATATATTATATTCATTTTAATAAGCTTTACGTTAATGCGTTTAAACAATTGATAGTTACACCGTTATTGCGTAATGATAGTTTCAAGATTTTAATTTTTACGGCTATTTAGAGGTGAACCTGACGGCCGATCGCGACAATTCGTGTATTTTTGTAATCTTGTAACGATGCTAAATCTGAATCCGAAATTAAAAATAAAAATCCGAGGCAGAAATTGTTCACACACATACATGTTTAATTCAGTAACGAAGTATTCGTTGTTAAAAAAGAAACGTATTATTAAATGACCTGGAACGTCAATACTAAATTTAATGTCATTGTCTATATTGATTTTTCCCTATGTCAGTATTGACTTGTACAGAAAGTTATTATTGTTTTACTAATTTTAATAGCATTGACTAATCTGACGAGGATTCACCCCACGCAAGAAAAAATGCACTCTGTAGATTTCTATATCCTGATCTAAGAAGTTCCATCAGGGTAAGCCATTCACGTACAATTTCGTATTAATAGTTTCATAACGCAAAGGCCGGCGAGTTCACAGATAGGAAGAAGAACCTCTAGGACTACTAGAATTAATGATCGTAGGTAATGTTAGGTTTCAAATTAGCTTTTGATTATCACCCTAATATTGACTATCTGAATTTTAAATATATTCAAACAGGTAACATAATTAAAATATGTTTCCATTGCAATAGAAATATGAAACTCCTGGACTTTGATGTGATTGGGCAAAATTAGAACGACTTCAATATACTCTTGATTTCATAAAAATTAGATTTTGTGAACACATCTTTTCACTAAAAATTTTATTTTATCCATTAAGTTGTGAACAGTGATAACTGTGAGAGAAACAGTTCACATGTAATTACCAAAGGACTATTTCCAATTTTTGAAGTGTTATACGCATATATTGCGCGGGCGAAGCCGTGACGTGGGGATTCTAATATGTTTATAAAATGATGATCTAAACATCGATGTATCGGTTATTCGTTGTATTGGTAGAAAACTTACTAATAGATATCGGCTGAATTTTTCTTTTTATTTACGAGGTTTTATTTTATTTTTTTATTAATCCAGATATCGAATTTTGAAGTTTTTCTGTTAACAATATATTATAAAATCTGTTTGACTCTTATTTGTATTGGGGTTAGATCCCTCTTCTTGTTATTATTTTAATTGAACTGTGGTATAACAGTTTTTACTCGTATATAAATTTAATAATAAATATTTGTTTTGATATATTTTTGTTTTTCACATTGTTTTTCTTCTTTGATTTGTTTATTGGATAAAATAAATCTTTAACGCTTGACAGATTATTAGTTGAGTGGTTGAATTAAATACTACGAGTAATTTATAAAGGACATGATATACTGTAGAAAACTTATTCGACTTTGTTCTTTGTTAAATTATACAGTTATGCAACTAACAGTAATTGTATCAGTATATTTGAATATTTTATCATGAACAATAAATTATAAATTGCTATAAATGTTATTATACGGCTTTATATTAAAGTTATAAGGATTATTGGGAAAATTTGAATGGGAGATTTCGTTTCTGATGTCTGCAAAGTATCATTGCACGAACGTGTGTCTTTCTAAGGCAACAGCCAGTGGATCGATGTTTCCGCAGTTAAAGGGCCACTGACTCTACGGACTATTCTCATGTCAGATCAGCTATCTGACACTTCCACACTTATATTCCTTTCTGTTTCTTACTTAAACTTAGCAAAGCTATTATTTCTATTCTAGTTATTATTATTCATTTCTGTAACGTTGTTTTTTTATGCATTTTACACAACTATAATATATTTAAATGTAATTGATAACTGCAGTATAATTTTAAACAAATTCATTTATTACGGTTTCTGGGAATAGAAATCCATAAAATTATTAGAAAGATAACTTTGTAGAGAATGTTTATAAAAAAATACTGTGTTAAAAAATGTGTTAACTCCAATGAGTTAAAAACTCATACTGTAACAATAACTCATATTAAATTAATTAAAACGTTTTTATTATGTGAATTTGAAATTTATTTACCGACATTTAGTTTTTCCATGACCTTGAGTAAAATGTACGTATATAATTGAAGCAATCAGTATCACGGCTATCCAAAGAAGAAAAAACACACTATGTAATTAGATTAATTGAAAATAAATTCCATAATATTTATTCGTAACTAAAACTTAATAAATAAAAATAGAAAGTATTTTAAAACGGATGACGCTAAAGAGTCGTATATTAGTGAATAACGGTGAAAAAATTTGAGTTCTATGTTCTAGTAACATTTATCTTTTAAGTTCGTTGTCTTTTTATAATTAATACTGAACGGAAAAATATAACGTTTTTCGAGCTGGATTAGATATTCAATTTCCTAATTGTGCATTGGAAGAGGAGGGCCGATAGCACTACCAATGTTATGTTCAAATAAAAATCTCTTTAATTTTCAAAAAAAGAAAGTACGATCTATTAATAAATATCTATATTTAAGTGATACGCACAGAGCGTGTGTTTAAAAAAAGGACATGCTGAACATCTTTACATCATTAAATAGTTTTATTTAACAAACTGAAGGAAAAATGTCTAATGATTATTTAATTTTTTTTTTAATATCTCTAGTTTTTTCTAAAATCATGTAGTTTTTGTTAAGTAATACACTGAATAGTAAATTTGGTATCTGCAATTTTTATATAACATTTAAACAGTACTCTAAAAATAAAACACATTTAAATTTTTTTAAAATGGCTGCCATTTAATCTTATACTGAATTTCTTATAAAACAATTGAAAAAGGAAAAATTTGTATTTTTAATTTTTAAGAAAATAATGCTTTATCTACAATTACGTTAGGTTAAAAATCTAATAATATCAGTTATTAATTAAATCACTTAAATAAAGAAAAGTCAAATAATATTTTTTTTTTGGGGGAGCTTTAATATTTTAGTTAGCACTCCATTCGTACGAAGTCCAATCAAATTCGATTTCTTTCTGTATCCTTGACAGCATGTCAAGTATAATAGATAGTTGCTATTGGGTCTGAAGATTCATGGCTGTGATAATTTTCAGGATGTTCAAGGTCTCGAATCTTTGCATTGTATCATATGTTTTACAAATACATACATAAAAAAATTAAATATTATAATGGTCTGGATTTGTGTTGGCCAAATTATCAGCTCTCCTTTTCTAATCTATTGGTTTAGAATAGATGTTCCATTGAACATCTGTTGCGGCATATTACCACGAATAGGTATAGGTTAACGTAAAGTCATTAGCATAATAACAGATGGAAAACAATAAATACAATTCTAGCCTTATTATGTTAAAGAAAATGAATTCTAAGATTAAAAACTATTCTTACATTTAACGGGTTCTGACCGTGTTGTTTTCTAATACGGGTAGTTTAATCAATTTTTTTTTTTTGAAAGATAAATTTATATTTTTAGAATCTTGTGGATGGGGATATGAAATGTAAATTTGTAGAATATGAAAAATGCTATGCCTGACTGGGATTCGAACCCGAAAACTTCGGATGAAAGGCTGAGGCACGGAGTATTTATTTTCTCCCTAAATAAATTCCTCTCGTCATCAAGTAATAAATCAAAATTATTTATGTGGTCAAAATTAATATACTAGTTATTATTTGACTTATCATAATAAATTAATTTACGATTAAAGAATGGTTATTTTTTAAAGACTAGCCGGTTTTAAAAAGTTTGGGATTAATAATTTTTAACAACTATTTTAATTTATTTTTTTGTATACTGTTAAATTTTACGTTTAAAATATGCATAAAACATTTGTATTAAAATATTCATTAGATGAGAAATAATAATTCTTTTCTAGAAAAACGAATTATTTTTAAATCTTTGTTAAGCAGACAGCTTTACATGTAAAATCACTTCTCGAAATTTGCAATGATCTTACTTAAAAAAAAAAACATTTTAACAAATAATTAATAAACTTATGTTTATATAGACTTAACGTGACGTTTAATAAACTTATGTTTATTAATTATTAGAAATTAATTAAAAGAAAATGTATATAATTTCTGTATTTTTTTCGCTATTAATCCAAGTATTGTTCATATGATTGATACAATTCTGTTATAGTTGTAAAATAATAATAATTTTTAAAACTAAGGATAAAATAGATTACGAAGAAATAATTTTGTTTCCCTAATACTTGCTGATTAAGTGAAAAGTATGAAATGAGTTTTTAAGTTCAAAATGACCTTATCATTAATATTCAAAAATTACACAGGTCAACAAAAAAATAGTAATTTGGAACTTAGATAAAAGTAGGTGAATAGAATGTATTTCTTTATGCTGAATCTTAAAATGAAATAAGTTTTTTTCATCATCCTCAGATTTTTAGTTATGACCCTTTAAAATATTAAGAAACTTCCTAAATAATAGAATACAAAAATAATAATTAAAACTAAAATTTCTACCTTTATTTTGCAGACGTTATCTTAATTTCTTATTCCTTATTTGTTCAGTGAATCTTCTCTTTTTTTCATCCAGCAGTAGTCACTCATAATAGATTCGTCCCATCTGCCTTGATAATGTTGTTCCATCTGAAATATTCTTGGTGGAACCTTTCTCCTTGTTCGTCGTTGATTTCACCAAGTTTAAAGGGAAAATGTCCAAATGAGAATGTAAAAAATGAATTTTCAATGACATTCTGCAGCCTAAATTTTTGAATTTCACTAAGAGTTCATTTATAAGCTGATCATGGTTTTCAGCTTTTTTGTTTCCAAGATAACCAGTATCGACATCTTTGATTGATTTCCATGCTGCTAGTTCTTTACTATTCAGTTTGCTGTCAAATATATTTTCACGAATTAATTTTCTTATTTGTGGCCCATTGAACATTCCCTCTTTAAATTTGGCTTCACTCAATTGTGAAAAAATCTCAGTTAAATATTTAAAGCCGTTTTTCCATCTTTATCTAATGTTTTTACAAGATTTTTCTTCAGACCTACTTTTACAGTGGTGGTAAAATAATAAGATCTACTTCGACAAAGGAAATGTTGACAACATTTTCCTTTCCTTGGGTTAACGGTTTTCCTTTTGGCAGTCTTTAACTGCATAGTGCTTATCTGACTATCCCACAATCACAAGAAACACATATATTTTGTAAAGCCACTCTGGAGACCGAGAAGAAGCCCTATCGCTTTCAGGTCAAGAATGATTCGCCGTGAGTATTCATCATACTTAATAGCCTTTAAAATTTTTGACATACTTTCATATGTTTCTTTCATTGCTACCGATGTAGAAGAAAACTTATTCAAGTTATTAAGCTTCTTTTTGATGAGTGTATAAGTAAACGCCGATGATGAATAACAAATTTAGTATCCGGTTCAGCGATTAACCCCTAACATTATGCAGGAACAAATTAAACCATTTTTTTCTAAAGTATTTCAGTAAAATTTCGTTTCGATTTCTATATAATGAAATTTTAGTATCCTTTTTTAAAAAATTCCATTCTTTAAGACGTGAACCTTGGAGTTCTGCATGTTGTTTCGATAAATACAAATCACGAATTAGATCGCTGAGTTCTGTTTGTTTGATGAGGTGAGGTTCAGTATTTGATTCTTCTGGATTGTAATTAATATCTATTGAAGTTTAGGATTAATTGAGCCTTCTGGGGAATCAAAGATTTCTTTCCAAGAAGTTGGAGCAATTGGAATCGGTAAATCAACACAATGAAGTATTGGTCTCATAGCTGAACGAACATTTGGGTATGCATACTGCTTTTTTTGTTTGAATTGTAACCAGTAACACTTGTTAAGCAAAAATAACAGTCATCATAATGGTTTGTAGGCTCTCGCAAAATCATAGGTACGTGTGGAGCCCAAAATTTATCTTGATCTCCCAAGGGACAGTCAAAATTATGTTTGTAACCAGTTTTCAGCAGATTTGATACTGGTTTTCGTTGACTTTTTGTGATGAATTCTCCGCATATGTAACAAAAAATATTTAGAGAATTTTTCCAAGACCGATTTTTACACATTGTAAAGCTTAAAATGTTTTAATGAATGAAAAAATGAAATTGAAATACTTAATTATAAAAATAAGTTTTAATGTATAAATATTTAATTACTTAAAATACTTCATAAAATTGTTACACCATAGAGTGCAATAAAACACAGCTCAAAACGCGCGCGCGCACACACACGCACACATACACACACACACACACAACTTAACAAATGCTGATGTACAGTAAAATAATACCACAAGTTGTTGTTCTGTCATAAAAATGTTTCACTAAATTTATGGTATCACTTATAAAACAATCTTTATAAAAATGCTGCATGATAAAAACCACTTCCACAACTAAAGAATACAGCAAGTCATACAAAGAGCTGAATTCATACTGAAGAAAATTTCATCACGTTGAATTACTCATTACTTGACTCACTGACATGTCTATACATGTCTGGCTTGGCATGAAATGACATTCGACTGTTATGTATCAAATATAGGTTTGCAGCATGTATCACAACCAATAAATTTAAGGGATTTAACTTAAGAACGTTACGTGATGGGTTGTTTCGGAATACATATTCAGATTCAGCATATAAAATACTATATAGAACTTCTACTCCCTTTTCAGTTCCAAATTTTATGTTGACCAGTGTTATCATTTATCTTGAAATTTGTTTTTATGATTAATTATCAAAACAAATTTGGGATTCAGAAACCGTTTTTCCTAGCCTATACCAACCTCCAGATGCACCGAGTAAGGCACAGAAAAGGCTGTTGTACACCAACTATAGCTCTCACAACCATCGGGGAAGCATCAGAAAACGCCGAGCAATCCTCCAAACCAGAGACCAGTCAGTGAAATATGATCAAAGAAGCAAAAAAAGGATAATGACAAACCTGATGCGGCGGGCCTAGAACCGCTAATGGAAATTTTACAAGCCAAAGACAACCCCTATGTCCTGAACTATGTTGACTTCAAAAGCTTCTGGAACCCTGCAAAAGAAACTCAGCGGTACTAGAGCTGTCACTAGAATATACGTCTAATACGATGGGATTCATACGTATGCTGAAATACCTGTATACCTGAAAGTACCGGAAAGAGTATTAAAAATAGGTTTACGTTCGTAATAAACAAATTGGCGCGACATGTTTCGACTAATCAGTCAATGGAGGCTGGTGAAATTACGAGAATATCAGATGAGTACTGCAACGACAGCAGCGCTGAGATTCCTCTCGGCGATAGCCCGCTGGCCGATCCAAGTGTATAGTCGTCTTTCCGAAGAATTTCCCATACACAGACAATAACACCGTATCAACCACTCAATCCTACAATGGAATATTAATGGTTCCACGACCATAGAGAAAATTTTCAGTTTCTTATTAATAGGCTTGGTCTGACTCTGATATGCCTTCAAGAGACTAATTTTAAGACTAACCACTGTGCAGTACTGAAGGGTTACAACGTTGTTTTCATAAACAGATTGGACGTTTCTCACGCCTGTGGTGGTTGGCCATCTACACCAACGATCGACTAACCTTAAAGAAATTCATATCTATATACTGAACTTGAAACTGTGGCTATGAGTTAAACACTTACTTCTGGCACATTTACTATATGTAATACCTACCTCTTTAGCAGTAGGAAGTTTACTGTAGAGAAATTAACAAATGTATTTAGTCAATTATCCAATTCATTTCTACTGGTAGATGATTTTAATGCCCACAACATCATATGGGGTTCCAATTAGTTGGATGTTGGGGTAGGTTAGTGGAAAAACTTCTCGAGAGTCCGGAGCTTCTTTTCCTAAACCTGGGCACACATACAACCTCAACAGATCATTTGGGGCCTTTAGTGTCATCGAGCTAACCATATGTAACGCCTAAAGTGCAACCATAAAGTGACTTCTATGAATGGGGAGTCCTACAGGAACTAAACTATAGGTTAGTGACCATTTCCCTATTGAGATAGCGATTGAACACCTCAAAGTGACCAATATTCTAAGAAGAGTGAACTGTAAGTGGCCAGTGCAGCACGTTGACTGGAATAGATTTAAGGAACTGATTTGTGAAGACGTTTGAGATCAGATGTATGACAGGCGACGGGGCACAGATAATTATTGGGATACTTTCAAAAATCTTTGAAATTAAAATGGAGTCCCTCAGGGAAGTTTTATGCTCTTCGTGGTGGCTATTAATGGAGTAGCTGATGTGATCACTCCGCCGGTGAAAAAAGTATCTTCGCTGACGATATCACTATTACCTATGAGGGAAGAAAATTGAAACTTCTAAGGAAATAATGCAAAATTCGCTGAACTTAGTGCAAAGATGGCACAATGTAGTTGTTTCAAATTGTCTATAACTAACTCAAGATATATTGTTTTTTTTAGACTAGACGGATAGAAGAACATAGTAAAATTAAACTTAGGTGAAGATGAGATAAAGGAAACAAGGAAACAAACGAGATTAGACTTCTAGGCGTGACTTTTGCTGAAAAGCTGACTTTCTCGAGGCACATTAAGTACACTAAGGCTGAATGTCTAAGGAGAATTAAAGTCCTTAAACTCATATCATCTTGCAACTGGAATGCTGACAAACACATCATTCTGAACACGTATATGAGCATTCTTATGTTGAAGCTGTAATACGGGTCTATTCTGTATAACTCTGCGAGAGAAAAAATTAAGGGCTTACTAGACTTCTTACACAATAATTGCATTCGAATATCCATAAGGGCATTTGCCACTACCCCTTTATCAAGTTTACTAACGGAATTCTACGAACTTCCATTACATTACAGGAGGAAATACCAGGCTATCAAATACGCGATCAACAGATCCCATCTGTAATTGTTCAAGACAGATGAGTGAGGCCCGCTCACTCTCTAAACCTGGAGGGGAAAAAGTCCTTACCGCAGCCTTTCAACTTCATACTGCTTTGCTATGTCCAGGAACTAGTCCTGTCTGTTCTGAGGATTCTTGAAAGGAAGAAAATTTTCTTTTTATTTTATTAACTTATTCGGGTACTTTATGATTTTTTTAAACTATAATAAGCATTTTCTTATTATATGTATTGTCTGACGAGCACCTCCGTAAATCTGGTTGACAGCGTTGATTGAATTTGCGTGAGAGCAATTGCTATATACTACATCTACTGTACTATTAACAGTTAAAAGCATCTGTTACGAACTAGCTAACAGTTCTATAAAATTCAACTGTACAGTTACTACTAACTGTTTCAACAAGTGAACTACTACGTCACTATACTCGATGACGTCATGCATAGGCTACTATTACTCACTACCCAAATTCACGGAATTCTACATCGCATAATATTATAAAATTAACACAGCAGTGTTTGGAAAATTGCTGATAAATTGAAAACTATTGACTGAAAAACATCAAAATTTGATCAAGGGCAATGGGAAAAGATTAAGTATTAGGCTGTTTATAAGAGATTAACAATAATAATAATACAAAAAAAAACAGTATTTTTACTACGTTTCGTACAGGCGTAACTTGGAGTAAGGTTTAAGAGTAGTCAAAAAAGTAATTTCATAATTTATTTTTATTTATTAATTTTCTCTACATTTAGAAAATCTTAATAAAAATTAATGGTAAAGGGTATCACAATAAGAACCGATATTCTAATTAAGAAACAACCTTATTTTTTGTCTATTTAATATTTTTGTTATAATAATAATCTAAAAAGTAGTGAGCCTTTTGCGCACGAGGTAGCGTTACCATCCCAAATCTTAGGATATATGAGTCGCAGTGGGTCAGGCCAAATGTCATTTGATAGCTAGTTCAAGTTAGACTTGCAAAACGTGTTGGATATACAAGCGGCGAATTTCGGTCTTCAACTCTAGGAGTATCTGTGGGTTATTGACATAAACGTTTCTTTTCAAATAACCCCGCAAAAAGTAATCACAGAAGTGTGAGGTAACACGACCTTGCTGGGCAGTTCTGATCTCCTAAACGAGAGATACACGATCTGGTAATTTGTTCTGCAATAATTGGATGGTTTCATTGCTGCGTTGCAGATCGCACCGTCCTGTTGGAACCATATGTCTTATTCGTCCACACCTTTCAATTCTGACAAAATAAAGGTTCTGGTGCATCGCACGATAACGAACAGGAATAACTGTAATAGTAACAACAGCGTCATTTTTGAAAAAAATAGGGCCCAATCACTCTCTTAGTCCAAATTGCGCGTCATACCGTCACTTTTTATGGCTCCATGTTAACTCTCATTAGGTTTTCACTGCCCAAAATTTAACGATTCTGTTAATCACGAAGCCGTTAAGGTGGAAATGACCTTCGTTACTAAAAGTTTTTTCCATTCAAATTCATCATCCACTTCCTTCTGTTTCAACACCCAGTTGACGTAGTCTTTTCTTTGTTTATTGTCTCCAGGAAGCAGATCTTAGGTAAATTTAATTTTGTATGCGTAAAGGTGTTTGCCAAAATTCGTTGAACTGTAGCCCGTGAAATATTTCATTGTCGTGCTCGATGGCGTATTGATGTTTTAGGATTAAATATTACACTTAAATTCACTATAGCGATGTTTTATGCAGACTGACCGAACACTGATGCATATATGGTGTATCAACCTTGAAGAATACGTATGCTCAAATTTTTTAATCAACTTGTCGACAGTTGACCGAGATAGAAGCATTGTGTCTACAGAAATGAGTACATAATTTTCTCATTGTTTCCGCCAAATACTCGCCATATTTGTTTTGAATTTAACAATAAATAAACGTTGCTGTAACTCCAAAATGTAATATGGCATTTCTAATAAACTTTAAGTTATCGAATATGATGTCAAATGTGATGGCTTAGAATTTTATTATTCAAAAATGGTGCGTAACTTAAAATTACCGATTGTCACTGAGACAACTTATACAGGTGAGCAACATAAAACCGAACCCAAAATGAAACCGCTACCCAACACTATTTATGAAAGACTCACACAACTAGCGCGTCTAGTGGATATATTACTACTGATTTTATTTATTTTTTTTCCCTACATCCCTGGGCCGGACATCCAATTGAGTATACTCGGCCCAGGGACGTGTCCTTCCGACCCTAAGGAGGTCTCCCCATCCACCGGCTTAACATCCGGCACGACAGGTCAACTCCCCCCCCTCCCACGGTTCTGGATCTTTTGTGCCAACCTCTAATCCCCGGTGGGGGAAACAGGGCCCGGCTATGCCGTTCCCCGCCTCCCCTCCAGGAACTGGGTCTCGGTCATTATGCCTTGCCTCAAACCAAAGGTGCCAGCACCAAGGGCGCAAGCACCCCCAGAAAACCAACACCCTCGGCCGGGTCTTGGTCTTAGCTTAACCCCTCACGAAGGCTTTCCGATGGAGTCCCCGTCCCCTCACAGGAACCCGTACACCTAAGCATACGGGTCCTCCGAGACGAGGCTGTCCATCCTTCCCTACACTTAGCACTCTAGTAACCCCGGCGTCTATATTCCAACACCTTCGTACGGAGAACTGCTCTCGCGAAGTTTGCGAACCATTTCCAGTTATTTTCAGAGGCCAACATCCACTCCACAAGATTTCCCGTCACAATGCGTTCATCTACTAATCGTTGGCGGTGTTGCGCTCATCTATGGCACTCAAACAGCTTATGTTCGGCGTCATCTACGCCCTGACAATATTCACAAACAGGCGACTCCTGCTTACCAATTCTATTCAGCTAGGTGCTGAAACAGCCATGGCCAGACATTAATTGGGTAATTTGGTAGTCCATATCACCGTGACGCCGGTTCAGCCAGTTATCTAATTCATGTATTAGTCGCATGGTCCACTCTGCTACTGATGACTCGGTCCAGACCGTCTTCCACTCATTCCTGACCACCTCTTCTGCTTCAGTTTTATTATGACCAGCCACCCTTAGCCTCCTACCTTTGACTTGTAGGTCAATTGGTGGAACTGATTCCAAAATGCATAACGCGTTGTACGACATTGTACGGTAACCTGCCACTACTCCTAATAGCGCCGCCCGACGCATACTTGTCAGTTTTTGTCTGTTTCTTTGTATATTTACGGCATCAGCCCATATTGATGCCGCGTATAGTACAGACGACACCATCGCAGACGTGATAAGCCTCCTTCTTGACGTTCTAGGTTCTGTGTGTCCAGCAAACAGGCCCCCTGATCCCTTTTACTGTCGACGAAGCCCTCTTGCATACCATTTCTATATGCCTGTCAAACTTTAGATTCTTATCTAGCACAACCCCCAGATATTTTGTGCTAGTAACTTCAGTAATATCCTCTTCACGGATCGCAATATTCACACCGCGAAGTCTCCGTCTACCCGTGAAGAGGATACACCTACTTTTGGTAGGGGACACCTCCATACTATTTCTTGCTAGCCACTCGTCTATCAATCTAAGGGAGAGGTTTGCCTTTGCCTCCACAGCGTCTAGCTCCCGATCTTCAACCAGTACAGCAACGTCGTCGGCATATGCTAAGATAGTAACGCCGTCTGGTTAATTAAGCCGAAACACAAAATCATAAAAGACGTTCCAAAGCAGGGGTCCTAATACGGATCCCTGCGCGACACCACCAAAAATCTGGTACCTCTCCGTCCACCCCAACCGTGTTGACCTCTGTCCATCTGTCACTGAGATAACAATTTATTTGATTAATCAAATAGTCACTTATATTCATTCCTTTCAACGCTGACACTATAGCCGACCACGGAACGGACCCAAACGCGTTCTTTATATCAAGCTGTATCATTAGCGGTATCCTTCTCGTCCGCTAAGTGTCCTGTCGGACCTCCGTTGCCCATCGCACCACCCTATTTATTGTGTCTACCGTCGAGCGACCCTTACGGAAACCGTATTGCTCACCATGTTATTACTGATTGTTGCTGCCGTTTCTCACGTTGTTAGGTGTCAGTGCAGTATACCTTTTGTTGCATTGTAGTGTTGTGAGTTCAGTTGTGTTTCTGTAAAATTCCTTATTCAGTCCAGGAGAGGATAATTATAGTTGAGGCCTGTATTCGTTCTGGATCGTTTAAAGAATCGCGTCAAATATTTGAAGAAAAATTTCCGAATGCTTATAAACCAGCAAAGAGCAGCATACACGATTTAGTTAAAAAAAATGGCGTACAACAGGTTCGTTTTCAAATGGAAAACGAAATAGGCAACCTTCTGTTAGGACTCCACAGGCCATTGTCGATATTGAAAGGAGAATTACTGTCAGTCTAAAAAAAACCACTATGCAAGTTATCCCAAAAATCTGGTGTTAAATACATATCTTGTCGTAAAATTCTTCACGAATTAAAATTGAAACCATACTCGTTACAACTATGCAACAATTGAAGGAGACAGACGACGAACTGTCAGCAGAGGACGGTGACCTCCACGTTCTCCAGAGTTCTCTCCTTAGATTTTTTCCTTTGGGGCTACTTAAAGGAGAGAGTTTATGTTTCTAAATTCCACAATATTGATTAACTGAAGGTGAACATTCAACGAGATCAACGCAATTGACAACAACGTTTTGCGTCAGAGACTCTCAATATGGTCAGTCGAGCACAAAAGTGTATCGATGCCTAGGGTGGTCGTTTTGAACATCTTTTGTAATAATAAGGTTAATAAAAGCAACATTTAAATTACGTTTTATGTTTTTCTTATTTAATTTATCCGTATCATTCATAAAATTTTATTCCAACATAACCTACCGATTCTGCAACGGTTACGGTATGGGTCCGGTTTTATGTTGCTCACTCTATAAGTAAAGAGAAATAAAAATTGATGTCAAATAAGACATTCTCGATTTTTTTCTAGTATTATGAAACGAGTTATTGAGCTTCAACAACTCTTCAGCAAAGTATAATTGTAATATTGTCGGGTAATTTAGTATTATATTACTCTTATTATTATATTCTTGTACTCTTATTATTATTTTCAATATTTATTGTTAATTTCATTATTTTATATACCAATTTATTTTAATTTGTTTAACTTTTAGTTAAATAAGTTTATATTATGTACAGTACTTATTATTTAGTGCATTGTCTTTACAGAACGATATATGCTACTTAAATTTTCAACTCCTTTTAATTCTCTCTCCCTCACCGTCTTTCACTTTCTCTCTCACTTCCTCTTATGTACTATGATTCATTCTATCCCTTTCTTTGTCTTCGTTTTCAATACGAATGACAGAATATCATCAATATAATAGAAACATTGAATATTGCTATAATATTTTTGATATAATATTACATGCGTTTCACAATTGTGCAATAAATGTCTAAACTGTTAACCAGTACATCATTGTACATTGCGTGATGGTATACAATTGGTAGACATACTGATGACATATGTCAACCAAACCTCCTCCCACTATTCGCCCCCACCAATACCCTCTCTCGTATACCTCCCAATATCACCCCCCATCAAGGCCACAAAAAATGAAAAATATTCTCCTCTTTCCTCTTCGCATTGAAATTTCGACTTATGTTTATCAGCATATCAGTAAATTTTTCATATAACTTATATTCTATGTTTTTTATCATAAATTTAATACCATTCTACTTTTCCCATCACGTAAAATATAATTCTTCGTGTTTTTTAAAATAAAATAAATATTTTACTTCTATTACATATAAGCCTAAATTTTATTGTAGTCAATAGCTGTAAGTTTTACGAACTTCTCAAAGAGTTTTATTTCTCTTCATCTACTGTAATCAAATATTTTATGTATATTTTTATACACCGAAAAAAATCAGATTGTTACTGTATTCCATTTCATGAAATTTCATTTCCTTTTTATAACTGAATTTTAACCTTAAATAATGATTTTTCTTTCTCTATTATTTGCCATTGTTTATTCCTATATTTTTTATTATATTTATTTTTTCATTTATATTTTTGTAATAAAAATGCATCGTATACTCGTTTTAAAATAGTATGTAACAAGTCTCTTTCTTTCTGCGAAAGACATGTTGCTTGTTAGAATGATAAATCGATTTAGATCGTGGTGGTTAATTTTTATTATTATTAATCAGGCCAAGATCTTTCGTAGGTATATTCATTCAGTAACGTAAATTTTACTAGCAAATTGTAGAAAGAGGACATAAATTTTATAGGTAAATTCTAAAATGATTTAGAAAAATCATTTTATTTTTATTAACTAGGATTAGTACATTATTTTTACATCTGTTTGAAATTAGTTTGAAAAGAAATTAATATTTTATTTTGGCTGAACCAGTTTTCAGTAGAAAGTGTGAGTACAAATAAAGTAATAATTGAAAGTGCTCTTGGATGTCAAGAAAATTCATAATTTTTCTATTTATAAACATGTATTTCGATTTTTTTTTCAAACTTAAAAAGGTGACTTAAAACGTAATAAAAAATTAAAATATAAAAGTTTTCCAAACCCTTCACTTTTTAAGTTTTAAGGATTGCATCAAAACTATCAACGAATTGTCTGATATTTATTTTTGATCCGTCTTCAAATAGTTAAAATTTGACTTATTAAAAAATTATTATTTTGATATGAATGTAAATTTTTTCTCCTCCTTGTATAGAAAACTTATGTCTGCATTATTATATTAATTGTTGTAAGATACTCCTTTCTTCTAAGAGAAAAGAAGTGAGACACTTCTCAAGGGTGGTGTGTTTCATAGTACACAACTCTAGACATAGCAACATATTAATAGAAGTAACGAGATTTGCGTAACAGTTGATAGTAGTAGTTGATAGTGGACGTCAAAACTGTTTTCAGTTTCATAGATTACACCTTATGTGTAGTAGACTTTTTATAAGATTGGAATAGATGTACAGCAGTCAAAGCTGAATACCAGAATACTACGATCATCGAGCCAACAAATTTAAATAGGCTGTATTTGATGTTTTTTGCGATTTACAATATCATAAACTACATTAATTACTTTTCGTTGATTTTAGTTACTTTTCACAGTGATTTAGTGATTAGATAATAATTCTACTTTTAATAACCTGTTTCCATAATTATAATTTAGATATGTACTTAGTGCTCTTTTAGTTTCAGAAATAGTTATTATTTAATAGAAAGGAGTTAATTTAAAGACGTGTTTGTGAAGTTTTGTGTTTGGAGTGTAGTTTTCTATGGATGAAAAACATGTAAGGAAAAATGAAAAGAGTGGAGGCATTTAAATATGGACATAAAGAAAATTAAATAGGTAAACAAAGGGAAAAGTAAAAAAAAGTAACGGGGAGAGTGGATGTGAATAAAATCTTAATCAGAACAATATTTATTTACTGCTCCAAGTTTATAACACTGTCTTCCGTCTTACAAAAGACACATCTAGATGTAGGATACATATTTATTCGGTACAGATGGGCACCAAGACAGTCATGGCCAGTTGATCAGAACAACATAAAACATGAAACTATCTAGGACAGATTATGAGAGGGAAATGTTTAATTAAAATAGCGCTTAAAAAATTATGAAAATGTTAAAATGGGATATTGAGAAGTGTAAAGGTTATCTGATCTAAAAGGAATTGATAAGTTTAACTGAGATAGAGGAAAATAGAAACGGATAAAGTGGAAAGGACCAACTTCATAGCAAATAACCGTATAATAATGACGTTAATAACAAAATTGGAAGTCGTTATTTGTTTCTAGGATGGTTAAGAAAAAAGTTTTAAATGAATATAAATGGACGTATATAAACGTCCTGAAGTATGTGATCGATTTTTGTTTGTTAATGTCTACACTAAATTCTCGTAGACGCTAACTTTTCTTTAAATATTTTATAGAATGACATACGATAAAAAGTTTTTAATAGTAGTACGTTTCAAGTAATATTTTTAATAATAAAATTACTTTCGGAACATTTGTTAGGATGTCAAACTGTTATATACAATCGAGTTGATACTCGAGTATGCAAGTAAGATTTCATAACAAAATGTTTCTACTTCAGTACATTAAATTATTTTTGAAGGATCTTTAACTGTTATAATTTTTAATTTATGAGTTATTATATTAATGAAACAACACATTAAAAACTTTGATCTTTTACTTATTTCATTGGAAAATATTGCATTATTAAAAAAAAAAAAAATTAAAAAAATAAAAGCGGAGAGTAAAAGATTAAAAGTAGGCTATATATTTATGTAATATTATTTGCGATAATTAATTATATTTGATTTATTTGTATAGGGGGTAAGGAAAAGCAAGAAATCAACTGAAATTTTTTGTTTGATTTATTTCCTTTCTATTCTCCGTTAGAATTAACTTCTTTCAAGTGTTAAAGTTTGAAGAAGTTTTCGTTTAAAGGTTTGTTATTCAGTCGGTTAGTTAGACATTGATCGAGAGCGAATTAAGTTTTGTTTTAGGAATGGTGGGGGGGATATTTATAAGAGGAGGAGGAGGTGGTAGGGGTACGATGTAGGGGGGTAAGCCAGGTTAGGAAGGCTATGTTATGCCAGGCTAAGCTAGGCTACCTGCATGTTGGCTGTTAATGAGGAAACCAGTAAATTACTAGAGGTGTTCGTCATTGCGGCGTATAAATAAGATGGGGAGGTTGCCTCGGCTGCCGTGCTTAAAGCACATATTTCATGAACGCTATGACTGGTTTATGTTCTCCATGTCGCGTACATCATCGTCACATCATAGTACTCCTCACAGTTCTAATGAGAAACAACCAAAACTTATATTCAGCTCTAGTTCATATACCCGCGTTCACTATACACTTGATCCTTCTCTCTTTCTCGTTTTCTCTATCCTTTCTCTCGTTCCATCTCTCTCTTAACTTAAACTCATGAGCAACGCTTGAATTTATGCTCATCATTTTGCACACAAATATACCTAATACAACAAACACTTACACACATACACACATAAATATACACTCCATACATTTTACCCTCCCCTCTTTTCACAATTTACCCCTTAACTCCCTCTAACTCCCTACCCACTGTATACTCTTTATATACCTACTGGTTTCTTCTTCTTCTTCGTCTTGATATGCTATTATTATAAACTCACTTTTCTTATCCTAGTATGAAAATTAATTTCTACGAATTATATATCTTTATGTTCTTTGAAATTTATATTTCTATATTATTTATGTTTATGATTTTAATTATCATAGTTTATTAATGTCACTATATATAGCCTATTTTAATGGTTAAGAAAGTGATACGGGATACGAAACCAAAGATAATAGTAATAATAAATTTACGTTAACGTTTTACGAAAGTTTCTAGAAGTATGGTTATTTCTTTAATAATTTTAAGATCATAAATCAATTATATGGTAATAAACAGTCACGAATACTAGTAATATAATGCATAAAGATAAAATTTGATTATTATAAATACGAGAGCATTTCATTTTTTCCTTATACCCCGTATAATTGATAAATTTTAGTAATCTACACTTAGTTATTTGTGGCTTTTAATTATATTTTGATAAAAAAAATATATATAGTTTAATCAGTTAACGATTCGATAAATCGACAGAAAGATTATATTGTCTTATCGAAGAAGAATTATTTATGTTGATAAAGGATAATGGTTTGAGGAGGATTATCCGCTTTCACCCTTGTTAAAAATTATAACAGCCACCTGTGAATGTATTGAAAACTGCAGATTAATACTGAAATTACTGTTAATCGGAATGTAAAAATAAGTTCTATTCTATTTGCTGATAACCAACTTTTACTGAAGAATATAAAGACCAATTAGATCCTTTTGCCGTTGTATAACTTCAAAATTTCACTTGGAATAAATACAAAGTTTTGATGTTTTATTTTAGGGTAGATATCTCTTTATAAATCTAGGTTGCTAAATAAGAATCGAATTCTTACGAAGAAGACTAGGATGTAGATTTTAAGAGCAATAGATTTCACGTAACCTGTTAAATTAATAAGTTAAACTCTGCTCTGTGTAAGAGAGCCAGAAAAAGCGTGAAATTGAAATTTTGTGGTCTAATAGCTTTGTTCTCATGAATGGAATGTTAGATTCCTATCTGAAGAGAATTGACTGGATGAGGCTCATTCGATCTATGAAAGGTTTTAGAAGGGAACGTACATTTTAAAATGTTAATACGTATAAAGAGTGTAATTAACAGTTTGTTCATTGGTTGGTAGCCAAATAAAACAGTGGTTAATAGCAAAAGAAATTTGAAAAGATATGTCGAAGGAATGGACAGCAATAGACTTCCTAAACTAGCCATGTTTTATCGCTGGAAATGCTGAAAATAACAGAAATCAATCATGTCGTTTGTGCGTGCGTACATGACATGATTGATTGATGTGAAATCAATTGAGCGAGCTTGTATGTATGTTAGTACGTGTAAATAGACTTATAATTCGTGGTTATTTTCAGTTGTAGCAGGTGAATCATCTAATTCATGAAAGATGATAAAAAATTAAAGATATCACAATCAAATAATTGTGAAAAAGGTCGATAAGATGTATGTGCTGTGGAGTAAAAGTTGATTTCTGTGACTTGTGTTCAGTAATTTTAGCACAGCAATTTATCGTTTATCATTATCATCGCATAATTGGGTACTATTATTTCTAAATACTGCGGTAACTTATTCACTTTACTTTTTGGTTATTCAGCAATACAAAGAATTATCTTATGTGAATTTATAGAAGAAATTTCTGTTTCTAATTTGATGGATTAACAAGAAATATTGTAATGCAGCATTGATTTTAGACCCTTATACAACTGTTTTTCTCGTAAAGAGTAGCAGCAAATGATAAAACTATTTGTATTTCACTAGATTTCATCTTTTTTAGATTCTACGACTTATTACTTCCTTGTTCAAAATAAAGGAAATATTGTGATTGCGAAAAATTTCGGTTTTCAGATTCCAACGGAAATATCCATTTTGACCATCCCTGAATCCATTTTGACTAGTTTTGGCGTGATGTTTTACGTACGTATGTACGTGTATATATCTCGCGTAACTCAAAAACGATTAGCTGTAGTATGTTGAAATTTTGAATTTAGGACTGTTGTAACACCTAGTTGTGCACCTCCCTTTTTTATTGCAATCGACTGGACCAAAAGTGTCCAAAAAAGCCCAAAATCCAAACAAAATTTAGATTTTGGACCCTTTCTTAACTGCAATAATAAGCCCTCAATGAATGCTTTTCAGCGATATGTCATGAGTTGTACTTATTTTCATTGGTTCCACAGTTATAACCAAATGAAATTTTTATAAATGAAATTTTTGGATTTTAGAAGAGGAAGGCAGATCGGTTGGAATCTCCTTTTTTTATTTTTTATTTTTTTTTTATTTAAATATATTGATTTATTAATAATTATTAACTCGTGATTGTAAAATGTTTTACAATAAATAATTAATTATTTAATAACAATAAAAAAAATGAAAAAAAATCAGAAGTTGTTAGTGAAATAAAATTTTATTTACTTTTAAAAATGTGTATATGTAATTTAATAGGCATTATTATATTATGTGCATATGTAACAGATTTTTTGAAACATCTGAATAGAAAAAAAGAAATTTTAAAAAGAAAAGAAAATTTTTTTTTAATTGAAAATTATAATTTAGAATCGTATTATTTTTTAGATTTCTAGTTTAATTTTATTTAATTATTCTGGATTTTATGTTCTGTTTTATCTACATTAAAGTTAACTACAGAGTGACTTAAAAATAGACCCTCACAAAAACAACATATACACACTGAGTCATACATGCCCGATCATTAATAAACTGCAAAAAATTCTTATCTTTTAGTTCATTACTACTCTGATATTGTCGGGCAATATTCTCCCTAAGTCTGAGTTGATCATCATTTCGTTTATTTGTTTTTTGTTGCCAATCATTTAATCGCTCTTTGGTTTGATATAATTTTCTGATCTTAATTTGTGTACCCGTTCTCTAGTTTTCAAATGTTCTCTCTCTTTATATACATCACCCTCTCGTAATCTTTTTATTCTTTCCTTGGCCTTAACGTTTTCTTCCTCTTTATATTTATCATCTTCTCTTAATCTTTTTATTCTTTCATTGTTTGCAACATTTTCTTCCTATTATTTAGATATTTATCATCTCTTAATGTTAAAGGGACCTTTAATCTATCCTAATATTTCATGTAAGATTGTTGAATTAATAATTGTATATATATTTAATGTTAATAAAAACTAATATTTCAGCAATTGTGTAACTGTCCACTTCATTAAAGAATTGGAGGAATTTATCTCATTTTCAAATGAAATAAGTTTAAATGAAGTACAGAAAAAAATGTGTATATGTAATTTAATAGGCGTATAAGGATGTCATGTAGTGTCCACATCAGAATTTTTAGATTCATTAATAAATTAAACTTTGGAATGGATTTATTTCATCTGCTTCATCAGCATATCGTCAATTTTAACTTTGATGATAAATTAGTCTTCTATGATAAAATTTGTAAATGTTATCCTTTGGACGGATTAATACGTCATGCGTACAAAAGCAAAATTTAGGAGGTTGACCAAGTGGTTGGCGGATTAAAATGTTAATAATTTATCATTTATTTAAAATTATAACTCTCCACCATTTCATCTGAAAAGCATGGTTGTTTCTTTTACGTCTTCTCTATTGTCCATGTTTTACTACTATAAAGCGCTTTACTTAGTATCATATGTATAAGATAAAATCATAATCATTAATATTTAACCTTTGAACAGATTTTAATTTTTTAATCGATGTGATTGTAAAATGTTTTATTAAAAACTACTTTGAAAGCCTACTTATTTTATTTTCCATTCATACAAACATCTATCTAACGTCCATCTTTGTTTTTTTTGGCCAATCCCCAGTTCATTTCTCTTCAGATCCTATAGTCGTATATTCAAAAGTAGCATGTCTTCTTAAGTAAATCTCCAACGCCCTAATCTTTTTACCAAACAGCAAAACTGTTTTTTCCTGTAATATTAGGAAAAACCAATACAGAAAAACTGGAAACCTGAGAGTAGCCATGCAAGTTATCCTGTATATGTTTTCTGTTGTATTTATATCTTGAGAAACATGTTCAAAAACATGATTAAAATTAATAATTTGGTAAAAGTAGTGAATATGTTCAAAAGTTTAGTATTTACTTTCATAATTGGATGAAATTCTCTTTCTTTCAACCAGTCTTGAGATATTTATTAATTTACCAAGGATTATATAATACCAATTTCCGTATGATTGCTTTGAGTGATTGATTCGTGTCCGCTGATTAGTGGAAATAGCCAATCGGAAGTCATAAGTTCTAGCAAGGGTCTTCAAACCATAATATTTTGTAGGTTTTATTTTCATAAGTACTAGATAACATTTTAAAATTATAACTGTAATAATATATAGTTTACTATAAACAATTGGATTAAACTTGCTTCAATTATATAAATATTTAATTAATTTTATTTTTCAGTTTAATATCTAATTAAGACTTAATTTTTTTTTTCAGAATGAATAATGGATATTGAAGACGATGATGATGTACATTTGTGTTTAAGATGCCGTGAAACAATTGTAGGACTAGAAGCGTACGTATCACACCGGAAATCGCGTAATTGTAGGCCAGCTGAAGTATTAACGCAAGATAATGTTACAGCTATTAGTAGAAATGTTGAAGGAAATGTATCCACAGTTAATAACCAAAAAAATAAAATAAAGAAAAATAACGATAATCAAATCGTTGACATTAGTATAAATAAATCGAATATAAATAATTCATTAAGATTAGAAAATAAATCTGATCCAAGTTTAAAAGCTGATGATTTTTTTTCTTTGTTAGAATTACAAAGTAGTAGTAAAAATCCAAATTGTTTAAGTAATTTAACATCAAATATTACGAATTCGTCTAGTAAAAACGAACGTAATAAATTACAATACGGTATTGTAACTAGAAGTAAATCTTTAGCGAAAGCAAAAGAAATTACAAAATCTAATCAATTAACGAAAGAAATTAAAGAAATTGATGATAACATTGAAGGAACAATTAATAAAGAAGTCCACGATTCTAGTTGTTCTACTTTTGATGAAAGTTCAGTTTCTATATCAGAAAAAGATAGCGAAGTACAGTCCGATTTAAATAAAACTGGTAGTGAATCGGATTTGAATAATACTAATTTAAAAATATGTAATAATATTGATTTGAAAAAGAATAACAACAATTCTAATACTGATAATTGTGTAGCGTTATCATCATTATCCATTGATAATGCAAATGAAAATATTTCAAATTATTCTCAAAATCAGTTGAAAGATTCTGAAGATTTAGAAGAGGAAAATGAAGAAGAAGAATTTGAAGAAGATGATGATGAAAATTATAATCCTCCCAGAAATCACACCGGAGGAAAGTGGAAACCAGGTGGTAATCCAAGTCCTGGACACAGTTGGAGAAGTGAAGAACTGTGGAGTTGCGAGCAACCACCTCCAACTCACACTGGTGGTAAATGGAAACCTCCGTTACCTTCGTTACCAGAAAATAAACAGCCACTATCTTCTCAGGTAATTATTCAGAAAAAATTCAGTAAACTACCTTGAGCGTGAGGTTTATGTGTGTGTGTGTGTGTGTGTGTGTGTGTGTGTGTGTGTGTGTGTGTGTGTGTGTGTGTGTGTGTGTGTGTGTGTGCGTGTGTGTGTGTGTGTGTGTGTGCGCACGTGATTTTTTGTTGTATTTAAATGCAATTTTAGTTTTATGAAGTGTTTGTAACGTTTAGTATATGTTTTCATTAAGCTTTAATAAATAATTCATACAATCTTTTAAAAAATTAAAAAAAATTGAGTATACTATAGCTTTATTAAAAAAAACCCAATGAATTTTAACCGGTATAATTGCACAAAATTTTAATTTAGACTAAACATACACAAATATAAACAGATGCAATGTACAAAACAATGTACAGAAATAATGTACAAAAACAATAAAGAAATACGATTTCTTTACGCAATTGAGCTTTATGAAATATATAAACACATAAAACCGTGTAACACTGATATTCTGAATCAACAGCCGTGTTCATATCAAACAATTTTTAGATACATCTTAAATACGTATGTTCTTGACTTAAAAAAAAAACGAAAAAAATGAACAGTGTTACTAAGAATATGCATTAGAGCGTTTAAAAATATTTTGCTGTAAATATTGTCATCACTTCTATCGTAAATTTTTATTGTTTTAAAAAACAATAAAACCTCTCGTAACTACCTCTCAAGAGGTAGTTAGGAGATCTACCTTTAGCAATACACATCTGAATTATTGTGTAGCACCGAATAGAGAGAACGAAGTCCCAAATAAGCCACTAATGTAAAAGTACACCAAGGATACACAGCTCTTCATCAACATGGAGGACCTAGCAGGATCAAACGTACATATAAAGAACCGGTAGGGAAAAAGGAAGGATTAAAATATAACAAGGAAAACTCTAGGGACTCTTTCAAGATCCAGTTCTCATTTTGCCTGTAGTCCCTCAGAAGATTGGGTAAGTTTTCACTAGAATGAAGTCAGCACATTATGATCTACAATTTTAAGTTGATCAGTTAAAGTATACGTATGCTGCAACGTAAAATCTATTTTCACTCAAAAATTGAAAAGCTCCCCGGAAATAAGTTCAGATTTTTTTAATGGAGCATCCTCGTTTATGCCTGGGTATTTTTTTCCATATTCAGTTGAATTATGAACGATTCAGCCAGGTAGCCACTGGATCTTACTACTATTTCGTACCGGAGTATTAGTTAAATTAAGATGCCTCTACATATTTTATTACGTTTTCTTTTAACTTTTCAATTATGTTTGAAATAAACGTTTGTTAAACAAATAAATTAAAAAACTTACCCAGGTCAACTTAAAAACAAATTGATTGTTAAAAGTATTAGAAATTTATGCTTTGCATGACACATTTTCACTACTATACATGCAGAATTTCCGATTAGATGTCAATTTTCAAATGTAGTTTATCTAAGTTATCTTGCTAATTTAACAATTCAAATATAATATTAATGATGAAAATTCTGTTTCCTCCCTTTTTGTCTGATTTTTTTAGGTTGAAGAATGGTGGTAGTTTTTCATTCGCGAACAGAATTGTTCACAATCTTAAAATCTTTGTCAACTACACAATTTTAGTCAATTGTTTTCCCTTTCTTAGCCAATTCTTTCTTTTTTTTCTCTAATAAGAGAATCGAAAGTGATGAAACATAAGAAATAACTACTTTATTTCATTTTTTTAATGTCACAACCCCACACCAGTAACTGAAAAAATATTTCTTTTTTTAAATTAAATATTGAGTATATAATTAATTTCCGAGTTTATTTTGGTCACCTGAAAAGGCTGGAAGATAGGAGTTGCACAAAAGTAATTACGTTTTGGAAACCTTTTTTTATGGAAAAAGAAGATTAGGAAGACAGTAGAAACGGTGGAAAGATTATTTGAAGGAGGCAGCTGAAATAAACTGATGTAGATTGGCATTGGACAGGGAAACATGAGCTACTGGGAAAGGGGCCCAACATGGGCATGGTTTTAAATTTGAAAATTAAACGAATGACACTTAGTAATGAAGAGATAATTTTTAAACAGCTCAAGTGTTACGTTTTATTTTTATGCACATAAATGTTTTGTATAATTTTGTTCATTTTTATGTATCTGTAATGTGAAATTTTAAATTGAAACCAAGTAATAGACTTTATAAGTTTTTTAACTTTTAAAGAAAATGGCTGAACTTTAATAATGTACGAAATCTGGAAAACGTAACAAATCTAAATAATAATTTATTTATCGTATGGTACATGGATATGCTTTGTCAAAAATATCAAAACTAAACCTTCAAACAATTATAGAAAAGCAAATGTGATATTTATGTTGATAAAATTACACATTTCACTATAGCTGCAAACTGACATTAGTTTTTTCAGCCATTCAACTTTAGGTGGAGTAGAACGATAAACATCTTATGGATCTCCCTTGTATACTCGCTGCAGAAAGTACTTAATTAGATATTCCACCATCCGTACAAGTATCTTGCCATACGTGGCAGGACACTTGTCAGCCGTAAGTGACATACCCCATTTCTCATAAAGTTATTAAATCTACCATGTCCAGTTCTTTTGCTATTAAGTCTGCAATACAACTGTTTTTGTAGACTAAAGCTCGGCACTTGCACATAAACCGCCTTTATCCATTAGCAGCTTAGTTTTCATCCCACGAGATCTGCTATTGTTGTATAACATAAAAAAAAACCTCCTCTGTAAGGTTTTGAGTCAGTTCCCACGCAGATTTTTGAGATTTCAAGGACTGATTAATTAATCTAGTTAATCCAATGACAGCCATGTTGATTGGTGCCACTGCATTGGTAATATTTTTCCAGATTATTTCGAGGGAATTGTGGCACCTGAGATGTGGTGGAGGTATATTAGCTAGTACTGGGAGCCATGTAGTTGGGGTAGGGGAAACTGTACCAGTAATTGGTTTCATAATTTTATTCAACTCAACATTTATTTCCCTTACAGATGTGCACTATTCAGCCACAGAATAGGCCAAGGATAATGATGATTATATCCAATCGAAGTATGTTTACATCT
Source organism: Lycorma delicatula (assembly GCF_047948215.1). Classification (NCBI taxonomy): domain Eukaryota; kingdom Metazoa; phylum Arthropoda; class Insecta; order Hemiptera; family Fulgoridae; genus Lycorma; species Lycorma delicatula. Next base: position 135,773,352 of record NC_134458.1, on the reverse strand, counting down.
GCTCCTCAGGTGCTTCCAGCCAGATTTTGAATTATGTTACCTCGAGTTTCAGTTTTGCATCAGTACGCATAATATGTTGCTTGTAAATCAGGGTTCTGTCAAAGTGTCATGCCGAGGTACTTCGGAATTGGATTACGTCACAGTTCTTTCCCCTCAAATGAGACCTTAAGCGATTTTCTGGCATCTATATTGCGTAAATAAAAGGAGCTTATTCCGGTTTTAATCGGGTTAGCGTTTCAGATCCCAATTATTGAAGTACATCTCAGATCCTCCTCAATAATTATCTCGCACTCCCTGAACGATTTATATTGTGTAACAAGAGAAATATCATCTGCGTAAATGAATTTCATGGATTTAGTAGATGTAGGTACTTATGTATAGATAGAATAACAAAGGTGCTAGAACAGTCTCTGAGACATTGTTTATATCTTGATCTACTCTGAGCCTCACTAAGATATACTGTGACCTGTCTATTTGTCAACATTTCATTGTTGGTGTTATCAATGTTTTTGCACTGGATTACCCCTGTTAGTTTAGTTAGTAGTCCGTACCTTCAAAACACTGAAGATAAATTACGAAAGCTGCTTCTGTTTTTAATTTTTTTTCTGGAATCCTTTTTCATTATTAGGGTAAGCAACCAGTATCTGATCAGCATAGTTTCTACCTTCTCCAAAGCCAACCCTGCTCAGTTGGCAGAGTTTTGTAATTTATGTCCATACCCTATTTTACAGTAGTCTCTCTCTAACAATTTATAACATGCACTCCGCAATGATATAGAATGATGGTTATCGACATCTGTAGCGAGTTTGCCTGGTTTCATTGTTATTATCTTACTTTTTTCTTTAAGGACGGTCATTTTCAAAGATCAATAGAAAGCTTTCAGCCTCTCTCTAGTATTGCGGCCACAGTTCTTCAAGTAAATTTCATCTGCATGGCTTTACATGTTTTGACCAATGCAATTGCCGGATTCAACCTCCTCCTTCTCAAAGGATGGTAAGATTTTAGTTTTCTGCGCAGCACATGACTTATTCATAGTTAATTTCTCTTTGATTTTTCTTCTGAAAGACTTATTAACCTTGAATTTAGTCACATCGACAAGAATAGTAGCAATAGTATTTGGCTTGACGGCTGCTTTTCCTTTAATGTGTTTCTCAGCAAACCGTCGTTTCAACAAGGTCTTTCTGCTTCAGTGTTGGAAGTTGACAGTTTTAACTGCTTTCTTCCACTTTTCCCTCCGTCCGTAATCAATTGCATTCAGTAGTTTTGTTGCATTCTGTGAACTGCCATCCTCCATGTATTTATTGTAGATTTAAAATTTTTAATTTAAATAATACAATGAAAAATAATTACAATTACAGTAATTGTAATCACTCCCTGGCTGCCTATCTATTACTGATTAGCATCATTTTTTTTTTTTGGTGATTTTCCAATCCTGGCATTCAGGGTTATAATTAATGGATGATACTTATCGTCATTATATCTGCGATGGAAATATTGCCTAGAAAATGTTTAGTTCACAAGTCATATTATTTTACAATAACTTTTTCTTGTCTTTAACAAATATTTGTGAATTTATTTATTCCTGAAATCCATCTTTCTTATCAATTGAGTTTTTCCTCTGCAGCAGGAACACGAACAACAACAACAACAACAGCAGGATCAATTACAACAACAGAATCCTCATAGATATCTTCATCATCCTCCTCCGGGTCATACTCGTGGAAAATGGATGCCGATCGGTGACGGATGTAGTGGGCCAACATTAAGAAAAGCTGGTAATCAGGTACAATATTGGTGTGGTGTATGCAACAGAAGATTATCTTCACGTGGTATTTACGAAAGACATTTAAAATCACATCTTCACGCTAAAAGAACACGACAAGAAAGACAGTTGGATGAAGATTTATTAACTGTTCCATCTCGACCGAGCAGATTAATAAAAAGACGTCAAGAATCGTCTTCAATAAATATAAACAAAATATCTTCAACAAAATCGGTCAGTATTTTTAAGTTTTATTGTTTAATTATGTGCATGGATTTAATATTTGATTAATCAATGTTATAAAATCGTGTATCCCTATTTTAATACTTCTGAACTTCAACTGATACGTCTTTTTGAAATGAAGATTGTGATTTTTAGAAAATTATTAAATCATTATAACAGCAATTGAGTATTTGGATGACATTGGTATTTTTCTTTTGAATCACTTTTAAATTTCAAAGCCTCATAGCGTTAACAAGCCTTAAAAGTTTATTCATACAATTTTAATTTTATTTTTTAGAAAAAAATCTGAAAAATCTGGAATTCTTATTTATTATATTATATTTTCAATTAATGTTTCTTTGTTCCATTCTTCTAGTTTAATTGATAATTTTTACTTTTCGTAATGATTTTTATTATTATCTTTATTTTTATTCATTCTTTGAACGGAACAAAAGGATCTCTTAGGATTTAGTAACCCTTATGAATTACAGTATGGACTTTTTCGTCCTTGGTTGTGGGTTGGTTCTAATGATCTGGCTGGTTATGTACTAAGGAATAGTGATTATTCAAGGAAAATGATTGGAAGGACAGTATTTCGCTCCTTGGTATTAATTTAACAAAACATTCGGCTGGCTAATAACCCATCCGCTAGATTTATTTTGGCAAATCACCAACTCAAGACGATCATTATTTCAAAACAAAGTTGTCCGTAAGCTTCCTTCTCATAAGGATTTCAAGATTGCATTTTTGGAACCTAAAACTATTAAAATGCATGTTCTGTAAAATCGTGTACAGGTGTATGATTTGGATGCTGCTGTCATGGACGTATTAAAACGTTTATCTACGTTAAACTTACGTTCTTAAAAGTTTAGTCATAAGTAAAACTTACAATTTTAGGAGTTCCTGTTCGAATGTTATCACAAAGTTTGATTTTCAATTAAACACAGTGTTAACATTAAACATATGTTAATGTATTGAAAGTTCTATTTTGCTCTATGTCAATCCCATTTATTTTCAATATTGCTGTTAAACACAAATGTCAAAATATTTTTTTTTTACTTTTTATTTTTTTCTATTGTATGCCAATAACGAGCTACTACTTTAAAAAACTTAATGCTAAAAATTAGCTTCTGGTTTTTAATTTTACGTTTTATACTCTTAATATTATCTTCTTTAAGAACACTTTCCTTGTTTTATCTTTATTATAATCTTTCTTTTTTATCCTTAATAATTTTCCGTTTAAAATAGAAGATTCTTTCAACCTAATTAAATTTTTGTCTGATATTTATTTAATTTATATTCCCATTTCTAACACATTGGTTTGATTTTATTACGCTATTAAATAAAACGATTTTCAATTATCATTAGTATTAGATAGTTTTTAATCTTATGTAACGTGTTATTGTAAAGCCCCTTAATATCGCTATTTATTACCCAGAATTCTTTATTCTACTTTAGTTCAAGTTTTTTGAAGTTTCTTTTTTTGTTTATAAATTAGAGATATATCTGAATTAAATGGTTTTTCTAGATAAACAACTCACAACATACAGAAGATAATCAACAAAAATTTTTATTAAATTCAGTAAGCAAGAAGGAACGGAAAAAACATAGATAAAAATTGTACATTGTCCTCCATATGGCAACAAGGTAAAAAACATCTTTTTATTTTTAGGCAAAACAAAATTTAGTGGACGTTATATAGATCGATCTGAAAAGACAATAACTGCAATTAAGGATACGTAAACAAACTAAAAAAGCTAGAAAAATATTGCATGACTTTTCCGGGTACGCCGGTTTAAAAGGCATACAATAATACCTCATGATAGGTCTATGTATGACATTCAAAAATTAAAAAAAAAAAAAATGTAAACCGTAAGTAAGTAGAACAAAAAGCATATATTTTAATTTTAAGAGAGGTGGGTTAATTGACTTAAATTTTTTTTGTTTTGGATCTGCATGTGTATTCTAGGTAAAAAATTTGCTTCAATAAAATTTTCTTTAAAATTTCTATGAAGAAAATCGAAATAGGTTTTTTCGCGATATCCTTCCACCCCCTTAACGAATTTATATATACTTTCCTAATGTGTATGTTGCAATCTTTTCGATTAGTGAACAATAAGCAATTCCCTCCCATGGCTCATTAGATGAGGATGATATGTATGACATGTAAATGAGATGTAACCTTAACGAATTTGAAAAAAATTAATATGATCAATGCCTCCTCATATGTAGAAATATTTGAACCAAATTTGAAGAAAATCGGTCCATCAATCCTAAGATATAAGGCCAAAAACATTACAACGTACATATGTGTGCATACATATAGATATACAAATGTTTTGTTTTTTTTTGGTTTACGTAAAAATTTTCAAAAAACCTGATACCCGATTTTAGATATGATTACCATACTTTTCCCCTTTAATATAGGTATTCTAGATGTATTCGTCGGGAAAGTAAAATGATTAAAAATAAAATAAAGAAGCATTTGACTCATTATTATTATAAAAGCCTAAAAAAATCGATGACACCCAATATTATCTGAAAAATCGTTACAAAATTAGTTTATTAGATACGATAGTTTTAAAAGTTTGCACAAATTAGTTAATTGGCAATATAATACTGAAATTTTTATTGTGAATGACGATATGAATATTGCCAAAATTTATTAAAAATTTAAAGTTTTCGTATGGAAATTACGAAAGAATCGTAAGAAGATAAAATACTTATCCCATCCCTTAAAACTTTTCCTGAGAGGAGATATCAGTTTCGTTAGTTTAAGGTTTATGCTAACTTTGAATTTCTTGAGTAGATTTATATTGTATCCAATTATTATAAGGGGCGTGTATTATTAGGTCATCGTGACCATCTCAGTTGGATGTTTCAATTGTTTAAATGTTTTTAAATTAACTTACACTTTCGAATAGGTTACCTAAAAGTTAGTAGTTGTTTATAATTTTTCCCCTTTCATTTCCTAAACGCTACAAGAAATACTTGTTTTATTTTGATTCGTTAACTGTTGTTTATTTATCCGATTAATATTTATTATTATCTGCTCATTAAGGTAATTAACCGGCAACCGTGATGAAATGGAGCGTCTCTGCTTATCATCCGGTAGATCGTAACTTAAAATTCTAGTCAGGTGGCATTTTTTATACGTTAAAAAAATCATCTACGGCTGTAATTAGGCGGTTACCTTGTAGTTGCTTAAAAATGGAAGTAAATAAATTATTTTTTCATTTATTCATTTAGTTTTTATCGTGTTTATTTTTCGAAATAACAGTATAATTTAAATTTTAAGTAAAATTTATTGTAGAATAAATGGCTTATGAGCTTTTTCTTATTACTTTCTCGGCGAATATAGTTAGAATAACTATATTAAAGGGAAAAGTACGGTGATCGAGTCAAAAATTGGTTATCGGGTATATGTTTACGTTTTAGTGTCCAAATAGTTCATCTAGACAAAAAAAAAAAAATATATGTATGTATGTGTTTTGCACTGCGTTTAGCCTTATATCTCAGGATTAACCCAACCGATTTTCTTCATATTTGGCTCAAATATTTCTATGTATGGGGCATTGATCATACTATTAATTTCTTTTCAAAATTTTGAAGAGGTGGGGTGCGATTTTCTTCAGAGGTATTTTAGAGAAAACCTTTTTAAAATAAATTTGTTGCTTACGTTGTATATATAAATCCAAAACATTTTTTCGAAAAATTATTCCTCACCTCTTAAAATTGAAATATATATATATGTTTTACTTTATTATCCTTTCGTTTAAAGATTAATTTTTTTTTTTTGTATTTTATACAATCTATATATACATAGAGTTATTAAAGAATATCTACAGTTTTCCAAAATTATAACCTTAAACACAGAAAAGGTTATTTGGAAAATTGTACGTTCTTGTTTTAACCTTTATTAGATAGGGTGTTAAATTTAGAGAAAACTATACTTATAAAAATTTGTTAAGCTTAACCTATATATGAACATTTTTAGAATTTAAAAAAAAATTATTCCTCATTTTTAAAAAAAATTTTCTGATTTTGTTTTTTTTGTTTTTAGCTCTAATCTATTAAAAAAAATGGTTTTTTGTTACTTTAAGGGCAATTAAAATTTAAGTAGTTTTAGCCCTTTCACAATACCCCTGTTGTAAAATAATAAGGAATTTTTTTCATTATCATAAAAATTATAATTTATTTTTTAGGTTTCTAAAAGAATTTTAAGTTTATTCTGTTTTTGCTAAGGATCACTTACTTGTAAAAAAAAAAATTACTAAATTTTCGTCACAAAGTAAGGAAGTTCCTAAAATAAAGAATTGTTTTATTTAAAATTTGGAAATTTTGATACATAAATCTTATTTTGATAATCATTATAATCAATAATAAAAAAAACATTGAAACGGAGGCTCCAAAATTTTAAGAAATTTGGAAAATATTTTTTTTGTTACTTAAATTTAAATTTTATTATGAAAATAAAAAATAAAAATTTTAGTGATTGAATTGCAAAGACTTTCCGGGAAAGTCGGAAAGGTTTTACGATGAAAAACGTATGTAAGGTATTACCGGCATAGCCGAACAGCTTGTACAGTATTTTACCGGCTTTTTTAATGATTTTCTTATTACTATTGAAAATATTATATAATTTTATTTTTTAGAAATAGTATTTATCAATTCATTATAATTACTATTAAAAACAATTATTTTAAATTTGTTAATTTTAATATTTTTTTTAATAGGAATCAAAGAGAGTTCGTAAGTCTGTTGTTTGCCAAGTTTGTGGCGCTAGAGTATGGCGTCATCAAATGGGAAAACATCTTGTTTCACGTTTTCATTGCCGAAGAGCAGAAGGTCATCCGTCAGCAGGAGCATTAATATTATCATATGCAACTGCTATGGCCCGTCAAGCACCTTTTCATTGCTCACTATGTCGGTTTTATTGCAATTCTATGCAATATTTAATACAACATTGGGATTCTAAATTACACATCGTAAACGATTTAAAGGTTTGTTATAATTTATAAAGATAAATAGCGATTACTGTGAATTAATGGTGTATTGTATATTAGTATTAGGTAAATAGTAACGGTTACTTTTTTATGTTATAATGGTTTAGAAATCTGTTTCTTTTTCTAGAGATTTTTTATATAAATTCTGTTTAAGTTTTGCTTAATAAAGTTAAAATTCCTTTAACGAAAATTTAAATAATTTACCATTTTAATAATAATCGAGGTTATGAGAACGGTTGCAACATAAATAATATTTATTTTTACCTATAATTTTATTTTTTGAAATTATATTTTTGTTATGCTGTAAGTTCAATTAATTCGAATTTCCGTTTAATTATCCCAACCGATTTTCTTCAAATTTGGCTCAAATACGTGAATAGGTAGTGGGTAGGCATTCTATAATACACCCTGGTTGGTGATCCAGGAACAGGAATCATCGCACAATGAGCGCTGCTACCTCTATAAGTCACGAATAAACAAATCTAGAGACTAATACATTATCTAATAAATCAATAAACATAATAAAAATTTACTATTTAAAAATGCTTGTACGTTAGATGACCTAATCAAAGTAGTCGTAAACCACCTAATACAAAACAAAGTCACTTCCAAAAGTGGCTTAATCGTATAAAAAAAGATGCGTTATATGATAGGTTTACTAAGGAGTCGAACAGAAGCAGAATAGATCACTGCATACCAGTATGTCAAGCCCTATTAAATACAGGTGATACTTAGCCGAAACAGTGACATCTTCACTCTGTTTACCGCAGGATCTGTCCTGTATAATAAACATCATTACTCTCAAAGAAAGGAATTTCTACTTTTGTATCTCAGTGCTCTAAATACATTGTAATCTGAAGAATTAACTGTGAAAGATAGCGTAAAACTTTATTTAACTTAAATCATTTAACATAAAAATTTCATTCTCAAGTTTTTGTTTAATCCGATAATTCTTCCTTGCTTTTTTTTAAATTGAACATTATTGTCGAATTATAGTTTATAAAGAACATTGAATATTAAGGTTTTCTAAGAGATAAATACAGAAAACTTATCAAAAAGAAAACATGTTAATTTTTAAATTTAGGCCTAGAATTCATTCTAAAGTTTATTAGTAATAATTTTTACACCACTATCCAAAAAGGAGTGTAATGTATTTAGGGTATATGTATGTACGTATATTTGTTCCACCGTGGCAGTTCAACGTCTGAACCGATTTAGATGTATGATCTCCAGATGGAATCCTTACGTTGCCGGGAGTGTCGTAGGGTATATATATATGTTTAAATAAATTTTAAAAAATTGAACAAAAAATAATACTACATACACATACTGTATACAAAATTGTCACCAGCTATCCTATATTGAAGAGCAATGTTTGAAACGCAAACGCAAGGTGTTTCAAATGATGAGGATTATGAGAATGAATGTGGCGATTTACTTGATAGTATGTATGACGGTAAAATCATTACAACTAGTATAACGCCATTTGACACCGATATACCAAATATGAACTCTATTTTACCTGATGTTACCAACGAACTTCCGATACCTATTTATCAGTTGAAGCGTAAAACAGTTCCTCCCATCAGCTTTATGAGATAACAAAGGGCAGGGGAATTGGCACGGGTCAAACTGTTTCCAGACGGTAGGAATTAGTTCAGAGGATACCGGTCAGTGCCCGTAACTCCACGTGACTATTTCCAATCAAGGGGTAATTAGTAACAAAATATTACAAACCGACAAGTATCTGTTTTACGCCCTCTCACCTGTAGAGTTACATAAAGCTCAGCAAAATGTTTCTGTTTGTGGTCGCTTACGCCAAAATGGAGTCGAGCCTAATAATTTTGTTCAAAACGTTCACCTTGTGATGCGTAATATTCGAGGGACTAAAGTCATTTTGGCATAAAGCCTTCACGCATCTAATGGCAATGGTCCGAAATTTAACGGCTCCGCACGTCTACATTACACTGACGTGTAATTATCTGCACTGGCCGGACATTCTCTCTCTCTCTCTCTCTCTCTCTCTCTATATATATATATATTTAGTATTTTTTGACAGTCGTGTTTTTTTAATTTTTAACAGATTTAAAACTTATTATTTTATATTTTTAGGCTAATTGTAAATTTCCGTTAAAAATTAATACATTTCTTATGTTATAGCGTAAAAATTCACAATTTGTTCAGCATTAAAAAGCATACAACTTGTACTCTCCCTGCTGAATACTTTTTAACGACCGATTTCTGATAAAACAAAAAAAAAGTAGTAAAATATGTTCATCAGCCCACGTGGAAGTGTTTTATTAATTTATTTTTCAACGATAACGTAAAGAAGCATATCCTGCAGTAACATTTTTCCTGCTTCGAAAAAAAAGAAATAGCCGTTTTTTTCGTATCAGACTGTTCTGGATATAAATAAATTAAAATAAAAATAAAATAAATAAGATTTTTACAACGGTATATAGTATTATTTACGTTAGGTGAATTTAAAATTGTGTAGCCTACATATTTTACTATTCATTACTGGAGACGTTTAATTTTCGGCTATATTTTTGTCACTGAAATTTTAATAAATGTTCGATAGTTTATCCACGCTATTGACAAATCCTAAAATATTGTAATTGTGCAGTTATAAATACTAATATTCTCCATATTAAATTACATTTTTCACATAAATAATTCTACGTACATTAATTATAATGCAGTCGGTATTATATTTCGGATAAAAAATAATAGTAATAATAATAAATAAATAAAAAAATGTTACATAATGTATAGGTACAAGACAATATTTTAACTAGTTTATTTTATCTTTTAAATTTCTTTAGCAACATTTTTTTCTTTAATAGACATTCAAATAAACCTGTTATGAAATGTGTTACGTTAAGAAAAACAATCTTAATAAATTTCACACTAAGTGAATTTGCTGAAGTTAATATTAAAATACTGTAACTTTGTTTATTAAATAAGGTCCGAGTGTAGCTATAACATTTTTAATATTATTTTGTTTATATTAAGAAAAAACTGTCAATAAGTACTTAGGCTAATTTTTTTAATACTGAAATTCAAAATGTAATCCAATCATAAGGTACGTGTTAGTTAACGTATAACGTTGATGTTTGTAGTTCTTAACTTTTTATCATTTTTTCCTAAAAAACAAAGAAAATATTCCTAATCTTGCGTGATTTAGGAGAATTTTCCTGTTAAATTATGCCTACCAAATTTTCATTTTAGTAATTTCGATCCATCACCTTTTTTATCAGATTATTTAGTTCATTTTTCACTTTCCTGGTATAGCACTAGAGCTATGCTACAAGAAGAAAAGTATGATAATCAATAAAAAAAACAATGTAGAATGGATTGTTTTTTTTTGATTTCTCGACGTTTCATGAATCAGGGACCGCAAAACCAAAAAAAAAAAAAAAAAAAAATTAGGGGTAATGGTCGTACATCCGTATGTAGGTATCTTATAGAGTTGAAACTTAATAACTTTTTACTGAATAAACCGATTTTAATGAAGCTTTGTACACAGAGTATTGTATATTGGATAATTTGTTAGTAAACTTTTGGGATAAATATCTTGCAAGGGAGTGTAAAGTTTTTTCGGAGAAGTCTATTTTCTAAAAATTTTGCAAATATAAACCCACTTTTTATTAAGCTCAGAACATATGTGCATGGTTATCTTACCATTTCATTTTAAAATTTTGCCTCAAAATTATTCCCCCGTCCCAAAAAATCGAAGTCTTTTTAATTATTGCATATTTTTTAACAAGATATTTTTTATTGTCTTCCTAGGCATAAGAGTAGTGCAAGTGAACCCAAAAAAATACTTTGGAGGTGAAATATTAAGGGAGAGGAGCCAACCAAAGTTTAAAATATCGATTTTTTTTTATTTTTCCAAACTTTTTGGTTTATTTGAACTTTTAATATTATTAAAAGTTTAAATAATAAACTTTTAGTAGTAATATTACAATAAAATTTCATCATAATTCACCCCATCATCAAAAAATAAATCTTAGATAAATTTTTATTGGTTATATATTCAGTTTCTTCCATTTAACATAGAAAACGTAGAAAAATAAAATAAAATTTTTTGGAAAGTGATTTTGGAGGGAGGAGCAGAAAAATGTAAAAATTACTGATTTTAAAATTTTTTAAACTTTTTGGTGTATTAAACACGTAACAATAATTTTACAATTAAACTTCATCATAGATTACTTCCACTCAAAAAAAAAGGATTGTTATGTATAATTATTTTTTCATTATATAAGAATAAATAACCAATGCCAGGAAACCATTACAACTTTATTGTCAGCTTTTTGTATTTTCATAAAATACGGGAAGTAAATTTTTATTATATTTGCCTGAAAGTTAAAATACGAAAAGTTACGACTGGCTGTTTGGTATAATAAATAAAATATTGATTTTATTTTTTTAATGAATAAAATCGATGATACACCGAAAAATTCGAAATTATCCATGTACTAAAATATGGATTTATCGAATAATTATTTTATCGAATTAAAAGAGTGCATTGTAATAATAAGTAGTTATACTGTTATAACCCACTAAATATTATGTTGTCATGCATTTTATATTTTTATACGTCATTTTATCGATTTACCATCATTACGTCATTTTATCGTTAGTTGGTTGAATTAAAAAGAAGCCCGCATTGTAATATATTTTATATTATTCTACACATGCAGAGTGGTATTAGAATATGGAAACGGCTTTATATTTCAAAACTGTGGGATACGAAAAGGTAGAAACAATGCGTATCTATGTAGTTAGAAAATTACTACGATATGGTGTGTTTGAAATTTTTGTCTGCCATACTTAATCAAATCTATTCTTTGAATAGGAAGGTGATACATTGGTTTAATTTAACACTTTACGAGAAAATCGATGGCGAAAACTATTTCCCGATAGATTTCTTCCTTTTCAAGTTATAAGCAATCAAAATTGCAAAAACGGAAAAATTGTGGTAGTAATAAAACACGATAAAACTCCCCGTAGTAAGTTTTTTATTTCGTATTACCTTCAGAATTACGTGCAGTAATAAATTTTAAACAGTTAATGTTGGTATTAATGGACCAAATGCTAATAATAACAGCCTTCACAATAATAATAATACACAAAAACTAATAATTTGCAACGCTACTGCATATGGATAGGTCAACTTCTATTATTATCACAATATTTAATTTCAAAATTTACTTAAATGTTTCGTTCTTAACTCTTTAATACAATAAATTTTGAAAAAATTCAAAAATTCTGTGATTTAAAAAATGTATTACAAATTTCGAGTAGTAAATCAGCTGTGACTTTACAACAATGCAGAATTGTTGTAATGAGTTACATACTATATATTTCCATCCAGTTGGGGTAAGTTGGCCTCTTATTTAGCCCTAAACCTGCTTGTTTATTGAATTACTTAATTTTGGTAAGACATCCTGAATCATCGAAATAGTGGTAGGTCCAAAATATTGTAGTCAGTATTAGTAATTGTTTACTTAATTTCCAAGCCTTCGGTTCTTTGGAAATTATCGATATTAATAATGATTATAAAGAATAATCTAATGAAAACAATAATTTTTTTTAATAACGTTTATGATGATCTGAAGATGAGAAAATTTAATAATATTCACCAAAAAGATAAGAATAATAAAAAAGTAAAAGACATTTAATTACTTATTTTTTTGTTTATTTTAATAAATTAATTATTCATGTATGTAAATTTAATAAAATAAATGGATAGATCTATGGCATACAGCGAATATTACGTGCGCTTCAAAAAGGGTAAAATTTACGTAAACCTTTTACCAAAAGGACAGTAAATTCCATTCCTTCACCCAGACCCCGTAGGGGAAAACTTGTGGCAAATCCGGTCGCCATATCACTCATTCTGTTCCTACCCCTGATGGGCTTTATTGGAGGTCGTCTTTTAGACCCTCTAAACTCGATAACACAACACAATCATCAGTTTGACCTCTATCAGGGTGCCACCGATGCAAATGTCTCAGCAGACATTTCCACCAGTCGCTTCGTACGATCGCCTGACGATGGCTTCTTCCAACCCGACCACCTTTTTTTTTTTTTTTTTTTTTTCTTTTTTCTTCCTCTCAGCTCCCCTGGGCCGGACCGACTTGTTGGTATTACGCCGCCCAGGGGAGTGTCTTTAAACTCAAATAGGCCTCCCCACCTACCGGCTATATACCGGCAAGGCAGGTCGGCCTACCGGTTAGCTCTTTTTGAGAGTTCTTTATCAATATTGGCCCCTTGGGGACCCAAAAGGGCAATACTAATACACCACGCCAGACCCAGTTCGCCGCGACGCGGTACCGGGTCCCTTCAGTATTCAGTGTGCTCTTGCCTGACTGTTACCCGTGGAGTCCTTGGTGGCTCATCAGTGCCAACACACCGCAGCATGCTGGACCTCACCAGCAAGGCTGTCCACCCAGCCCTATTCTAGCCAACACCTTGTCTTCTCTCATCGGAGTATTTCTGTAGAACAACTTGTCTAACAAAACTAGCAAAATTATTCCAGTTTGACTCGCTTCTTAGCATGTAGTCTATTGTTGTCTCTGGAGTTATACCTGTGAGTGCCTTACTATGTCTAAGTGTGTCCCACCTATTGCACTCAAAAAAGGTGTGCTCAGCATCATCTATCTCGTTGCAGTAGTTGCAAATTGGCCCTTCTCTCTTGCCTACCATACCACGACCACCTACCATAACTTACCCCAACTATCAGATTCAACCGATTCGCGGAAGTGCGATCCCCGCATCTTCCTCTAACACCGAAGGTTTCACACAAAGACTCTTCCTATATCTGACTTCAGTTAGCATATGCACAAATCATTACTTGATTGAGCCTTTAAACACCGAAAATAATATTTTCATACCAACAAAAAGGTTTGATCGCAACAACGACAATTTTGTCTTACAATTCAATTTACTCAAAGTTCTCTAAATTGACATAAAAATCAAGAAACAGATTTACTAATTTAATAAGCCTCTAAAGAAATTAGATATACCCTGTCTCTCTGTTTTGGTCCGCTTTCGGAAGCGAAATCAATGCCTACACCCTCCCACACCGCAGCTCCGCCACATAGTTCTCCACACATCCATTCTCATCCCATCAGCGAATATCTCAGCTAACCGTGGTTCGATGCCAAAACGCCTATCTTGATGAAGTAAGAACCCGGGTTGCTATTTTATCTATATATCTACATTATCAGACCCCCTCAGCCATCCTCCGCAGGGCTAAGAATCTAAGGAAGCCAGCAGCTGTTTTCCATTCCTCTTCAGTTTTCCAATTAACTTGCAGATCAAAATCAGAATTGATCCTCGCAAGCTCTCTAACTACTTTGGTACGTTCAGCTTCGTACATGGAGCAGACATATAAGGGATGGTGCACATCACCAATGGCCCTGCACTGCGGACACTAGCCTGAATTAATCAGACTAAATCTGGCCACTTATCTCGAAAAACGCCATGTTCAGAAAGAAACTTTGTAATTGACGATTGGGGGATATCCACCTAACTATCTGCATACTTCTCACATCAGGAAAAATACCATGCGTGTAACGGCTATCGGACGATTCAGTCCACCTGACGTGCCATAAATGGAAACCTTGGTTGTCTATTTCTTTTATGCGTCCAGAAGTAAGTTGATCTACTTTTGCATTTCTTATAACCTAAAACACTTTGAAAGTTTCAAGGAATAGTTTCTTAGAAATAAAATGGATGTACAGTAGGAATAAATGCTAGCAGCCGATTCCACATTTAATTAATCGGTTCTCATTGAGTACCGAAGTTAAACAAAATTCAGTGCTTTTTTTTACATGTTGCTGATGGTATTCATTTTTTGGCTATGATTATATCAGGCGATATTCTAAAATTAAAATTGGGCATATCATGCTATGTCTGAGATGTGGTATCTGTGTTTCCCGTATAGATACCGAAACATATTTACAAAATTATGCTTAAAACATAATTTATATCATTTTAATTATATAAATCTATTTTTTATAATTAAACTTTATTTTTATAATTTTAAAACATGAGAAATAGAATAGAACTGCTCTTACTAATTACAAATATAATTGAAAAAAAAAAACAATTTTTGTTTTCGTATTTTCCTAATTTTACTTTCAATATTATTTTTTTATTTTTCAGGTAACCGGTAGATATTGGTGTTCATTTTGTCGTTACGATTGCAAATTATCTTCCGAAATGAAATGTCATTTGTTAAGTAGTACACATCAGGAAGTTATTGCAGTTATCAATAAATCTGTGCCGATAGTAATACAAAAATTAATGTTATTAAAATGCCCACAACCTGAATGCGATCAAGTGTATCGGTTTAATTCACAACTAAGGCATCATTCACGTACAACCGGACACGATTTGGCTGATTGCACAGCTTGCGATGCTTACCAAGAAAGAACTGTCTGCCCACATTGTTGTTATATTGCACATTCCAGACGGCGTTTAAACAAACACCTCAGTTCCAGGTTATAACCATTTGTTGCATCATTATTCATGTATTGTGCATTCAAATGACAAAATTTATGTGAATGTTTGTTGTTATTGCATATATATATATATATATATATATATATATATATATATATATATATATATATGTGTGTGTGTGTGTGTGTGTGTGTGTGAGCGCGTGCGTAATGTATAGGTATTAACATATATGCGCGAGCGCATATATGTTAATACCTATACATTAATATCAAGTAAAATTCTATCTTTTTATCATATTTCATTTTGGATTTAATGTTCTTTTGGATATGTGCTTCAAAGTAATTCATTGGTAATCTAAATTTTTCAGTAAATTTGCTTCACTGAATAACGTTTTGGATGAAAACGTTCAAAGTCAACATCAGCAAGTTTTCCCCCGTTTTTAAGCTAATTATTGATTTTATTTATTTATTTTTTTAATTATTCCAATGTCTACTGTTTATATATATTATCCTTGATGAGCATTCTGCCAAAATTATATTTGATTACTAAATTATTTTTGTGATCACTATTGCCAGGATTACGGTTCTAGGATATTGATTAAGTAAGTGATAACATTATAAAAATAAACATTTTAGGATTGTTTTCTTTTCTACATATATATATATATATATATACAGGTTTATCACGAAGTTGTCCCGGGACTTTCATAACCTATTCTTGTCGTGAAAATAATGGAAAATTTCATATAAACATGTGTCCTAAAATGCTTCGTTTGCGAATTACGGCTAGTGAAAGATTTCACTCGGATTTCAGTTACCACGGTGATATAAGGTCGTACTGAAATTTTTGAACAATAATTGAGCAGCAGAATTAGTGATTTCCTATAGTTTTTGATCTGAAAAATCGAATACAATAGGTCCCATAACCATATCTGCACTAATTAAAATCTAAGGGTGTTAGATCAGGCGATCTTGGTGGCCAGAAATATGGACCTCCACAATCGATCAATTTTTCAGGGAAATGATTTAAGTTAGTGGAAACGGCACAAGAGAAGTGGGAAGCCACGCCGTCATGCTGGAAGTATACTTTGCACTAGATGAACTTCCTGGTACAGCTGCGGCAATTCTTTTTGAAGAAAGTGCAAATAGATCTCAGAATTTAAGTAATATGAACGATCCAATCAGCTGATTGTGAAGAAGGCCGCATCATACATTGACTAAATCGGTATTAAAAATTGCCTTCCACCGTTTCATGAGAATTTAGTTCTGGCTATTATGCTCATTGCGTAAGTTGTTGACCTCCATCTCGAGTGAAATTATCTTCGTCAGTAAAGAGTTGTCGATCTGTATTCCACCAGTTGCAGAACTCAAATTATTTCAGAATTAGTGTGTGCGCCAATATGACAGTATTGGCACTATATTAAGTGGTTATCTTTCTATCAGGAATATTGAACAATCTATGCCTAAATGGACAAATAAAATTACAATGATATCAGTATTCCATATTCTCTTTTCTAACCTTCATTTGTTGGGTTCTAATAAACAGCACATCCTGTTTTGGTTAACCTGTCTGTAACTTAACACAATAGTACAGGGCGATTACAAATGATTCATCGGATTTTAAAAATCTGTATTTAAAAAAGTAGTACACATAAAATTATGAACGATACATGAAAATAAACAGAAACTGTCCAAGTTTCAGGTTAGGTTTAAAGTGGTCACCGACAGATAGAAGCACAAGCTCAGTTTTTAAAATGGCGTTTATGCAACAGAAAGAATTCTGTGTCTTAATGTATGAGAAATGTTTATCCGTTGTTACTGTGCAGCGTTTATTCCAGAGACGGTTTGAAACAGAACCACCAGGCCACCAAAGCATTCTAAGATGTTATCGACAGTTTAAAGACCCTGGTTGTTTGTGTAAAGGTAAAAGGACCGGTCGCCCAAGCGTTTCAGATGAAACAGTGGAGAGAGTCGGGGCGAGTTTTATTCGTAGCCCAAAGAAGTCAATTCGACGCGCTAGTAGTGCACTCGATATTCCGCAGCGTATGGAAGATTTTGCGAACTCGATTACGACTGAAACCGTACCGTATAACGTTATTACAAAAATTACAACCAAATTCACCTCAACAAACGATATAAATTTTGTAATGACATGCAGGAAGTTACGGAGGATGACGATTTTTGATAACCGTCTGATGTTTATTGACGAGGCAACATTTCACCTGAATGGAAAGGTAAATCGCCATATCGTCAGGATATAGGGTACTGAATAACCTAATTCTGTAGAAGGTGAACGTAATTCCCCAAAACCTAGTGTTTTTGGCGCAATTTCTAAAAAAAATGTGTACGGGCCGTTTTTCTTCTGGGAGAATATCGTGACGAGGATTTCATACCTCGATATGATGCTGTGTTGTGATTGTTTCCTTAATTGAAAGAGGATTCCAATAACTTTGTATTCCATCAAGATTGAGCTCTGCCTCATCGGCATGCTGAAGTACGAGTTTTTCTGAACAAATAACTCCTACGCCGCTGGATCTGGCAATGTACAAATGATGACTTAGCACTCTTAAAATGACCTCCTAGATCCTCTGATCTCACGGTTTGTAATATTTTCCTTTGGGGGTATGTTAAAGACTGTTTTACGTGCCACCAAACCCAATAACTTTGGCTGAGCCACAGGAACGCATTACAGCTGTATTTATGATCATCAATAGGGATATGTTAATGTGTGTGTGGGCTGAATTGGTCTACCATATAGATATGTGTCATATAACAAATAGAGGCCATATCGAACATTTTTGAAGGTATGACTAAAACTTGGACAATTTCTGTTTATTTTCATGTATCATTCATAATTTTGTGTGAATTACTTCTTAAAATACAGATTTTTAGTATTCGATGGATCATATGTAATCAGACAATATGTTTAGTCTCACTTCACAAATAAGATAGACTATTACAAATAGATCTTGAATAATTGTATCTGCAACTTACATGTGAAAGTCCACAGAATTTGTGTAATCATTTCTATAACATGGCATAGGTCATAATCTATTCCAGCATCCCAGTGCTTCCTTAGTCATCCTCTCTCCTTCCTTCCTAATGGAGCATATTTAATAGTTTGTTTGGGAATTCTTGAATCCTCTATTCTTTCTATATGTCCTTCCATTGATCTCTATAATTTGTTATTACATACATCAGTTTTGGAAGTAATATTGAAGTATTTTCTAACATCCTCATTGGATATTCTGCACCTATAAGGCCCCTGAAGAAATTCATTTCACTGGCCTGTGGAGAGCTTAATTCATTTTTCCTTTGATATTTATTTAGTAAATAAAAAGCATATACTAGATTTAAGTATAAAAAAGTATGTAAATAAAAAGTATAAATCATCATATGTATGATGATCTATCATTGTTCAGTCATATAATTAACATACAAATCACTTAACTGTTACATATGATGAACTGTAAATAAGTAAAATATATTTCCTTTATCATCCTATTTCTTACAATTAAGCAGTCAGTTTAAGTTTTTATTAAGCTTAGGAGTTATGTTATTGAGTTAATACTCAATATTTAAATATTTACTCAAGTGTTTATTTTAAACTATTAATTAATTTTTTTACTAATTTTTTTTCAATTTTAGGCACAATATTACAACTAAGTACTTCTGCTCAGATTGTGGTTTGAAGTTCTGTGGTAAAAATGAAGCGAAATCACATAGGAGATCAAAACAACATAAATATAATTCATTAAAAAAACTCCGTGATGCATCTGAATTGCGACGTCAATGTCCATATTGCACTCAAATTTTAGATGATATTCCACAACTTAAAATTCATTTACAGCAAATTCATCCAGAAAAAAAACACAGGTAACTCACAAATTTTTTTCTTCTAGTGAAAATTAGAGTTATGTTAATTACATAAAATTATACATTTTTAAATAAAAGTTCAGAACTTTACATGATATAACAATGACAAAAATCCCTGTACTTGATTTCAAGAAAAGTAAGAAGCAATTTATCCTTAGTATTATTTTCATAAATTAATATATTTAATACAATCTACCCCTTAAATAATTGAGTGCATATATTACAAATAATAAAAGTACTATTTTATATACTTTGGCAACTATAAGCTTACCACAGTTAAGATGAAAGATGAATTAATTACAAAAGATGAGTTGTTAGCATATGAAAAAAATCCTGACTGAGATTCAAACATAGAACCTAGCAAGCAAAATGTTGAAATGCTAACACTGCACCACAGAAGTCAACAGTTATGTTCAAAAATATTAATTACTTTTAAAAATGTTGTTTTATTGCATTGTTCAGGATTTCTATCTATATATGTAGATATAGATTGGTTTTGTTACACTTTATAATGTTGTATATTTTAATAATCATCTGAATTTACCAAATAGTCTGTGTTCAACCAGTTAAATTGGGTTTCAATCAATGGTAGATATTAAAAACAATTCGATGGTAGATGACTGTAGTAATCCATTCATACAATTGGTTGTAAAATGAAATACGTTTGCTTGTCTTATGAACATATTCATTTTATTGGCACAGATTTCCAGTAGCTGGTAGTATTTTTTATTACGGAATTATAATTTCAGAAATATTTATTTGTTGTATATATAAGTAAATGTATACATAAAATGGTATATTTTAAATTGGTTAACGTTACGTGTGAAGAAACACTTATCAATATATATTGATGAATGAATGAATATATTCATTCCATGAAACTGTGGAACTTTATGCATTTAATGCTGAATTACAAATGACTTCTGAGTATCTGCATATATTTATTGAAGAAATGGAGCATCATGTTACAAAAGAAAGGGATAAATAGACTTGTTGCTTTATATTATTTATTTCAATTTTTCTTACAGCTGTAATTCATGCAAAGCACCTGTAATGCGAGAATCATCAGTCATAGTTGCCTTCTTAGGGTTATAAAGTTCACAACAAAACCATTCTCTGTGGTGAGCCTATTGAACATGTTATTTGTTGGATTGAATCATCTGCATTTCTGTGGGATGAGTCTGCTGATATGTACACCAATAAATAGTGTACTCAGATCATTGAAAAATGCAACAGGAAACCACTTCACTGCTCATTTTCCTTAGTTAACCTGGCATGACATAGTTGTTATTTCTGAAAAAGTTATAACGTTTTCTGGAGTGACTTATTACTCATTGCAGATTACTTGCGATCATTTTGGTTATGGCATATATATATATGTTAAATAAATACATTAAAACCTGTTCGTATTTAACATGTATTAGTTTTAGTAGTATACATCTGTAAAAAAATCATTACACATACATGTCATTTCAACTAATACCAAGGAACCTTACTGCATAATTTCATATTTATCAGGAAATTCATTTGGTTATTACTGCATTACAAACACACAAAAAGGGTTGCAATGCTGATACGTCAAATTGAAGCAGGACCTTGGTTCAGTTGATCAATGAAGGGATATTTATTTTAGTCATCATAAGTATCAATAATGTTGTTTAATCGTTATGTCTGCTCACTCCTCTGCCAAATATATTATACTCATAGAACTGAAGCTTCAGAACTCATTCAAAGTAATGACACATTATTAGAATTTTGTATAGTATGACTCTGAATAGATCAAATCTAATCTGTTGAAATAGATGTTTTAATAGCTTAAGAAAATAGTTGAAGGTTAGCAGCCAAACTGCTAGTTGTTACATCTATTAAAATTTGAACCATCAGAAAAGTCATGAAGTCATCAAACTTCATTCCATGTAGTAGTAGTACCTTGTTGAGCTAAAGGATTTATTATCAAGTTATTAAGTTGAAAACATTTTCTTAATCCTCTTATAGTTATTTTTATAAAATTATGTTTATTATGATTAATATTAAACATCTTAAATTATTAATTTATGTTTAAATCTACTATAATAAATAACTTTTGTGGTAATAATTTTTAATTAGGTGCATAAAATGTGGTGCTTCATTTACATTGAAACAAGAATTAGCTCGTCATGTACGTTATCAATGTAAAGGTATACAAGTTATAGATACATTACATGCCGATGAAGATAATGTACTTGTTGAAGGTGTTGGTGATGTCGTAGATGATGATGTGTGGCAAAATAAATGCGATGATAAGTGGGATTCATCGGTACCTACATCGTTAACTAATGATAATATAAAAAATACAAGCCAATGTTCAAAATGTCTTTTCACATCTACTTCAAGAACAGAACTTTTGTTTCATACAGCATTACATAGTGATCCAGTTTTATCATTAGATGAAGGTAAGTATTATTCCTAAATCTAATAAATTTAAAAAAAAATTTATATTACATTTTTAATTAGTTCTCTATAATATTATTATTAGTTAGATATTTCTTTAACGCATCTTACTTATGCTTCATACTTATTCTTATACTTATGTTTTAAGCATATACTTTGCTTTTTACGTATTCAAAGTTATACTTGAAAATTTTCATGAAAGGTTTGCTTTTAGAATCAATTTTTTCTTAAATTTTGAAGGTTTAGACAAGATTTTTAATTGCCAAGTTATGATTTAATTGTCAGCCTATAAAACAATGGCAGGTATCAACTATTATATTTGCTATAGTCAGTATTGTTTTCTCTTGTCTTTATTATACATGTCATTGACTGCTGTTGTAATTGTTATAAAGAAGCCAACATTATGCAGGATAATGCAACCGACATTTTTATCTTTCATATCTATAGGAATTTATTCACTGAATTTTGCTTTGGCTATTAGAATTTATTTCTCATGCTTATAATTTCCAGGATGAAACTTCTCAAGACATTCTAGGTGTTAATCATCAGGTTTAGAAATTTAGTTTATTAACCATAACTGTTAATATATTAAGGTTCTTGTTACTTTACTATATTCTCTTTATTGTTAATTTGAAATTTTGGTATAAAAAACATATTTTAAAATCACTGGTATGGTCAAGCTACTTCTGATTAAAGTACTTAGATGTTGTTAAGAAATTAGGAGTACAGAGTCATGATGCAGAATTAATGAGAATTGATGTGAATTAAATGTTACTATACAGAGTGATCAACAACTGCATGGAACCAATCTTGATGATGATTTTTATAACAAACTGCAGTTAAAATTATAAACATTTCCTTATTTAAATTTGGTTGACTTTTTATTTATATGAAATCAAGTCATTTTCAATTATGTTTATATTGAAGTAATATCAAAAAATTATTGAAAGATTGTTTACAATAACATTAACTGTAAATTCAGTAAAAACCAAACATTATCAATAATTAACTTGCATTGAATACATACGTAGTTAAAAATATTTATACATAACTAAAAAAAGTTTGTTAACTTTAAATTCAGCTCAATTATTCACTAAAATTTTATAATTTTTTGTGACCAGCAACATCTAAAACAAATAACTCTAGAAATAAAGATTTTTGAGTCTTTTAACTAAAACAGATTGATTTTAATAAAATAATAAATATTATTAATGAAATAAATATTAAACATATTAATAAATAATTATTAAAAATAAATATTAATAAATAATTATTAAAAATATTAATAAACAATTATTAAAAATAAATATTAAAATAAAGAATTTTAATAAAATTCAAAAATCATTTAATAAAACGGTTGTCATACATTGCTAAAGTTGTTGGATGACCACAGGTGGTACACCAACAACACTGGGTTCAGTATTATCATGTACCATTTGCATTTTGCTGTGTACTACCAACAGTAATAGATACTACTTTTTTAAATTGGTAAATGTAAATATTAATCAATGTACTACTTAAATCAGCTAAAATAATTTAAGATTTATAATGTTCATAAATCATTTGATCAGAATGATAATAGTCTAAGATTTCCTTTTGTTTTGAGCTCTCCTTAAACATAGATATTTTGTATGTTCTATCTTAAACCTTAAAGATTTTACAAAAGAGAACTTATTGTACAATGATAATGTTAGTCTAGGGTAAAAAGTGGAACGTACTGCTTAATAAGAATACAAAAAAATAAACCCTCAGATAAATAAATAGATATTTAAATAGCATTGTAAGAGAATACAGCCCCAGACACTCAAAAACAATGGTTTATCATCCAGATGAAATGATGATTGAAGGAAAATCAAGGAAATATTGGTGACAATATTTTTTTTTTATTTTAATGTCATCTAGATGTATAAAACAAAACAATGTTAATTTATAAAAGAAGACAATAATACAACGATCCTACATCTTCAATTACTGTTTCGTACTTTCTAATTATTACTTCTCATTTTTGATTCTTGTAGCATATGGAAAATGCCAAGCCTAACAAGGTTGAATAAAAGATGAAGATAACAACCTATCTCCGGGTGATTTAGCAGTTAGGAATCAATTTTTAGATTCTTTCCTCAATTCATTTGGTACACACTTTATATATAAGAGCTTTGCTTGAGTTTCTTCAGGAAATTTTTGTTTTAAAATCCATTCTTCCTAGATTTTTTAGGGTTTAGATAAGATTTTTGGTACCAGATAAAATAATAACTTTGATACCTGTTGTTAAAATAATAAATTGAATCCCCAATTTGTTTTAGAACTATTAACTTAAATTTAATCAATTATCTAATCTCCCAGGTAAATGATTTTAATTTTCATTAATTATTATCTAAGAATGACCAAACCAAGTAAAAAAATACCTAATTTTAATAAATACTTAGAAATTATGTACAGAAAAGTTGATGAAAAAAAATTACAGAAATATTTGAATTAGGAAAATGCAAAATTATATTACAGTGAAAAAATTAATATAGCTATAATGTTATTTGTTAGTAATGTGGGTTAAGAATAATTAATAAAGCTGGAGAGCCTTGGTATGTAATATAAATGTGGCAATAAGAATAAATAGGAAAAGTTCATGAAATATCTGCAGTTGATCTTTAATTAATGTATTCTAATAAAGATTTATATAAATATTTACATCATGTTGAGCTCAGTAGTACTTTAAGCATAAGACTAATAATATAATTGATTTGCTCAGATCCTCATAAATTAAGCTACTTTCCATCTTACTCACAATATTTTGAGTCAGTTGTTATGTATGCATCCCTTCCACCATAATACATATAAGAGCAGTAAGATATTTTCTCTCTTATAAATGTAGTTGTTCACATCTCAATACTGAAAACTAGTTTGTCTGCTATCAAATGTGCCGCAGCCTAGTGTCTGCTTTTTAAACATAAAATTATTTTTGTAGGATTTGTCACTTTTGTTTAATTTATACTTATTCTTTAACGTTAATTATTGTTACTTAATTACCTCTTACTTAGAAAAAGTATTGGAAAATTATAATTCTGAATTTAATTTCTGTTAATAGAATAACAGACTGTGTGATTTACTAATGGTAGTCTGTGTGAGGTAATCATAATATTATATCTAATATTTACAGAGGAATTAACAGAAAAAAAAAGTGTTTAATTGTGTTCCCTTTAAAGGTTCAGTGACATGGTAATTATCTCTTCATCTTCTTCTCTTCATATCCTCTGTGTTCAGCGCAACAATCAAGATTACTAATTGTCTTGCTTCTCATTGTCTATCTTGGCTCTTCCTCTCTTTCTCTTGTTATCCATTTCAATCCTTCTTCCATCTTTGGCATATGCTCCTTTTCCTTACTCACCTCATATCCCCCCCGCCCACTACCAAAGCACTGCCCCCTCATCTTGTTCAATATTAATTGTTGATATTAATGGCTTAAATAATTTTAACATTTAAAATAGTAGTTTGTAGCTTTAAAGTGAAAAGAAATAATTTATCTTCAATAATATTTTTAAAAAGTTTTACAGTGCTAAAAATTAGTACTATTCTATATACTAGTAGTAAATATAAAATTATTAATTTTTTTCAGAATTATACGAACCTGTTGTAAAAAATAAAAGCTATGAAATTTTTAAAAAATATTGGTCATGAATGCAATAAAAGTATATAATTAATAGTTTTTGGATATAACTATGATTGGTAAAATACAATTTTAAAAATTAATTATTATTATTATTACTTATAAAAATAAATTATGCATTTCTAATAATGGTTCATTCAATTAAGAAAATTTATTTGGTTATATTAATTTGATTGGTTTGATGCTGTTCTTACTTTCTGTTCTGTTCTAAACTTTTAATCTCAACATAATTACTAATATCCTACTTCCCCAGCTATCTGATTTGTTTTTTTTATTTTAATCTCTGTCCTCTTTACAGAGTTTATTCTTCAACTCATCCCCTCTTACTTAATTACCTAAATCCAAATGTCTTAATATGCGGGTTCATCATGTGCATGTTAGTTATCCATTTTAGGTGCTTATCTACTTTTTGTCTCTAACTTATATTGCCCATACTTGCAGTTTTATTCCTAAAACAGCAAATTTCTGTCACTTCTAATCCTCTGTTTAATGTTAAATATCTCATTGCCCTTCTTTTTCACATGTTTTCATATTTTCATTTTACTTATATTTATTTTGAAATTTAAATTTCTTTTAGCAATAAATACCTGGAAATCATATTTCTTCTGACGCATTATTGGTTTTTGCCAAAAAGAGCAATTTCGGTGGTGAATCTTCAAATTATTATGTTGTTATGTCTTTTATATTTTTTTCAGGAACAAAACCTCAAAATTTGGTTCCAAAATACGTTTGTCCATCTTGTCCTCGGTTATTTAGAAAGGATTGCCTTAAAAATCATATAAAAACACATACCGGAGAACGACCACATGCTTGTCCTGAATGCGGTTCACGATTTGCACGCAGTGATGTCCTTAACAAACACATAAGAGGAGTTCATCATACTTCACAAGCAGCCCTTTTATCTGCATCATCATCATCATCATCGTCATCACTGGTTGGTTCTACATTACAGTGTGATATTTGTGGTACATCTTGCTCAGGACAAGCATCTTTAAGACGTCATATGACTTGTCATCATGCAAGACCAAAGAGTTTCCTTTGTGCCAAATGTGGGGCTGCTTTTTATGACAAGTAAGTGACTTATGATTTATAATAATTTTTTTTTTCTTTATTTTGTTAAGTTTTTAAAATACGGATAAATGTATGAAGATATATTTTATGAGATATTATTATGCATTGGAGGGATATAAATAAAACATTTTCCCTCATACATTTTTTTTTTTTAAATTTATGATTGGAAGTACCTATGATCTGCTTTTATATAATTTTTATAAAAATTTTTTTTAGTTGTATGGTTTGCTATTTCATCTGTTTCTATGAAATTTTTACATATAATCAGAAGTGATTTTAGTATTCTTAGTACATCACATTACAGGTACTAAGTAAATGAATAAACTACCCTAATCTACCTTCATAGGTAGATAATACTTTTTCTTCATTAACTCCCCTTTCATTTTCCTTAATCTTTTAATCAATTAACCCCTTTCCTTCACAAAATACTTTTCACCACTATTTCCTTTTTCCTTGCCCATGATTCATTTCTTTCCCTACTTTTTCTACTTTCTTACTTTTTCTTATCCTTGATTACTTTTTCCACATTATCATTTCTGTGGTTGCAGATATGATACTATAAGGTTCTTGTTGAGGGTGCCAGGGCATGAAAAACTAATAATATCCATATAGCCTTAGTATCTGATAGGTGAGCTGATTGTGGATAACCTCCAGGACTTGTTTAACGCTCAGTGACATTACTATAATCCTAATGGCTGAAATTCCTACTGAGTAAACCCAGGCTTCTTAATCTCTTTTGATATCACTTAATAATTTGTTGGGCATCTAATATAATTCTATACTTTTACTGTAGAAAAACTTCTGCTGTCTTTAAAACTATTTCACTTGGAAAGAACATGTCTACAAACACAAACTGGATAAAATATGTGCCAAAACCATTGGATTGTTGTAGATAATGGTTTCGATTAAAATATATGTTAAATATCATTCATTATTATTTACTATATAGGTTAGAAGAAGTGGTTTAAAAGATTTTAAAATACCTATATTATCATTTATTAATTTTTAATTAAATATGTTCTCACCACTAGCTGCTCCTACTGGTTCCAGTGACCTCATTGATATATATATATATATATTCTATTGAGGAATTCTTCTGGTTGGTTTAATAGAATCATCTAGATAACATCAATGGAAGGGTGTTTTAAATAAAAAATTTTATAATCACATAAATTATTTAATAATATATTTTATTTTTTGTCAACGTCGGATAATTAATTCTAAATTATTGTAGCGTAAAAAAATATAATTCAGAAGTCATTCTGTCATTCTAAGTACGTATATTCACATGGTTCAAAAAAATATTTGGAAAATTTCAAAAAGAAAGTTCAAAAAAATTGTTGTGTGTTGTATTTCTTACAAATGAATTACTTTTATACGGGCATCATTGTTTAGTAATTGGCTTGACCATATTTTAAATAAAATTAATTAAAAAAAATAACAATAATAATAAAGCTACTTCAAAATGCATTAAAATGTATTTAAAAATAATATTAAATCATTTTAAAATTTTGAAGTCAGTACCAAATTGAAGATTAGTAATAAGCTACTGGTTATTTGTTTTTAAATTAATTTAGAGCCAAATTCAATGATTGAAATCTAAAGATGTGAATGAGCTAAATTTTTTCTTTCTTTTTTTGAGGTCGCTTTTATATATTTATTTTAATTTCTATAATTTGAATATGTATTATTAACTATAATTTACTTTTTTTAGACACACACACACATACACATACACACACACACTCACACTATAATTATGTAAGTATAATATAGATGTTATTGTTATGAAGTAATCTTAACATGTCAAAATGTATGTCAATATGTCTTTCGTAAGTTCCTATTATTGTGTCTATATTAAATAATGTTAGACTATTTTCTAGATTCTTTATTTATAATTTACGATTCAAAATTATCATAATTGATAGTTTGCAGTCATGAATTATTATTGTATTATAATACATTATTATTGTTATATATTTAACAATAATTATTAATTTTAGAATAATAAATCTAATTAATTCGTACAACCTAATTTTTGTAAGTAATACTTGTATAATATTTTATTAGTTGTCATTTAAATGATCTTTGTATATCTTAATTTAAAGATCAATTGTGTGCATATATACCAGGTGATCGTTTGAAAAGTTACCACATTTATTATTTACCAGCTATCAGACCCATCGTATTTCTGTTTGCAAGATGTATACCATTCTCGGGGAGAAACATTTAAAAACTATTTTCAGAGTGGTGGAACCCACCCTCTCCGCTACACCTACTTCAACTCAAAAATCTTAAATAGCAATGGTAAAACTTTATTACATTAATTGACAACTTGAAAAAATAATGAATTTTGGTGAAAAGAAATCAAAATCCGCCCACCCCTTTGCTCGGTAGGTGCGAAAATCCATTTAGGGTAATCTTTTTTAAATTATAACTTCTTAACTTAACGATATAACTTCAATAAACCATTTGAAATATTCATGATCTGTGGATTAAAACTGTGTAAATTATTTTTACAATTATCAACACAAAATTTCGCCCTTAAATAGTTTCTACATTTTCAAGGGTTGCAAATTTATTTTTTTCTAAAGACGAATATAGCTTGTGACACCTTTTTGGAAGGCCTTTTCAATGAAAAGTAATTTGGTACAAATAGAATAAAAATTGGTTCACTGATATTGAAGTTATGATTAAAAATGTGTTTTTTTTTAAGATTATGTTAGGATTTTTTTGTTAGGTTATGTTGGGATGCAGTGTGTTACTGACCCGGACTTTTCAAGTCCTCAAATTATGTTCAATTCGATGAAATATTAATTGTTTTTATTTATTGTTAATAATAGTATTGTAAATTAGAATCAAATTAAGTAATAATTATATCACAGAAATAAACCTAATAATTATGACCCAAAATTACAACATCAATTTTCTCCCGTAACTGGACTATTATTACGGATTGAAAAATAAATATGGCCGCTATTCTGTAATTTGCCAAGGTATTTAAGTCCTGATTTTTTGGTAATTTTAAAACTTTATTACCAAGACGCTTACCAAATATTAATGTGATTCGTCTATCCGAACTTAAGATATAAATTGTTATATCAAAATTACAAAATGACGGACAGGGTGAGAATGAAGAAGAAATTGCCATTTTTCCTAAGGGTATTTTTTTTTGTTTACAAAAAAAGGGTTTTGTTTTTTGTTTTTACAAGTAGAATCCGAAAAAGTATAGCCAGCCCAACATTTTAAAAACACTCCGTATATGAGTGTGAATATACAATATGATTGTGTGCATATACGTATTGAATAATTATTGAGTAAAATTATATTAATAAATTCCATTTTTTTTCCATTAGTTCCCTTTATAATGATCAACTTTTCACTTATTCCACACCACACGACTCTACTCCACTCCAATATTTTTACTTTATTTGGATCTTCTCATTCATAGTACCATTATTGGCTGTTTGAATTTTTTTCTCAGTTTATGTTAACTGAATTCACCTACTAATTATCAAGTAACTAAATATATGTTTATATGATATTCAATTCTATTCATAATACTGTACATAGTCAAAAAACGAATGTATATCTGTTTAAAAGTAAGGTATGTTTTAATTAATTAAAAAAAAAAAAAATGAAAAAAATTGACATTTTAATAAAAAACGCATTGTGTACATTTACTTTAGGATGGATTTTAACAAAATTTTATTTTGATCAGTCTTTACGGTTGGCGTGCTCTATCTTTGAGAACTTAAAATTAAAAGTTTGTTTTATCATAAAGATAAAAAAATTGAGGATAGTATTATTTTATTCTTCAGTCTGTATTTGGTTAATGTACAATTCCATATCGTAACTGAACGTTTTTTTCAGCCCTAAAAGAAAGTCTTTTTGGACTAATTTTTAAATGGATTCTACCTTACTCTCCATATGTATTGTGTAAACACACAAACGAAAGTATGCCCTATTAACTGTTCAATAGATAACTTATTTTTAACTCACTCTATTTGGATTTTTTGAAATTAGTCTTTTTTTAAGTTTTATGTATTAAGGAGACATTAAAAAAATCTTTTTAGTAGATTTAAACAGATTGTAAATAATCTGCCAAAAATATTTTATTCCAATGCTCCCAGATTTAGAAAATCTATTTTAGTCAAACGTTTGTGTACGGCTTGTATTTGCTCTTATAACTTAGCACCCCATTGACCGATTTTTTTCAAATCTGATAGACAGGTACGTACTACCTTCAGGGAAAATATTTATTATTTTTTTTCAAATATTAGAAAGAGGGGCGGGTGTTGTGGCCGAAATAGAATTTCAAACTTTTACTGGTGCCTTCTTATAAAAGTTCAAGTTTTTTTCTATCAAGATTGCAAATTACCAATTTTTTTTTAATATTCACCACATCCCAAATAATAACTATATATTTGTTAGCTATACTTTGCTTCAAAAAAGGAATTAAGTTCATCGTATCTATATTTTCTACATCAAAAAACCATCAAACCATTACAGATTTTTTTTGGTCATCACACTCCAATGGTCTGTGGTAAAAAATATTTTTTTAATTAAAAAAAATTTTTTTGTTTAATTTACTTTAAATTTAAATCCATCGAAAATACAATCTTAAGTTAATATTCAATTAAAAAAATTTTGATAGCCCCTACTCTTTAGTATTTCTAGAAAAAAAAATTAACCAAAACTTTTCACCCCCTTCTTAGAAAATTATAACTTTGTTCATTTACAATTATGGCTGTATTATTGAAATTTTAAACAGTTTTAAAAAGTTATTTTTTTAAATTTATTGTCACCACTTAAGGATTATAATTTTTTCAAAAATTAACTGCGTAACTTCAAGTTATTACAGGTTATTCAGTTCACTGCCTGCTTTTGTTTTAAATAAATTGCTTTTTAATCTGAAACAATCACTTTTTTTGAAGATAATTTTAGTAATGAAATGAATTGCAAAGATTAACAAAAGTGACTGGAAACGCAATTAAGGCCAACCTCTTTTTTTACCTTTATTAAGAAGGGAGTTATTAAACTTCAAACTGATCGGAAAATAGCGTATCGGTAGCGTGCCAAGTGTAATAAATCTTCCTCGATCATTTCTGAACAGACTTGCAGGCAGCACACACTCAGTTTTATTCTGTTGGCATAAAATTCGTATAATATAAAATTTGGTTTTTAGAATATCCGAAAAAACGCTCAAAATCAAAATATTTACAGTTTCTTTTTTTTTACGTAACGTTGTTAATAAACACTTCTTTTTTTTACCGAACTCTTGTTTTATTTTAGGAAAAGTTTAAATACATTTTTAGTGTTTTTAAATATACGTTATTTGTGAATAGAACGTTTCTCGCTTCGGCAGACAAAGCCGAGGCAATCTACAATTGATATAGTTAAAACATTTTATTCATAGACTAATCATAATAATACATGAAGTGCCTACCTATCTTGGCCATGAAATATATTGAATAAAGTTGAAAAATTCGTTAGCTTCGTTTAACAATCAAGGCATGTATACACAAAATTGTAGTTAAAATTTATTTTTATTTATAAATAAATTATTAATTAATTTTTAATCCGTGTTATTAAGTAAATTATTAATCATTATTATAATTACCAGTAATTAAATATCTAACAATTATTATAATTTTTAAATAATTATTTAAAAATGATTAATTATTAATCTGTGGCAAAGTTGGAACCGTCTCGGCATTTCGTGCGGAGTTCGAATACCGGTCAGTCGTCTAATCTTTTAATACGCTACCAATTTCCACCGGACTAACGACCATAGCTGATGCTCGCTCTTTCGTTACAAAAAGGATTTTTTTTTTCTTTTTTAATTATAAAATGAGAATTTCCATTATAAATTAAAATATTTATTTATTTTTTATATAAATTAACCTTGAATTATACAGTAATAGAATAATCCGTCTTTTTTGTTGAATATTGAAATTTTATGAGTAGATAATATTCAGATTTGAGGTTAATATAAACAAATAATATACTATATTTAAGCAGGAAGCAGTTGGTTAAAAATTGTACCTGCAATCACGAAAGCGTTACTTGTTGGCGTTCGCAACAAATATTCTCAATAGATGATATCTTTTCTTAAAAAAAAGTCCATTAATCAAAACTTTTTAAATTTAATATGAAATGAAAGTGTAATAGTTCAACGCATTATGATACTAAATAAAGGCACTGTTGCTAAAAAAATACCTCATTTTTAGGGTTTTTATTTTATTTTAACCAATAGTCCTTTGGATATTGGATTATCTTGAAAAAAATCAACGCATTTTCCAGGAATGATACCTGAAACATTTAATTAAGTAATCAGCAACTCTAATAAAAATGCTTTAACAATGAAAATATGAGTTTAGTAATTAAGAGCAATTACTCTTTTACTCATTGTTACTCGTGAAGGAGGTGGTGTATGAAAAAAGATTATTTTTTTTAATAAAATGATTATAAAAAAAATTATTTTTTTATAATTCTTGCGGACAGAAAAATGAAAAAAATATTATTTCACTTCACTTAATAACTTAGACTTCATAAACTACATTGTGAAACGCTGCTTGTAAGACAGTATACCGGACAATTATTTTGTTGCAAGATTTATCGCTCACACAGGGGCAAAATAATTAATTAATTAACGGACGGAACTAATATCAATTTATCCGTAAAGAAATCACTATTATTTTTCATTATTAATATTAAAGTACATTTTTTAATTAATTTATTAAATTAAATATTCCACTTTTTTTCTTTTTTTTTTTAAATAACATGATTGCCACAGATATTAAATAAAAAATTGGTTGATAACTGGAAAATCGTTATTCTAAAAACATTCAAATTTGCCAACTATAATGAGAAAGGATTAATTATTAAGTTTTTAATTGATCATGTAAAAAAAATGATTTTGTTTGTTTTTTAGATGATCGTAAACTCGATAAGATTAAAAATTAATCAAAAATTTGTGCTTTTACTCAGTTAAAATATATTTAGTGTTGAAATTGCGTAGATTAAGAAAAACATGGTTGAAGAATAACATAAAATCACTATTGATTGTTTTTTTAATGTTATTATGAGTTTGTTTAGTTGAAATACTTTCGTTTATTATCATTATCGGATTAAATTTATTTCTTCAGAATGATATTCAGGAGGAAAGAGAAATAATTTGTGAACTGATTTTTGAGCTTGAATTAATCTCAGACAAGTATGTCCGAAAACGCTTTATTATCGAGTTACGGCTAGAGAAAAATTTAATCCGGATCTATCAGTCTCCTGGGTGAAATAAGGTCATACTAAACTTTTTAAGGCATTATTTAAGGGGTAAACTTGATGGTTTTTTCTGAGTTTTGATGTAAAAAATCGAGTAAAACTGGTCCCAGAACTGTATCATCCGTAATTTTCATATCAAACATAAAAATGAAAATTCGCTGACGAAAAACACGTTTTTGTTTTAAGTTTGAAGTACAGTAATTTTGTTAAATGTCTAATAAATGTGGAAATTTCATTATCAACACTTGTAGAGAATTTATTTCCGAGAACAGAAAGTTGATTTCTTTTTTTAAAAACTACGGGAGATACACTTCTGGGATCTGTTTTATCTGATTTTTTTTCATTAAAACTCAGAAGAAACCATCAAGTTTAGACCTTATATAACGCTTTAAAGAATTCAGTATGACCTCATTTCACCGAAGGAACTGAAATCCGGGCAAGATGTTTCGCTAGACTCGATGATAACAAAGCGTTTCGGACATATTTTTGTGCGAACCTTTTCCTCATATCAAGCTCTAAAATTAGTTCCCAAATTATTTTCCTTTGTTTCTGAATTATTGTGTATATCAAGTATTTTACAAAAAGCTGTTTATGTGACTACCTACTTACGTAATCCATAAGTAGGTTGTATGTACAAAAGTAACAACGGTATGATTATATTATTCTATTGTAAAATTTTTTTAAGAAAGAAATACGAACTCATAAGGAGAAAGTAATTAATGTGGGAGGACGAAACTTTATGAAGAAAGGAGGTTGATTTTTGCAGTTTGTTATGCAGTAAAAAGAGAAGTTACTACAGCCGAGGTTGTTTGTAAATTTATTTTTATTCTTGTCATTGAATTATTATGATTGCTGGACAAGTTACACTGGTTCCAACTGAATTGTTTATGCCTCTTATTTAGTTAAATTGAGATTCAAATTTACATCTTAATAGACCACATTTTTACCACTACTTATACAATTTCAACTCATTTTTTATTCTGTTCTGTTTGTCGGCCATTACCCAACTTCTTACCACTCTCTGTTCAAGTATACTTATTCTTTTCCTTTTCCTCTTGTTTATCCTAACTCTTTCTCTTATTCTCGTTTTTATATACATCTGTCTTTTTTTTCTTTTTTAACACTTATAAATGCAATGTACGCACGCGTGCTCACACAAAGGTTCATAACATAGTGTTGCAACAGGGAACAGTTGTTAAAGAATTAATGCGAAAAACGGAACTTTCTGTTAAACTCGCAGCTATATTAGTTTAATTATGGTTTTTTGTTACTAATAATTTCATCCGGGTTTTTTCTTAGTCAAACATTTGTTTTGTATGATATTATTTATTGTAATTCATTACAGTTTTTTTTTTTGTGTAATCTTGACTATTCATGTTTTTTTTTTAATGAAACTTTTATTATTTATTAAAATGTTTGTTTTTAGAGTTTATTGGTTTATTATAACGTTTTAGTTTGTGTGAAATTCGCCATTGAACAAGCAACATTAATAAGTAATGATCTAATAAAATTACTAGAAGTTACACAAATCGAACGTAAAGAAATTTAATAAGCAATTCAATTATCGAACAGTAATCTCGGACAGAAAAAACGGAATTATTTGTAAAAAAACTATGAAATGATATAAAAAACCTAAAGATTACATCTATGAAGCAATAAAAGAAAAAAGGAACTTGATTTTATAAAATATAAAATAAATACAAAAAAAAAAAAACTAAATAAATAAAATACAACGTAAGCATGAGTAGTCTAAGTAGAAAGTAAAAGGGTATTACGCAATATAATATTTTACACAAATCACGTTCTAACATATACTATCATTCTTTTCATATCTAAAGAAAATAAATTAATGAGATGGCTGCGTTTGTTATTTAAAGTTTCTTCATACGTGGATGTATGTTAGAAACACACAAAAACAAATTGTTTTCAAAGTGAAAAAAGACGGATTCCTGTATTTATTTTTTAGTGCAACCATAGACGAAAACCTTTTTCACAGAGGTAGGACGTGACGAAAGGGATTAATATTTTCAATGCTTTTGTGACTAAATTTCTATATTCACTTCGACGAGCAGGCCAAAATGTATCTAAATCTTTAGCTGTGAACTGCAGTTGCAGCGTTTTATCGGCAGACATTTCGATGTGCTGGTCGATAATGTCAACTGGTAACTTAGCAATTGCAACAATGTTTTCACTAAAAGGATTCATTACTCATCTATTCGAGAAATAGTTTTTATATTCCGGGAAATACTCCTCCAACTTAATATTTATCTCACGCAAATGAATCTTTATGCTATCCAAACTGCATGTAAAAAAACATCAAAAAGACATTGTCCTGATACATGACCAGGTATTGATTTGCAAAACAACATAATTTCTTTTTGATCTGTCCCTAACGCATTCATATCTCGCAAAACATAAAAACTGAGGAATGTTTGCCACATTTGTTGATTCATCAAATTGAATACTAAAAAAATCACTTGAACTCACTTCCTGAATTATCTGATTGCGAACACCGGCATGTTATCGATTCACCTGATACTGTTTCGTTAGGAAGCGGAATTTTTTTCAGTTTTTTTTCTTCCACGCCTATTAAAACACTGATCAT
Source organism: Lycorma delicatula (assembly GCF_047948215.1). NCBI lineage: Eukaryota > Metazoa > Arthropoda > Insecta > Hemiptera > Fulgoridae > Lycorma > Lycorma delicatula. Next base: position 135,736,958 of record NC_134458.1, on the reverse strand, counting down.
ATCAACTGCATCAGACAGTATGAGGTTTTCTGTGATTGTATGGGGTTTGGACATCTTAGCTACTCTTAATGCTGCGAGATAAGATGTTTCAAAAATACTTTTCTCAGTATGGCTTGATTTACAAATAGAAGCTTGTTGATTTCTCAAAGTATGCAATTTTCTTTCGAAAAATTCCAAGGCGTGCTTTTGATCCGGGTGTTTAGGTTCCAAGAGTCGAATTAATTTTTAAGGCTTCATGCTTTCATCGGAGAGGACTTGAAAGCAAACAACGCACTTTGACTTTCCATCTAATGAAGTAAAATCGTAATTTAAGTAACTGTCATTGTACATTCTTGTCTTTTTATCAGTCGATTCACTGGATTTAGATGGTTTACTTCGTTTTCTTACAAATTTATCCATTTTGCATAAGAATTTAATTGAAAAAAAAACCAGTTACCCCGTTTTACCGAACAAAAAAAAAAATTGAAATCTCAGTTGTTATTATTTTCAATGAAACTGCGCTTTTAAAAACATAAATAAAGGCACCAGACACACGCTTCGCATTCGAAACTAAACTGACGTTCTGCAATCCCTTACGCCTCTTTCATACTGCTTAGAGCACGACGTGTTCAAACGTATCATATGCATGTTCGAACATGTAGATTTCACAGCGAACATTATGCAGCACGTACACATTGGAACCTGTAAATTGCTCAAGTTTGACGGGTTGAACCCGTCGCTATCAACGCACCTAAATCGTTTTAATTAGATTTCATTGGTTTGTTGGTTGGAGGGTCGCGATATATTCATGACTCTTTTTTTACTTTCTGGTGGTCGTGGAGTTATAAAAAAGGCAGAGTATCACTGGTCTAGACAGAGGTTTCTTGGTAGTTTAGGTTGGGTGAGTTATGTTGTGATGTAATTTTCTCTTTTCTTCTAGAACTACTAAGAATTAAGTTGCATGGGTTTTTTTTAGATTTTTATTTTATAGTTTAGAAGCTGAACTACTCAATATTTTTCCAACTATCAATTCTTATCTGTTACTTGGAAAGGAACCATCGAGGTCAAAATTTTTAAAAAATTTCGTTATAGAATTCTTCCAAATTGTACTTGTTTTAATTATTATCCCTTTAAATATTTCCAGAGGAAGCAAATTACAAAAAAAAAAAAATATCTTAAGATAGATAATAAAACACTCGTTTAAAATCTAAAAGGTTTTTAAAAATGTTGAAAGTATGGTGATAATTTCAAAAATGGGGTGTCGAGTGTTTTCGCAAATCTTTACGTTTTAGGATCCATCTAGTTCATCTAGACCAAGAAATTTAAATATTTTTCAGAGTTTTTGAAATGTTGTACTTTATATATAGAACTATCAAGAAATGTTTACAATTTAAAAAAAATTATAGACCCGGACCAAAAACGCAGGAAAGTGTTTTGAAATTGTTTTTTATTTTTTTAGCCTTTGTTGAAGGGTTTATATTGAAAACTTTACTTAATCAAATTTGTTCATCTTAACATAGATATGAATACTTTTTGAAAAATTATGCTTAATATGTATTCGCCACTTCTAAATATATATATTGTTTTATTTTTGTTCCAACTTTTTTAGCTTTTATAATTAATAGCCGGAAAGTCATGCAATACTTTAGTAGCTTTTTTTGTTAAAATACATCCTAAACATGTAGATTAAAAAAAAAATTATCAAAATATGCGCTGATTTAATGTTCGTATTTTTTTAAATGCATCCTGATGAGTAAGTATACAAAAACACTTTTTTCTCTTCTTTAAAGGTAGCTGTCAATTAAGATAGCTATATTTTCAGTATTCTAAATTGTTATTTCTAATTAAAATAAATTCTTTATCCAAGTTTCGTAAAACATGTTTTTTAATAATGTAAATCTATGTAGATAACTGGCAGAACATGATAACATTCGGAAAATGAAATAATTAGGTTTTGTGTTAGATTTGTATAAAATGCAAAGATAATATACAAAAAAACTTCTAATTAAAATAAGTGCTTTATCCAACTTTAGTCAAAACGTTTAAATTATTTAAAACATTTAATGAAAAAGTATTAACTTAATTATATATTTATTATATTATATAGATATCGATAGTTACGAAAAATTGTCACTTGTCCACTTAAAAAAATCTGATGTGGACACCACATGACTTCCTTGTAGGCCTATTAAATTACATATACTCATTTTTTGCTGCACTTCGTTTAAACTTATTTCATTTAAAAGTGAGAATCGATCCTCCAATTTTTAAATAAAGAATCTTTTTATTTATTTTTTTTTCATATTTTTTTATTATTGAATTATTATTTATTGTAAAACTTTTTTTTACAATCACAGGTTAATAATTTTTAATAAATTAATAATATATTTAAATTTTAATATATTTAAATTAAAATAAGAGTAAAAATAAAGGAAATGAAGTCTAATTCGAACCGATGTGCCTTTCCCTTGTAAGAATCAGACAATTCATTAATTAGAATTTTATTTGTCTATAACTCTGGAACCAATGAAAATAAGTACCACTTGTGATATATCGTTGAAAAGCTCTCAATGAGGGCTTATTATTGCAGTTAAGAAACAGTCAAAAATCCAAATTGTTTGGATTTTGGGCTTTTTTTGGATACTTTTTGTCGAGTCGATTGCAATTAAAAAGAGAGATTCACAACTAGATTTTACAACAGTCCTAATTCCAAAATTTCAACATTCTTTGGCTGATGGTTTTTGAGTTATGCGAGATACATACGTACGTACAGACGTCACGATAAAACTAGTCAAAATGGATTCAAAGATGGTCAAAATGGATATTTCCGTTGAAATCTGAAAACCGAAATTTCTCCCGATCACAATACTTGCTTTACTTTGTACAAGGAAGTAAAAATTATGATACAGTTTTATATTAAATAGCTGATATCTTGATAAAATTGTACTTTATTTTAGTGTGTGAAATAACGATATAATTTTATTTCATTTTACTTAGTTTAAATTTTGAAAACCATGTAGCTATTTATAACAGAATCTCATTTAATAATCATGACTCAAATTGTTATTACACGAAACATTTTTCCGTGACAAGCTTTCAGTTTTTTCCTTATTCCTCACCGAATAATGAAATTGTCCGGATAAAGTTACCTAAGACCGTTTCTTACATTCCATGTAATGGTGAAATAATCGTTCATACCGATCCAGTCTTATTAGTTTTATATGAATGTAGGTGCAAATAAATAATAGTAAACAAAAAATCATGGTCGCTAAACAGAAAATTCTGATTGCATGTAAATAGGAAATTCTTGTTGCTTCATAGTCTTTTTGTTCTTTTGAATAAGTTTGGATGTGTTTCAATAATTTCATTATAACTAATGTTTGTTAGTTGAAGTATGTATTTTTCTGGTTTATTTTTTTTCCTTTTTTTTATTGAATCAATCTGATATATGAAAATAAACGATAATCAGATTATTTCATAAAAAAAAAAAATAATAATAATAAAAATGGTTATTATGAATAATAAATATTAAAAAACAAAAATTATCTCCCTTCTGTATAAAAAATAATGTCTTTTTCGTTTGTTCCCGATAACCGCGAAACCAATTGTTACGTAATTTTAACTGTAGCTTTCTTATGACCTCCGAAATGTTTACCATAGTTCAAATCTTACCAATTTCAATACTGCATAAATCATAAATTAAAAAATTTTTACGCAATTCTGCGCAAGAAGACCGACTTTCCGTTATTTTATTTTGTAAAATGTTTTCCTGTGAAATATAGAAAAAATAAATTAAATCAGAAAAATTAAGAGATATAATTTTTTTTATTTAATGTGAAAATATATTTTCTGTTTATAAGAAAATTAAATTATTATAACCGTAATTTGATAAAATAATTAAAAATAACGAGTAGACCTTACATACAAGCATCAAGTTTAAACTCGCTCATCACTGCGACTCATTGTATAAAAGCATATGAAAAATACACCAGTACAAAGTCAACATACCCTCAAATTGAGGTTGTGTTGTCGAACTTAAATAGGCGTAACTGAAGAACGAATCGATCAATCTTCATCAAATTTTCGCATACATAACTTCAGATATCCTACTACAGCAAATCTAAATTTCAATGAAATTGATTTTTTAGTTTTGGATATTTTCGAATTTCTAAATCTTGTGCCTTAAAATTTTAGTCTTAAATTGAGCGTAACTCAAGAACGATTCAACCAATTGCCAAAAAATTCTCCGCGTAACTTCGGATAAGCTAATACAGCATATCTATTAGTATCGGAGATTGTAGAGCAAGAAAACTTTATACATGAATGTTATTTTGAGCCAAAATATTTTATACATGAATGATATTTTGAAAATCCTCAACCGCAAAACGTAATGAGAATTTATTTTCACCCGTTAATACCACCATACGATCGAAAAGAATACATCAAATTAAGGTTGTGTTGTGTGTTGTCGACCTTAACTTGAGTGTAACTCAGGAACGACTACCAATCTTCATCAAATTTTCACATGCACTTCAGATACACTGCTATAGCATATCTAAATTTCAATGAAAGTGATAAATGAGGTTTGAAGATTTTCGAGCCACATATTGTATACATAAGCATATATATATGTATAAATAAAACATTTTAAGTGAATGGTATTTTCGTACTCCTCAAACCTCAAACCTAAAAAAAATTTAATTTCTCCCCAAATCCCACCGAAAGTAATACTGTGCTTTTCTTCGAAAATTCGGTAAAATGGTATAAGTAAATAACCTAGAACTTCTCTTGGTAAATTTAATTTCATTATTTATATCGATGTATATTGTCTATGTCAATATCGAATTGAGACAGTTAATTTAATGTCATTCTCTTCGAAAGATAAGTCTGTATTATTATCGTAATGTACGTAAAAACAAATTTGGTTGATAATAAAGTTAAATGGGAATGGTAGCTAAACACATATTTAAAAATTCAGAAGTTTGTTATTCATTCGGATTAATGTATTTTATCCGGTAAGTTGTTAATAGGAATAACTGAGAGGAACAGCCCACGTAATTACTAAAAATAAATATTTCTAATTTTTAAAGTTCTGTACTCGTATATCACGGACGATGCCGGATGCTAGTATAATATAAAATGAAAAGAGAAAGATTTAGTCTCTACGAAAATAAAAATACAATTTTCACGTATGACCTCACCAATTTTTTTGTAAGTTTTTAATTTAATAATAGAAATAAATAAAAGAAAAAATGTAAAATCTTTATTAAAATTCGATTACCGTTCGACGTTAAATATACGTATTATAAAAGTATAAGAAATACATTAATCGTTGATCAAAACTACGTTAAAGGGCTTTGTATTAATCTGGCTGGATTTCTATAAAATGCTGTTTTAGTATGTTCATGTAACTAGGTTAAGTTAATTTTGAAATATTGTTTATTTAAGTTTAAAACAAAATTAAAGTTGTACGTATTTCAATTAAAAACTATTTTTTTATTTCGCAAAAAAATTTTAAATGTTTCATTAATTTATGTTTAAAAAAGAAACTTGCACCCAGTTATCTATCTCATAAGTAATGACAAATGTTATCATAATAAACCTTTCAACCTTAAAATTATGTTAAAAAAACGTAATCATGCTAATTTTGATATAAAATTTCACGTATATCAAGCATTTATTGATATTATAAACTTGTATTTACATATGTTTATTTTTCTGATTTTGTTTTTTATACAGACTTGTTATGATAAAAGGGTAAATGAAAAAATGAAAATTGACTGACAAAGAAAAAGGGACGGGGTTATTTGCATAAGAGATATTACTTTACTGGACAGAATCCAACTGTAACAAATGTGTTATAAATTTCTGATAAATGTGAATCAATGTATCAAGACAAGATTTTTTTCTTTTCTTTTTTTGTAATGTATTTCTTTATTTATTACTATGCATATATTTTTTAATCAAATTATTAGTGTCCTAGTTTCAGTTATTCCTTACTGTTTCTAACTACTTTTTCTGTTATAGTATAAATTAATTAAATTAGATTACTATATATGTATATACATAAATAAAATTGAGTGGAATTTTTAAAATTGTTAGAAAACAGGGATTAAAATTTATAAAAATGAAATTTATTTGTAATTCGTGCAAGTAAAATGTATATGTTCAGAAAGATTACTTTTATCTAGATGTAAACTAAAATTAAAAGATCCTGAAAGTAAAATAGTAGAAAAAAAAATCGTAGGTCAAATCAAAATCCAAAATGGAGATATTTTGAAACCAATAAAAAAAAATTATGAATTTTATTCTAAGAAACTGATGAGATCAGAAAATGATGAATTACTTTTTACAGATATCTAAAAAGAATGAATTAAGATAGATTAAGAAAAAAATTACGCATTTTATTCCAGAATATAATAAACAGTTAAAGGAAATGTTCGGGGTGGTAAACGTAAAAAATCTGTGCCGGAAACATAAAACGATAAAAATAATTCAGAGTAGAAATAAAGAAATTAAAAATTTTCAGAATGTTAAATTAAGAGAAAAATAATTATAACTAAATGGTCAGAAGAAAAGTAGATATCCTTCTTCGAGAAAATAAAGAATTTTGAAAAAGGATGTAAGAAAATACAAAGTAATTGTTATCTTAATGTTGTCCTGAATTGCGTTGAAACGCAAAAACAAATTGTAAAAAAAAGAAAGTGAGACCAATCGTAGTGAAGATAAATCTACGCATGGAAGAAACAGTAAAAAAAAAAATATATATATGTATATAAGAAAGATCTGAAGTCAGAGAAACGGAGAAAAAATTAAAATGTTATTGTTTTTATATTTTGCATTCTGTTTGAAAAAGGATATATGATATTAACGAGAAATTCAGTCTTAATATAAGAAAACGTAATATACAAGAAGTTGCAGAAACTTGTTCAGGTAGTAAAATTTCAGAGAATGATCGTAGTCAGAATTTTTTTTTTATTACAATTTTGATTAGAGTTACGATCATAATTCTAAATAAATAAAGTTGTAATTTTCTAGCAAGGGGATGAGCATTTTTGGTTAAATTCTTTTTCAGAAACACTAAAGAGTAAGGATTATAAAAAAATTATGATTTTATATTTTAAATGCAATGGGTAACTTGCATGATAGATTTAAATGTACAATAAACTTTTAAAAATTAAAATAGTATTTTTTGTTAGCACAGACTAAATCTAAAAAACCCAAAATTCAAAATATTTGGATTTTGTTTTTTTTTAACTGCAGTAATAAGCCCTCGTTGAGAGCTTTTCAACGATATATCGTAACTGGGTACTTATTTTCATTGGTTCCAGTGTTATTGCCAAATAGAACTTTAATTAATGAAATATTTGGATCTTACAAGGAGAAGGCACATCGGATCGAATCCGACTTCATACACGTATATTCTTTTTTAACTTTTTTTTAAATTAAATATTTTGATTTATTAATAATTTTTAACCTCTGATTGTAAAAAAAAAAAAAAAACACTACGTACCTATTTCAGCGACGTGAAAAAAAATTAATATATAAACTAATATAAAATGCTAAGGAAATTTTTAGGGCCATTTTTCTCGAGTATAATTGAATAATGCGTGTTAGTATTTTGTGATGAAGACACGTAAACAGTGTACACACGCAGTATGGTTCTAAACGGTGTCCAGAAGCCACCCTTCCCCTTGTTAACCACAGTAATATGGATCTTAGGTGCCTTATACAGATTTAAGTTTTTTATAGAAAAAGGTCGCTATAGTTATTTTCTTTCAGAATTAGAAATAATTTGCTTACGAAAAACAATTTTTTTTAAACATTAGCATGATCTTAGCATATTAGAATAGTTTTATTTCCAAAGCGTATCTTGTTTTACTTTTTACACATTCTCTCAAAAACGATAAGCCGTAGAATATTGAAATTTTGTATTTAGGACTATTGTAATTTCTAATTGTGCACCTCCCTTTTTGATTGCAATTGACCGGGCAGTCGCCATTTAGAATAATGGAATGATAACTTGGTAATAACTAGGTATATTATATCTCCGTTATGCTTTGGGCACTGTACTATGGGACGTCATTATGGAGGCGTTAAAGGTGAAAAACATCAGTAAATACCTTCTGAGGTAAGTCTCGAATATCTGCGAGACAGATTTATTACGACAGAGACGCAGGATGGTAGTCGATGTTTTCAGATATTTGGTAGGGTCCCACTGGGCTCAGCGTTGAGACCCCTCCACTGGAACATTGTCTTTGACAGTGTTCTGAGCGTACGTCTACCTGAATACACAGAACCGATTGTTTATGCGGCTGATATTTCCATTTTGGTTAGTGGTAAAACGGAAATAGAACTGCAGGATCGAGGAAACGAGGGCTTAGAAATAATTGATAACTAGATGAAGAGACGGATTAAAAGTCGTCCCAGAGAAGTGTGAATAGATAACATTAACTGGGAAGAGCAGGATAGGCCACATTAATCTGAGGATTGGAGATCAGGAGTCCAAAAACATTGTCAACTACCTAGGAGCTGTTATTGATAAAGCTGGTGGATTCAGCGAGCACGTTCTGGCCAGTTGTATCAAGGCTGAGAACACTCTGATGGTATTTAGGCGGATCATGTCATCACAAGTTGCACATAAGTCGTCCAAAAGAAAACTTATTATGACAGCACTGATGCCTGCATTATTTTACGCGGCTCTCGTCTGGGGAAAGGCTTTAGGAAACCGCAGGAATGTTCAAAGGATGAGAGTATACATCGTAAAGCGTTGTTGGGCATGATTTCTGCGTTTCGTACAATGTCGTATGATGTGGCCTGTGTACTAACTACTGTGCCTTCTGCTGATTTCTTGGCGCAGGAATGCACAAATAGATTCGGCGGCATGAGCAAGATGGAAGCGTAGTTAACTACTATGAACACCTGGAGTTAAAGGTGGAGAGATGGGCTCAAAGCTGAATGGAATAGAAGGATCATTCCTGATCTAATAGTTTGGTACAACAGAGGACATAAGAGATCAATTTTCACATTGCCCAGATGTCATCTGGGCATGGAAATTTGGAGCTTATCTTTATCGTGTGAGCAGACATGACACGCTGGGATGTATGTTTTGCTATGCAGACGATACGTTGGAGCATAGGCTATTTTTCTGCCCAACGTGGTATATACTGCGCTCTCGAGCGGGCATTGTGGGTTTGAGCCCTGAAAACCTCGTCACCTATGTGCTAGGTTCGGAGGATAACTGGCAAGCCGTGGATCAGTTCTCTAGAGAGGTCTTACGGATAAAGACGCCGAGGAAAGGTACCTTGGCTTTTAGTTAGGAATGGATGGATAGCCCCAGTCGTGAGGACCAGCATGTAGAGGTGTGCCGGTTTCAAAGATCGGCTGGGGACTTCAGGGGAGTTTTAGGAATGGAATAAAATAAAAGACCGAGCGAGTCCCAGCCACCGTACGGGGCCCGGGAACGACATAGTCGGACCCGGTTTACCCCTCTTCAGGGATTTGAGGCAGGCGTTAAAATAAAAAATCCAACCGGGGGGCTGACCTCCCACGCCGGACTTACTGTCGGTATGTGGGGAGGCCCCCTTAGAGTAAAAGGACACTACCTTTTTTTTTTCCACTCTACTCCCCTGGGCCGGTCCGACTGGTTGGTATTGCGCCACCCAGGGGAGTCTCTGGTAAACTCTAACGAGCCTCCCCGCCTACCGGCTGAACGTCCGGCATGGCAGGTCGGCTCGCCGGTGTCAACTCTTTTGAGTGATATTCTGTTTGCCCATTTGGTAACCACGACATACCTCGAATAGCCGTAACGTGGCACCGGGTCTTTTCTTACTCTTCTTCTTCATCAGAACCTATCTAAACCCTTGGAGTCCTCAGTGGATCATTGAGAACGACACACCTCAGCGTGCCGTCTCTCACCACTGAAGCTGTCCACCATACCCTATTCTACACTAGTAACCTAGTCGCCTTTCATCTATATCCTTCTCTGTTAATACTGCTACTATAAATTCCGTAACCTTCTTCCAGTTTATTTCGCTCCTCAACATGTGCTCTAGGACCTCTGCTGGGCTCATACCTATTATGCCACAGTTCCTCCTTTTAATTGCCCATCTCTCGCAGCAGAAAAATGTGTGTTCTGCATTGTCAATTCTCTCACAGAAATACATTCTGGACCTGGCCTTCTTCCAACACGATGGAGGTACTTATTGAAATTGCCATGACCTGTAAAAAACTGCGTGATATGATAATTTAACTCACCATGTTTCCTGTCTAACCATAATGCCAGATCTGGAATCAGCTCCTTCGTGCGTCTGGCTGGTAAATCCTCCTGCCATCTATTTTGCCATCTATGTCTAAGTCTATCTTTTGCTTCATTTGCTTCGAGGCCTTGCGCCCTCTCGACTCTATTTAGGGCCATTAAGTCTATTGGTGGCACCCCAGACAACACGTACAAACGCCTCATAGGAGACCGTCCTGTAAGCTGAAACAACCCCCAGCAACAGCCTTCTATGAGTACTAACCAGTCTGTTCAAATTTCTTTTAACCCTGACTGAGTGCCACCACACTGGTACTGCATATAACATCATGGATGTCACTGTGGACGCTATCGCCCTTCGCTTAGAGGGTCTTGGGGCTCTCTGCGAAGACATTATTATATTCAAATTCTTAGTCATCTGTTCACCTTTGGCACATATGTCTATTATATGCTGGGTGAACCGGGAATTCCTCTCATAAGTCACACCCAGGTACTTAATCTTTTCGACCTCTGCTATTTGTTGGTTTCCAATTTGGATGGCCGGACGGTCTAAAATTCTCTTCCCTGTGAACATAATATATCTACATTTCTCTATTGCCAGCTGGAGTCCCCTCTCTTTCAACCAATTATCTATCGTCCGTAACGTGTTGTTAGCACTCTCTCGTACATCGACAGTTGTTTTACCCTTGATGAGTATCGCCAGGTCATCGGCATAGGCAATTACCTGTACCCCATCCTGATAGTCTAGTCTTAATATCCCATCGAAGGCCAGTATCCAGAGTAAGGGTCTCAGTACAGAGCCCTGTGGAACACCGCCATAAATATTGAAACGTAGGCACTCACTCTGCGTGTCCACCAAGCATTCTCTATTTGAGAGGTATTCCCCTATCTGCCTTCTTAAATAAGGACTGATACCTTTTTCCACTAATGCCCTATTTATTGATTCCCACTTGATAGAACCGAATGCATTTTTTACATCTAAAGCTATGAATAGGGGAATACGCCTAGTTCTCCATATGCCGCTCCTCGTATCCTTAGCCCAGTCGATCACCTTTGTCGCCGCCTGTATCGTCGAACGACCCTTCATGAATCCAAACTGATTTACACTAATGCCTATTCCTTCCTCAAGTTCCTTAAAGATTCGGCCAGCGAGCATCTTCTCCACTACCTTCGCCATGGTATTTAAAAGACTCATTGGTCTGTATAAAGGTTCTCCATTGTCATTTGTGCCTTTTGGGAGGAACACCAGATTCCTTCCAGATTCCTGGAAATGTCTTGTTTTCTAATCCATGGCTGGCAACATCAAGCATTTCATAAGGAATTCTCTTTATCAGCCCTTTAAGGAGTGCCGCTGGAATTCCGTCTGGACCCGGGCTCTTCCCGTTGTGCTATTACTCAGTTGTGCTGCAGCCAAGTGCAGTTCAGAGAACGTGAAGCGTCTGGGTTCGCAATCTACAACATTTCCTGGGTTGAGCTTTACTTTACTGTATGTCCGGCCCAGGTGAGTAGGGGGAAAGTAAGATACATTATAACTGATTATTTAATATTAATTGAAAGTTATAATTCAGAATCGTATTTTTTTTGGACTTTCTTAGCAAAATCTTCTAAAAATTTATTTAAAAAAAAATCATTTTATTTAATTAGTGGACAGAATAATAAAATGTAATGTTATGTTGGTACTAACTGTACATTTTTGAGTTGTATCCAATTTAAATTATTGTTGAAAATTATTTTATTAATTACCATAGACATTTGAATTCAAATTTTTTTTTTTTTTTTAAATATTTGTATTTACTAGAAAAATTATTTTCATTTATAATAAAAATGATTTGTAAATTATTAATCTCAAAATACTTACTCTATCCTTCAAATTTATCTTTCTATTTAATAAAAATGTAAGTATCTTTCAAATGACATTCTTTTCTTTTTGTTACCTGGAAGTAATTCTGATCGTAGAAAAAGTATAGTACATAACTCGACTTGTAATACATATTATAAGCACTCGTGAAAATACGTAACTTTTTTCACTCGTGCGTAATTTGCTTCTCATAACTCTTGTTACGTAATATACTATTCTAGATCAGTATTATTCGTATCTTCGTGAGTTGTTGATTGATAAAATTTTCAGATTTCTGGTGTGTCGTATAAATAAAAGTTAATAATTATTAAACTATTCCATTTAGTGAACTCCTGTGTACTGGTTAAATAAAGTTTAACCAGCATAAGTTTAAATGAAGTGCAGTAACAAATGTGTATATGTAATTTAATAGGCGTACAAGGTAGTTATGTGGTGTCCGTATCAGATTTTTATGTTGATTCTTCTATATACAAATTAAGAAGGATTTACAACTATTTCTCATTTTTGTGGATCAAAGATCGCTTTTCATTATTACCTACTCTTCATAACTCTTTCCCGATTTGTGTAAACAATACATACAACTTTTTCTCCCTTTATATTTAAATCCTAGTTTTATGAAAATTAAAAAATTATCACAGTAATAAATTGTCAGATTTTTTTTAGATTTACTGTCATGTTTGAAATTTTATTGTTTTCAACGAATAGTTCGTTATTGAATTCAATATTTATTTGCGTGCGCGCGCGCGCGTGTGTGAGTGTGTGTACCCTTTTTTACTTGGATTTTGATTTCGATTTCCGATTAAACATTTTTAGAAGATTACAAAAATACGTGAATAGCCGCGATAGGCCGACAGATTTACCTTAAAATGGCCCCAAAAATTAATATTTTTTAATAATCATTAGGCAATAACCGTGTAAGATATCAAGCTGGTTCAAACGTGCTAATTTAAGGTTTATTAGAATACATAAAATATATAAATTTCAATTTTGTAAGTCAAGTGTAAGACCCCCAAAATGGCGGATAAACTAACTTTTTAATAATTGAAAAAAACCAATAAAATATTCCATAAAACCGTCAAAACATGAGATAGATAAATTATATTTACTTACCGTACGTAGTGTAAGTAGATGGTAGAGATAATAACTTTGTTAGAAATTAGTTAATAATTGAGAGAACAGTAAAAATAATAAGAATGTTCGTTCGGGAAAGTCTTACTAGATTTTTCATTGATGACTGGTTAGTCTAATTATAAATTTTTATGCGGGTTAAAACGATTACTGAAATATAAATGAATTGTAAAATAAATTTTGAATATTAATTCGCGATAAAAATAAATAAGGTAACAGTATAAGTTTACTGGACTGCGCGAACAGCTAACAATTTGTGTAAAGCTCGTTATCATATGTACTCATTGGCATCAGTCTATAGGTAATATTGCATTTATGCGAGGGAAAAATTTATTTAGATGTTTATAACTCTGTGATGTCTGATTATAATCCTTTATTATCGATTTAAAATTTTTATTTATATATTTTTTAAATATAAGAAACAAAAATTTTTGAAATCTTTAATAATAAAATTTTTATTTTATTATAAGCTTATGAAGCGCTCAGTTGATTTATAATAAGATATTTTTTTTTTTTAGATTTTTACTACAGGAACTAGTTACGTTTGGAAGGGTGTGTGACAGAATACAGAAGGAATGCAAACCTGTAAACATTCCTTGTTAATTTATTTTAAAGCATTAGGAGAGGGGGGTTTATTTGGTGATTCGAGAAGTAAAGGGTTGAAAGGTAGTACCGTGTATAGGTATGTTTGTATGTATGTGAGGGTTTTTTAGGGTGAGAGGGGGAAGGCTTTTGGGAGATGAGAGGTAAGCATTGTAAATCCTCCCTCCGGTACGTCCTTTACCACCCCCCTGGTTAGCCAAAGAATGGCCGCGTCGAGGGTCGAACCAAGAGAGGTGAAATATGGCACTTAATATAATAAAACAAGCCTGCGGTGAGGACGCGCGTTAGTACGCGAATAAGCTGAGATATACGATTGTCGGATTACACTATACTATTACGTACCGTGTAGAATTGTAACAGCAACTCTGTTGTCTCTCTTTCTCACTCGGTCTCTCTCTCTCCCTCTCCCTGTATGTTTTGTTTTCTGTCCTCTCCTATCTTTCTCTCCATCTATCGCCCTGTTGCACCCCTACCACCCTCTTACCTGCAGTAACCGATCCAGCTTACTATTCTGCTATCTGCTACCTCTACATTACATGTGGTACCAGCTATTAATGCTTATGGTACATTCGTCACCAAGACATTGTAAATTATAGGAAGCTATGTTCAAAACGTTAACACCTGTTGGGTGAATCGTATTTGTATTAACAATTTGCAACAAAATACGCGTATGAATCATTATTTTACCGCCAAACGATCGGTTTTGTATATATTAATACTTCTATTTTAAGTGGAAAATTCGTCTTAATAAGTCCTCTATACATAAATTATTGTTAATAAATTATTTTCTTTACTAACCAGTCACGAAAGAAAAATCATCAAGCATTTAAGAGAAACAAAGCATCTTACGAATCACTTGATAAAAAGATTTAGTATTATATTTAACTTTAATCTATTCTGTATTATTTTTAAGAATTTCAATTTGTTTAATGAAAACGTGTAATAATTACAAAAAATTACGCAGAAAAATTACCGCGTTTTGTTTTTTCGTAGTAGTACAATTTTTCGTACCCATAATTTCCTTAAAATGTTGTGTAAATTATTGAAAAAGATTAGGGTTTAAGGTAAATTTAAAACCGTAATTTAAATGGTTTTTTAAAGAAAAACTTACTATTATATTGTTTAGAAAAGCCTTATCGGTTGTTAAGAAAGAGTACAATCGTTAGAAATAGAATTATGAAGTTATGTGAGGCAATTGTATTCTTCTTCCCTAACAGAAAAACGAGATTACCATCAGTTCTAACAGGTATTCCGTTTTCCTTCAAAACCATTTTTTCATCTCGACGTTAATTTAATTTATAAAATTATGTAAATATTTTTGAAGTTCTGATAAAATAAGTGTGCATCGTAAAGAATTTCATATCCGTGCATAGAAACGAAGTGGATTGTTTTTTAAATGGCTGCAATTTTGAAAATGATCTTCAAATAATCTAAAAAACTAACTTAAATGATAAACAAATCTTTGTTTTTAATTATAATTAAACGCTTTGTCGTTATAATTAATTTTTAGTATTTTATTATAATACTATTAACGAAATCGTATTAAAAAATCGTTTAAATTATATTGCTGCTAAACAAATTAAAATCAGTGTTTTTTTTGAGGTGTTTTTCATAATTTCTATTGGTTTTCTTTAAATAAATTATATTTCATGAAGCATAAAGAAGAAACTATGATACAGTATGTAAACTATGTACAGTAAGAGCTAAATCTTCCAAATACTATGCTTTTACTTTCAGAGACACTGCAATGACAGTAAAATGCACAATTCGATTTAAATTTTTTGCATTGAATAAGTTAAACTTTAATTAATTTAACAAATTCGAAAGTTCTAGTTCATTAATTTAAAATTTTGTAAATATAGGCTTTCATATGCAACAAAAAAAAAATTTGTATTCTGATACAGAACCTTTCTTTCCATATTAAATTTTTTTTTTTTTTTGTTTGTAACATGCACATAATTTGCAGTGGTGATGAAGCTGTCATTTTTTTATAAGTTTATAATTAATCTATTTTTCATAGTACTAAATCATATAAGGTACGTCTCTGTACTGTAAAAAAATGACTGGTTATCAAACACTTTATAAATAATACTGTATATGTTTTTTTAATATAAATTGGAGCACCTTAAATATTAGAGTTCATATTTTGATCACCAGGATCAGAAATTTTTTGGTTTTGTTAATATGGTATAGATCATTATATTTTTTTAAAATCTTATTTTATTATGCATGTTCTACTTACAGTATAATTATCAATAGTTTTGAAATGTGTATTTAAATTTCGTTAATGGAAATGGCATTTGTAGATTTCTTATTAATTTTTTCCCTAGCAGCTATAAGATAATCTCTATTCCCCCTATCTTTTTAGTGGATAATGAATTTTGTAACATGGGAAATATGCAAAGTCTGACCAGGATATTAACCCAGAACCATCCGGTTAAAAAGCAACTACACCACCATTAGGTTGGCTTTTTTAATTAATATTTTATCAAATAATTAATAAATTTTATCGATCAAATACGATTAAAGATGCATTAAATATTAGTAAAAAAATGAACGTAATTTAGTTTAAATGAAATTATCAAACGGAATGTTAAGTTTTGAAATATTTATGTGCATTAATCTAAAATAAAAATTGAAGTACAAAATATTTCTCTAAGAATGAGTAGTGAAAATTACTCTTTGTCTAAAATTTGTTCACAGCACCAACACTTTATATATAGAAGCAATCTGACCAAGTTTGGTGAAAATCGGTCGAGTTGTTCTGGAATATAAGGGGATTTATAGGTTAACACCAAAAACCATTTTTAGGGCTGGGGGTGAAATTTAGCAAAAGATTTTTTTTTTACAAAACTTTTTATTAATATTCAGAAAATTATCCAAAAAAATATATAACCTTAATTATACAAAACCTGGAGACGATTTCGTTTCCCCCCTGTATCCCCACCTACAGACTTTTTGAATTGAAAATTTAGTAACATCAATGCCCCTACTATAGAAATATTAGCCATTTATGGTGACAATCAGTCAAGTAGTTCTGGATATATAAGGCGATCTACACGTCAGTATTCATACATACATAGATACGTACATATGTACGCTCATTTTGTCGCTGAAATTTCGATGCCATTTTTCTGTTTTCTGGGGTCCTTAGAGGCCAGTTCGTCAAGACTCGGTGAAAACCAGATATGCCCAATTACCGATCACCATACTTTCCGTTCTATGTAGCTTGCTACATTGTAGCTGCTACATTGACGAGAAAGTAAAAAGTCATAAAAGATTTACAATAGTATAAAATTTACAAAAAAATATTTTAGTCTGGAAAATTCTGACCAAAATCAAAATTTTGACACTTTTATAAAAATCTTCTAAAATGTATATTAATTCGAAAAATCAAAATGTTATTTTGAAATTTTTTAAAGTATTATTATCGTACATTTTATTAATTGGCTAAACTACGGATTTTTCGGATAAGACTGCTAATTTTCCCCATTTACGACTATATTAATAAACGAGATATTCACTAGATTTGGGCTTGCAAATACTCTTCAGATAAATACCTAAAAACCATCTTCATTTTTTTTTAATTTCGACTTTTTCAGGGGTACGACGATCTATGGCGTGGCGGCTTAACCAACACACAGCTATTGTTACCGTATATGCAACGTGACTGGCCGCCCTTGCCTCCGGTTACTTGCCTAAAATAAAAAAAATTGCTAGCGACAGGAAGTAGAAGTACTTATATAACGCGGGCAAAACCACGACAGAGATGCTAGTTATTTATAATTTTACTAAAATGAAATATATCAAAATTATTATTTTTTTAAATTTATAATTAAAAAGAAACTTTTTTTTGAGTGTGCCAGAAATCCTTTATTTATAACTTTTTAAAATTAATTTTAAAAAAAAGGTGTTTTTAATTTTATAAATCGTATTTGTTTAATTTTTAAAACTAAATTATTTTTGTATAAAACGGTTGCAGTTTTGTAAATATACTAAAACTATATAACCCCAGATTTATTTGTTACAGTTTATTTTAACTGAACTCCTTTTTCCGAGTGCGAATTTGAGTAGCGTTTATTGTTACAAGTTATAGGGACTGACTTATGAGTATAATGAACAGGGAGAGTATTGTAGAAATAGAAGTATGAGCGAACATAGGGCAGAAAGCTGACTGTATTATAATACTGTATGGGAGAGAGGAGAAGGTAGAGTATAACCAATGAGAGGGGGTGAGTTTGTTTATTGGAGCATTCTTTGTGCACCTAGAAGTTCATACGATCCACCGCGGTGTGTTACCCCCGTTACTTTGCTCACTTGGTCCTATTTCACATAATAATGTGTTCAGCGTATATATACATAGAATTGTGTGTATTTAGTGACACATACCAACCATCCTTAACTTTGTATAACAATAGCGGGGGTCGCTAACCCATCCTCAAATCTCTTCTCCTTCCCCCTCTCCTGTATATGCCCTAATACTCATTTGCACCCTGAAAATATGCTCACTATTAGCACAAATCCGCTCAAAATTTTCATATTAAAGTCATATTGCTCCGTTGCTGTTTTTTTTCTTTTAAATAACCTAAAATTATGTAACATATATATGTTCCTCATAAAAAATAACTCTAAATAACAATTCCCCTTCAACAAAACGAAACAAAAACATTTGTACAATACAGAGTTATTAAAATAAAGTATATACAATAATTTTTAACTCGAAACAATATTGTTTTTTTATCTCTGTTTAATAAATAATGTTAATTAATTGTATTGTATTAAACCAATAAAGTTTGATGATTTTTATGATCCTGTGCCTAGAAAAATACCTTATAGAAACTAAACGAAGTTTTTATTTAGTTTTCCAAGTTTGCCTGCATGAAAATAAAAGGCTATAAAAAGAAAACTTTAACAGATTTTCGTTAATCCAAATTAATTTCCCAATGGAAAACGTTTGGATTTTTAAAAATACACCAGAAGTACGGTTTTTAACTTAAAAAATTTACATTTTTACTATAAAAAGTTTTAATTTTGCTTTAGTTAGTCATCTTTATTAAACAAACGTTTTTTCAACTAAATTAAGTCAAATGGTTTATTATTTACTGTGGTAGTTGATTTCGAATTAAGGTCATGTTTTCGGAATGATGAACATGAGATTATAAATACAAATTCAAATTTGAAATTTTGGTACAAATCTGTTCTGAGATGTTTATTCGTCGTTATCAACCAAGATAATAAATTTTAATCAGAGGACAGTTGATTAATTTTAAAATAATTATGACAAATTGGTGTACCTTCTTAATAGTTAACTTTATTTGCTGTTAAAGTTGCAGTGAATTTTCTTTGAATTTCCCAAAAAATTGGAATGATTTTACCTCATTTTCCTGTAATTACTACTCATATTATTTACTTTCTTTGAAATCGTGATGCATATTATACAGCTAATCTATATGATAAACAAAGTAGAGGTATATTACTTGGATTGAGCTGAACATCAGCCTCATTTTGGCGTACCGATTTTCAACCGTTTGGTACAATGAAGTTACTATAAAACCAATTTTCATTAACATTAACTGCTTCTAATTCATAGGAATGTTTGTGGTGATTATGGTAATAATGAATGTGTCTCTTATCTGGATCATTTGGAAACGGATTTTTTAAAAATATTTCTAACACACGTAATTTTTTTCTTTTTTATACATTTCTTTTACTTACCAATCGTATTCCATTTTTCTTCATAGTAGTCCTCATTATTTTCTATCATTCCTTTAGTAATATCTTTTTCTTATATCTCTGCTTTCTTCTTCGTCTTCTTTCAGTTTGGCACCTACCCTGTCAAATTTATTGATGAATAAATTTATTTTATCCCAACTACATGCTTAGATCATCAAACCGGTTGCTCTCTCGAATTTAATCCAGCTTATCTTAATTTATTTTCATTTTACTCCTTATGGCATTAGTGGTTATTCAAAATTAGATAAAAGTTTTTTTTTGTACCTCATCTCAAAAAAATCAATTGCTGTTGTCAGCATAAGATTCTTTTTAAAACGTACGTTTTAATTTGTAAGTTCGACGTTATACATACGTTTCCCGAATCCTATGTTTGTGCTCTGCACAGAGTGATATTAAAGTATGGAAACGGCTTCATATTTCAAAACTGAGGTGTACTAACAGGTTGAAACAACGCAGATCTACATAATTATAAAATTACTAAATTATGTTACGTTTGAAATTTTTGCTCATCTTGGATCCGCCAAATTAAATCAAACTTTTTCTTTTTTATATAAGAAGGTGGACATGTGATTTTAATGTAAAGTTTTGCGATAAAAACGTTGGCGAAAACCGTTTCTCGATAAATTCCCTCGTTTTCGATTTAAAACAGTTAAATTTTCAAAAACCAGAAATCGTGGTAATAATAAAACGAGGTAAAACGCCCCGCAGCAACTTTTTTATTTCGTATTTTCTTCAGAATTTCATCCAATAACAAACTCTAAAACAGTTACTTTTGAGAATAAATGGCCCAAACACTAATAATAACAGCCTTCACATTAATAAATAACAGTAATAATAATAATAATAATAATACACGATAATTAATAATTTGTATCTATATTACAAATTAATTGGCTAGGTCAATCATGTATCAAATCTCCACCTACAAAACAAAAGTTTAATTCAATATGGCGGATTCAAGATATCGAACAAAAAGACTATAAAGTAGTAATTTTGTAAGTATATAGATCCGCATTTGTTTCTACCTCCTAGTATTCCTTAGTTTTGAAATATGAAGCCGTCTCCATACTTTAATACCACATTGTATACCTTTCCTCTTTCATGTATTTATTATTATTACTACAATATACATAGTGAAACTGCTACGGAAATAAAAGTTATTAATAAAATAAAATCTGTTTATTCTTGATATCATTATTGTATACATGAGATTCCCTATGGATATATTCAAACGCACTCTTTCTGAAAATTTTCCATGGAAAATCAAAATAATTTAAAAGATATTTGAGTTTTTTTCAATTATTCTCATTACGGATATGTTATTTCTATTTATACGTTCAGGCTTCATTTCGTTTTTGCCAATACGCTTTCATTTTTTTAACCTCCATTTTTTAACAGCATTCTTTTTTCTTCTGTTTTGGTATTTTGTCCATATTTTTTTGTCTTCGAATTTCCTGGAATCTTTGGTTTTCATTTTTTAATATTTACTTTAGTCTGTTTTTGTCTTTAACGGTTTCTTCTGTTATGTTTAATTCTCTTAGTTCTTCTTAAACTTTTTGTTCCTTGTTTCTTCTAGAATTGAGAAATTCATAGATTTGTTTTGCATTGACAAAGCTGCTTTTAATTCTGGAGAAATTTTTTTTCTGGAGGACGAAAACCGCTTTCACGTTATCATTCCCCGGAACAAACATAATAAAATATTGCCAAAAGAATAAAAAAAAAAAAACATTACACAGTAATTATTAAACAGTGGAATTCAGATGCATGGCCTTAAGATACAACAAGATATTCGATAGCATCCTCATATTGTTGTCCGCTAGAATATCTTGGTTATAAGCTTCTAATTTAAATTTGCGAGCAATGCCGCATAACACACACAGTCTACAAGGATGAGCTGTATCGTTATTTGGCAGTCGCAGCGAACATAAACTGGTGCATCGGTCTGATTCATTAGGTGTCCATGAATAAGGTTTGTGTATCCTATTCGCAAAAGGCAAATAATAGCCTCCTCTCGACGGTTATTCCGGGTTGAAAAGCTCCATGACAGCACAGTATCCTTGATGAATCGGAGTTTATTATCTACTGTAGTAGTTGAGTCGCCTTGCCACCTCCTTGAAGGTATGTTTAATAGATTTAATAAAATCGGTAGTAGTAACACGAATGGTGAAAGACTGTGGCTACATGTGTCTTTAGCAGCGAATCCGTTCGTTCATTACCCGGGATTCCCACATAGCTAGGGGTCCAGCAGAATCTCACATTGTTGCGACGGTTCAACTCTGCGATTGCATTATGACTACAGAAGCTAATTCTTCTTTTTCTCATTGTGTCTGAGTTCTTCTACCTTGTTGCGAATTAGTTTAAGTTTGTCTTTTTGGAATTTCAGACCTAATATTTTTCTAATAATTCTTCTTTTTTAAATTATCCATTATTCCTTCGTTATTCATTCTAATATTTCCGCGGCGTAGAAGGCTTCTTATTTTATTACTATGTTGTAATGTTTAATTTTATCTTTGTAAGAGTGATATTTTATTCATATGTCTTGTCAGCTGGAATGTGGATTCCATCCTCTCTATTCTGAATTCGATTGCTCTCTTTTTCACTGCGTTCCAACTGATCTATTCTTCTGGATAATTGAAGTGTTCTATTTTCTCATTACTCTGACTATTGATTTCTACATTTTTTGATGCGTTTTTAAGGTTTTTCATATTCTAGTTTTTCGAAGGAAATTTTAAGTCTCATTTTAGCTGCTTTATTCTGTCTTATTTTATTTGTTCTCAGCTTCTTACCATTCTTTAGCTAAAAGAGCCATGTCCTCCGCGAAAGCGAGGCAATTACAGTTCGATTCTTTTGTTATTATTTTAATTCGAAATTTTTGTTGAACTTTCTTTTCATTCTCTGACGATAACCTTCTCAAGTGCACAGTTGTGAAACAGAAGTGAAAGTGCATCGTTCTACCTGATTCCAATTTTAATAAGAATTTATTAAAATAAAGTTTAATGTTTAAAATTTTTGAAAGTCAAGTAAATTAAAAATTTTATATATCGAAAAAAAATGATGTTATATGTAAATTTTATTTTAGATATGGTATAAAATTAACCGTATAGCTAATAACATTTTTCAAATTTATATATTTTAAGTGAATTTATATGCATAAAATAATGTCTTTAGAGTCCATTTATCGTTTAAAAAGACAGTATTATAGTCACCAATTTGATGCTCATATACAGCTACATAAGATTGTCTGAAATTGTGTCATTTTATTTGTAAATTTCGTATACCTAAACAGATACAAATGACAAAAAATTTGTGGAAAAGTAGATTTTATTAATTTTATTATGTATATATGAATATTATTTTTGTTTCTTTCTTTTATTATTTATAATAAAATAGCTTATATTTTTATATTTAATGAACTATTATTTTTTTTATTATTACTTAGAATCAACTAATGCTTCATTAAAAATTAAAAATAAATAATAAAAAGAAGTATACGCAGATGTTCCTTACTTGGTTTAGTGTGTTGTAAATATTAATTTCTTTAAAAAAATAAATAAACTTTTATTAGTCGTACACTTAATTAATTGTGATTAATACGAAACGTATTCTTCTTCGCACGCTCATACATAAATACGTACGCACACACCCATACAAATATACATTTACGAATTATTTATGTATATTTCTTATCTGTTTACTTTTTTATTACTGCTTAGTGTAATGTAATGCAATATAGTTACTTCATTATGGATATATATAAAGTAGATTTAACTGAGTTACACGACATCTATTGTGGACATTATCGTATATTTTATTACAGAAGTAATTCAACAGCTATAATTGTAGTGTTTATATATACCTTCTGTGTAGTTTGTATATGTGTTTATGTGTTGGTAAATGTCGTTTTCCTGTCGAGTCACTCGGTGTCCTAAAGATTTTTAAGAGACAGGTGGTCATAAGGAATCCAATATACGACTTGAATTGTCACATGTTACCGGTCCTAGGACGCCGACTTGGTGTAGCTTTCTGTCCTTCCATCTCATCCTATTTTCTTCTTTTTATCTATCTTTTTTTCTCTATCTTTCTCGTTATCCATTCATTCTATCCAAATTCCACACCCTTCTATTATTATTTTTTTTTTATCCGTGTATTTCTTTCTTTCTTTTTCTATATCGTTTTTCTCTATTATTATTATTTTTTTCTTCTTACGTTTCCATTAATAATTTTTATTTACGAATTCATTTTTTCGCTTTAAAATATTGGTCATGTCTTTAACATAAGTTGACCGTTTTCATATACGTTTCTACTATTGTTAATATGAGTACTGTTGTTGCAATATGAATTATTAGAGATATGCGTGCGCTAGGATTGTTGTAATAATATATATAAATATATATCTTGAAGGTTTTATTTTTTTTATAGTGGTAAAATGTTAAAATAATTTTTATTCTTTGTTATTAATATTTATTTTTGTTTCTGTATCCTCTGTTGTACATATGTTAGATACATTTTTTAACATGTTATCTTTTATTTTTAAGGTTACCGATTTGTGTTTTTTTCTTTTTTTTAACAAACGGGTGAACAAAAAAAATTTTGTTATATCTATTCTTTTGTGAAACAAACAGAAATGTTATTTGTTTTACTGTTCTATAAAAATAGACTATTGTAGTGATAAACACATAATTTTTTTAAGTGTATGAAGTTCTTATTCAATTTTTTTTTACTATTGATACAAAAAAAAAGTCCTTCCTCTTCATGATTGTTCAGGCAAATGTTGAATGGTACGGTTACCATTTTGACAATTTTGATCCTTCTTGGATTTTTATTTTCTACTACCTCTAATTTTTTCCACCTTTAAAACTATTAAGATAATTTTTACGTTTTTACACTGCTGACCATATTCTTTTGTCGTCATTTGCTAGTTTACTAAAAATAAAAATTAAAACACTATATTATTAAAACATGTGGTACAAGGAACATCAAACAAAATTGTTTCTATATTAGCGACGCTGCTAATTATTTACTTAGGCCTGGTAGTGAACAAAAAAAAAGATACGCTTTATACCTGAATTTCGGTGGATTTGGCATACTGATATACAACCGTATAAATTTGGCTTAGTTAAAAAGGTAATGAACTATTTCACTCGGTTTCCTTTTTTAATCTAAGCTTGAGATAATTCTTGAGAATAACTTTTTTTTTGAAGATGACGGGCATCGACTGCTTTGGTCACTTTGCCCTATGAAAATTGAAATTTGTAGCGTATTAAAAACACCATGCCTGACCGGGATTCGAACCCAGTACCTCCGGATGAAAGGCTACTATTTCATCACGGAGATCGGCAAATAACTTAATATTAACTTATTATTATTAATGACATATTATACCAAGTCGTCATAACCGTTAAAATTATACCACTTACATAAAAAATTTCCTCACTCGTAGGAGTTACTTTACGTAATAATGTATTGTTCCTCATAAAAAAGAAGAACATTAACTTACTGGTTTACATTGCCTGTCCCAGTATTTTTTATGATTGTGACAATTTAAAGCAACTTGAGTAAAATTTATGTTATTCAAAGTTGTTCTTTCTGAAAATAATTTCTGATTATCCCTAAAGTAACTACTTAATTTTGATAATCGCAGTGCTGTATTAGTGAAAATTTATATACATTTATCTAAACGTTGACTAGATTTTTTTAAATTTTTTACCAAACGAAACCTACAGATTATATTCGCTTCACATTATCAAATTACGATAAAATAATAATCTAAATATGGAAACACTTTTCTCTGTTTGATTAATTGTTTTATTTGTTTTAAGCGATGCAATTATTCTATCACAACATAGTTACTCATAGAAAAAGAAAATCAAACAACTAATGCCTCTAACCCAGATTTTATACATTAAGATAAACATCTTATGTTTTTCTCATGTTTCATGAGGTTTCTCATGAAACAATGTTGTTACATGCTTTATTTCTAATCGTGGGGGATGTAAACATTTTATGTAAGAAATGTCTTAAAGTATTATTAAAAGATAATGAAGACTTTCATCATAATAATATATGGAATAAAGAAAATATTCACTTCGCATTTTACAATTTTAAATTATTTCAAATATTTTCATGTATATGGAAGCCAGTTAATACAATACTTGTAAATCATGTTAAAATATATAATCTTTTTTTTCGTTACTCAATTAGGTGAAATCTACTGGCCCGATTTTGATCAATCTACCTTATTTTCATTCCTTCTTTATAGAAAAACGTACAGACTAAAAAAAATCGATATTATTTATTAATTTTTCGAAAAATGAAGAAATTGCGCAGTTTTGAAAAAAATATCAGTTTTGCGAAACGTATTAATTTCTTCATTTAGCGAATGCTATTACACGATATCAATCATTTTTTTTCTTTCTTTTATAAAGAAACATTTAGGCTACAAAAAAAAAATCGCAAGCTGAACTTCAAGCAGCAATTAAGTTACCGAGACTGAAGATCAAACAAACGAGCGTCGAAGGGCTCAGCTACACTTCAAGGTTTTTTGTGAAACTGTAGTTAGCCACTAGTATTTATATTACAGAAATCAAAATAGCTCTCCAATAAAAAAGCATGGTGCGTTGGTTTGTTTGCTGTATGTGCTCACATTCTTATTCTATCACCATGGAAACAGAAATTTAATTAAGTAAAATGACTAATCTTTTTTTCTTTAATGAATATCTTTAAAATACTTAATAGTCTCACAAACATGTGGATACGAACGCGTTGAGGGTCCAAGGAGCGGAGCTCCCTGGCCAGACGGTCGGGCGAGTTAAGCGAACCCTGACCGGCTAGTATTTATTACTACATTCTATTTAATATATACTAGTCCCAAAATGTACATAAAAATCAATAAAAGAACACCTTTTTCTATATAAAATAAAAAAATGTTTTTTTTTTTAAATGCTTTTGTTAAAAAAAAAATAATAAATAATAACAAAAAAATCGTAACAAAAAGTAATAAATAATTTTTTTTCACAAAAATTACTTTTAAAACAAATTCAAGACTAAAAAGAAAAGTGTGAGGCGCGCTCTGATGTTAAACCACTGAAAAGGGATTGAATATGCGCCCTACACATTTCTTTTTAGATATGCATAAGTAGAGATTTTTTTTTTAAAGTAATTTTCTTGAAAACAAGATTATTTTTTACTTTTTCGTACAAATTGTTTTGTTTGTTTTTGTTATTTATTTATTTTTTTTAAGAAAAACATGTTTTTAAATTGACTTTTTTTTTTAATTGTATAAGTATTTAAAATAAAAAGTAAGTTTTTATTTTTAGTTTCTTTAATTCTTCAGCAAACAATATAATATTTATACACAGTTTTATTCTATATTATAACCTGGAGAATTAGTTTTCATTATTATAAATGATTCCAGTTATTTATTACTGACTAAATCAGATGATTAGCGTACATACATGTTAAAAGATAAATTTACTCTAGATGTATTAAAATCCGCTTCTACAGCCAATTGATCTACTCATACTGAATCGAGAGTCAGAATCAGTCGAATCGATAGCTACATGTTATCGATCCAGCTCCCTTCCTCAAGATGTTCACCTTGTATTATATATAATACTTGTATTATATTCATGTATATAATATAGAAATATATGAAATTAACGATGGAATATTGTATTGTCATCCGATTTACGTCGTGGTGTAATATTTCACCATTATTTGACATCGGGAAATGAGTTTAATTAAGGTTGCAAGATTTGAGGACACGGTTGAACCATTGCAAGTTAAAGAAAATCATTAGCAACTTGATAGAAAAGAGTTGTTTATTTATGGAATTAAAAGGAATATTTCCTCTGTTTTTTTTAAAGATCAGCTGATAATTTTGGAATAAGATTAATTCAAAAAAGTTTAGCTGATATTTTTTTAATGAAAATTTATTTGAAAATATAAATTGTAATTTAAGATTTTTAAGGATATCTTCCGATAATTCTTCAATTTTAGTTTACCGATGTTAAGTGGAAATAGGTTAGAACGGGTGGAAGGGAAACAGACAGTAGGATTGAAAATATAGGATGGATACCGGATGACCGAACAGCAATGCAGAAGAAGAGGCATTGGCACTGGGCGGTCGATTATTCTTCTTTACTAACTTATATTCCTTTCCCCGGTATGATATATTTAATTGTCTGGAACGATTGTAACACCTGATAGCGTAACGAATTCCATAATAATTATGATTGAACAAACGTTTGATGGTTTGGAAGGAAAGGAGTTTACCCATAACTCAGGTTTTGGTTACCGCCCTCTATACAACAAACAGGCAGCCGCAACCCCCTTCCCATACCCCCTCCAATCATTCCGTCCTTGTTTATTCCCTTTATTCCATACTTATATCCTTCGTTCTACCTACCTCATGTTAATTGTACCACGTAGCTTTTTCTCTCTTGACTTTATATTGAGATTGTATTTTAATTTATTGACTTTTTTTGATTTGTTCCTGTTCACCTATCAACTTACCTACCGTACCTCCTTGTTCCTTTTAAATAAATTTTAACTGAGATCCTGAGAATAGTTTAGCAAATAGACTTTAAGGAAAATATTCATACGTCATCTTTTGACCGCAGTTTTTCTCTATTTCTTATTACTACTATTTTAAGCGATCTTCGTATCATTTACATATTTCTATTACATTTTTTCTTATTTATGTTTTTTTTTTGTTTTATGCAATTGAAATAATTTACCTCTTTTTATTTATACTCCTTTATTCTACGGATTCTAAAAGATAATCATTTCGTTTAAATTTTCAAAATTGAAACGAAATGATTATGTTTTGGTCTTATATTAGATTTTTTTTTAAAATTATTTTAATATATTATTTTAGATCATTCAGCATAACTTATGTGCTTTTTGATAGAATTCAGCATTTAATTTGTTTATGAATCATGTAATTGTAATATATATAAAATAACATAATTAAAATATATTACTTGAAAGCCTCAGTATCTTAAAATATTTATGGTAACTTGATTGAAATCACAGATATTTAAGAAAAAACAATTTTCTCATCTTTTCTGAAACTCAAATAGTTCATATGTAGTCTGGTCTTCTTATCCAAATAAAAACAATATATTTAAGGTTTCTGTAAAAATATTAAGTTTGACAGATAAATAATGGTTAAAATAATTAAGTATAAAAATTAAAATTAAAAAATTTTGTTTTTAATGTTATGCTTTAAAAAAATTGCAGTTTTTGTAAGAGATTAAATCTTTAAAATTGAATTATTCTTCTGCTTTGTTGAATACATTTAATTTTATTTAAAGTTGTGTGTGGATGTGTGTGTGTGTGTGTGCGCGCGCGTGTGTAAGGAAACAATATCTATTAAAATAAACTTTTAAAAACCTTTGAAAATAACCGATTTTAATAAAAACAATGCTGTTGAAAATTTCAAAATCGTATTCAACTTTTATTAAATTTCTTTTTAGTTGATAGGAAATTAAAATAAAAAAAGTAAATGAAAATGATTACTAACTTCACAAATTTTATGTAGCGGTTGAGTTCAGAAAGTTGAAAAGTAACAAAAGAACGGAATAACAATTAAGTTGATTTTTTTTTTCTGTGAACAGCAGACCTTACTGATTTTTTATATTGAATTTAAAAAGTCGATCTCTACAACGACGTTGGGTAAGTAAAATGAATATTATAATAAAATAATTGATCGTAGAATGTTTCGTCAAAGCCTAAAATAATTTTACTCTAATAAAAATTCGTAAATATTGTTTCTAGGGACACCAGAACTATGAATATTTAGAAGGTATTTCCACTATATTCCAATTTTTTTTTACCTATAGTATGTTTAATAAATTTACATCAAAAACATTTAAAAAAAACATAAACTTAAAAAGTTAATTTTAAAAGTGGTTGGGCTAATTGTCAACCCTCAATTTAAAACGTACAATTTTATAAAAAAAACTATTACACATAGGTTGTTTCTTCTTACAAAAAAAATTCTTGCAGAAAAATATGTAAAAAAATTGCCGACTTCTGTGGTGGAGTGGTAGCGTCTCGGCCTTTCATCCGAAGGTCCCGGATTCGAAATGTCAAATAATCGAATTAAAAAAAGGATTTCATTTCATGAACAAAATGTGTTAAATCCCGAATGAACAAAATCATTCTCAAGAAAATTAAAAATTGAAAAACGTTGTTTATTACTATTACTAATTTCAGAATTACTGCATTAGCAATATTTCTGGAATTTCAATATAATAGATGCAGCAAATTAATTAGTCGAGCGATCATGGGTAAATGATAATTTATTAGCTTCTTTTTTTTTCAATAAAAACTGAAAATTAAAATATATATATATATACTAGCATACCAGTCGCGGCTTTTCCCGCTCTATATGCTTACTTGCGTTTCCCGTCGCGGTCAATTTTTTTTTTATTTTATGTTTTTTAGTCGAGTAACCGAAGGCAGGTACCTGCTTTGGCGCGTAGTGCGTCTCTGTAGGAGCGCTTTTCGCGGATACCACTTTCACGATTGGTTTGTAATTTAAAATTGCCGTATACCCTGTACACTGGTTTTAACTTTGTTTTAGTAATGCGGATCGACAGGATAAGATTAACTGTCCGATTTGATGATTTAATAAATGCATGTATTTGACTGGTGGTGATAAACTGTTTTACGCAGAGGTTTATAAATTATGGCTGTAATGTATTACTTAATAGCTGTATACTAGATGTTATATTTAGCAATGATTCTTTATTGTTTAATGTTTTACTCCGGTTGGGTCGGAGCTGTTAATTAATTGTTTTCTGTGTTGTTTTTATGTTACGTGTATGTTTTTCTGTTTTTTTTTTTAAGTTTTTGTGTTTTACTGGAAACCAGTGGATCACCTCATAGTACTGGTCATTGTCCCACAACGTCATAAGCCTGTTGTGTTGGGTTTTAAAGACATGCTATCTTGGTTAATTTAGTATTGGTGACGGGCCTTAAACTGATCCCCACTTTGTGGGGTGAACTCGGCATGACCGTCTATGTGTACAGCGGGCATGTTGGCGTAGAAGTGGGCCCCACGCGGCAGACATTGGCATGGTTTTGTCACACTACGACAGATGAAAGTCGTTGGTGTCTGCGCGCGGTTTGTTTTTTAGCACTGTACGGACAGGGGTGCTGGATGAAAGCCGTTCTACACAAAGTGTGTCGGCAATAGTAGATCCTCCATAACGGCTTTGGCTAAGTGTGGTGGCAGTTTGCAGCCGGCAATGCCGTGGCATCCTTCTCTCTCTGGCCTGTAATTCGGGTCTGTAACTGGTCGGAGCAGGCGCGCTACGGTTTGTAGTAATGAGCGGGTTAGCGGCCGGCATATGCACTCAGATGGCAAACTGGGCGCACAACGGACTCGCCAGTACTATCTCGGGCATAAGGCCAGGGATGGCAGTGTGTGGACGCTGTACATTTTCAGGGTAATATAGAGCTAGTAGTTCCATCTCTCACAGACAGATGGGACTTTCACCTTCAGTTTAGTGATCTGATTTGTTCAGTAGGCTAACGGTCTGTGATGTACGGGGTGCCTGCGGTCTCGTGACTACGTTTTGCGGCGGTCGGCGGATTCTGCGCACGTTTTTGAGATTATTGTTCACCAAAAGGACGTGGGCCAACGTGCCTGACGTATGTGTTCTGAAGTTGTATATTAGTTTTGAATTGCTTTCTGCAATGTTTTCCTTGTACTTCAATTGTGTAATAATTTTTAATTGATTTGTGAGTATGAGTACTCAATCGGAGAAATGTGGAGGTATCGCTCCTAAAACGTTGCTGCTTTGGAAGGTAATTTCTTCCTAGAAGGAGGCTCGTTTAGAGTTGCTATTGCTACTGCGGATGAGAGCAACGATGTCACAGATGGTGATTCAGTTACTGCGGCTATTGGGTCTAGCCGCAAACATCGAGGTGAGCAGGTGTGACCGCTGAAGAAACGACCGTCTCCTTTGATGGAGGTTCGGGGTGAGGTGATTACGCGTGATTCAGGTTCAGATTCGGATGTACGGTTAATGCAGGAAATTTCTGGCTTCTTTACGGGCTCAGTGAAACATGTTCCGATGTATGTACAGTCAAAGAAGCAAGAGGCAAGTTTTGGTGGTGCTAGTGCAACCAGTAAGCAACAGAAGTCGTTAAAGAGCCGTTTGAAACAGAGACGTGAGCCTGACAGCGGGAGGAATCTGGATTGGATTCAGATGCTCGTTTGATGAAGAACCTATTTGGTCTCTCCACGAGCCATATGAGACAAGTTGTGCCGTCTATGAAGGCGAGAAAGATAGAAGCAGCCTTCTTTAAGAAACTGGAAGCAAATTTGGTCTCTTGTGATTCAGTTTCTGCTGAGGCATTTAAGACTTTAGTTGAAATGCTTAATGGGCTCTGCACGGAGGTTGAGGAATTTGTGGGCAACTCAAAGAATGTCAAGGAGAGGAGCGCATCTTACGTTCAATCTCGGCTATGTAATATGCGATATTTACAACTTTTGACTGTTAAGAAGACGGATAAAGTACAAGGCTATATAGAGGGCTTTAAGGTCGTTATGGGCGAACGTATTCAGTGCGGTTCGCAGTCGTCAGTGTCGCCAGCTGACAGTGGTAATGATATTGTAGCTGACAGCTCTGATGTTGTAAAACAACCTGTTTAAACCAAACGTTTTTGTTCCTTGAAGGTGTTATTTCTTCTCAGTTTAAAGGTGAGGTATTGAACAAGCTTTAGGCGAGGAAAGAAGGTTTGAGAATCGTTAGTCTAAAAGAGAATCTGAAAGGTATTCTGATTTCAGTGAATGATAGCGAGACTGAACGTAACATTGCAAGTAACGAGGGAATACAAAAGTATTCAGTAGGAACTGTGTCTGTGAAGTCCCTCCGGCCGCGTATGATAGTGTACGTTGTACCGAGAGATCTGGGTGAGAAGGGCTTTATTGATGATTTTCGATCTCAGAACAGATTGTATTCTGAGAATGAATTTGGGGATTTTTTTAAGGTAGTTTTTAAGGCTGGGAAGCGTGAAAGCAGTAATATACACTACATCGTGGAATGTGATAAACGTTTGAGGGCTCTTTTCGTTGAAAAGGGTCGTGTTTTCATTGATTTCCAGTAGTGTAAAATCAACATTTTTTAGAAGCAAGCCAATATATTCGATATTCTAGGTTATGTGGCCAGAAATTGTAAATAGCAAGAGCTCTGCTCGTTTTGTGATCTGGCTGGACATTGTACGCAGGATTTTTCTGTAAAGAAGGCCGGAGGGAAGCCCACATGTATTAATTGTGTTCAGGTCGCGAAGCTGGCCGAACACTGCTGTCTGTCGGATGAGTACCCTGCTTATATGCGGGCACTGGAATTTTTACGGAAACGTATTGAAATTTCGTTACAGACAGTCTCATGGACTATGGATGAGGGGCTTTTCTTGTTTATGTCCATGGGAACTCTGTTTAGGTTGAGCGGCCCGTAGTTTCTGTTTTTGGTTTATGATTTGTAATTTGTGCTGTTTAAATTGTAGTTGTTTTGTATACGGGGCATATGGTGGGTGATGTATTAAATATCAGTGATTTAGGATGAATGTGAGACCATTTAGATGGTGAGAACGTTGAAACATACGACCAGGTCGGTATTTGTGTACTGACTGAAGGCATCGCCCGAAGAAGCCGGAGGCTTTGGCCGAGGATGGCTGAAGGGACATCTAAGCTCGACAAGTGCTACTACACAAAAAGACTGAGGGTATTTTGAGGACTGCAGATAAAGCCGCTAAGGGCTAGGAACTGCAGGGGTGGTGGGTTACCGGAATAACCCAAGGAGAGTATCTCAAATAAAAAAAATAAATGAAGAACAAAATGTCGATGCCTGTCATTTCAAAAAAAAGGTAAATTTCGCTGTTAATCCATTCTTTTCCTTTAAACTAGTCATTTCAAAAAATCATTTTTTAACGTGCACTTACATCGTATGAAAAACGTGGATAAAAATCTTCAGTAGTTTTTGCTGGGCATTGATCATGAGTGACTCACGACATGTTAATGTGCATATGTAATAACATTCCTCCACTACTTCACCCGCCCGGTATGGTTACTTGCGTTTCCCGTGGTGGTCAATTTTTGATTGTTTATTTTAAGTTTTTTCAGGCAGGTAACCGGAGGCAGGTGCAGCCAGTCGCGTTGCATAAATAGTAACAGTAGCAGTGGCTGTGTTGGTTGAGACACCTTACCGTGAACGTAAACCGTCGCACCTCTTATAAAATCAAAATTTAAGAAAATTCAAATACGTTTTTTGATATTTATCTGAAGAGTGTTTGCAACCCCCAATCTAGTGAATATCTCATTTAGTCGAAAATGTGGATAATTTGCAATCATTGTTCAAATTTTTTTCGGTTTCTTCACCCCTTTCAAGGTCGAATTTCGAAAAATCTGGAAATCGGCCTTTAGATATTCACATGAAGATTCCTTCATTTGTTACCGAGAAATTAAAAAAAACCGCAAATTTCATTGTTACTCCAGTTTAACCTGTTAAACTCGGAATTTCAAATAATTCTTTATTAGTGTGCACTTACATCGTAAGAAGAACGTGTATACAAATTTTCATCAATTTAGCTTCAATAGTTTTTTCTGGGCGGTGATAAGTCAGTCAATCAGGACAAGTTGCTTTGTAGGTACAGATTTTAAATAATTATAAAAATATTAAAAATAAGTAGCTTAAGTAAATTAAAAGCTTATTAAAAAATAAATGTGTAACAATTAATATGAAGAGGTAATTTAAAACAAATTAATTTGTTTTACTGATAGTCTTTTGAGAGGAGGAAACTTGTTCGAAATTCACATTGAGAGAATAGCAAATGAAAAAAGTTTGATTCATTTATAAGAATTAAATATGTGAATTTAACCAACCTACCAACCAACTCAACGTAAATCAACTGATTTCGAAGTCAAGAGTTCTCAGGTTCAAATCCTAATACAGGTTGTTGCTTTTATTAGAATTTAAATACCATCTAGATAAAGGATATCGGTGTTCTTTGGTGGTTGGGTTTCAATTTACCACACGTCTCAGTAATGGCCGGCCTGAGTCTGTTCAAGACTACACGTTTACCGATATAGTTACATTACAGTGATAAATCGCTAATGACTTTAATTGATGATGCGACTTTAAATAAAAATATTAAAAGAAAATTATCCGGTATGTATGAAATTTCAAAATCTTTACTGATTTCGTAAAAATAAAATCTTACTATATTTATGATGATTTCTTCCACTTTTTTTAAATGACTATTTTATTACTGTTTTTGGTAGACCTGTTTACAAACTTTCGAAATAATAATTTGTAAAAATGTTGAGTTCTTCCGTATTCTTTCTTTTTAGTTTTTATTTTCTTTTAATTATTAAATTATTGAAATACGTGAACGGTAATTATTATATGCTTATATTACAGGTCATAATTTAAACTCTAAATTTCTTAAATCTAAATAACATTACGCACACACGCGCGCGCGTGTATATATATATATATATATATATATATACATGATAAGTAATTATGTATGTAATTTGTTGACTTGTGAGGAAAACGTTGGTGACAGATTTGTTATAAACGTTAAAAATATAAAGGTATCCAATTAAGAAGTTTTAAAATATAGGCATCTTGCTTTTATATGTTATGTGTAAAGGTCTGTCTTACGTTTTATTTTTATTTTGTCCATATAATCATTGATTTGCTTATCAATGTGATAGCAAATATCTTATGGTTAAGTTACAGTAAATTCAGTCTAGGATGCACTGTATATATGTATGTTGTAAAGTGGTCTCTCTCTCTCTCTCTCTTTCTCTTTCAATCACTCTCTCTCTCTCACTCACTCTCTCACTCTCTCTCTCTCTCTCTCGAGTCAAGAGACTAAGACTGGATCTATTAGCATAATTACTTATCGTAAATATTAATTACCTACTCACCACCCATACTAGTAAATTAATACAAGGCATACATAACCTCTATTAAGTTGTAACGTTTGTCCTCAGCATAATTCTAACTGGCTTCAGCTCTTCGATCCGGGTTCAAGATGGACGAACTAATCATTGTAACCTATCCTTAGCTAGTAGTTTCTTCTTACTTCTCCTTTATCCTCTCTTCGTTTATTACCGATTCTCTATCCTCTTCCTTTTCTCTATCCTTATCCTTTATCATTTCTATACCCTTTCTCCCTTTTACTGTGGTGTTTCCATTCCCCGCCGTCTATTTCTTCCCTTAATTATGCAAACAGCTTCAAGATCGGTTAAATTGATTCGAATAATTCTGTTATACGTTGTAACATGTAATATTATAATAGTAAATAAAACCGTCCTCCTATATAAAATTTTCTCGACCACCCTAACTTCAATAAAATACATATAGGCTACTAATACTAACACAAACTAAGAAAACATATACTGTCTGTAATTAATGAAGATTTCTTCTTCCTTCCGACCATCTTTAGTAATTAGCAATTATTATTTATAAAATTACTTTATCCTTATCACCCTTAATTAATCTTATTTTACTTTTATTTCCTTTTGTTTTTATTTATTAATTTTACCATAAAAGTTGTTTTTTTTTTAGTAAATAATTTTTTTTTCAATTTCTTTCCCGATATTAGTGTTAGATTAAAATAATAAATTAATTTGTACGGCTTATAATTTGTTTTAATTATTATACTTATCAATTTATTATTTATAACGATAATAAATTCATAATCTTTAGTTCGATTTGATAATTTAACCTAGTAATTTTAGATTATCTTTTTTTTCCGTTTTATTACATTAATTTTAATACGGGATTTATCCAAGTTATTTTTATTCTTAAGTGGTTATAAATTTATTTGTATTAATAAATATATATATATATATATATATATATATATATATATATATATATATATTTATATATACAATATAATTATATACAATATAATTTATATATATATATATACTTTTTCTAAAAAGTAATATTTAAATTTGAGAGAAATTTATATATATATATATATTTCTCTCAAATTTAAATATTACTTTTTAGAAAAAGTCGTTTTTCAAATTATTTTTTAAACATTTTCAAAAATGTCTTCTGTATAGTCTTCGTAATTGCTAGTTTTACATATACATTTTTATGGTTAAATTTAATGTAGAAATAACATATATTTTCAAATAAACAAACAAGTTACGTTAAGTGGTTTTAAAATAAATTGGAAAAGAAAAAAAGACTTAAAGACCATTTAAAAATAAATTACTTACAGTTGTAAACTATACGGCCATTTTGGTTATTAAAAAAATCATCTTCAGTAAATAAGAGGAAATATTTAAACGCCGAGCTCCGTGGCTGAGTAGGTAGCGTCTCTGTATTTCATGCGGAGGTCCCGGGTTCGATTCCTGATCAGGCATGGCATCTTTTCATATGCTACCAATTTCCACCACCCTATTCACCGTAGCTGTTGATGTTTGCTCTTTCATAAGAACGACACAGATTTAAAAAGTAATGAAGAAATAGTAATTAATGTTAATTGATATATAGATACTTAAAAAATACCTTAATATTATAATTTCTGTGTGTTTATTCTAAAAATACTGAATGTAAGAATAATATTGTTGCATGGCTGGCTAAAATTTGAATGTTTTACATTTCTTCTAAAAAACCATTATTACGAGAAAAACTTATTTTATTATGTTTTTAAGTATTGTTTATATATCAGCTAAATTTTTTTCTTATAACTTTTTCATTAATTTAGTCTATACTCTTATATTTTTCCTTAGAATCGATTGA
Source organism: Lycorma delicatula (assembly GCF_047948215.1). Classification (NCBI taxonomy): domain Eukaryota; kingdom Metazoa; phylum Arthropoda; class Insecta; order Hemiptera; family Fulgoridae; genus Lycorma; species Lycorma delicatula. The sequence goes on along the minus strand of NC_134458.1, from coordinate 135,699,613 downwards.
TAATGATTGTTTAATAAACAAAATAATCTTCTAGTTAAGTAACTTTTTTAAACGGTTTTAGAACATTTCTTGTTAAAAAAAAGATACGTTAAATTCTGTAATCTTGTGAAAATTAATCCACCAGTTTTTTTAAATAAACAAACAATAAGGATAACTCTGATTAATGCATTACTCTGGTCGATATGTAGAAAGATTAATTGACTTATAATTTCAATAACCTTTTTAAATTATGTTTTTAACGTGAAAATGTGCACCTAAAATTTGGATATTTATTTGTCTCATTTGTATAAGGTTGGTTTTTTAATGTTATCCTTTGAAGTTAGATTTAAGAACTATTTTGGAGATTTTAATAAAAATAAAAATGGTTAGAAAATATTATGTCTTAAAAGTATTATAAAAAATAAATGACAAGATATTTTTGTTGTAAAAATATTTTTGTTATATGTTCATAAAATTTAAAAAAAATTTAAATCCATTTTACTTCCTTGTACGAAGTAAAGGAAGTATTATAATCGCGAATTATTTCGGTTTTCGGATTTCAATGGAAATATCCATTTTGACCATCCCTGAATTCATTTTGACTAGTTTTGGCTTGACGTCTGTACGTACGTACGTATGTGCTTATGTATTTCGCATAACTCACAAACGATTAGCCGTAGGATGTTGAGATTTTGAATTTAGGACTGTTGAAACATCTAATAGTGCACCTATCCTTTGGATTTCACTTTTGACTGGACTAAAAGTATCCAAAAAAGCCCAAAATTCAAAAACTTTTGATTTTGGACTTTCTCTTAACTGCAGTAATAAGCCCTCATTGAGAGCTTTTCAATTATATAACATAAGTGGTACTTATTTTAATTGGTTCCAGAGTTCCAGATAAAATTTTAATTAATGAAATATTTTAATCTTTCATGGGGAAGGCACATGGTTTTGAATCGTACTTCCTTTCATTTTTATAACTTTTTTTTTAAATTTAAATATATTGATTTATTAATAATTATTAACCTTCCATTGAAAAAAGATCAGAAGTTATTAGAGAAATAAAATTTTATGCACGTTTCATTTTAATTCAAAAACTTTTACAGAGGTTAAAAATGATTAATAAATCAATATATTTAATTTAAAAAAAAAAAAGTTAAAAAAAATATATGTATATGAAGTCGGATTCCAACAGATGTGTGCGTGTTTCGGATCCGACACGTTCACTTTTATCCATATACTTGAGCGACGTGAAACAAAATTAATATATAAACTAATATAAAATGCTGATACCACATCACAAAAAAATGTGCAAGTGTGGTGTCCACCACAATGCAATTGTGTAACCGTCCACTTTATAAAAGAATTGAAGGATCGTATCTCACTTTCAAATAAATAAGTTTAAATGAAGTCCAGCAAAAAATGCTTTTATGTAATTTAATAGACGTGCAAGGAAGTGATGTGTTGTTCACATCAGATTTTTAATAAACAATAAAATAAATATGGAAGTAATATTAAAATTTTTGATCGTTTTACCCTAAATTTTCTAAGAGTAATGAAGGCAGTTTTTGTTTGTTTTCTGAGTTAATGGGTTGGCTTGAGAATGCACGATTCATACTCGGTTAAAATAAAATTAAAAGTAATGACGTTGTCGACTCTATGTTATATCTATATCTATGTATGTACGCACTTCAGAGATAGAGCTCTGGAAAAACTGTAGATAATGAGAGATTAGAGCTTGGAATTAAGAAAATTTTTTTAACAGTATTTCACTTATTGATAGTAAAAAATAAAATCATGATATTTTAAAGAATTAATGATTACTATTTTAGTACAATATACAATCACAAAAAATCCAAACAAATAATAGTTTTTTATTGCATTAAAATTTTCCGATAAGTTAAAAAATTAAAATTTTTAGAAGTTAAATCCGCCTAGTTCTAGGTAAAAGATTTCCTAATTCATTATTATCAATCCCTAAATCGGTTGAAAAACTACCCTTTAATTGCTTCTTTAAAATTTGAAGCAGACGCTAATTTTCTATGTATAAAGAAACTAGAAAGGGTTAAAAAATTGATAAAACTTTTTTTCTTGAAATCTAATTATAAATTATTATTATTATTATACATGGTAAAAAAGTTCCTTTAAATTTTCACGACAAATTTTGATTTATAAATTTTACCAATAAGTTTTTGAGGACTGAATTTTTTTTTATAATATTTATTTTATTGTGTACGTTGCAATCTGATCAACTAGTGAACAATAACCAACCGCCCCCTTCGCTGCTTAACGAGATAAGAATGATATATATATAACATGTAAATGAAGTATATTCTTGTACAGATTCAGGCCGACCATTCCTGAAATGGTCGGTTAATCAGCAGTTAAATTATTGATTTGCCTCGATGAGTTATATTACTAGACTATCCCGGTGGGCTTATAATATTTAAATACAATTATATTCGGATGTTAAAAATACTGAAGCGAATGAATTTTTAGAATCTCTTATCGGGGAGAAGAATTGTAAACGTCTTCGTCATTCATAATCTTAGAAGTAAAAACGTTTGCTTTAAATTTGGCTCGCTAAATAAGAATTTTTTTATACAAAAATATAGAAGAATAAATAAATATTTATAGTACTATTTTTTTATTACATGTTATTATTACATTTGCTCACATCCTTAAGATAAACAATCATATATATTTTTGATCATTATTTACGTTCTATTTAATAACGACAATTTAGGCTTAAATGGATTTGAAAAGTTATCAGTAAAAATTAACACAAACCTAAATAAATAGAGATAAACTGTATTTATTATAATTTTAGTATTTTATTATGGTAGGAAAAATTGATTTTAATCACGCTAAGGTTAGTCGGCTAATTAGAGCCATTTTTGTTCCTTTATATCGGATTTCAACTCTTAATAAATTATGTGTAGAAACAAGAATGTTTTCTTAATAAAAAATAAATAAAAATTTATAATATTTAAGCTCATTCTTTTTTTAAATTTATGATGTTTATAATTACTATTACTTATACGTATCTAGGTATGTAATACAGGATATATATATATATATATATATTATATACGATATGTATTTGAAATTAATCGGTAAATCAGTCAATAATTACTCACACTTACATTTAAAATAAAATACTTCGATTTTGTCTTTCATTTTAAAGGCCTTCAACTTTGACCTACGTTTACAAATGGTTTTAAGAAATCAAATCATGCCATTTCCATTACTACTTTTGTACGAGTATAACTTATGATTATTATTTTGCGCTTTTTTGAAATGAAAGGTGAAGGTTTTTCGAAATAGAAATATTTTTTATGATATATATGTTAATAAAAATATATATTATTAGTAATAAGTATATTGTATACTATTTATTAAATTATGTAATGATAATAAAAAAAAGGTTTAGTAATATTTTTATCATGAATAATTAAGTTGTTATTTCATATATTAAATATTCTCTACTATCTTACAATTTATATATTTATCCTGTAACTTATCTATTTTTGTTTATTTTTTTTATTCTTTCAGAGATAATGTTTTTTTAAATATCATCCTTGTGTTTTGAATAAGATGTACTTTAGAAAAATTGAACTTTTAACAATAGAATTATGAATTTAAGATTTTAACAATAGATTACATATGACTATAATTTTTTATCCCTAATGTTTAGGCCTGCATTTAGTATATTATGTGTGTTGTAGTGTATTGAATTATTATTTTAATGAATCATATTTTATAATTTGGTATTTAGCTCTATACCACCTACCTTCTAATAATTTCATAATACGCGTCTAGTAATCAAAATTCTTTGCAATGTGTAATACTAAGATATTTATGTACAAATGTATCCCGAACTAAAAAACTTATAAAGGTTAAAAAATATAAATAAATCCTTTAATCTTATCATAACAGTGATTTCATGGGCTATATTTTATATTTGACGTCATGGATAGTAAAAATATTATGTATTATTCAAATATCAATAATATTTATAATAACTTCTTTTAACGACATTTGATTCCAATTTTTCTTTTATTGTAGGTATTCAGTTACTGGAACTGTATTAGGATTTATCGGCTAGAATCTGAAGAAAACTATTGTCGAACTATATTGGGGTACAAATTATTGTGAAACATTGTAGTCTAAAAAATTTATATAATCTGAGAGCAAAAAACTAACAACTAATTTATTATTCTTTATTCTCCACCGTAGAAATAAAATAAAATAGTTCGAATGTTATAAAGAGTAATTAAAATTACTTTAAAACGCTTTGAGGAAACCACTATCCAGTCACATTACTTTTAACGAGGATTAAAAATAATTTAAAATTTAGATAAAAGAAATGCATATTTTAATTATTTATGCGTTATAACATCTTATTCCAACTTAATTTTCTATAGGGTTAGTTGGTAAATCTGGATTGATAATTACTGGGCTTATTTTGTTATTTTACCCTTAAAATGTAGGTATATATGCTAAAATTATTTATTAGCGTATAAGTTATATAAAAAAAATTATAAGCCTTCTTATTAGCCATCATTATAAGCCATCTCAGGAAAATTCAGAAGTTTCCCGTGATGAAACAGAAATTTCATTGATGAAAGTCAAAAAGCTAATACTCGGCCACCGTGGTTGGCAAATAGTTTTTAATAGTTCAAACTGTGTTTTTAAAAACTATTCCAAAATGCTGTGTTTTAGATATGATAGATGGTTTTTAATAATGTAAATTTGGAATCTGGTAGTTAAAATAAGTTCGAAAAGATTCTTTAAACCTGAAATTTTAGATAAATTTGAAATTCTAAGGACGTGGAAGTTAAGAAATAATGTCTAGAGTATTAAATTTTACGTACTGTAACGACATGTTGATTCCCATTTTTTCGTTTATCATACCGAAAAAAAAACACGTTCCAAGTATTTCACTCTATAAATTTAAGGTAGAGATAGAGCAGTGCTATACAGGAAAACAGACGAACTATTAAGTTAAATTATTTTCCTATAAAAGAACAAAGAGGAAAGAAAGCCTTGTGATTTCTGATGGTTGGTTTATTCTTTCCTGAAATGATTTTGAGAATTAACAAGTATTACAAAATTTAAATTATTTCCTTCCTTTATTTTTGTGGGAGTAGCGGTATCATTCTCAAGACGTAAATGAAGATTTTTAATAGTTTATATATGAAAAACAATATTTAAAAACATTTTTTATCAGTTTAATAATACGAGTTGCATACGAGGCTACCACCGTATTGGGAAAGGCTTTCCCAACCGATTTAGTGTTGAAAGTTCGGGCAGCCATGTGGAGATTGCGAAGAGGTCGGGAGACCGAGGTATTTGGGATGCGGTCTCGAGCCGTGCCAGTACCGGAGCGGAACGGTGGTCAATGCATCGGATCTAAATTTCGTTAAGTTACCCATGTCTCCCTGTGCAAGAGGCTGCAGATCCTCGCGATGGATGCATGGCAGCTGGGATGGCATGCCTAGACTGTTGCCTAGACGAAATAAATTTTTTTATGGTGTCATATATATTTTTAGTAGTTGGCGGAGTGACCCTACCCATTTTAGTAAATATATAACAATGAGCGGTTGGTACACGTAAGCCGATGGTGTACGGCACCGCGCTTAGTCCGCTCACGCTGTTAGGTAAGCTCTAGGAGCTATTTAGGACACTGGTCGCTAAACTGTTTCGAGGTTCAGTAGCCTTTTGTGGCACAGACATCGGTCTTATGCTTTAGGGCGACCGATTGGGATCGTGGCCGAGGAAATACCAAGCATCCAAAAAAAAGAAGTTGCATTCTTTGTAATTTTTATAATTCAAAATTTAAACTATAAATTCTAGAACGTTAAAGTATATATTTTGTCTAGAATTCTAAACATATTTTTTGTGAAACATCATTGAAATTGAACCATCGTTACCGAATTGGAGTGAAGCGGGTGCGTAAATTGTTTTCAGTACTAAAAAAATAAAATTAGCAAATATTACTTGCATTTTATTTAATATTTTTGTCTTGAAAATACTTAAATTTGATAATATTATCAAAAGAAAAAATCTGATGTGGACACCTCATAATTTTCTTGTACGCCTAGTAAATTACATATACTCATTTTTTTAAATGAAAAGTACATAAACTTTTATTTCATTAATATCTTCTGATATTTTTTTCATATTTTTTTTTTATTGTTATTATTGAATTATTATTACTGTACATTGTTTTTACAATCAGAGGTTAATAAATTGTTAATAAATCAATATATTTAAATTTTAAAAAAAAGGAGATGAAGTCTGATTTGAACTGATGGATTTTGGGCTTTTTTTGGATACTATTGGTCCAGTCGATTGCAATTAAAATGGAAGGTGGACAACTAGATGTTACAACAGTCCTAAATCCAAAATTTTAACATCCTACGGCTAACCGTTTTTGAGTTATGCGATAAATACGTACGTAAGACGTCACGCCGAACTACTCAACATGGATTCAGGGATGGTCAAAATTGATATTTCCATTGAAATCTGAGATTCTTCGCGTTCGCAATACTTCCTTTATTTCATACAAGGAAGTAAGAACCGTATCAAATAGTTTTAACGCCGAATTTAATTTATCTTTACTCGGTCTGTGTGAATAAAATAATTCACACATTAAATTTTTTATTTTTTACCCTGATATTACGCTGGAGCTGAATGCTAATAAGGAATATGCAACATTTGATAAAAAACATTAATTTATTCCTAACAAAAGAATACCAAAAATTACATTCACTCATATTAAACGAGATAACCATTTTTTTGTCAAACAGCGTAATATCTCGCCCTACGAAAAAATACTTTATTATGCAACATTTTCTACGTTTTTTTATGAATTAGCTAACGATCTAACACTCCCTCAGTGAATTTATTTGAATTTAAATTAAATATTTACTTTTACAGAATCAGTATTAATAGAACTGATGATGATCACTTTTTAAATACTACAGATTTGATAAACCTAAATTTTTTGCATACTTGTTTCATGTTTACTTAAATACATCTAGGAATTAACGTCTTTAAATTTTTTGGACCCATTTTACTTATTAATTATTTTATTATAGTTCCATACTGCTTATTAAATATTGTTTATTGTAAGTCAATCAATAAATTAAGTGATTTAAGTGTAAATTAAGTTTACAAGAAATATTTATTACATAATAAGTTATTTTTACTATAGTAAAAGTTATTAAACAAAGTTGTTTAATAAACATTGTTGATAAACTATGTTTTGTAAGTTATTAAACATTGTTGTTTTATTGTAAGTAAAAGTTATGCAAGTTATTTTTACTATCATAGTTTTTTTTTATACCGTAGTTCCACCCCTAATATTCTCCTCATAAATATTTAATTTTTTGTTTTTGGATTTTTAATATAATTTATTTTTCTAAGAGGTGAATTTCACTATTATTTGCCTTCCAAAAACTTTCTGCTTATTTACCGCTCTTTGTAACTTCTATATTAGCTTTGTTTTGTCATTTGTATTAAATTTAAACTCATCATTAAATTGTAATATTTCAGATATCTAATTTAATTCTTTTCGTCGACGTCAATGGTTTTTTTTTTCTTACCATCAGTGTTAATTCCTTCTTCTACAATTATTCAACAATCTTGTTTTTGAGCACGTTTTCCAATAGATTAACCTAGTAGATTTCTTAATCTTGTTTTAGCACGTCCTTTCCAGTCATCTACAAGTGTCTGAATTAAAAGTCATTAGTATTATTACTTTTCCAGCGAATATAGCTAGAATAGCTATATTTAAGGGGGAAGTATGGTGATCATGTCAAGAATGGGGTATCGGGTTTTATGAAAATGATTACTTTTTTCGTTCCAATTGTTTATCTAGACCAAAATCATATGGATGTACATGCGTACCTATGTCTACTCAGCCACCTACTTTCAAAATTCTGCTTTAACACTACATTTTCAAGTTCTCCCTAAGGCACTACAAGGCCCTCCCTATTTCTTAAGGCACTAAATCCATAAAATATTTTTAAGAGACTGAATCCATTTCTATTAAGTCTTTGTTTAATAATGCATTTTTCTCTGTTATAGTTCTCCAGGTCTCTAAGTCGTCCATTAATGTCTTTTTTTTATTTTGTATTTCTTAATAATTATACCGGATGATTCAAAAAGGATGTCATCAATTTAAAAGCATATAAAAATTAATTCAGATAACTTAAAGATTCGGTTGAGGTCTCATTTCATAGAAAAACAATCAAGTTTGTCACTCAAAATTCACTTTGATTCGATATGCTTTCCATTTGTAATGCGACATACATCACACCTCAAGTCGATTTCATTCGAGACTGTAGCCAGCAAGTAGGACGTTACCTTTGAATCTTTTTCGGCGTTAATTCGAGTCTTAGCTCAACAAGATGAACAGGTAAAGGTGGTACATAAACCCGATCTTTAATGAAATACCACAAGAAAAAATCTAGCAGAGTCAAATCTGGGGAGCGAGGTGGCCATGCAATTGGACCTTCATTACCAATTCACCGGCCTGGGAATCTAGTATCAAGAAAATCTCAGACCTCTAGGCGGTAGTGAGATGGTGCCCCGTCATTCTGATAATAACGGCGTTCATCTTGATCATCATTGTCTAACTGAAGAATTAGAAAATGTTGAAGCATATCCAGATAAACTATACCATTTACGGTTGCCTCCTGGAAGACATACAGTCTTTTTGTTTAGGCCACAAAAAGCATTGACCTTAGGGCTATCACGAATGTGCTGCAAAGTTTCATGAGGGCTTTTGCTACCCCATATTCGGCAGTTATGGGTGTTCACCTTGCCGCTGATGTGAAACGTTGACTCATCACAAAAAATTACATTGTCTAAAAATGTATCGTTGTCTGCAATTTTATCCGTCATTTCCACACAAAACTGCAGCCGAGCAACTTTGTCGTCATTTGTAATGTGTTGAACCATTTTGAAGTTTGTATTACTTCAAATGGAATCGTTTTTTTTCTTTTTTTAATATTTTTGCAATTTTGAACTTAGCCTAGCGTTGCTTGGGGTTTGTTTATACAGCTGTAAGTTTGTTTACATTTTATAAGTTTGTTTACATCGGCTTACTTACATTTGTACGTAGAATATTTTACTGTTGTCATCATGGCCGGCCCGCATCGGTTCAAGGAAATGGCTCCACCGGAAAAGGAGGGGTTCATTGCTATCTCTGGTAGCAGTGGAGCTGAGAGTTTCGCTGAGATGGTTGTGGAAGTGTTGCAGCTTGCGGTCAGTTTAATTTCCAGGTGTTCTGCGAAGAAGGCAGGCAATAAATCGATTTGGCGGCGGCGGAAGACTGTCAGTCCGGTAGTCTCGACCAGTAGAGACCTTGAGGAAGGCTTTCCATCTCTCCCGACTGAATCCGATGACAGTGTGGGTGAACGGCGACGTTCCTTGACAACTTCAGGGAAGCGAAGGCTGCATGGCTCCCCGACTATTGGTGAAGAGATGAAAAAAATGTAAGGCTGGTGGTTGGAGTGATCTTTATTTGTCGGGTGACCTCTTTAACTCGAAAGGATGTGAATCCTTCATGACGTCTCACATAGAGGAGGGTGTACCAGAAGGGGAAATTGGTGCTGTAGGGCCCGCAAAAACGCTTTTCTCACAGAAGAGATGCTTTCAACATAGTCTGATGCTTCTCTTGCGTGACCTTAAGGAGTTGAGCACTTTGGTTAAGCAACACACGACTACCAAAGTACAAATAAAAGAGTGCTCTTACCGACTAGACAGCAGTGCTCCTATGTTGAACTTATTTGAGGATGTTTTGGATGCGGTACCTCGGGAATCGCAGGCGAAACTTTCTACCCGGCTGACGACGACGGAGAAGGCTACTCAAACGTACCATATAATCAGCGATGTGGCGTCACAGACCCCGGACGGAGGCTTGGAGCTTCCCGTGTCCTGGACACTTAATGAACTTCGCCGGGTGATCGACACTCACGACATGTGCCGATTTATCGTAAAGCCCTGTGGATTCGGGACTTGGCCTCGTGCAGGAAGGCTGAAAGCCGGTCAGGTACTGGCTGTGCAGTCTTCTGCCTATGATTTATCTGCGGAAGACTGGCGGTAAGGCGGTACAATTGATCGTGACCAGATGGACTATCACCCGGACTGTTTTTCTTGATCTTCGGGGTGAGGCGGAGAGATCTTACAGCGCTCTGTAGAGTACGTGTCCAGGCGGATGAAGATGAAAAAATTTGTTCATCTCTTCATTTTAACAACACCGCAGCCAATTAAAGGCAATAAGGTACCGCAGTGGTGCCCGAGGGCACCACTGCGGCATTAACTGGGAAGGGTGGCAGGAGGACTCATGTTGTCGTCAAGTACATATGCATATTTACAGCGAGGAATGAGTTCATGAAGGAACTCTGTAAAGTCATTGAGGAGTCAGTGTCCGTGGAAATTCTGTCTATGCGGCCGGCCTAAGGGTCAACACAGGTGGTCACTTTGACCCTGCCACCTCTTCTTTCGGAGAAACTACTATACGACGGGCGCATCCGCATTGTTTAGTTGGCCTGCCGGGGGACTCGATGTGCCTCAGCTGAACTTTGCTTTCGGTGTTGGGGTACAGGGCATAGGACCAAGTTTGTCCTGGCCTAGACCGAAGTGGTCATTATTTTGCCTGCGGTATGGCCGGCCACATGAGGAGGGACTGCAAACAGGAACCCCGCTGTCTGCCATGTAGATTGCACGGACATGCACCCGGAGGTCGAGGAAGTAAGGTGGCCCCACCTGCACCAGCGCCACAAATGTGGACATATCTGTGTTGTAGTATCTGCAAGAGACAGCCTCATCGGGGAGACTCTGGCGTCTCATCTTCGATGATCGGTTGGGGACTCTCTTGCAGTGCCGTTGGAGGAAAAGTAAGACCCTACTCCCGGTGGCGGATCCCTTTGTGGTTCCTCGTTAGAGACGAGGCGTTAAGACCGGACTCCCGTAAGGGGAATCTTTGGGATCCCTTCATTTGAGGCATGGTGAGCAAGGAAGACCTAGTCCTGGCTGCCTGAATGAGGCCTTGTGCCCTTCCGAGGTAGTTTGAGGCAACGGCACCCCTTGGAGCTGAGCTTATTCTTAGTCGCGAATCCGGCTCCAAGAGGCGGGGAAATCGACGGACGAAAAAAGGCCAGTTTATGAAATGCCAGTCTCACGTGACGCACGTCGAGTTGATTTCTTTAGACTATGTGCAAAACCTTTTCTGAGTTGTTAGCTTCAGGGACTCGTGGACGTCCTGGTATTTTGCACGAGTATGTTTAACAGTGTACTGTTAAACATACTCATGACAAGTACATACTTGAGACAAGTTGTAACTTGTCTCAACGTTGGTGTCAAGAATAAATTAAAATTGTATGCCTCTTCCCTACCATACTTTCTACGAAAATTACGTTGAATTGCAGTTGCTGATTGCAAATCATTAAATCAAAATACTTAGCAAACACGTTCCGTACCAGCAAATGCATCCACTGACATCACTGGTGACAGCACTGGTGGCCGAATTCGGTACTAATGAATCACGTGAGTCAAAACTAGATGTGTTTTGCTATGAAATGAGATCTAATCGAATCTGTAAGCTATCTAAATAAATTTTTACATGCTTTTATGTAAAAAGCATGAAGTCTTTTTTGAAAGACCCGTACTTCCTAAAGAGTGAAATTCTTTAAGTTCTGGTGTATTGTGTATTGATATAATTCGTATCTCCTAAAAATTTAGCCATTTTTCTTTTTTGTTTTATTTATTTTACTTTTAAATTGCATATTTTCCATTCATTACTTCTTCCAACTTATTGTTAAGTATTATCAGTCAATGGTATTACTGAATATATGCGCGTACGTATATTGCTTTGTGTTTTTTTTTCTAAAGATCTGCTAAAAAATGATTTTTTCTTGAAATCTGATACATTTTTACGTAAAAAAATGTTGTCTTTTTAGCAGTAGCCGAACTACAAATTATTTGTAAATCGGCGTGTTAATTTTAATTATACTAGTAAATTTGTAAAAGTTCCTTACTGTTTAAAATTGAAATAAAATAATTGTAATTTTTAATTTTTTAACTTTTTCAATATTTTACAGCTTAGATAAATTTTTAATAAACTTTATTAAACGTATTTATTTTTTTACTGTCATCTTTTATGTATAAATTAATGAGTATTAGTCGTTATCTACTGAAAGAACTATGATAAACGAAGTTATTTTTAATTTAAAAAAAAACACCGTATGTTATAATTTTTGCATAATTTATGTTCCAGTTTAATTTTAACTTACAGGCAGTATTAATTTAATACGTTAAGTCATAAAGCGGTGAAATTATTCAGGATCCGATCCGCCATCAAGAGAAGATGTTCCCTTTATGTTTTTAACTAAACTGATGGTGGGCACAGATTCAGTTGTAATAACTTAGTAGTTAGCTAAGTTTATTGTGAGGTTAGACAGACTACAGTTTTACAACGGAGCAATTAACTCTTATTAATATTCTGCCGGTGCCTTGTCTCCCATCAATTAAAATCTTAATTATTTTGTTACGCGTTGTTTGTCCGTCAATATAAAATTTATTACCCCTTATTTGGGTTGACTAAATATTCAATAGACCTGGCCCGATATATTCCCCTCTCTTACCTTCTTCAATTTTATGCCTTTCTCTCGCACAAAATTCTCTTCTGTTTTACTACTATCTCTTTCTCTTTTATTCGTTATCTCTCTTCATCCCTCCCTTTCTTGCATAAAGAAGGCTTGATTAAATTTTGTCATGCCTAATGAACTGTAGGACCGTTCCCATCCTAAATTTTGATTGGTTATCGAGTAATGTTATTGTAAATATAACATATCTTTTTTTATACATTTATAGCTAGTTCATTTTATGAAATTACCGTTCAGTTTTTAATAGAATTAGTCATCAGATGGCTTGAAATAAACTTCTACGTTTTATTTACAATTTTATTATTTATTTATATTTTATATTTTGTGAACTTAGGTTGTTTTAACTATGCGTTTAAGTAATTGATAACCTTGTACGAAATTTAGAAAGTCCTGTAGTTTTTATTTCGAATAATAATTTTTTTAAATTGAATTATTTTTACCGTGCTTTTTATGTGATTACGGCTTTATTATCAAACTTTTTTAGTCTTTACATCTAAAGATTCTCTTAGTTAAAAAACAACTTATACAAAAATTATAAATTTTCTATCCACTTTGAACAATTTTTTAAGTCTTATTAATTTTTTAAATAACGTTTGAAGCCAAATTATAATTGAACTATATTATATATCTCTTGATATGATCATTTGTTCTTTGTTTTGACAGTATTGACCAACATCCAAGCATAAAATGATATTTTAAAAATTAAATAATTGTAATTTTCTTCTCATTAGATTTATAAAAACTATTTTTATAAGTAACATGAAATAATGGTCAAGATGGAGATACTTTTCAATGCTCAGAAAACTGAAATTAGACAGTTATTTAGTTATTAATGAAATGTAGGTGTAATAAATTTAAATATTCAGATTTTATTTTTATTTTACGATAGGAAATATACTAAAAATCGAAAAATTTTCTTTCAAACAAAATGGAACAGTTCAGTTTGTAACTTAAGTAATACAAGAGAATTTCATCAGAAAGTAAATTTACTGATATGTAAAAGATAAAAAATCTGATGTGGACACCACCTGAATGACTTCCTTGTTCGACTATTTAATTACGTATACACATTTAAAAGAAAATTAAAAGTAGATAAAATTTTATTCCATTAATAACTTATTGAGTTCTAATTTATCGTAAAACATTTTTTACATTCAGAGGTTAATAATTATTAACTCAAACATGAACTTCATTTATACAATTAACATTAACGGTAAATAATTAACTTTTAACGTCATTTTGCCTATATGTTAATGATGAATTAAATAGGACGATGAGATGTATTGATCGAGTAATCAATAGAACTTTTAGTCAACGAGAGTCTATTCTGAACTGAATAATTATGCTGTACACTGGGTACAGGATGCAGCTGCATTGCATTCCATCATACGGTAGATTTCTAAATATTGAGTGATATGAAGCACACTGCCATATGGAATTCAATCCGTCATGATTATACTGTGACATAATTCCTCCATCCCCAAATAAAACACCGTGGGGTTGATTATATCAAGCACAGGTGTATTTTCCTATAAATATCTCTATATACAATACAATAAAAACAATTATAATTAATATACAGTATAATATTATTACCCAAATCGATATATCACCAGTTACCATATTATCTTTCCTGATCATCGACAAACTGTTTATTTTTTTTAATTCTAACGTCTTAAGGTCTATTGGTAATTCAGAGTGTTACACTTCGTCAATATTCAATTTATTTACATCAGTAACTTTAGGATACCCATAGCTTTTAATCGTATATTGTAGTGGGCTATCCTTATACAATATTTAACTATTATTTTAATTTATTAAATATATCCCTTGTACCACTTTAGTTACACTTTCTTTTTAATTTACAATCGTTAACCTTTCTTTATAAAATTAATACGTTTCTAAATTATAATTTTCAATTAATATTAAATAATCAGATGTTTTACCAACTCTATTACATATACACATTAATACAAATAAATTAAAAAAAAGGAAATGAAGTCTGATTCGAACTGAAGGCCTTTATAGATCCATTCATTAATTAAAATTTAATTTGGCTATAACTCTGGAACCAATGAAAATAAGTACCATTTATGATACATCATTGAAAAGCTCTCAGTGAAGGCTTATTACCGCAGTTAAGAAAAAATCCAAAATCCAGTGGTTTTGGGATTTTGGGGTTTTTTGGACACTTTTCATTCAGTTGATTGCAATCAAAAGGGGAGAAGTACAACTAGATGTTACAACAGTCTTAAGTCCAAGATATTAACATACTACGGCTAACCGTTTTTGAGTTATGCGAGGTACGTACGTACGTACAGACGTAACGCCGAACTAGTCAAAATGTATTCAGGGATGGTCAAAATGGATATTTCCACTAAAGTTTAGTCAACATCCCTCCCTATATTTGACGTCAAATGTGAGGAGGGGCGTTGTCTAAACGCTATATAAAGATTAACAGATATTTAAAAGTACCAGTACAATAAGGTTTGACAATGGAATTGTTCCGAAACGATTAACATGTGATAAAAGAATGAAGCAAGAAAGGTAAACAGTTCTCAGCATAGAAACTATAATGATCTTAGCAGAAAATATAATAGTATTTATTATTTTAATAACAAAAAAAAGAAAAGTTAAAGTTAAAAAAAAAGTTAAAAAAATACATTACACTTTTTCTTTAAAATTAAGTTGTTTAAAATTGATTTTTAATTCGGTACTGACTTCAAAACGATGATTTAAAGAACATTTTAATGGATTTTACTTTTAGTGAAATTTTTTACTAAATTTGAGAAAATCTGGTGGTATAAATACTTTATTTTTTTTAGTTTTATTTATTTTACCGTAGATTTTTCATCATAGATTAAGTAATTATTTATTGTATATTATATTTAAATAATTGTTTATAGTACAATGAAATATAATAGTACTGATATATAGTTATAAGTAAAAGAACTCTAACCTATTATTTAAAATTAATATAAACGTATCTAAATCGAAGATGATAAGAATTTTTTTCTTTAGCTGTACATATATTCTACTATTTCCTGTAAACATGTCGTATCCTTATCACTTCATTTTATCGAATTTCTCTTTGCTATACTAATTCATTGCAGCGGATATTTAAATTTTACTTCTTGACTTGTAATCTATATTAGATTTTATCTTACTCAGATATCAGTTATAGAATGTCACCAACCGTTTTTTACGATTGTTATATGTATGCTTAAAAATAAAATTGGTAACCTATAACCAAATTTGTAGGGATGAATTTTTTTTTTAATCATTACTTAATTTATACGATGATATTGTTTTAATTTACTTTTATTGTTTATGTTTTGTGCTGGTGTTTATGTGACAGTATCTATTTATATATTTTTTTCTATCTAAATATTGTAGTATCATCTACTATAGTCGGATATATACGTAATGGACTATAAATAACTTCCATAGGTTTATTATAACACCATAATACCGAATACTGCCTTAGTATTACTTTTCTTTTCAAACGTGGTAATACATAATTATTTACAGTATTACTTATATTGCGGTGTGGAAATTTAACAGTGCATTTATGTAATTATTATTTTTTTGTGTTATTATTTTACTGTTATTATAATATTATATGAAATGATATTTATAAATAAATTATTGTTTTAAAAGTAGCTATTAGCCTATTACATTTCTAATGTCATTATTTCATATTTATTGAACTATTTAAAACGTTTTATCGATAATTTATACTTTTACGCTTCATATTAAAAGTTATATTAGAATTAATTTTGTAGTTTCGGTTAGTGTGCAGGATTTAAAACGCACGTGTTATTAGTTTTTTATTTATTTACAATTTTTTTTAAATACATACATATATTTAAGAGAAAATATGAAAAAAACTTAAAAACAATTATATCTTTATTTAAAAAACAAAAAAAAACTAAAAAGTCTAAAAACGCTTTCAAGTGAGTAGTAATACTTTCGGAGCATTGAGAAAGTAAAGTTGTATTTCGAAAACTGGTTTCTTGAACTGTTTCAAAATGTTTCTTTACAGTTGTTTTTATTTAAACTATTATTTAAAGAAAATAGATTAAAAATCTATTTAAGAGTAATTTAATTTTTTTCACGTATTAAAAGTGCCCTTGTTATGATTAAATTAAACGTATTGTAAATATTATATAAGATAAAATAGGATATTTTAACTATTTAGCAATGTTTTGGGGGCTGAAAGTTTATGTGTTATCTAAGCGCTTTACTTAGAAAGGTTTTCCTAAATCACCTAAGTAAAAAGTCGAAATTAAAAAATTCGCTATTTCTTCCACCCCTTCGAAAAATTTGCACAAAATTTTAATACTATAAACTCACCTTCTGACTAAATTTGAACAAAATCGGCTCATCTAGTCTGAGTGTATTTATTTAGAAAAAACAGTGCGGCATTCATTCATAAGTACACATATATGTCCATCTGAAAAAGTTTGTATTTTTTAAAATATTATCTTAATAGACTTCTTAAAGTGCAAAACGTCAACATTTAAAAAAAAACGATTGGTGATTTTGGACTGATCATATATATATATATATATATATATATATAAAAGTAGGAACTTAAAAATCTAACCTAGTTTATCAGTCCAAATAGAAAGCAAAACGTTAAGTTACAATTTTGAGTTTACCGCTAAACAATCCAAGTGGAGAGTTTTAATAGTGTATAGTGTCAGTCTTGATGGTCAAACTTTTCTATCCTGCTAAGATTAATTATAAATTTTTATATATTCCCCTCCCCTTCATTGCTGTAACATCTATTTCACTTCATCATTCCAACTCTTTCTGAATCGTCCCTTTGGGAATTCCTTCCTAATTTTTCCGTAAATCACAATCTAAACTATAATTCCATAGATTGTCCTTAATAGTTATCAAACACTATCTAAGCTGTTTTTCTCAATACTTCACTTATTTTTCATTACATTCATCTTCTGATTACGAAGCCTATCTCCGTTTTTTTCTACTATACAAAGGCGATGTTTTTCTACTTATAAGTTTTAAAACCATACGTAAGAATCGGGGAATAGATAGATTTATATATATTTACACAGCTACATATTTTTAGTTTTTCTTGATGATTTCGCCACAAAGCTTAAAGCTTGTGCGTGGGAATATGAAAATGGAAGTATGAATATTGAGAAATGTTCCTTTTTCCCGATTAATCTATTTCATAAAACAGTAAAATACCAATCTTTTAAATCACACAAGGTTGATTTACATATATATTTAATCATACAATATTTCTTTTATAACTTAATTTAAGGAATCGTGTTTAATTTTCTTTAATAATTATATTCATCTGAATCGAATATTGATATTATAACATAACTATTCTAAGAAACCTTTATGGTTTAATTTTTTCATTTGTTAAATGTTTTACGGTATCGTATTATATTAAAAAAAAAAGGTTGAATTGACAGTTAAATAATTTAAAGTTTAATATATTGAAGAGAGAAACCTGCACGATTCCTCCCACATTTTCATTAATAATAAATATGAGATTACTATGGTATGGAATTCAAGTTAAATTTTTTCTCTTATTCTAGACGACGATGGACGCCAAAGTTCAAATGAAGACTGACTTAACTCCTCTATATGACGTCGGTCGTTCGACCGTGGTGTGGTTACTTCAGTGTATATATCCGATTTTATCTTCTTTGGCAACCAGTATAACAACAATTCATTCCTCTTTCAGTCTTCAAACTATATCATTCTTGCCATTAACAGCACTATCATTATCTTTTAGAACGAAAAAGATATATTAGAAATCGTTTCCCGTTGTTTCTCGGGGCAATAATTTTTTTTGTTGTAGTGTATATATGGATGGAATAGAAGGACTTGACTTCATTGTTGAAAATTTATCGCGGACTATAGGGTGGGTCTTTCATGTCTTGTCTTTTTCTTGGGTGCCCACCCCTCTCTCTCTTTCTATTTAAATCCATCCGTTCTTTCTTTCTTTCTTTATCCATCCTTTTATTCTTTCTCTTTTACCTTTTAATAATTCAAGACGATAAACAATTGACAATCGACTCGAGTTGTGATGTTATTGTGATATGTGAGATAATTCTTTACGCGCGCGCGCGTGTGTGTATCTGTATAATACAGACTCAGTTCACTTCTTCCACTTGTCACATAAAACTAGGTGGGCGTCACTGCGCACAAGAAGACAACAAACCCATGTCTCAGCTTCAAGGTTTAACTTATCCTATACACCGCCTCCACTTCGCGATTTATGCTCAAATTAACCATTAACAATTTATTCATTCTGTTATATGTTTTGCTTAAGGCATTATGATGATGTTTTTTGCTTGAAGCGTAGTCTCACTCAACTTAGAGTCAGTCCCAGTCGCGTTCTTCTAATAATACAATTGACTTAACTTTCTATCTTGAAAATATCTTCTAACTCTTCAATTTACTTTTACTACTATTATTATTACTACTACGTATGGACATATAACTTATTGAACAACCTATATAAATAACAAAAACAACAGACAAACTAAACTGCCACTGTCTAATTTCATAAAATAAGACTATACCTTATTTTATCTTCTGTTTTTCTTCATTATTATTTATTACTTGTTCTTCTACAAATCTTTAATGTGTTTCTTGACATGTTTATTATAATAGTTCCTGTTTTATTTCTGAATTTTTTCATCTAAAAAAAATGAAACAGAAAAAATATGAAGTAAATTATATTAGCTTTTTGATGATTATAAAATATTGACTTTACGGAAGTAATATGTCTTAAACTGATATTTTATACATATCATATATATATATACATACATACATATTATTTATTTATTGAATTAGGCCCTAAATTTCTGAAAAAAATTCTCTATCAGCCTAATAAAATTAATATTATTTTGTTTTTTTTTTTATTATTTTTTTTTCTGCGCAGAATATAAAACCTATGTTTAAATAGTGAATTCTGTCCGAACTAATAAAGGTTAAGTTATAAAATTCTCGAAATGAAACATTAATATCATTACCTCTAGAAATAATAGACGTTATAAAAATATATTTATTCTCAGACATTAGGTTATATTACATAGTAAATAAAATTAATAACAGAAATCTTGATTTAACGAATTTATTTTAGAAGAAAAAAATGTATTTGAAGTACTTATAAAGTCACGTTTAAATGTAGGAAATTTTTTTTTTAATATTCCTTCTTTATTTTGCTGGAGCTAAATTACTTCTTTCGTTTAACTTCTGGGACCACCGTTAGGTATTGCTTTAGAGGATGAGATGGATGATTTGTAGCGTGTGAAAATTCCATGCCTGACAGGGATTCGAACAAGGCATGTCCTGATGAAAGGGAGCTGAGTACTTAAAAACAGTTTAATTTACTGCATTTATCATTCCTATTTATTGTTTGATTTTCTAAATAAAACAATATTAAATTAAATTAGTAATGAAAACTTATTTTTCAGTTTACATAGAATTTTGTATTAGATTACTTGCCATTAAATTTTTAAGTCTATTCATTTTGATTTATTTGTAAAAAAAACAAGTGGGTCGTGTGGCGGCGAGATTGAGTGGAAAGTTCTGGAGGAGGAGACGCTCAGCGATCACAAATGCGTTGAAGAGGTCATTGGGCGTCCTCGAGTCCCTCGAACCGGTAGGGTGCTCACTTGGCGGCTAGGATCATTGTTGGTGCTGAGATTACGAGAGTGTTTGAGAGGAGATAGAGTGGATATAACAAACTAGAGCAGGAGGGACAGCACAAGGTAATTCTCGACACCTGTAGGGCGGTCTTGAGAGGATAAGAGGCATAGACCTGTCTACTGGTGATCTCCACAGATCAAAGAACTCCGGAAGAAGTGTAGCAGGCTCCGTCGGTGTTTGACACGGAAATGAAGACCCGAGGCCTCACCGGGGATTGAAGATGCAACTCGGAGGTTAAAATTGGTCAGGAAAGAACTAAAGAAAGCGATCATTAGCTCAAAGAGAGCAAAATGGACTGAACTCTGAGATGAATTGGAAGAGAACCCGTTTGGCGAGGCCTACAAAAGAGTGAGAGGCAAATTTGGGAGATCGCTGTCCAGGTTACCTTGAGATCAACTGAGGGGTGTTCTGCTTGAGATTTTTCTATTCGAGTTAGGTGCTGGTCTCTTCCAGAATTTTCTGGCTGACAGAAGGATCTTTGTGAATTTCGCAGTCTGCTGTGTCAAGGAGTATCTTGACGTGCAGCGATGTGTTGTCGCTTCGGCCACAAGGCCAAATTCTGGTAGTATGTGTCGGTCTGCGTGCATTGTCGTGAGGAGGGCCACAAGCGTGACAATTATTCGCAAAAGAAAGAGGTTCTGACTTGCGTCAACTGTAAAAGGTTACGCAAAAGTCATAGGCACCCAGTCAGCAGCAAGGAGTGCATGAGTCAGCGCAGCATGAGTGCGGTTGAGATTTATTTCAACTCTCTTGATGGTTAGGTTCGGTCAACTAAATTCCCAGAGTGTCTATGTAGTTCAAATTGAATTAGGTGATATTGTCGAAAAATGGAGTCTCAACGTAGTTTTTATACAACACCGTATGTGGTCAAGGGTGATCTGCCAGGTTTTCCAGGTTGGAAAATATATTTCGTTGGTGACAATAAGTACGCTGTTCTGTGCAAAAAGTCTTTAGATAGGGTCTTCATACGGCAGGCCTCTGACACACATCATATTTTTGGCAAGCTTGCTGTTGATGGTTTAGACGTAGTCGTTGTTAGTTCGTACTTTCAGTACAGGGATCCCACTGAACAACATTTGGAGAAATGGGATAGAATTGTTAGGATGGTAGTTAGTTGTCCGATTCTGATAGGGGCTGATGTGAATGCCAAATTGCCTCTTTGGCACAGTGGCATCACGGGTGATGGCAGCGAATTGATCGAAGGTTTCATCGCACAGTGTAATTTTGATGTTTTCTATGTTGCCGGCGAATTGGCTACTTTCGCTGATGCGGTCGAATAACGGAGGGCCTTCCGTGGTACTAAATCGATGCTACCACTAGCAAGGACTACCTGGGTAGGTTTCAGAACTGGTCTGTAGTCGATTATTGCGCGAGCGATCATCGGCTAATAGTATTTGATTTGGTAGGTGGGCTGCGCGATGTCTATAGGAGGTACGTCCCTGTTCAGCAGGGACGCTTTCTACAGAGGCGGGCGGATTTGCCCATGATATTCTTGCGGTCAGGCTTCGGCTTTTTGCTCGAAGACTGGACGAGCTCCCGTTAGAAGACCTGGCAGAGAATTTTTCTTCTGCAATACTTGAAGCCGCTGATCAATCAATTACCAGAAGTACAGGTCGGGAGTAGCTGGATAGTGGACTCGGGACATAACCGCGTGAAGCGGACTGTGGCCGGCTTAGGAGCGACGCACAACGTGAGGATGATCCTGATCGGCGTGCAGCCGCTTGCGGACTATCATCGGAAAAGGACCGAGTCATACGGTTAGGTCTTTTAAGCGTGAATCTTGACGCTCTTTTGTACAAGAGCAGGGAAATAAGGACCCATGGGGTGTCGTTTATAGTGTTCTTAGGCATAAAATCAAAAAAGACAGAGAACGCTATTCTTAGGGTAATGAATTTGGCTTCGACCACCGAGTACAAATATGTACTCGGCGTCTTTTTGGATATATCCGGGGCCTTCAATAACTTGTGGTGGCCCTCTGCCTTGTTTCAGTTGCAACGCACGCAAAATGAGCAATAGAACAGTTATCCTTTGTGACGGCTGTTCGGAAGTAGGAAGGACTCTGTCAAAAGGTTGTCCTCAGGGCAGTGTTTTAGGTCCCCTGGTCTGGATCTTTGAATTCGACTCTGATGCGGTTGAGGATGCCCAGTGGCTGCCGCATCGTGGCTTATGCTGACGATGGGTTGCTGCTGGTTGAGGGAAACTCACGGACTGAGATAGAATTCAGAGCGCTCAGGCATTTAAGGTAATAAGGTTGTGGAGTCTTCAGCATAAGATGGTTTTCAGTGCGGAAAAAACCACTGTGATAGTTCTTAAAGGTGGTGTAGCTACGATCCGTCACCCGCGGCTGGTGATGGACAGCCTTCCAATTAGGTATGTTACTGTTCAGAAATATTTAGATGTAATCCTTGATGAAAGGCTTCAATTCAAGGAGCACCTTCAGTTTGTCGCAAAAAAGGGTATTGATGCCTTCTTTGGTGTTCGAAGAGTCATCCATTCCGATTGGGGGTTGAATTTTCATACCATGCGTATTTTTTACAAAGGTGTCTGTGAGGCCATAATGTTGTACGCTACGCCCGTCTGGACTCATCGTCTACAATTTCAGTGATATTTTATTACGGGATATTTTATTACGAGCCCATCATAATAAAAAAAAATAGGAGGTTCGTCCTCCTCTCCCTGGTAGACCATACCGGAGTCCGTGTTGTTATAATACCTAGGGTTTTAAATAAGTTGAGTTCACTAAGAAAACTAGGTATAAATTTCGTTGTTGCGAACAACATTTTCTTGTGATATGTTTTATATTCCTGCTTAGACTCAAATATTTACGAGACATTTACAGTTGTTAGCTTACTTACTTTATAGTAGAACTAGATGCGGGGTTCGTGCTTCCAAGAACTCCATTAGCTAGTTCAGAGGACAACGAAGTAGGACAGTCAAGATGTCCGAAAGATGCATACAGCAAAGGCAAAGGCTGAGTCAAAATAATCACTGATGTAAATGTCTACCGAGGCGTTTACATCAGTGGTATCCCAACCGAGGCCTGGGTAATTACTGTAAGATGGCGGTTGAACATCTAGAAAGATATGAGAGACGCTGCGGTTGCCAGGTGAGAGTTGATCGAGAAATAGCAAGAGAGATGGTCCGACACGGTTACCGGCAGGTACCGCGGATCCTTCAGGTTTATACCAGCTCAAGATACCAGATCAAGACCTGGATGTAGAGACATGGGGAGGTTGACTTTTGGACGGTCCAACGGCTTACGGATTATGGATCGTTTGAGGTCTACCTCCATGCCAAGGGCAGGCGTGGATCACCTCTATGTCGCTACTGTGACGACGAGGACGACGTAGAACATACTTTTCTCAGATGTCCAATATAGGCTTCGGGGCGACTCTTTGATACGGCGGTTTCACCTGAGGAGGTGATGGAGAGTATGATCCTCACGGGCGTCTACAATTTCAGTGATATTTTATTACGGGATATTTTATTACGAGCCCATCATAATAAAAAAAAATAGGAGGTTCGTCCTCCTCTCCCTGGTAGACCATACCGGAGTCCGTGTTGTTATAATACCTAGGGTTTTAAATAAGTTGAGTTCACTAAGAAAACTAGGTATAAATTTCGTTGTTGCGAACAACATTTTCTTGTGATATGTTTTATATTCCTGCTTAGACTCAAATATTTACGAGACATTTACAGTTGTTAGCTTACTTACTTTATAGTAGAACTAGATGCGGGGTTCGTGCTTCCAAGAACTCCATTAGCTAGTTCAGAGAACAACGAAGTAGGACAGTCAAGATGTCCGAAAGATGCATACAGCAAAGGCAAAGGCTGAGTCAAAATAATCACTGATGTAAATGTCTACCGAGGCGTTTACATCAGTGGTATCCCAACCGAGGCCTGGGTAATTACTGTAAGATGGCGGTTGAACATCTAGAAAGATATGAGAGACGCTGCGGTTGCCAGGTGAGAGTTGATCGAGAAATAGCAAGAGAGATGGTCCGACACGGTTACCGGCAGGTACCGCGGATCCTTCAGGTTTATACCAGCTCAAGATACCAGATCAAGACCTGGATGTAGAGACATGGGGAGGTTGACTTTTGGACGGTCCAACGGCTTACGGATTATGGATCGTTTGAGGTCTACCTCCATGCCAAGGGCAGGCGTGGATCACCTCTATGTCGCTACTGTGACGACGAGGACGACGTAGAACATACTTTTCTCAGATGTCCAATATAGGCTTCGGGGCGACTCTTTGATACGGCGGTTTCACCTGAGGAGGTGATGGAGAGTATGATCCTCACGGGCGCAGGTTGGGACAGGTGCTCGAGATGTTTCAAAAGAGATCTCCGTGAAATTACAAGAAGAAGGAAGAGAATGGAGTAGTGTGCAGTCCCAAAGTGGAGGTGGAAGGCCAGCCCTCAGGGATGGGCGGTGGGGGTCCAACAGGACCGTCGCCTGTGGGTGCTCCCGTGGTTGCCGGAAGCCCTTGCAAAGGGTCACACCCGGTGTACCCGTAGGTACGCGTGGTGATGATGTGTACCTCACTAAGTGGTTCCGCCACCACGCCGAGGGAGGGGGAGGGTTTTTAGTGGGTCCCCGCCAGACGCGGGAAATCCCATACATCCAGCGGTACGAACCGAAAAAAAAGTTACTGATAAATGGTAATGAGTTTTTGTAACATGTGAAAAGTTCCACGCCTGTCTAGGATTCGAATCCGGAACCTCCAGAAGAAAGGCAGAGACGCTACAATAATTCTTTATTTCAGCAACTATGGGATTATTCCCAATTATTAAGTAACTAATGAAAGATTAATTTTGTAGCGTATGAAAAATCGCCAAGCATGATCGGGATTCGATTCCTGAATATTAATAATAACAGTAGACATCCCTGAAGTCGTTGCGGTGGACCGTGACGTTCGCTTCTGGGGGCTGCTGGGCAAGTTGGTCGGTATTTATATCGCTTAGTAGAATACACTGCCAGGAGATGTGCTGGGAAGGTACTGGTTTACCTCAGTGACGGTAAGTCAGCAGATCAACTGAGGATGGGTGCACCGGAGAAGAGGCCGGTGGGACTGCCCAAAGCCACGGTCGTTGTGATGGTGGAGGGGTGGTCCTATGCGGACGTTCTCTGGCAGGTCAAGAGCAGTGTGTCGCCGGGAGAGACTGGGGTTCTCTCGGCTCGTCGGGGCCAGGAGTAGGACCTCCATACTCGGGTGCTGGCCGAAGAGGGCGCCGCCGAAAAACTCAGTCGAGAAATTTCGGAGACGCTTGAGGGCGTCACAACGTCGTTGGGGAGGGAGGGGTGTTCGGCAAGTCCACATCCTGGTGGAAGATGTGGACATTCAATGCATTCACTTCTTAAGAGGAATTTGTAACATACCTTCGGCGGGTGACGGGGAGGCGGTGACGCTCGACGTATTGTCTATGCTGCCGGCCTATGGAGCGACACAAGTTGTGACGGTGGCTATGCCACCCATCCTCGCCGACAAGTTGTTGGCTGATGGTCGGGTTCGTATAGGATGGGTTGCCTGCAGATTAGTGCAGCGATTCCTGGAGGACCGCTACTCCGCTGCTGACGTCCGGGGCATAAAGCAAAAGTGTGTAGTGCCCTGGACCGTCCCGCCCACTGTTTTAATTGTAGGCAGGCTGGCCACGTCAGGAAAGACTGTCTCCGGGAAGCCAGATGTTCTTCTTGTAATGTGCATGACACGGCCCTGAAGGCCGGAGTTGCAAAATTACTGATGCGACATGAGGATCGGCTGCTGCTGCACCTGGATACGGTCAGCTGAATACCGGGCTCCTCCCTCTCTTATCGTCTTCTAATGGCATCTGACCACTAGGGAAACGAGAAAACCACTCGAACACACGCAAACGAGATATAGCTTCCAAGAAAAAAACAAAATTTTAGGTTTGCATGTTGTTTCATTTCTTAAAAATTCAACAATAGGCATAAAGACACATTTAAAAAAAATAGATATACAGTACAAACCACTGAAACATACTGTAAGAGCTTTGGTTATGTTCCCTATATAGGTTCTTTCGACATGTTACAACCTGGCCTTCGAGATTGCGCTGCTAGTCCTGGAACTTTTTGTATAGATTGTATAACCTAATATTACAGATTGTTTACATTCACAATTAATTTGATTTTTAAACAAAAGTTTTTTCTTCAAAATAATTTGTTTTAAATCATTGAAATGGGAGGATTTGATAGAATTAAAATAAATTCATGCATTTGGGTTGAATTAATTAATAACCTGCTTATTGTTGAGTTAAAAATATTCATCGCATTATTCTAATCGGATAGCACATGTTTATAAATATAGAAATGTTGATTGTTATGATTCCAGTATGTACATCTGAATATTAAAAAAGTACTATTGTGTTACATTGATTAGGAATTTATTAGTTTCTTATTTTATAATGAACAGAATTTAAAATTATATATATATATATATATTATTTTTATTTGTAGTTCCAATAACAGTTAAAGTTATTAGCAACTTATCAATGTAGTGTACCTGTACCGGTAAATTTGTAGTAATGAACAAACTAAGGTCAACTACTCCTGAGTCGTGTGATTAATTGAAACCCAACCACCAAAGAACACCGGTAACCACGATCTAGTGTTCAGATCCGAATAAAAGTAAACTACCTTTATTAGGATTTGAACCTGACAACTTCCACTTCGAAATCAGCTAATTTACGACGACGACTTTACCACTAGACCTATATATATATATATATATTAGTAGTTTTTCTTATAAGTGAGCTATATAATATTGATCCTGATAACAATAATATCGTATGAATGGTATTTCCAGTACGTGCTAATCAAATATAATATGTAATAAAATATGCATACTATGAGTACACTAATATTTTTTTGATGTTATTATATTATTAAACTATCCGGTTGGGGTTCAGTTCGATCGCCCGACCGTCTCGCCAGCGAAATCCGCTCCCTGTATCACCAGGCCCAGGTCAGTCCACGCGAACCCCGAACACGGCCCCTAGATCCGTGATCTAGGGGTCCTAGTTTTCGTTATTCTCATGGCTGTGAGAATAATACTGATAAATAACAATTAAATTCAAAATTAAATAACAAATTAAAGTATTCAGGCTATAAAAATTTAGAAAATAACCTAAATTACAAAAGACAGAATAGTAGTAACTAAAATTAAAATACACATACCTTTGACGACGAAAAATTCATAACTTATTTCAGTTGCCATGGTAACAGAAATATAATTAAGAAGTAAAAGGATTAATCTTTTTTTTCTTTAATGAATATCTTTAATTTACAACTTCACCCCCAAGGGTGCTAGGGCCTCTGACTATAACTTAAAACCTTCCCTGGAATAAAAGGAATGTATCCTGCAAATTTATAACATTCGGTCGGTTGTTTCTCGCGTGATGCGATAACAATCAAACAAACAAACTTACGGCTTTATATATAAAATCTTGCGTTTGTTTTGTTGAAAAATCTATGTTTAAAATAGTAAAGATCAAGTCATTAGCTGTTATTATTAGGACATTATATGCGATCATTAGTCAAATCTGAGTACTATTTAGATGCTGGGGTTTGGTGTGCAGCGTGATGGGGAGGTGACAAATCTGAGTTCCGCACCTATTTCCTAGCTAGCTACGCTACTGACGAATAGCTTACTACTTTTTGTCAAGACCTTTGTAAGATAATCTATAATATGA